>NC_053028.1:576087579-576719542 GCF_003073215.2 Triticum urartu
TGGGGGGGTGCCTGGAACACCTTCCGGTGACCTGATACGTACCCGGTGCCCCTAGAACACTTCCGGTGTCCGAATACTATCGTCCTATATATGAATCTTTACCTCTCGACCATTTCAAGACTCCTCGTCATGTCCGTGATCTCATCCAGGACTCCAAAAAACATTCGGTCACCAAATCACATAACTCATATAATACAAAATCATCATCGAACGTTAAGCGTGTGAACCCTACGGGTTCATTAAGTTGTAGCCAGGGTTTTCCCAGTCACGACGTTGTAAAACGACGGCCAGTGAATTGTAATACGACTCACTATAGGGCGAATTCGAGCTCGGTACCCGGGGATCTTTATCGGTCGTACTGTAATGACAACATGCGTTATCCTCATACCTAGTTCAATCTCGTTACCGGAAAGTCTCTTTACTCATTCTGTAATGCATCATCTCGCAACTAACTCATTAGTCACATTGCTTGCAAGGCTTATCGTGATGTGAATTACCGAGAGGGCCCAGAGAACCTCTCCGATACTCGGAGTGAAAAATCCTAATCTTGATATATGCCAACCAAACAAACACCTTCGGAGACACCTGTAGAGCATCTTTATAATCACCCAGTTACGTTGTGATGTTTGATAGCACACAAGGTGATCCTCCGGTATTCGGTAGTTGCACAATCTCATAGTCAAAGGAATATGTATAAGTCATGAAGAAAACAATAGCAATAAAACTTAACGACCATTATGCTAAGCTAACGGATGGGTCTTGTCCATCACATCATTCTCCTAATGATGTGATCCCGTTCATCAAATGACAACACATGTCTATGGTTAGGAAACTTAACCATCTTTGATTAACGAGCTAGTCTAGTAGAGGCTTACTAGGGACACGTTGTTTTGTCTATGTATCCACACATGTATCAAGTTTCTGGTTAATACAATTCTAGCATGAATAATAAACATTTATGATGATATAAGGAAACATAAAATAAAAACTTTATTATTGCATCTAGGGCATATTTCCTTTAGTCCCCCACTTGCACTAGAGTCAATAATCTAGATCGCATCGCCATGTGATTTAACACCAATAGTTCACATCACCATGTGATTAACACCCATAGTTCACATCTCCATGTGACCAACACCAAAGGGTTTACTAGAGTCATTAATCTACTTCACATCGCCATGTGATTAACACACAAAGAGTACTATGGTGTGATCATGTTTTGCTTGTGAGAGAGGTTAGTCAATGGGTCTGCCAGATTCAGATCCGTATGTATTTTGCAAATTTCTATGTCTACAATGCTCTGCATGGAGCTACTCTAGATAATTGCTCCCACTTTCAATATGTATCCAGATTGAGACTCAGAGTCATCCAGATCAGTGTCAAAACTTGCATCGACGTAACCCTTTACAACAAACTCTTTGTCGCTTCCATAGCCGAGAAACATTTCGTTAGTCCTCTTTAGGTACCTAAGGATAATTTTGACCACTATCCAGTGATCTACTCCTAGATGACTATTGTATCCCCTTGCCAAACTCATGGCAAGGTACACAATAGGTCTAGTATACAGCATGGCATACTTTATAGAACCTATGGCTGAGACATAGGGAATGACTTTCATTATCTTTTTATCTTCTGCCGTACTCGGGTTTTGAGTCTTACTCAACTTTATACCTTGCAATACAAGAAGGAACTCCTTATTTGACTGTTCCATTTTGAACTACAAAATCTTATCAAGGTATGTACTCATCGAAAGTCTTATCAAGCATCTTAATCTATCTTTATAGATCTTGATGCCCAATATGTAAGTAGCTTCACTGAGGTCTTTCTTTGAAAAACTCCTTTAAAACACTCCTTTATGCTTTCCAGAAAATTCTACATCATTTCCGATCAACAATATGTCATTCACATATACTTGTCAGAAAGGCTGTAGTGCTCCAACTCACTTTCTTGTAAATACAGGCTTCACCGCAAGTCTGTATAAAACTATATGCTTTGATCAACTCATCAAAGCGTATATTCCAACTCCGAGATGCTTGCACCAGTCCATAGATGGATCGCTGGAGCTTGGACACTTTGTTAGCACCATTAGGATTGAGAAAACCTTGTGGTTGTATCATATACAACTCTTCTTTAATAAATCCATTAAGGAATGCAATTTTGACATCCATTTGCCAGATTTCATAAAATGCGGCAATTGCTAACATGATTCAGACAGACTTTAAGCATCAATACGAGTGAGAAAATCTCATCGTAGTCAACACCTTGAACTTGTTGAAAACCTTTTGTGACAATTCGAGCTTTGTAGATAGTAACACTACTATCAGCGTTGTCTTCCTCTTGAAGATCCATTTATTCTCTATGGCTTTCCGATCATTGGGAAAGTCAACCAAAGTCCATACTTTGTATAGCGATCCGAACTCAAACGGTCAAATCTCTGTGCATAAGTGTCATCCCTGGATCGGTAATGCTGACACACACACAATACCTGAAGGATTTATAACAGAGTTTCAATCACACACTTATTACATCGAATATCTCAAAAGAGAGTACTTACTACAATAATATGGTTGAAGGCCATCTAATGAAGATAACAACAGAAGGCTTTGAAGGTAAAGTGAGTCAATCAACTCCAACGGCATAGCTGAGTGCAAGACAACGACCTAGCGCACCTTACTCTTCGTCTGAAAAGTCTACAACATAATATGTTGCATCCGGAAATGGGTCAACACATGGAATATGCTGGCAAAATAACACTATAGAGCAATGAACATGTAGCAACTATAACTATATGCATATTTGGCTGGTGGGGGCTCTATGGTTATTTTTGCGGAAAGCTAATTTTTTCCTACAACAAAGGAATATATTTTATTTAACTACAAAGTTTGTTGAAAACATTGAGAGGGTTCCTCCAACTCAATCCCAAATTAGTATTCATCAACCCAACAAATTAATTAATAGAGTGATGAGATCAAATCAATAATTCAAGTACCACATACTCAAAATGTCCATAACCGGGGACACGGCTAACCATGATTAGTTTATACACTCTGCAGGGGTTTGCACACTTTTTCCCACAAGACTCGATCTCCTCCGTTGGATTTCTCGCACTACATGGTGTTTGAGAAACGAATGATCGAGACACAGTCTTTCAGAAGCATTAACTCTTTACTCTGGGTAGACAGTACCACCTACATCCCCTACATCTGCTAACCTACCACTGAAAGAGGTCACACAACTTTGTGAACTATGCCAGAGCCCATAATGGTTTGTGGCTGCACACGGAAGTTTCCAGCATGAATATTCTTATGATCCCTTCGAGCCTGGGTGGCAAACCATAGGATGATCACACGGGTACTCCAGGATATCCCAGGACAACACTGGATTGCTCCAGGTGCCAAGACAACCACTAGGTGCTCCAGGGTGCCTCAACCAATCCACCCAGATGTGTATTAAAGTAGACACCTTAAGTTTAACCATTTATTAAAACTCTCACATCTATCATGGATCACTAAAACCAAACCACGTCTACGAGCATAGCATAGCAATATAATCATAACGTAGAAGTAACTCCCAGGGCTTGAAAAATAAGGCAATAGGTACTACCTCATCACTACTTCCCAATACCCACAAGTATTCAAGTCCTAACCATGAAGTGTTTGAGGATTGAGAGTAATGCATAAAAACTGGCAATAAGGGGTATGATCAAAGTGTTACTTGCCTTGCTCACGAGCTGAAAACCCTAGTGACTCATAGTAGCACGCTTCGCACTCCGAAAACTCTATCATAAACAAACAATAACATACATAAGCACTCAAGCAATATATGCAAGGGTAAACCTTAAGAGAAATGATCCAAATTAAAATTTCAACTGAAGAGCTTCAATTTGCAAAAAGAATCAATCGAATTGGAGCTACGAAACTCAAACTGCGGTCAAAAGAAGTTCAAATTCAAAACTTATTGCAACCTAAATTTTAATTTGTCAAAACCATGTTCAAGTTGATTAACTAGAAAGAAGGGTTCAAGATGAAGATTTTGGCGTTGGTTTCACTAGATTTGGACAAACGGTTAAAAAGTTGCGAGCGTTTGAAGATCAGGGGCTAATCTGCGATAAAAAAAAATCATGGATAGGTCCCTGGCCGAAAAAGAAAAGGCTAACGAACGAGCGTTCGTTAACAAAGATGAACGAACGCATTCACGAACAGAGGCATTCGGGCGAACGTTCGCTAAATAGCAAAACGGAAAAAAACCGATCCAGCAAGGAAAAAAACGGGCGACGGCGACGGTTTTTACCGGTTCGTCAAAAAAGATCGGCGGCGGCGAGATCCGGCAAGGCGGGGTCAGCGGCGGCGGGGCGACGGTGCGACGGCGGGGCGTTACTACTACTGCTGCTTGGGCGGCATCGGCGACTGGCGGCTTGGGGAGGAGAGGGCCGGGCGGTCCGGCTTTTAAAGCCTCACGGGGCGACTTGGGTAACGGGCGGCGGTGAGAGGAGTCCCGCTCGGACTCCTGTTGTAGTCCGCCGCCGGCGCAGGCGGGCCGACCTGCTTGGCTGGGCCTCCGGCCCAGTCGGGCGGGAAAACTTAAAAAAATCCATCGAATACAAAATCCTAATAAAATAAGAAAAAAAATTCTAAAAATGCCAAAACAATTTTCACCGTCTAAATAAAATATTTAGAACAAAGTGACATTTTTTGGCCTAAAAATGCAATTTTGAAAAATGCATATTTTTCTAATTCAAATAAAATAGCACTAAAATTCCAAATGAAAATGTTTATTTGAATTTAATATTTTTCCTCCAATATCCCCCTCTGATTTTGGAGAAGTCATTTTATCTCCTCTCATTTATTTAATATTGGAAATATTTCGGAGAGAAAAATTATTAAAATCAAATTGATCCTCTTTTCAAATTTGAGAAAATTCAAATATGAAAACTTATGAAATTTCCAACTCTCTCCTTGGGTCCTTGAGTTGCTTAAGATTTCTAGGATCACAACCAAAATGCAAATAAAATATGATATGCATATGATGACCTATGTATAACATCCAAATTGAAAATTGGGATGTGACAAACCTACCCCCTTAAGATGAATCTCGCCCTCGAGATTCGGGTTGGCTAGAAAATAGGTGTGGGTGGTCTTTCCGTAGGTCTTCTTCCCGTTCCCTGGTGGCTTCATCCTCAGTATGGTGGCTCCACTGAACTTTGCAAAACTTGATAACCTTGCTGCGGGTAACTCGGCTGGCAAACTCAAGAATCTTGACGGGTTTCTCCTCGTAGGTCAGATCACCCTCCAACTGAATTGCTTCCAAGGGCACTGTATCTCTCAGAGGAATATCAGCCATCTCTGCATGGCACTTCTTCAACTGGGAAACGTGAAACACATCATGAACTCCTGACAGTCCTTGGGGTAACCCCAACTTGTAGGCAACTTCTCCCATACGTTCGAAAACTCGGTATGGTCCTACAAATCTCAGGGCTAACTTTCCCTTCACTCCAAAACATTTAACTCCTCGCAGTGGTGACACACGAAGATATGCCCGGTCTCCAATCTCATAGATTACCTCCTTGCGTTTGGTATCGGCATAACTCTTCTGCCTGGACTGAGCTACCTTCAGTCTATCTCGAATCAACTTAACCTTCTCTTCGCACTCTTTTATCAAATCCGGTCCAAACAACTGACGGTCTCCAACTTCATCCCACATTAACGGTGTCCTGCACCTTCTTCCATACAAAGCTTCGAAAGGTGCCATCTTCAAACTAGCCTGATAATTGTTGTTGTATGAGAACTCTGCGTAAGGCAAATTGTCATCCCAACTAGATCCATAATCTAGCGCACAAGCTCTCAACATGTCCTCCAGAATCTGATTTACTCTCTCTGTTTGTCCATCTGTCTGCGGATGAAAGGTTGTACTGAACTCTAGCCTAGCTAGTACCCAATGTCTGGTGTAATTGATTCCCAAACTTTGAGGTAAACTGTGTTCCTCTATCTGATACGATGGTCCTTGGAACTCCATGCAGACATACGATCCTGGTCATATATATCTTGGCAACTTCGCGCTTGTATAGGTGGTTTTCACTGGGATAAAGTGAGCTACCTTGGTCAAGCGATCAACTACTACCCAGATAGAATCATATGCTGATCGGGTCCTAGGTAATCTAGTGATAAAATCCATGCCAAGCTTGTCCCACTTCCATTCGGGTATCGGCATAGGCTGAAGCAATCCTGCCGGCTTCTGATGTTCTGCCTTCACTCTCTGACATACATCACATACTGCTACATACTCGGCAATATCCTTCTTCATACCCATCCACCAGAAACGCTCCTTCAAATCCAAATACATCTTGGTGTTTCCAGGGTGAATCGAGTATGGCGAATCATGAGCTTCTTGAAGTATTAACTTCCCGATCTCAGCATTGTTGGGCACATATATACGATCCTCAAACCATAAGGTCTCATGCTCATCCTCACGGAAACCCTTGGCTTTTCCTTTGCTCAATCCTTTATCTCACGATTTCCTTATCATCCTTCTGAGCTTCTCGAATCCTTCCCAATAATGTAGACTGAACCTCCATTGTTGCCACAAAACCTCTTGGAACTATCTCCAAACGAAGCTCCTTGAGATTCTTGACTAACTCCTGCGGCAATCCTCCGCTTACAAGGGTATTGGCATAACTCTTGCGGCTCGAAGCGTCTACTACGACATTGGCCTTCCTTGGATGATAATGCAACTTCATATCATAATCCTTTATGAGCTCCAACCATCTCCTCTGCCGGAGATTTAACTCCTTCTACGTGAAAATGTACTTCAAACTCTTGTGATCCGTGTACACATCACATCTATTTCCAATCAGGAAATGTCTCCAGGTCTTGAGCGCATGCACTACGGCTGCTAACTCCAAATCATGTGTGGCATAATTCATCTCGTGAGGTCTCAACTGACATGGAGCATATGAAACAACTCTTCTGTCCTGCATAAGTACACCTCCAAGTCCTAGGCGAGAAGCGTCGTAATACACTTGGAAATCCTTGCGTATATCCGGAAGAATCAGCACTAGAGCTGTAACCAAATGTTTCTTCAACTCCTGAAAACTGGCTTCACACTCCTCGGCCCATTTGAACTTGGTGTCCTTCTTAAACAACTCGGTCATGGGTTTCACAATCTTGGAAAAATTCTCAATGAACCTCGTGTAATATCCTGCGAATCCCAAAAAACTACGGATCTCTCCAACTGAGGTGGGTGCCAACCACTTAGTGACAGACTGAACCTTGGTGGGGTCTACTGCTATACCTTCACCTGATATAACATGTCCAAGAAATCCAACTTCTTTCAACCAAAACTCACACTTGCTAAACTTGGCATACAACTGATGTTCCCTGAGCTTCTCGAGAACTAAGTGCAAGTGCTCCTTGTGTTCCTCTTCATTCTTCGAGTATACCAAAATATCATCAATGAACACCACAACAAACTTATCCAAAACCTCCATGAATACCTTGTTCATCATACTCATAAAATAGGCAGGGGCATTAGTCAATCCAAATGACATGACCGTGTACTCATATAGCCCGTACCTTGTGGTAAAAGCTGTCTTAGGTATATCCTGTTCTCGGATCTTCAATTGGTGGTATCCAGATCGAAGATCAATCTTCGAGAATACTTTATCTCCTTGCAACTAGTCAAATAGATCATTGATCATCGGTAGTGGGTACTTGTTCTTGATCGTCACTTCATTCAATGCTCGATAATCAACAACCATTCTCAAAGATCCATCCTTCTTCTCAACCAAGAGCACTGGGGCTCCCCACTGTGATGAACTTGGTTGAACATAACCTTTCTCCAATAGCTCCTTAATCTTCTTCTTAATTTCCTCCAGATCATTTGCGGGCATCCGATACAGTCTCTTCGATATTGGTCCGGTGCCTGGCAACAGTTCTATCAAAAACTCTATGTCTCGATCTGGTGGCATGCCTGGTAGTTCCTGTGGAAACACATCCGGGTAATCCTTTACAACAGGCACTTCTTCTTGAACAACTCCCAAGAGAGAATTTACTTGGGTCCTCCTTAGCGCATGCCTAAACACATACTTGATCCTTTTTCCCTTCAGTGTGGTGAGTAAAATTGACTTACTAGCACAGTCGATGTTTCCTCCATACTTCGATAACCAATCCATGCCTAATATTATATCCAATCCTTGTGACTCGAAAAGTATTAGGTCTGAGGGTAAAACATGCCTACCAATGGTTAAGGGTAACCGATCACACCATCGGCTGGCCATATACTCTGCTCCTGGCGAACTTACTAACATGGGTGACCTAAGGGCTATGATTGGCAACTTAAACTTGTCCACAAATCCCATTGATATGTATGAATGCGATGCACCAGTATAAAAAAGAACGAGTGCGGTAAATGACTTAATCAAAAACTTACCGATCACTGCATCAGGCTGATCTTCAACCTCCTCCACATTGATGTGGTTCACCTGACCTCTGGTGAAGGGATTGGGCTTCTTCCCAGAGCTTCCATTTCCATTTCCATTCTTTGCTTCAGGATATTCAGTGGCGTAGTGTCCAGTCTTCCCGCACTTGAAACAAGTAATGTGAGTTAAATCCTTCCTGGCGGGTGTTGCTGGGTTGGCACGGTTCTGTCCGTTGCTTCCTCCATTCCCATTCCCATTCTTGGGGCCACTATGATTACGCAAACTCCCTCCATTGTGGGTGTGGCCTCCATGATTATGAGTGTGTCCTCCCGAGTTCGAGGTAAAACAGGGCTTCTGTTGAGCTCCAGAATTATACTTCCCTTATCCATACTTCCTTTTGCGGCTCTCTATCTATTGCTGCTTGCCTTCAATAATAAGGAGCCTATCTACCAAATCCTGGTAGTTGTTGAATGTTTCCACCATCAACTGCATGCTTAGCTCATCATTCAACCCTTCCATAAACTTCTCCTACTTCGCGGCATCTGTGGCCACATCATCTGGGGCATAGCAAGCTAACTTACTAAACTCATCCATGTACTGCCCCACAGTACGATTTCCCTGGCGTAAGTTGCGAAACTCAGTGTTCTTCATGCTCATAGCTCCAGTTGAGACATGTGCGGTACGGAAAGCTTGCTGGAACGGATCCCATGTGACATTGGCTATGGGGAAAGTGTATGTGTAATTCTCCCACCATGAGGATGCTAGTCCATCCAATTGATGTGCGACAAAGCGCACCTTCTCAGCATCTGTGCAACCTGCGGTGGTCAACTCATCAGCAACTATCAGCTCGGTGCTACTGGAAAACACCGGCAAATTCAACCTTAGAAAACGAGCTAAGTTGTCAACTGGAGGTGGTGGCGGTGAGTTGTTGTTGTTGTTGTTGCCCTGGTTCTGGACTAATAGTTGCATCAGGGCATTCTGCTGTTGGATTAGCTGGGTGAGCTCTGGTGGGAAAACAAATCCGGGGTCACGTCTTGGAGGCATCTGATAGGTTTAGAGGGGAGAGATTAGAATAGAGTGGGGTCTAAGGGGAAAATCACTACCCATATGCACATGAGACAAACACATTCATATCACACCACTCAATTCAAACAAGGGAATACAATCGAGCTAGCTACCGTTACAAAGTACTCGGACTAATCTATATACATGGGGGTATACTACTGATAATATGGTGGTCAACTAGAAATTTTGATCGGAAGAAGATTCCATGATATCCGCTCCAGCTTCGTCTTCATAGTCATCATCACTGTCGGGGTCGGAGTCATTGTCGTCGATGATGATGTAGTCCTCGGGATGATCGTCATCTCCTCCTGGTGCTGGGTCTCCCATGAATACTCCTAGCTTCTTCTTCTTCAGGTCTTCATTCTTCTCCAGTAGAACTGCAATTTCCTCTTCATATCCATCGCGTGTAGATTTGAGTTCCTCTTCTAGCTCCATGTTCCTGGTCATCACCTTCTTCAGGTCTATCATGCTGGCGCACATCTGGTTCTCCCGTCGACGAATGTGTTGGTTTAACTCCTAGATGTAGGCTGCAATGGACTAGTCCCTCCTGGTGCTGATTATCTCCCATTTCTCATCTCGGCGTCCACACATCTGGTAGATGGTGTGGCGATGTGAGCTGCCATGCTCTTTCCTAGACTCCAGGTTGGTGCATCAAAGAAAAACTCTATGGGCTCAGTAACTGGTGTGAATTTCCTTCCTAGAACATGTACTCGAACTGTCTAGTGCTCTTATTCCGGTAGAGTGGCGGTGTAGGTCCTGGTTAAGCTTGGTATTCCGATGTTTAGGTATCTAGTGGCTTCCTTCAAGTGCCGTCCAAAAGGGGTGTCTTCATCCGGTTGAGCAAACTTGTTCCTTGGATCCGCCATCTATAGAGTGGAAAGTGGAGAAGAGTCAGAAATGAGTAGAGAAGAGTGACCTATGGCTCATATTAGTGGTCGCATCCTACAGTCAACGTGTTCTCTGATACCATCTTGTAGTGATCCGACCTCAAACGGTCAAATCTCTGTGCATAAGTGTCATCCCTGGATCGGTAATGCTGACACACACAATACTTGAAGGATTTATAACAGAGCTTCAATCACACACTTATTACATCGAATATCTCAAAAGAGAGTACTTATTACAATAATATGGATGAAGGCCATCTAATGAAGATAACAGCGGAAGGCTTCGAAGGTAAAGTGAGTCCATCAACTCCAACAGCATAGCTGAGTGCAAGACAACGAACTAGCGCACCTTACTCTTCGTCTGAAAAGTCTGCAACATAATACGTTGCAGCCCGAAGCGGGTCAGCACATGGAATATGCTGGCAAAATAACACTGTAGAGCAATGAACATGTAGCAGCTATAACTATATGCATATTTGGCTGGTGGAGGCTCTATGGTTATTTTTGCATAAAGCTAATTTTTTCCTACAACAAAGGACTATATTTTATTTAACTACAAAGTTTGTTGAAAACATTGAGAGGGTTCCTCCAACCCAATCCCAAATTATTAATCATCAACCCAACAAATTAATAAATAGAGTGATGAGATCAAATCAATAATTCAAGTACCAGATACTCAAAATATCAATAACCGGGGACACAGCTAACCATCATTAGTTTATACACTCTACAAAGATTTGCACACTTTTCCCCATAAGACTCGATCTCCTTCGTTGGATTTCTCGCACTACATGGTGTTTAAGAAATGAATGATCGAGACACGGTCTTTCAGAAGTATTAACTCTTTACTCTGGGTAGACAGTACCACCTACATCCCCTACATCTGCTAGTGTACTACTGAAAGAGGTCACACAACTTAGTCAACTATGCCAGAGCCCATAATGGCTTGTGGCTGCACATGGAAGTTTCCAGCCTGAATAATCTTATGATCCCTTTGAGCCTGGGTGGCAAACCGTAGGATGATCACACGGGTACTACGGGATATCCCAGGACAACACTGGATTGCTCCAGGTGCCCAGACAACCACTAGGTGCTCCAGGGTGCCTCAACCAATCCACCCAAATGTGTATTAAAGTAGACTCCTTAAGTTTAACCATTTATTAAAAGTCTCACATCTGTCATGGATCACTCAAACCAAACCACGTCTACGAGCATACCATAACAATATAAGCATAACGTTGATATAACTCCTAGGGTTTGAAAATTAAGGCAATAGGTACTACCTCATCACTACTTCCCAATACCCACAAGTATTCAAGTCCTAACCATACAGTGTTTGAGGATTGAGACTAATGCATAAAAACTGGGCAATAAGGGGTATGATCAAAGTGTTACTTGCCTTGCTGACGATCTGAAAACCCTAGTGACTCATAGTAGCATGCTTCGCACTCCGGAAACTCTATCGCAAATAAACAATAACATACATAAGCACTGAAGCAATAGATGCAAGGGTAAAACTTAACAGAAATGATCCAAATCTAAAGTTCAACTGAAGAGCTTCGATTTGCAAAAAGAATCAATCGAATCGGAGCTACGGAACTCAAACTGCGGTCAAAAGAAGTTCAAATTCAAAACTGCTTGCAACCCAAATTTTAATTTGTCAAAACCATCTTCAAGTTTATTAACTAGAAAGAGGGGTTCGAGACGAAGATTTTGGCGTTGGTTTCACTAGATTTGGACCAACAGTTAAAAAGTTGCGAGCGTTTGAAGATCAGGGGCTAATCTACGATAAAAATGATCACGGATAGGTCCCTGGCCGAAAAAGAAAAGGCTAACGAACGAACGTTCGTTAACAGAGACGAACGAATGAACGCGTTCGCGAATAGAGGCGTTTGGGCGAACGTTCGCTAAATAGCGAAACCGAAAAAACCATCTAACTGATCCAACACGAAAAACCAGAAAAAACCAGGCGATGGTGACGGTTTTTACCGGTTCGTCGAAAAAGACCGGCGGCGGCGAAATCCCGCGAGGCAGGGCTCCGGCGGGGCTACGGTGGCGGGGTCAGCGAGGTGGAGCGACGGCACGGCGGCGGGCGGCGCGGCAGGCGGCGGCGGGGCGCTGCTGCTGCTGCTTGGGCGGCGTCGGCGGCTAGCCGATTGGGGAGGAGAGGCCGGGGGGTCCATCTTTTAAAGCCTCGGGGGGAGGGGGGCGGCGACTTGGGCAAGGGGCGGCGGTGAGAGGAGTCCGGCTCCGACTCCTATTGGAGTCCGCCGGCGGCACGGCGGCGTGGGCGGGCCGGCCTGCTCGGCTCTGCCTCCGACCTAGTCAGGTGGGAAAACTTTAAAAAAATTCCCCCGAAAAAAATCCTAATAAAATAAGGAATTTTTTTCTAAAGATGCCAAAACAATTTTCACCATCTAAATAAAATATTCAGAACAAAGTGAACATTTTTCTGGCCTAAAAATGCAATTTTGAAAAATGCATATTTTTCCAATTCAAATAAAATAGCACTAAAATTCCAAATAAAAATGTTTGTTTGAATTTAATATTTTTCCTCCAATACCCCCTCTGATTTTGGAGAAGTCATTTTATCTCCTCTCATTTATTTAATATTGGAAATATTTTGGAGAGAAAAATTATTAAAATCAAATTGATCCTCTTTTCAAATTTGAGAAAATTCTAATATGAAAACTTAAGAAATTTCCAACTCTCTCCTTGTGTCCTTGAGTTGCTTAAGATTCCTAGGGTCACAACCAAAATGCGAATAAAATATGATATCCATATGATGACCTATGTATAACATCCAAATTGAAAATTGGGATGTTACACTTTGTTCTCATACATGGATCCTATCTCAGATTTCATGGCCTCAAGCCATTTTGCGGAATCTGGGATCATCATCGCTTCCTCATAGTTCGTAGGTTCATCATGGTCTAGTAATATGACTTCCAGAATAGGATTACCGTACCACTCTGGTGCGGAACATGCTCTGGTTGACCTACGAGGTTTGGTAGTAACTTGATCTGAATTTTCATGATCATTATCATTAGCTTCCTCTATAGTTGGTGTAGGCATCACGAGAACAGATTTATCTGATGAGCTACTTTCCAATTTGAGAGAAGGTACAATTACCTCATCAAGTTCTACTTTCCTCCCACACACTTCTTTTGAGAGAAACTCCTTCTCTAGAAAGGATCCATTCTTAGCGACAAAGATCTTGCCTTCGGATCTATGATAGAAGGTGTACCCAACAGTTTCTTTTGGGTATCATATGAAGACGCACTTCTCCAATTTGGGTTCTTGCTTATCAGGTTGAAGCTTTTTCACATAAGCATCGCAACCCCAAACTTTAAGAAACGACAACCTAGGTTTCTTGCTAAACCACAAGTCATACGGTGTCGTCTCAACGGATTTAGACGGTGCCCTATTGTCGGTGTACAAAAAGAGGGGTACACTTTTTGTACCCCTATAACTATGCACGGGCAGTCTGAGCCACGGGCACCACCACACCAAGCAAGGCAAGGGAGGTGAGCCAGGGTAAGACCGTAGCTCAAGAGAACTGCGACGCCAAGGCCAAGACCACGAGGAGCAAAGGGGACGAAGCGGACTCCCCCGGCAAGATCCTTGCCGGGAGACAGTTCTAGCAGCCCCGGCAAGACCCTTGCCGCGGCGACTCGTCCCACGCCTACGGAGGAAATTACCCTTGAGTCCACTGCCCCCAAAGGGCAAGGATTCGGGAGACATCCCCGTGGCGGCATGCAGATCTTTGTATAGACATTCAAGGTCAGATACACATTAAGGAGACGACAACCCTTGGCGGGATCCCAGCCGAGGAAGACCACAAGGCTCCCGGCAAGCGCCTTGCCGGGGATGACAGCAGGCGCCTCGGCAAGACCCTTGCCGGGGCCCCGGCAAGGCCCTTCCCGAGGACACCCGCGGGGCCACCATTAGGCCCACGCCGACTAAACCTCCACCACCGCATGCATGCAGCTGCCGACCCAACCAGCTGGGCAGGCACCTGCGTGGCGGCATGCAGATCTTCGTGAAGACCCACCACTGCGCCACCTCAGCTGCCTGCCTACCTACGTGGCATCTCAGGCATCGCTGGCCAGGGCGCGTGTCGACACGAGAAGGAGCGGTGACGGACAAGATAGATCTCTCCCCCGTCCCCGATAAAGCAAGGACACCTAAGCAAGACGCATTAAATGCGCCTTGTCATGTAATGCGAGGGATAACCTCGCATCACTGTACCCTTTTCCACCTCCTGTGTGCCACCGTGGCAACCCCTTTTTCTATAAAAGGAGGCCCGAGGCGACCGGGAGAAGGATTCGGCTTTTTGGAGCTCCTCACGCCCCATAGCTAGCTCAAGAACACAGATATACAATCCACCAAAGCAGGAGTAGGGTTTTACGCATCCTCGCGGCCTGAACCTGGATAAACGAACCGTGTGCTACCTGTCAGATCCGGTCTTCTCACGACCCCGCGCCCCGCTAACCACAGCAGGGATTCTTGTGATCCCATAGGTGTCGTTCCCGCCGACATCTCTGGCGCGCCAGGTAGGGGGGCGCAGTTGTGAGAATCGGCTTTAGCACTTAGTTCGGCGCTTCTTCATCATCATGGCGCCCAAGAAGAAGACGACGGTGGCGGTTGGCCAGTCGGAAGCCGGACAACCTGTCCCGACGCGGGCGAGCAGCGGACCGGTCGTAGAAAGGACCCGGGGCGCTGCTCGCGAACACCAACACCATCCCACCAGCCGGAGTTTGGGAGGCGGCGATGTTTGTGCGCCTGGTAACGGGCCACACGTCGCCAAATCCAAAGGCGGAGCCAGGCCCTTCGCAGGTGGAGCGGGGCCTTCCAAGGTCATCGCCGCCCCGCCCGAAGGCGACGCAAGGACCTCCAAGACTCCCACGCCGGCGCCAACAGCGCGCTCCTCCCAGGCAGCGCGCGACGAACGGTGTAATCATGCTGAAGATCCCGGGCGTTGCCGCGGGAAGAGCCCCAAGTGCCACTCCCGGGACGTAGAAGACCTGCCCACTCGCCGAGGCACTGGTGAAAACGGCATGCGACCGCGGGGTCGTGATAGAGCTCCTTCTGACATGGTCAGAAGTCGAAGCGCATCGCGATCCGTGCAGGTTTCGCCGCCACCGACGCCAGCAGAGGCCCTAGCGCGCGCAGTTGCTCTCGACTTTCCTCCCACTACGAGGAAACTCGACGAATGGAGAGCCACTATCTGAAGCCTTGTTGCGGTGGCCAACAAAGACGAACCAAGTCCGGTGGGGCCCCCGGGTCGAAGCTCCGATGGAGTCCCGCGGACCAGTGGCGGAAAAGCCGGCGGCGCCGCGACCACGGTGCATTCACCTCTCCCCCATCCGGTACCGCGGACGCCGGCTCATCGCGACGTCACGGGCGACGCCATCTCCATAGCATCGTATGACCCGCGGACCCACTGTGACCAGCACCAAGTTCTTCGGGAACGAGCCCATGAAGACGCTTGAACCACTATCGAGCGCCAGTGCGGAGCGCGCCACCAGTCAGACAGGCGAGCAGGGCCTGCTGTGAACCACCCGGCTCCGGAGAGCCCTTGAGGCCTACCTTACGAGGTAGGCTGTCCGGCTTTTACCCGTGAGCTGCGGCAGTTCCAGTGGCCCACTCACCGCACCTTCAAACCTGACGTTGGCGAAAAGTACAACGGCAAGACTCACCCGTCTGAGTTCCTCAGCATCTATACCATCGCGATGCAAGCCGCCGGAGCCCGTGACGATAAGGTGCTTGTGAATTACTTTCCATTGGCTCTTAAACCCAACGCCATGTTGTGGTTGATGCACTTGCTGGTAGACTCTATTTCCTCCTGGTCGGATTTGTGCCATGAGTTTGTAGGCGCCTTTACTGGAGGTCACCAAGCCCATGGCCAAGCAAGCGACCTGCATGTCATTCCCCAGAAGGGAGGCGAGAGTCTGCGCAACTATATACAGAGGTTTAGCTGGGTATAGTACAATATCCCTGATGTTCACCCTGCCGCCATCACTAGCGCATTCCATCAGAACGTGCATAACCGCGAGATGCGCGAAGAACTGGCAATGAACAAGGTGAAAGATGTGGCAGAACTCTATGTTCTTGCTGAGAGATGTGCCCGAGCTGAAGAGGGAAGGAAGTACCCCGCCGAAGATGCCGGCATGGAAACCGACTCCTCAGATGAGGATACTGCCGCCCCGGCGAAGAAAGGCCGGCGCCGCAACAGGAAGCGCAAAGGTAAAGCTGTGCTTGCCATCGAGGGATCTGACGACGCCGGCTCCGCCAAGAAAACCAAGGCAGATGACCCCGACAAGGAAATTGCCAGATGTGTCGCCTGCCGGGCCTTGGCGGCTGCCGAGAAGCCAGGAAACTCTGACAAGCAATACTGCAAGATCCATCACACCAAAGGCCATGATCTCCAGAACTGCCGACAGGTTGATCTCCTTGCTGAGAAGCAGAGGGCTGAATATGAGAGGCGGGACAAGGAGAAAGGCCAGGACGGTGCTGAGGGGTCCGGCAAGAAGCGTGGTGGCTAGGCGGGCTGTCGCGGCAAAGATAAACAGTAGGAGAGGCCCGCCCAGGGCCGTGACAAAAAGCCAGAAGATGATGATCACGAAGAGGACGATGAGTCTGGTGACCAAGAATTTCAGAAAGCTACAGAGGCCATGTGCGTCGATGGCGGCGCCTCGCTGCATACCTCTCACCGCCAGCTTAAACAGTGGGCGCGTGAGATTACAGCGGTGGAACCGTCGTTTGATGCCCAAAGGCTGCTGAAGTGGTCTAGCACACCTATCATTTTTGACACTGAGGATCACCCTGATCGCACTACTGCAATCGGGTGCTTGCCATTGTTGGTTTCACCAACAATACGCAACCTCAAGGTGACAAAGATGCTAGTCGATGGCGGGGCCGGTCTGAACTTAATCTCGCCTGCCGTGATCGAGAAATTGCAGATTCCTGATAAGACCTCGAAGAGACGGGCACGTTTCAGGGGGTCAACCCGGGAAGAAGTCAACCAAAGGGAAAGGTCACGTTGCCCGTGACTTTTGGGAGTGATCTGAACTACAGGACAGAAAGGATTGTCTTCGATGTTGCCAAGATCCCCTTGCCTTACAACGGGAGCCTTGGCCGCCCAGCGCTGGCCAAGTTCATGGCGGCGTCACATTACGCCTACAACACCCTGAAGATGCCGGGGCCTGTGATGATCATCACCGTCCCATTAGACAAGAAGGATGCGCTAATTTGCGCTGACCAACTCTACCAACAAGTAGTTGCAGCAGCCGCCGCTGCTAAGGCGCTTGCTCCTGCCGCTGGAGCCCCGGGAAGGCAAAAGAAGAAGACCGGTGAGACCTCAGGCACCCACTCCGGCAAGCGCACCTCTTCGGAGTGTAGCGCTCCCATTGAGGACGTGCCAGAGAGCTCCGCCGACAGAAACAAGAAGTCTAGGGCCACACCGCCGGGAACCAAGAAGGTTTCTGTCAAGGAGGACGGCAGAGGAGGAGCTTTTACCATAAGCTCCACCCTTGATGACAAATAGGAAGACGCGCTCGTCACCTTCCTGCGGGCAAATGTCGATGTGTTTGCATGGCAAGCATCCGACATCCCCGGCATTCCCAGGGAGGTGATTGAGCACCACCTTGCTGTCTATCCTCATGCACGGCCCGTCACACAGAAGGTCAGAAAGCAAGCTTTGGAACAACAAGAGTTCATCACAGAGGAGATCCGGAAACTGGAAGCAGCGGGTTTGGTAAGAGGAGTGCTCCATCCAACGTGGTTGGCCAATCCGGTGGTAGTGCGCAAGGAAAATGGGAAGTGGAGGCTGTGTATTGATTACACAGATATTAATAAGGCTTGTCCCAAAGACCCCTTCCCGTTGCCGCACATCGACCAAATTGTTGACTCCACAGCTGGGTGTGATCTGTTGTCATTCCTTGATGCCTACTCTGGCTACCACCAGATCTTCATGACAAGGGAAGATGAAGAGAAAATGGCATTCATCACCCCATGTGGTACGTATTGCTTTATACGGATGCCTTTCGGGTTGAAGAGTGCTGGTTTAACGTTTGCAAGGGCGGTCCAGATTGGTTTTGAACCCCAGCTCCATAGAAATTGGAAGCTTATATGGATGATATAGTGGTCAAAACCAAGAACAGGGCAACCCTCATATCAGATTTACAAGAAACATTTGCAAACCTACGCAAGATCAATCTCAAGCTGAACCCTGAGAAGTGCGTCTTCGGCGTCCCGTCTGGCAAGCTTCTCGGGTTCTTTGTGTCACAGCGTGGGATAGAGGCCAATCCGGACAAGATCAAAGCTATAGAGCAGATTGAAGCGCCCAAGCGAGTCAAGGATGTGCGTCAGCTTGCTGGTTGCGTTGCCGCCATGAGCAGGTTCATTTCCAAGTCCGCCAAGCGCGCCCTTCCCTTTTTCAAGATTCTGAAAAAGGCGGGCCCGATGGAGTGGACGCCAGAAGTCGAAGCAGCATTGCAAGATTTGAAGAGGTACCTCTCCTCCGTGCCAATACTAGTTGCACCTAGGCCACAGGAACCGTTGCTGCTGTACCTGGCGGCAATGAACCAGGTGGTCAGCGCCGCACTAGTGGCGCAGAGAGAAATTGATGATGAGGTAATAGCAGCAACGGAGCCTGATGCCACTGATGCCGAGACGACGCAGCCAATTGAAGTGTCGCCGAAGAAGAAAATGATGCAGCACCCGGTCTACTTTGTTAGTTCCCTCCTGCAGGGGGCTAGATCGAGGTACTCCGGTGTGCAGAAACTGCTCTTCGGCCTTCTTATGGTCTCGAGGAAGCTGTGTCACTACTTCCAGGCGGACGAAATCACTGTCATCACTCGCCTCCCTCTGCAACGGATATTGCACAATCCAGACGCAACGGGAAGGATCGTAGAGTGGGCACTGGAACTGTCCAGCTTTGGCCTCAAGTTTGCGAGTACCTCGACAATTCAAAGCCGAGTCCTGGCAGAGTTCATTGCAGAATGGACCGCGACGCCTGACGAAGAAACCCAAGAGACTGCTCTCCCCGGCAAGGAGGCAAGTTGCGACTGGATCATGTACTTTGATGGAGCTTTCTCCTTACAGGGCGCCGGGGCTGGCGTACTGCTTGTCACGCCCACCGGAGAGCACCTCAAGTACGTGATCCAGATGCACTTCCCCAGGGAGGTGTCAACAAACAATACGGCTGAGTATGAAGGGCTGCTTGCCGGTCTTAGGATCGCGGCGGACCTCGGAATCAAGAAACTCATCGTCAGAGGCGACTCGCAACTTGTCTTCAAGCAAGTCAACAAGTATTACCAGAGCCCGTTGATGAAGGCCTACGTCGATGAAGTGAGAAAGCTGGAAGAGCGTTTTGACGGTATACAGGCAGAATATGTTCCCCGAGCGGAGAATGATATCGCCGATTACCTGTCAAAACGCGCTGCCCTCAAGCTACCTGTGGAACCAGGTACCTTTGTGCTTCGGCTAACTCAGCCATCCGTTGATCCATCAACAGAGCAGAACAAGAGGAGAAAATCAGGGCCCGGCAAGTACTTTCCCGCCGAGCTCCCCAAAGCCGCCGGCAAGGATGTTGCCGGAGACACTAAGCCCGCCACAGGACGGCTAGCTCCGATAGAGCATCAAGCTCTTGCCGTCGAGACAGCCGCTCCTATAGCGGAGGAAATTCCTTTAGTCCTCGTCGTCGAGCCCCAGGCTCCAGCGTGGGCACAGCATACCGTCCAATTCCTCCAAACAGGGGAAATTCCGGAGGAGCAGGAAGAAGCAGAAAAAGTAGCCCGTCGCTCTACTATGTACCAGTTCGTCGATGACGTCCTGTACAGAAAGAGGCTGAACGGCGTGAAATTGAAATGTATCCCTCGAGAGGAAGGACTGGGGCTGTTGGCGGAGATACATGGAGGCATATGTGGATCCCACATCGGGTCAAGGGCCCTTGCCGGCAAAGCATTTCGGCAAGGTTTCTTCTGGCCCACCGCCCTCCAGGATGTGACGACACTAGTCACCAGGTGTGAAGCGTGTCAGTTCCATTCAAAGAAGCTTCATCAGCCAACTCAAGCCCTTCAAACCATTCCTCTCTCCTGGCCTTTCTCGGTCTGGGGGCTCGACATACTGGGCCCTTTCCCCCGCGCTGTCGGGGGCTTTGAGTACTTGTACGTTGCAATCGACAAGTTCACAAAGTGGCCAAAAGTGGAAGCAGTGAGGAAGGTCACAACACAGTCAGCCGTCAAGTTCTTCAAAGGACTGGTGTGCCGTTTTGGTGTACCCAATAGGGTTATCACCGACAACGGCACGTAGTTCACAAGCCACACCTTCATGCAATATATTCAAGATCTCGGCAGCAAGGTCTGTTTCGCTTCCGTTGCTCACCCACAAAGCAATGGTCAAGCTGAGAGGGCAAATGCTGAAGTACTGCGAGGCCTGAGGACAAAGACCTTTGACAGACTGCGCAAGAGTGGAAGGCGCTGGATTGATGAATTGCCGGCAGTTCTTTGGTCAATCAGAACGACACCAAATCAAGCCACCGGCCAGACACCCTTTGCCCTGGTTTACGGGGCAGAAGCAGTTCTCCCCATGGAACTCATATACGGGTCACCTCGAGTACTCGCTTATGACAAGCTTGAGCAAGAGCAATTGCGGCAAGAGGACGCAACGCTCCTTGAGGAAGATCATCTTCGGGTGGCTGTGAGAGCAGCGCGCTACCAGCAAGCCTTGCGCCGCTACCATAGCCGCAAGGTTCATGCCCGAAGCTTTGAGGAAGGCGACCTTGTTCTTCGGCGCGTTCAATCGGCCAAGAATTCCAACAAGTTGACACCAAAGTGGGAAGGCCCTTATCGGGTAATACGAGTCACCAGGCCCGGCGCAGCCCGCCTGGAGACCGAAGATGCCGTTCCGGTGAGTAACTCCTGGAACATTGAGCATCTTCGCAAGTTTTACCCATGAGGCGCGGCTTGCCGGCCCCCCCGGCAAGCCACCTTTTGTAGGAGCCTTGCCGATGAAACATGTAACACTTTGTACAAAGCCAGGCGTAGACCCTGAGCATAAGTAAATGAAGCGCTGGCGCCCTAAGTTATATCATGCATGCTAGGTCGAGTCTCGTCCTTGGTTAGGGTTGATAGTGCTTAGCGGCGACTAACCCCTAGCTTAGAGGTCGAGTGTGCGTCTCTTTGTCTTTCTTTTGTCTTCTTTGGTTCACAGGACACACAGATATCCGTGCCGAACCACTTGGAGAGGAAAAAAAGAGGAACAGACCAGCATCTAGCGCTCGGCAAGCCAGTATTGCCGGGGGCTGCAAGAGCAAAGATTCGCCCACGGCGAACCAGGGTTGCCGGGGACTGCAACTTCAGATAAGTTCTTCATCCCTTATCATGCATTCCATTATGGACTGAGGTATGTGAAAACTCGTTTTCCCCTAAGCTGCCATGCTCCCATAACTCTAGGCCCTAAGGCTCGTTCCTGGGGCCAAGTTTGGTCGTAGTCGCGGCAGCGAAAGGATGAAACAAGGAGCCTGAAACCGCCTCATCCCTGCCTCCGCCGAAGGCGTGAGGAAGGTCGTGCGAAGTGAGGAGACGGCAAGGCCTGTTGCCGGGTAAGGAAATGTTTATCTTGAAGATATCAAGGATTTACTCCTTGTGGTGGGTTCCACCCGCAAACAAGTGACCCGGCAAGCATCCCTTTTTCATTAAAAAAACATTCCACTCAAGTACAGTCCATAGGGAATGAAAACATGAATGATGGGATTACAAGTTTTAAATTCAACAAAGGCCCGAAGGCTTACAAACTAAAAAGAGATAAGGTGCCCGTAATCCCTTTCTTGTCCCTCTCCTCAGGAGGCAGGTAAAGGAGGCGAAAGGGACAAAAGGAGCGCCTAGGCGAGCTACGGGTGGCAGAAGACACCAAGAGAACATCTTGGTGGCCGTCCGAAGGCTGGATGGTGATGGCGGCGCCGGAAGCAGAGCTCGAAGACGAGGCGGCAGGACGTCAGCACGCGTCGAAGGCGTCGGTGCCCGTGTACTCCGACTTGACGGCCTTGCCGCCCGCCCTCTTCCTCTTCCGCACCCTCCCAATGCCAACCACCCAAGGAGACGACCCCGAGAAGTTCAGGGAGCCGGCGACGCGGATGATGGGGTCGCCGGTGCCGCACGGAGCGGCACCCGACACCAAATCGGACCCGTCATCCTGCCGCCTACTACCCTCGTCATCGCTGCCGCTGTCCTCCTCGTCACTCCCGCCCAAGGAGGAGTCTTCACTATCAGAAGAGCTCTCCACGCAGCACCTTGCACGGGTCCCAAAGCACCCGAAGACCTTGACGGAGAGAAGGCCACCCTCCATCAGCTTAAAATGGAGAGTGAGCCCCTCCGTCAAGCAGTGGATATGAGCAAACGCCTTCCATCCCTGACGAAGATACATCACGTGAGGGGCGGGGAAGTTAACGCGGACCCACGTGTCGCTGATCCTGCAGCCCCTCATGTGCAGCTGCAACGATTCTGGCGGATCCAGCTCCATCTCCCGCGCAAATGGAGTCGGGAGACGAAGGCGACGGCGCGGCGGCCGACGCAGCCTGACGAAGAACTCACAAGGGTCATCCCCAACATGGCCCTCCATTGGAGGAGGAGCTGCTGGCGGAGGCGAGGCCGGCGCGCCGCCCCGTCCTCCTCTTCCCCGAGCGCCCCGGCCTCGCCCACGGCCTCGCCCCCTCCCCCTTCCCCTCGCGGCTGGCTCTGCCACCGTAGGCGCAGGGGAAGGAGGGACGCGTTGTCGAGCGGCGACCCTCGCGCCACTGTTGAAGGACCGGGATTCCCTCTCTCCATGATGGATGGAAGGGAGGAGCAGAAGCTGAAGGAAGAAGAAGATGAAAGAATGCGGCACGCCATCCCCCCTCCCGCTCTTTATAAAGGATCGGGGTTGGGGCTCGGCCGCCCCGCTCGGCCAATCAAGATACGGAAGGCGCAGGGAGCCAGGACCGACCCGCCGCCCCAACCAGCGACGACCCGGTTTCCCGCCTCCACCGTTTTCCCCCCCAGGAGCATGGGAGACACGTGGCGGACGTGCAGAACCGAGGGGACGGGTGAGACGACCACTCCCCACCCCATGATCGTGGGGAGTGGATGCCTTGAAGACCGCGCCTCAGCCCCATTCAGTAAATGGGCCGCGCCTCCACGCCTCCCTCCATTTATGGGGAAGGCACGAACCACCCCTTTACTACGATGTGACGCATGCCTGCGGGAACCAACCCCACGCATGTTGCCCACGTCACACGCACCTCCCCACGCCATGCCACACGCGGGAGTCGTGGGAAGCGCAGCGCGCGAAGAATCTTACCGCAGTAAAAACCGCCCCGCCTGCCCGCGCACCATTTTTGGGCCTAGCCCAACAACGCGTTGCTTTTATGTGTGGCCCAGGCCCGGGGGCTCCTGTCGGTGTACAAAAAGAGGGGTACACTTTTTGTACCCCTATAACTGTGCACGGGCAGTCTGAGCCACGGGCACCACCACACCAAGCAAGGCAAGGGAGGTGAGCCAGGGTAAGACCGAAGCTCAAGAGAACTACGACGCCAAGGCCAAGACCACGAGGAGCAAAGGGGATGAAACGGACTCCCCCGGCAAGATCCTTGCTGGGAGACAGTTCTAGCAGCCCTGGCAAGACCCTTGCCGCGGCGACTCGTCCCGCGCCTACGGAGCAAATCACCCTTGAGTCCACTGCCCCCCAAAGGGCAAGGATTCGGGAGACATCCCCGTGGCGGCATGCAGATCTTTGTAAAGACATTCAAGATCAGATACGCACTAAGGAGACGACAACCCTTGGCGGGATCCCAGCCGAGGAAGACCACAAGGCCCCCGGCAAGCGCCTTGCCGGGGATGACAGCAGGCGCCTCGGCAAGACCCTTGCCAGGGCCCCGGCAAGGCCCTTCCCGAGGACACCCGCGGGGCCACCATCAGGCCCACGCCAACTAAACCTCCACCACTGCATGCATGCAGTTGCCGACCCAACCAGCTGGGCAGGCACCTGCGTGGTGGCATGCAGATCTTCATGAAGACCCACCACTACGCCACCTCAGCTGCCTACCTACCTACGTGGCATCTCAGGCATCGCTGGCCAGGGCGCGTGTCGACACGAGAAGGAGCGGCGACGGACGAGACAGATCTCTCCCCCATCCCCGATAAAGCAAGGACACCTAAGCAAGACACATTAAATGCGCCTTGTCATGTAATGCGAGGGATAACCTCACATCACTGTACCCTTTCCACCTCCTGTGTGCCACTGTGGCAACCCCTTTTTCTATAAAAGGAGCCCCGAGGCGACCAGGAGAAGGATTCAGCTTTTTGGAGCTCCTCACGCCCCATAGCTAGCTCAAGAACACATATATACAATCCACCAAAGCAGGAGTAGGGTTTTACGCATCGTCGTGGCCCGAACCTGGATAAACGAACCGTGTGCTACCTTTTAGACCCGCTCTTCTCACGACCCCGCGCCCCGCTAACCACAGTAGGGATTCTTGTGATCCCATAGGTGTCGTTCCCACCGACACCTATTTAACGTGAATGCAACTGTCTCTAATGCATAACCCCAAAACGATAGTGGTAAATCGGTAAGAGACATCACATATCACACCATATTTAATAAAAGTATGGTTATGACATTCGGACACACCATTATGCTGTGGTGTTCCAGGTGGCGTGAGTTGTGAACCTATTCCACATTGTTTTAAATGAAGGCCAAACTCGTAACTCAAATATTCGCCTCCACAATCAGATCATAGAAAATTTATTTTCTTGTTATGATGATTCTCCACTTCACTCTGAAATTCTTTGAACTTTTCAAATGTTTCAGACCTGTGTTTCATCAAGTAGATATACCCGTATCTGCTCAAATCATTTGTGATGGTCAGAAAATAACGATACCCGCCGCGAGCCTCAACACTCATCGGACCGCATACATCGATATGTATTATTTCCAATAAGTCAATGGCTTGCTCCATTGTTTCGGAGAATGGAGTTTTAGTCATCTTTCCCATGAGGCATGGTTCGCAAGTATCAAATGATTCCTAATCAAGTGATTCCAAAAATCCATCCGTATGGAGTTTCTTCATGCGCTTTACACCAATATGACCTAAACGGCACTGCCACAAATATGTTGCACTATCATTATCAACTTAGCATCTTTTGGCATCAATATTATGAATATGTGTATCACTACGATCGAGATTCAATAAACCATTTACATTGGGTGTATGACCATAGAAGGTTTTATTCATGTAAATAGAACAACAATTATTTTTGACTTAAATGAATAACTGTATCACAATAAACATGATCCAATCATATTCATGCTTAACGCAAACACAAAATAACATTTATTTTGGTTCAACACTAATCTCAAATGTATAGGGAGTGTGCGATGGTGATCTTATCAACCTTGGAATCACTTCCAACACACATCGTCGCATCGCCCTTTAACTAGTCTCTGTTCATTTTGCAATTCCTATTTCGAGTTACTAATCTTAGCAATTGAACCGGTATCAAATACCCTGGGGTTACTATGAACACTAGTAAAGTACACATCAATAACATGTCTATCAAATATACCTTTGTTCACTTTGCCATCCTTCTTATCCGCCAAGTATTTGGGTAGTTCCGCTTCCAGTGACCATTCCCTTTGCAGTAGAAGCACTCAGTTTCAGGCTTAGGTCTAGCTTTGGGTTTCTTCACGGGAGTGGCAACTTGCCTTCCATTCTTTCTTGAAGTTTTCTTTCTTTTACTTTGCCCCTTTTCTTGAAACTAGTGGTCTTATTAACCATCAACACTTCATGCTCTTTCTTGGTTTCTACCTTCGCCGATTTTAGCACCGTGAAGAGCTCCGGAATCATTTTTGTCATCCCTTGCATATTATAGTTCACCACAAAGTTCCATTAACTTGGTGATAGTGACTAGAGAACTCTGTCAATCACTATCTTAACTGGAAGATTAACTCCCACTTGATTCAAGCGATTGTAGTACTCAGACATTCTGAGCACATGCTCACTGGTTGAGCTATTCTCCTCCATCTTGTAGGAAAAGTACTTGTCAGAGGTCTCATACCTCTCGACTCGGGCATGAATCTAAAATACCAATTTCATCTCTTGGAACGTCTTATATGCTCCATGGCATTCAAAACGTTTTTGACGTCCCAGTTCTAAGCTGTAAAGCATGGTGCACTAAACTTTCAAGTAGTCATCATACCGAGCTTGTCAAACATTCATAGCGTCTGCATCTGCTCCTGCAATAGGTCCATCACCTAACGGTGCATCAAGGACATAATTCTTCTGTACAATAATGAACATAATCCTCAGATAGGGACCCAGTCTGCATCATTGCTAATATCATCTTTCAACTTAGTTTTCTCTAGGAACATATTAAAAATAAAATAGGGGAGCTATACGCGAGCTATTGATCTACAACATAGATATGCAAAAACTATTTGGACTAAGTTCATGATAAATTAAGTTCAATTAATCGTATTACTTAAGAACTCCCACTTAGATAGACATCCCTCAAGTTATCTAAATGACCACGTGATCCAAGTCAACTAAACCATGTCCAATCATCACGTGAGATGGAGTAGTCATCAATGGTGAACATCTCTATGTTGATGATATCTACTATATGATTCACGTTCGACCTTTCGGTCTCCAGTGTTCTGAGGCCATGTCTGTACATGCTAGGCTCGTCAAGTTTAACCCGAGTATTCCGCGTGTGTAAAACTGTCTTGCACCCGTTGTATGTGAACGTAGAGCCTATCACACCCGATCATCACGTGGTGTCTCAGCACGAAGAACTTTCCCAACGGTGCATACTCAGGGAGAACACTTATACCTTGAATTTGTAAGGGATCATCTTATAATGCTACCGCCGTACTAAGCAAAATAAGATGCATAAAAGATAAACACCACATGCAATCAATATATGTGACATGATACGGCCATCATCATCTTGTGCCTTTGATCTCCATCTCCAAAGCACCGTCATGATCTCCATCGTAGCCGTGTTGACACCTTGATCTCCATCGTAGCGTTGTGGTTGTCTTGCCAACTATTGCTTCTACAACTATCGCTAACGCATAGTGATAAAGTAAAGCAATTACATGGCGTTTGCATTTCATACAATAAAGCGACAACCATAAGGCTCCTGCCAGTTGCCGATAACTTTTACAAAACATGATCATCTCATACAACATCGTATATCACATCATGTCTTGACCATATCACGTCACAACATGCCCTGCAAAAACAAGTTAGACGTCCTCTACTTTGTTGTTGCAAGTTTTATGTGGCTGCTACGGGCTTCTAACAAGAACTGTTCTTATCTACGCATCAAAACCACAACGGTGTTTCGTCAAGTTTGTTGTTTTAACCTTCAACAAGGGCTGGCCGTAGTCAAATTTGATTCAACTAAAGTTGGAGAAACAGACACGTCAGCCACCTTTATGCAAAATTAGTTGCATGTCTGTCAGTGGAACTGGTCTCATGAACGTGGTCATGTAAGGTTGGTCCGGGCCGCTTCATCCAACAATACCGTCGAATCAAAATAAGACGTTGGTGGTAAAAAGTATGACTATCACCGCCCACAACTCTTTGTGTTCTATTCGTGCATATCATCTACGCATAGACTGGCTCGGAAGCCACTGTTGGGAAATGTAGCATGCAATTTCAAAAAGATTCCTACGTTCACGCAAGATCTATCTAGGAGATGCATAGCAACGAGGGGGGGGGGGGGGAGAGTGTGTCCACGTACCCTCGTAGACCGAAAGTGGAAGCGTTAGTTAAACGCGGTTGATGTAGTCGAACGTCTTCACAATCCAACCGATCAAGTACCAAACGTACGGCACCTCCGAGTCCAGCACATGTTTAGCTCGATGACGTCCCTCGAACTCTTGATCCAGCAAAGTGTCGAGGGAGAGTTCCATCACCACGACGACGTGGTGATGGTGATGGTGAAGTAATCCACGCAGGGCTTCGCCTAAGAACTACATGAATATGACCGGAGGCGTAAACTGTGGAGGGGGGTGCTGCACATGGCTAACAATTGTTGGTGTGTGTTCTAGGCACCCCCTCCCCATGTATATATAGGTGGGAGAGGGAGGGGAGCAGCCTTGGGGCGCCCCAAGTAGGAGGAATCCTACTTGGGGGGCTCCTCCAATTCGGCCTCCCCCTTCCCTTATCTTTGGAGGGGGGAAGGAAAGAGGGGAGAGGGGAAAGGAAGGGGGAATCCTATTCCCTCTATTTCCTTTCCTCCTCCCCTTTTCCTTTATCCACTTAGATCAGCCAAAATGGGGGCGCACCATCCCACAAGGGGCTGGTCTGTCCCTCCCTAGGCCCAATAAGGCCCATATCTTTGCCGGGGTGCCCGGAACCCCTTCCGGTGACCAGATACGTACCCGCTACCCCCAGAACACTTCCGGTGTCTGAATACTATCGTCCTATATATGAATCTTTACCTCTCGATTGTTCGAGACTCCTCATCATGTCTCCGAACAACATTCGGTCACCAAATCACATAACTCATATAATACAAAATCGTCATCGAACGTTAAGCATGCGGATCCAACGGGTTCGAGAACTATGTAGACATGACCGAGACACCGCTTTGGTCAATAAAGAACATCAGAACCTGGATGCTCATATTGGTTCCGACATATTCTATGAAGATCTTTATCGGTCGTACCGTAATGACAACATACGTTATTCCCTTTGTCATCGGTATGTTACTTGCCCGAGATTCGATCGTCGGTATCCTCATACCTAGTTCAATCTCATTAGCAGAAAGTCTCTTTACTCGTTCTGTAATGGATCATCTCGAAACTAAATCATTAGTCACATTGCTTACAAGGCTTATCGTGATGTGCATTACCGAGAGGGCCCAGAGATACCTCTCCGATACTCGGAGTGACAAATCCTAATCTTGATCTATGCCAACCCAACAAACACCTTCGGAGACACCTGTAGAGCATCTTTATAATCACCTAGTTACGTTGTGACACTTGATAGCACACAAGGTGATCCTCCGGTATTCAGGAGTTGCATAATCTCATAGTTAAAGGAATATGTATAAGTCATGAAGAAAGCAATAGCAATAAAACTTAACGATCATTATGCTAAGCTAACGATGGGTCTTGTCCATCACATCATTATCCTAATGATATAATCCCATTCATCAAATGACAACACATGTCTATGGTTAGGAAACTTAACCATCTTTGATTAACGAGCTAGTCTAGTAGAGGCTTACCAGGGACATGTTGTTTTGTCTATGTATCCATACATGTATCAAGTTTCCGGCTAATACAATTCTAGCATGGATAATAAACATTTATCATGATATAAGGAAATATAAAATAACAACTTTATTATTGCCTCTAGGGCATATTTCCTTCAACCAGCGACAACAGGTGGTGTTTGTGAAGGTGGAGCGGTGTGGCATCTGAGCATTGATAATGGAGGATCTCGGTGACATGAGGCTGTGGGGACTCGATGGTGGACATGTGTTGATGGACAAGCGCAAGATGGTGGCGCTGTCTAGCGTCGTGGTGGAGTCAACAACAGTTGGGCCTGTCAAGGCTTATGCATTGATGTAACACCCCGGATATGATTTACCCAATATGTACTCCAACTCTTGCCGTTTCCGGCGCTAAGTTATTTTATTTTCTCGGGTTCAGGTTTTTGTCTCCGTGTGTTGTTATCGTTGTCATGCATCTCATATCATATCATCATGTGCATTGCATTTGCATACGTGTTCATCTCATGCATTCGAGCATTTTCCCTGTTGTCCGTTTTGCATTCCGGCGCTTCGTTCTCCTCCGGTGGTCATTTCTACCTTTCTTTTGTGTGTGGGGTTTAAACATTTCCGGATTGGACCGAGACTTTCCAAGTGGCCTTGGTTTACTACCGGTAGACCGCCTGTCAAGTTTCATACCATTTGGACTTCGTTTGATGCTCCAACGGTCAACCGAGGGACCGAAAAGGCCTCGTGTGTGTTGCAGCCCAACACCCCTCCAAGTTGGCCCAAAACCCACCAAAACCCTCTCCATCATCTAAAGCGTTCGATCACGATCGCGTGGCCGAAAACCGCACGTCATTTGGACTCTCCCAGCTCCCTCTATGCATATATAAAGACCCCTCCTCGAAAATCCCGGATCCCCTCTTCCAAACCCTAGCCCTGCTCCATCCGCACGGCCGGACAACGTCCGGACCACACCGGACATCCCGCCGCCTCCTACCAGCGACCGCCACGTGGCGGGTGCACGCCCACATCGCCGCCACACCGCCGCGGCCCGCCCGGCCCGCGGGAGGCCCTCCCGGGCCCAGCCGCCAGCGCCGCTCCGCGCCTCGTCTTCTACCTCCACCGCCGTCAGACGACGCTTCGCCGCCTCGCCGTCCCATCGCCGGCGGCCGCCACGCACCATCGCCGGCCGCTGCCACCGAACCTCGCCGCCGCCATGGGAGCTCGCCGGAGCTGCCTCCCCGCGCCTCCTTGCCTCCCCTCCGACCGGATCCGGGCAGGGACCTCGAGTACGCCCACAGAAGGTTCATGGAGCTCTCGGTGGTGTACACCAACAACCCGGTCTGGGTGGAGCACTCCATCCACATCATGGAGTTGTTGCTTGCCGAGGAGAAGTACAAGGTGGTAAGGTTTGACCTCGAGTACACCCGCGCTGATGCCGGGTCTCGTCCCAAGGTCTCCATTGCCCAGATGTGTGTGCGCAACCACGTCCTTGTATACCACTATTGCCTGGCCGCAAGGCCTTGTGAGAGTTTTGCCAGGTTTGTCAACAGCCCCCACTACATGTTCGTTACGGTGGACATCACCAACAATGTAAAGATGCTCAAGAATTCGGGCATCGCCTGCCAGAATCTTGTCGACATCCAGGGCCAATACAAGATCTGGGGTAGCAACAAGCAAGAGAAGGACTCACTGGTTCACCTCGTCGAGGCCATCATCGACCCCTACTACAAAGACATGAAGGATTCCTGCAACAAGGACTAGCGTGCCTGGCACTCGGCCTGGTTGGAGAAACTCGACAAAGCTCACGTCGTGTACGCAGCCAAGGAGGCATACACGAGCTACGAGATGTATAGGTGGATTGTTGACATGAGGAAGTGCCTCCTTCCCCAAAATGACCATGGATCCAGCCGGGAGCAGAGCAATGGCAAGCGTCGTCGCAACAATAAGTAGATTATTAGATCATTGTTTCTCCTAGTTTAGTATGCATGTAATTGCTTATTTTGGTGTGTGGAAATGCTATGTGTGTAGTCACTTGTGTAATTGTATGCTTAATTTGGTTTTGCAATGGTGTCTTTTTAAGTATATATGTTGATGCTCTGTAGGCAGAGCAAATCACATCACACACAGACTAAACAATGGAACCCGTCGGTGATGATTTCATCAATCACTGACAATTGTATAACAGCAATCGTTTGCTCACAACACACACGGCTTGTTAACAGGAATCGGCTGTGTTGTTATTGGTCTTCCTACACATTTCCGAGTACAGACCTGTTTGCCGCGTATCACACACATCTTGTTAAGTTGAACCATTTCTGTTCTCTTGGCTCAACGCAAACAGTTCATCTGAGTGAACTTTATGTCATATATCGCACACACCTTCATCTGGCTGCCCATTTCTGTTGTTCCACCTCATCAGAAACAGTTTATCCGAGTGAACTATATATCGTATATCGCACACGCCTTCATTTGGCTACCCATTTATTTTGTTCTGCCTCATCGCAAATAGTTCATTGAACTGAACCATATGCCTCTCATCGCACACGTAACTAAAATATGAACCGTTTTTTATGTATCTGCCATCGCAACGTTTTGCATCTTTTTTTGACAGTTATTTTACATCACTGTTTGTGATTAATGCATCGCACACAGTTTTGTTGAAGGGTCTCTGATCATAGTGTCACGTTAGCAGCATCCTGCAGTAGTGAATAAAAGGAGAAAGGGAAGCCATGATGCTTAAAGTATTGGTCCATTCTAATGAGCTTAGTTGTTGAGTTGATGGTAACGGAAGACAGGACAATAGAGTTAAACAATCCCATCAGGAGCAGTTTCACTATTCAAGGGGGCCTTGCCTACAGAACATACAACGCAAAGGGTAATATCACATAACTAGGTAAATTCACATTACCGCTACACCTGACACTCGTTATTCACCATTAACTGAATCTCTACGTGCTTAACCTCTCCATTACCGAAAAATGCCATTTATTCCATGTTACTTAATTTAAATTTATTTACTTACAATCTTAGTTTTAGCCCATTTATTTTACTTCGCAATTACTCTTCCAGCATTATCACCATAATTCTTGCAGATGCCAAACTAGTCAATTAACGCGAAACTTGTGACACTTCATGTGTGACCGAAACGCTCGTATTAACACTCTCTTGTGCTCTTTGTTGGAAATGATACTAAACTAGGATTATACTTCTATGGGAGTGCTTCAACTAACGATGTGCACTTGCATGACATAGTTACCTCAAGGTTTACCACTAGTGGTTGAGAATCGACTTTGTAGTTATATCTCAAGGAGAAGAAATTGAGCCTTTGTGTTGTTTGTTGGGCCTTGGTGGTTCTCCCACCTCCCCAATGGTAATTATCTCCCTTTCAAGGGAGTAACCATTGAGATATTTCTTTCTCTCCAAGTCTACAGTTAACCAAGAATGCGAATGACAATGACACTAATCAAGAATGCGAATGGCAAATATAATTTAAGGTCATTTTACTGAACAATATTTTATTTTGTCTTCAAAAAAGGGATAGGATGCATACATTAGTCAATGATAGAAGAGAACAATGGTAATATGGTCAAGAACGTGCACATAGTTCATCATTTTAAATGCTTGACATTTTTGTTGTCAATACATCAACAAAATTTTCAATTTGCTGCGCTTTCCAATTAAATTAAAAATTTGTGATCAAGATAACTCTATTTAAACAAAACATGATGAGTCTTCTTATCAAAGAAGAAACACAACGAGTCTTCATAACCGTATATCTAAACAGATCGATGTTGATATATCATAGCAAGTACTTTTGACATTCATGTGTATCTAGATAATATCATATATCCTATTTAAATTCAAATGTATAGATGTTTCAAACTTAGTCATGAAAGCACTATTTAAATTCAATTGCTAAATATTTATACCAAGACATAGCATAGTCATAAGATATTTGTCATTATTATGATGAAAAAATGAAAACAGGTAGAACAGATTAAAGGTTTGACTCGTATTAACGCAATAGAGATTTTTTGAAAAGGAGGATGACCCCCGGCTTCTGCATTAGGGTGATGCATACAACCATTTTATTAATTATTCACCAAGACCTTACAAAGTAATACATCAATAAGTCTAAAACCACCTTGCTAGCAACATCAATCATTTCTCTATCAACTTACAATGAAGGGGGGTGCACATGGTCGGGGCTGCCTGTCAAGACCTCACCCCGAAGCCCAAAATCTAAAACCGGAGGCCACAAGCAAGCCGCACGCCGGGTCTGGGGCACAAATCGGTCCAGCACACTCTTAGAGGGCACCACATGCACATGCTCTAGAATCCGACACCGCGTCATCGTCCCATCTTCAGCAGAGATCAATGTAACGCCCTCGATGCGGCTATAGCTCCCACGTGTCGAGGCACGACTTAGAGGCATAACCGCATTGAAAGCAATGTCGCAAGTTAGGCAATCTTCACAACATCCCATGTAATATAGATAATAAAAGGGGAGATACATAGTTGGCTTACACTCGCCACGCCAATCAAAGTACATAAATAGCATTACAACATTCAAACACTCATGGCCCGACTACGGCGGCAAAATGAAAGATAAACCCAACATGTGGCACGGTCCCGATCGCCCCTACTAGGCACCACTACTGATCATCAGGGAAAGACACATAGTAACGGCGTGAGTCCTCATCGAACTCCCACTTGAGCTCAAGCGCGTCATCTGGAACGGAATCATCAGGCCCTGCATCTGGTTTGGAAGTAATCTGTGAGCCACAGGGACTCAGCAATCTCGCACCCTCGCGATCAAGACTATTTAAGCTTATAGGTAAGGCAAGGTAAAATGTGTGGAGCTGCAGCAAGCGTCTAGCATATATGGTGGCTAACCTGTTCGCAAAAGAGAGCAAGAAGAGAAGGCAAAGCGCGAACAGATAACTAGAGGGCAACCTGCGGCAAGCATTACTCCAACACCGTGTTCACTTCCCGGACTCCGCCGAGAAGAGACCATCACGGCAACTCACTCAGTTGATTCATTTTAATTAAGTTAAGGTTCAAGTTATCTACAACCGGACATTAACAAATTCCCATCTGCCCATAACCGCGGGCACGGCTTTCGAAAGTTCAAATCCCTGCAGGGGAGTCCCAACTTAGCCCATGACAAAGCTCTCACTCAACGAAGGATTAGACCTTCCCGAGACATTCCGATCAGGCTCGGTATCCCGGTTCTACAAGACACTTCGACCAGTTAAAACAAATCCAGCAACACCGCCCGAATGTGCCGACAAATCCTGATAGGAGCTGCACATATCTCGTTCTCAGGGCACACTCAGATGAGCCAGACGTCAGGTAGGCCAGCCCAGAGTTGCCCCTGGTAGCCCGGACATCGCTCGGTTGGACCAACAACTAACAGGAGCACTGGCCCGGGGGGTTTAATATAAGATGACCCTCGGGCTCCAGAAACCCAAGGAAAAAGAGGCTAGGTGGAAAATGGTAAAACCAAGGTTGGGCATTGCTGGAAAAGCTTTAATCAAGGCGAACTATCAAGGGGTTCCCATTATCACCAACCGCGTAAGGAACGCAAAATCCGGGAACATAACACCGATATGACGGAAATTAGGGCGCAAGAGTGGAACAAAACACTAGGCGAGAGGCCGAGCCTTCCACCCTTTACCAAGTATATAGATGCATTAAGATAACAAGATAATATAATGATATCCCAACAAGTAAATAATGTTCCACAAGGAACGGTCTCCAATCTTCACCTGCAACTAGCAACGCTATAAGAGGGCTGAGCAAAGCGGTAACATAGCCAATCAACGGTTTGCTAGGCATGGTGGTTTAGAGGATTGAACATGGCAATTTGGGAGGCATGATAAGCAAGTGGTAGGCATCGTAGCATAGGCATAGCAAAAGAGCGAGCATCTAGCGAAGCAAAGATAGTAGTGATTTCGAGGGTATGATCATCTTGCCTGCAAAGTTGTCAGAGTTGACTATATCCTCCGAAAAGCAAACTCAACGGGCTCCTCATTAGCGAACTCGTCTCCCTGTCCTCTACCCAAACAAGACAAAAAAGCAACAAGGACACAATCAACCACGTGCAAACTCAAACAACATGATGCGAAGATGGTATGCTATGCGGGATGCAATATGTGATGCATACGCAAGATTTGACAAGGAATGCATGAACCTGGCCTCAACTTGGAAATCCAAGTGTGCCACTGGAAAGATGAGATTAAATCGCTTGAAAACGATATAAAGAACGTCGGAATCGGTGGTGTACACCAACAACCCGGTCTGGGTGGAGCACTCCATCCACATCATGGAGTTGTTGCTTGCCGAGGAGAAGTACAAGGTGGTCAGGTTTGACCTCGAGTACACCCGCGTTGATGCCGGGTCTCGTCCCAAGGTCGCCATTGCCCAGATGTGTGTGCTCCATGAACTCCATGTTGTTTCCTAGTGATCCGTGCCTCTTTTGAGGATGATCAGTAAGGATGATTTGTTAATCTTGTAGTGCTCTATCCATCCATGTCTTTGTTTGCAATTATGGAGCACCCTAGCTTGAGTCAATCGAGCTCTACTTTTGCTATTTCGTGAATCTGGGCAGATTGTCTACTTGTTAGCGACTTTGCCGAGAATGTTGTAGTTGATTCATGCATGCTATGCTATTATTCTTTGCCATGTCTAGCTTGAATAATGTGTATTATTGATGGGTGTATGCTTAGATTGTCATGACATGCTCTGTAGTGAGTGCATCGAGCTCGTAAACATGCCTACTTGATATCTGAGAACTGATTATATTTTTGCCATGTTCACATACTTGATATCTGATCCATTTTGGCTCAAGGTCACTAAGGGACTTTTGTTAAGCTCTTTGAGTAGCTCCATGCCATGCTTTACTTTGCCATGTTCAGGTCCTGTAGCAAATAGTTTTCATGCTCCAAAGTGTGCTACCTGATCTGAAATTCCAGGCAAGTGTTAATTTCACTAAGTCTGAAATCTGTTTGTCAAATGCATTTTTGCCATGCTTGTTTGAACCTGTTAATGGATGAATTGGCCGTAGCTCAGTGTTCATCTTTTGTTAAGCATAATGAATGGATCCCTCCCATGTATTTTTTTCCATGTTTGGGTGCTGTAGCATGTTCATCTTATTGCATTTAGATGGCTACTTGCTGTAAATCGCAGAACGTGGTCATATTTGAATTGCTTGCCATTTCCAAACCGTAACTCCGATTCTGGCGTTCTCTATATCATTTTCAAGCAATTTCATCTCATATTTCTAGTGGCACACTTGGATTTCCAAGTTGAGGCCAGGTTTATGCATTCCTTGTCAAATCTTGCATATGCATCACATATTGCATCCCGCATAGCATACCATCTTCGCATCATGTTGTTTGAGTTTGCACGTGGTTGATTGTGTCCTTGTTGCTTGTTTGTATTGTTTGGGTAGAGCCGGGAGACGAGTTCACTAACAAGGAGCCCGTTGAGTTTGCTTTCGAGGATACAGTCAACTCTGACAACTTTGCAGGCAAGATGATCATACCCTCGAAATCACTACTATCTTTGCTTCGCTAGATACTCGCTCTTTCGCTATGCCTATGCTACGATGCCTACCACTTGCTTATCATGCCTCCCAAATTGCCATGTTCAACCTCTAACCCACCATGCCCTAGCAAACCGTTGATTGGCTATGTTACCGCTTTGCTCAGCCCCTCTTACAGCGTTGCTAGTTGCAGGTGAAGATTGGAGACCGTTCCTTGTGGAACATTATTTACTTGTTGGGATATCATTATATTATCTTGTTATCTTAATGCATCTATATACTTGGTAAAGGGTGGAAGGCTCGGCCTCTCGCCTAGTGTTTTGTTCCACTCTTGCCGCCCTAGTTTCCGTCATATCGGTGTTATGTTCCCGGATTTTTGCGTTCCTTACGCGGTTGGGTGATAATGGGAACCCCTTGATAGTTCACCTTGATTAAAGCTTTTCCAGCAATCCCCAACCTTGGTTTTACCATTTGCCACCTAGCCTCTTTTTTCCCTTGGGTTTCCGGAGCCCGAGGGTCATCTTATTTAAACCCCCCAAGGCCAGTGCTCCTCTTAGTGTTGGTCCAACTGAGCAATGTCCGGGGCTACCAGGGGCAACTCTGGGCTAGCCTACCCGACGTCTGGCTCATCCGAGTGTGCCCTGAGAACGAGATATGTGCAGCTCCTATCGGGATTTGTCGGCACATTCGGGCGGTGTTGCTGGATTTGTTTTAACTCGTCGAAGTGTCTTGTAGAACCGGGATACCGAGCCTGATCGGAATGTCTCGGGAGAGCTTGTCATGGGCTAAGTTGGGACTCCCCTGCAGGGATTTGAACTTTCGAAAGCCGTGCCCGCGGTTATGGGCAGATGGGAATTTGTTAATGTCCGGTTGTAGATAACTTGAACCTTAACTTAATTAAAATGAATCAACTGAGTGAGTTGCCGTGATGGTCTCTTCTCGGCGGAGTCCGGGAAGTGAACACGGTGTTGGAGTAATGCTTGCCGCAGGTTGCCCTCTAGTTATCTGTTCGCGCTTTGCCTTCTCTTCTCGCTCTCTTTTGCGAAGAGGTTAGCCACCATATATGCTAGACGCTTGCTGCAACTCCACACATTTTACCTTGCCTTACCTATAAGCTTAAATAGTCTTGATCGCGAGGGTGCGAGATTGCTGAGTCCCTGTGGCTCACAGGTTACTTCGAAACCAGATGCAGGGCCTGATGATTCCGTTCCAGATGACGCGCTTGAGCTCAAGTGGGAGTTCGACGAGGACTCACGCCATTACTACGTGTCTTTCCCTGATGATCAGTAGTGGTGCCTAGTAGGGGCGATCGGGACCGTGCCGCATGTTGGGTTTTTCTTTCATTTTGGCGCCGTAGTCGGGCCATGAGTGTTTGAATGTTGTACTGCTATTTATGTACTTTGATTGACGTGGCGAGTGTAAGCCAACTATGTATCTCCCCTTTTATTATCTATATTACATGGGATGTTGTGAAGATTGCCTAACTTGCAACATTGCTTTCAATGCGGTTATACCTCTAAGTCGTGCCTCGACACGTGGGAGCTATATATCGGAGAGTTTAGGAATTATTTTTACTCCCAAGTCTTCTCATCGCTCTGGTAAGGCATCCTGACGTAGAGTTTTGACTCTTCTCTTCTCAAATTTCACTAAATTTTTTTTTGGATCACGCGGGTATCTTGGAATCGTTCCGATGGTTTTGTGACGAGAACATTGTTCTTGGTGCCTCCTGTCTTTAGGGGTTGTGGCAGTGTCCCGGGGAGTTGAGCTCCGAGGTGTTGTCGTCACAATTTTATCGTTGCAGTTCTGGAATACCTGAGTTTAGTACGCCGACGTCGAAAATCTCTTTTATGCAGTTCATTGTTGAGATAACCTCGACGCCACCCAGTACTGGGGCGGGAGTTCGGGACTATCACCATAACTTGTATAACGGATGCTTTTCGAAGGTTGAGGTAGATGGTTTCCGAAGTTTTTCTTGGTTATGTGTTGAAGGATGGATACAGCTGGATGTAGGATTTGCTAGATTTGGGTGACATGTTATGCTTCCCCTGTATCCCCAACACCTGATTGCATAACCGGAAAGGTTCGGGAGTTTCATAGGTGGGAATTCTTGTAGCTCTAGTTCTTCTTCCACGGATATTTGGTTTCAGATTGGGATTTCTTACCGAGTATTCGTTCTTGATTCGTACCTTGTTGATTTATTCCTCTACCTAAATTCTAAGTGGCTTCTCAATTTATGGATATGTGACCATTTCAAGTGGAATGCATTCGTTCTTATCTTCAGATGTGAAGACTTTATGTTGCATTTTCAACCCGTTTGATTCAGCTTCATTTTATCTGTCAATGTGCTAACGGTTGTCACCCTCTTCAGGATGGCTCCCGCTAAGAGCACCAACCAGAATCAAAATCAGGATCCGCCACCACCTCCACCTCCTCCGGAGGCATGGCAAGCTGTGATGGCCGCAACCAATGCAAACACACAGTTGATCATGCAAATTCTTCAAGAGCACAATCAAGCAAACCAAGGCAACCAAGGCAACAATCAGAATCACTTTGCTACACTCAACCAGTTCCTTGATAACGGGCCAAAGACTTTCAGCAATTGTGTTGAGGCAACTGATGCTGACGATTGACTCGTGGATCTGTGCAAGCATTTCGAGTGCAGTAACGTCAGGCATGAGGACTTCGTCAAGTTCGCTTCCTTCCAACTCAAAGACCAAGCTGCAGAATGGTTCCAGCAGTACAAGGATTCCAGAGGTGGCCGTGTGATTACCTGGGATGAATTCCGTCAAGACTTCAAAGCTCATCATATCCCTCAAAGCGTGGTTGAGAGCAAGCATGAGGAATTCCGCAACCTGAAGCAAAGCTCTTTGTCTATCTATGACTACAACAAGTTGTTTCAGAAGCTCGCCTGCTTTGCTAAGCAGGACGTCCCTGACGAGAAGAGCATGATATACCAGTTCAGGGGTGGTCTCAGGGAAGAAATTCAGCTAGCTCTTGTTCTCTTTGAGCCCTTGAGGTACGATGAGTTGTACAACATGGCATTGAAACAAGAGGCCGCTCAACTGAGGTGTGATGCTTCCAAGAAGCGAGTCAGAGATGCTACTCCTTCTTCCTCTACTCAAGTGGCCAAGTAGCAGAAGTATTGGCTTCCTCCTCCTCCGTTCCGTCAGCTGTAAAAGCAGAAGAGCGAAGGTGGCAGTGGATCTTCCCACCCACCCAACCCTGGCTTTCAGAACAAGACTTCGTCTAAAGCTCCAAGATCGAGTGCTCCGTATCACCGTCCGCTTTCAGAGGTCATGTGCAACAAGTGCCAACAGAAGGGTCACTATGCCAACAAATGCTTCAATCAGAGGCGTCTTCCTCCTCCTCCTCCTGTGAGATCGGCAAGTACAGCTATTTTGAAGCATAACACCAAGTCTGCCAAGGTCAACTTGCTGAATGAAGCTCAGGCAGAGGACTCGCCAGATGTGATTATGGGTAACCTTCCTGTTAAGGACATTCCCGCAAAAGTTCTTTTGACACTGGTGCATCGCATTGTTTCATCTCGAGACCATTTGTTTCTAAGCATGAGTTGCCTTTACAAGATTTGCCTAGTCAGTTATCTGTTGTTTCTCCGGGTAAATTCATGAATGCAAGCGCTATGGCCCCGGATGTTACTATCACGTTGGGCGACTACAAGTTTCTTTCTTCTCCGGTGGTTCTTGGTAACTCGGATATTGATCTTATTCTCGGGATGGATTGGCTTTCTAAGCACAAGGCGCAATTTGATTGTGCAGCCAGGCAGATTCAATTGACTCATTCGTCTGAGGATGTAATTGTCTTTGCCGCTCGTGATGATACCACCCGTCTATTTTCTCTCAATGAGAGGGGTGAACTGGATGCTATCTCGCAAATCCCAGTCGTTTGCGAATATCAAGACGTCTTTCCAGAAGAGCTTCCAGGAATGCCTCCGCACCGGTCAGTTGAATTCGTCATCGATCTTGAGCCTAGCACGGAACCGGTTTGCAAGCATCCTTACATGCTCGGACCTGAAGAGTTAAAGGAGCTGAAGAAGAAACTCGATATTCAAGAGAGAATGGGTCTCATCCGACCTAGTTCTTCTCCGTGGGGTTGTGGTGTTCTTTTTGTGAAGAAGAAGGATGGAATGGACCGACTTTGTGTTGACTACCGTCCATTGAACAAGAAGACCATCAAGAACAAATACCCACTTCCCAACATCAACAAGTTGTTCGAACAACTCAAAGGCGCCCAAGTATTCTCCAAGCTTGATCTCCGTATGGGTTATCATCAGATTTGAATCCGTGAGCAAGATATTCCCAAGACGGCTTTCAGGACAAGCTTTGGTTCATATGAATACACTGTCATGTCTTTTGGCCTCGTCAACGCTCCTCCGACGTTCTCTCGCATGATGAACTTCATCTTCAACGCCTACACCAATGACTTCGTTTTGGTCTATCTCGACGACATTCTGGTCTTTTTGAAGAACAAGGAAGATCATGCCAAGCACTTGCGTTTGGTACTCGATAAGCTCAGGGAACACCAGTTCTACGTCAAGTTCTCCAAGTGCGAATTTTGGCTCGATGAGGTTCTTTATCTTGGTCATATCATCTCTGCTAAGGGCATTGCGGTGAATCCTAAGAAGGTGTCTGCAATTGTGAATTGGGAACCACCTCAGAATGTGAAGCAACTCCGTAGCTTCCTCGGTCTCGCAAGCTACTGTCGAAGATTCATTAAAAACATTTCTAAGATCGTGAAGCTTCTCTCAACTCTTTTCCAGAAGCACGTCAAGTGCGCCTGGTCTCCGGAGTGTGACATTGCTTTCAACACTATGAAAGAGAAATTGGTCACTGCTCCAGTTCTGACTCCGCCTGATGAATCCAAGCCGTACGAGGTCTTTTGCGATGCCTCTCTCCAAGGTCTTGGTGCAGTGTTGATGCAAGAGAAGAAAGTTGTGGCTTATACCTCTCGCCAGTTGAAGCCCAACGAGAAGAACTACCCCACTCATGATCTCGAGTTGGCGGCAGTTGTGCATGCTCTTTTGACTTGGAGACATCTCTTATTGGGAAGAAAAGTGGACATCTTCACTGACCACAAGAGTCTCAAGTACATCTTCACTCAGCCTAACCTCAACCTCAGGCAGACTCGATGGGTCGAAATGATTCAAGAGTATAATCCGAGTATCGAGTATACTCCAGGCAAGGCCAATGTGATTGCTGACGCTTTGAGAAGGAAGGCTTATTGCAACAGCCTGATTCTCAAGCCTTATCAACCCGAGCTTTGTGAAGCTTTCCGCAAACTTAATCTGCAAGTTGTTCCTCAAGGTTTCCTCGCCAATCTTCACGTCTCTCCTACCTTGGAAGACCAGATTCGCCAAGCCCAGCTTCTTGATGCTATGGTGAAAAAGGTGAAGATTGGGATTGCCAAGAGTCAACCCAAGTACAAGTGCTACCGCCTTGATGACAAGGATACTCTCTTCTTCGAGGATCGTATTGTTGTGCCGAAAGGTGACCTTCATAAAGTGATCATGAATGAGGCTCACAAGTCTCTCCTCTCCATCCACCCTGGGAGCACGAAGATGTATCAGGACCTCAAGCAGGATTATTGGTGGACTCGAATGAAGCGAGAGATTGCTCAATTCGTGAATGAATGTGATGTCTGCAGAAGAGTGAAGGCAGAATAGCAAAGGGCAGCTGGTCTCCTCCAACCTCTTGCCATTCCAGAATGGAAGTTTGACCACATTGTGATGGACTTCGTGACTGGGTTTCCAAAGTCCAAACGTGGCAATGATGCTATATTCGTTGTCATCGACAAACTCACTAAAGTGGCTCATTTTCTGCCTATCAAAGAGTCTATCACTGCAGCTCAATTGGAGGAACTCTATACCTCTTGAATTGTCTCTCTGCATGGTATTCCACAAGTGATCTCTTCAGACCGTGGCAGCATCTTTACCTCCAAGTTTTGGGATTCTTTTCAGAAGGCCATGGGCACCAACATCCGCTATAGTACAGCTTTCCATCCTCAAACTAGCGGTCAAGTCGAGCATGTCTACCAGATTCTTGAAGATATGCTCAGGGCTTGTGTGATCTCTTTCGGCATGAAGTGGGAGGATTGTCTTCCATATGCTGGATTCTCCTACAACAACAGTTTTCAAGCAAGTTCGGGCAAGGCCCCATTTGAAATTCTGTATGACAGGAAGTCCCGTACCCCTCTCAACTGGTCCGAAACCGGTGAACGTCAACTTCTGGGAAATGACTTAATCACAGAGGCAGAGGAAATGTGCAAAGTCATTCGAGATAACCTCAAAGCAGCCCAATCCTGCCAGAAGAGCTACTCTGATAGTAAGCACCGTGATTTGGCTTTCGAGATCGCAGATCATGTTTACCTCCGCGTCTCTCCAATGAAAGGTACTCGTCGCTTCGGTATCAAAGGGAAGCTTGCCCCCAGATACGTGTGACCTTTCAAGATCGTCAGCAAGAGAGGCGATCTCGCCTATCAACTCGAGCTTCCTTCAAACTTTGCAAATGTTCATGACGTGTTCCATGTCTCTCAGCTCCGAAAGTGCTTCAAGACTCCTGACCGCACCGTCAACTTCGAAGACATTGAGCTCCAAGAAGATCTCTCTTATCGTGAGCACCCCGTTGCTATTCTTGAAGAGACTGAACGCAAGACTCGCAACAAGTCGATCAAATTCCTCAAAGTCAAGTGGTCACACCATTCCGACCGTGAAGCTACCTGGGAACGCGAGGATCACCTCCGTTCTGAATACCCGGCATTCTTTCAGTACTAGATCTCGGGACGAGATCCTTTCGTAGTGGTGGAGTGTTGTAACACCCCGGATATGATTTACCCAATATGTACTCCAACTCTTGCCGTTTTCGGCGCTAAGTTATTTTATTTTCTCGGGTTCGGGTTTTTGTCTCCGTGTGTTGTTATCATTGTCATGCATCTCATATCATATCATCATGTGCATTGCATTTGCATACGTGTTCATCTCATGCATTCGAGCATTTTCCCCGTTGTCCGTTTTGCATTCTGGCGCTTCGTTCTCCTCCGGTGGTCATTTCTAACTTTCTTTCGTGTGTGGGGTTTAAACATTTCCAGATTGGACCGAGACTTGACAAGCGGCCTTGGTTTACTACCGGTAGACCGCCTATCAAGTTTCATACCATTTGGACTTTGTTTGATGCTCCAACGGTCAACCGAGGGACCGAAAAGGCCTCGTGTGTGTTGCAGCCCAACACCACTCCAAGTTGGCCCAAAACCCACCAAAACCCTCCCCATCATATAGAGCGTTCGATCACGACCGCGTGGCCGAAAACCGCACCTCATTTGGACTCTCCTAGCTCCCTCTATGCCTATATAAAGACCCCTCCTCGAAAATCCCGGATCCCCTCTTCCAAACCCTAGCCCCGCTCCATCCGCACGGCCGGACAACGTCCAGACCGCACCGGACATCCCGCCGCCGCCTACCAGCGACCGCCACATGGCGGGTGCACGCCCACATCGCCGTCACACCGCCGCGGCCCGCCCGGCCCGCGGGAGGCCCTCCCGGGCCCAACCGCCAGCGCCGCACCGCGCCTCGTCTTCTACCTCCGCCGCCGTCCGATGACGCTTCGCCGCCTCGCCGTCCCATCACCGGCGGCCGCCATGCACCATCGCCGGCCGCTGCCACCGAACCTCACCTCCACCACAGGAGCTCGCTGGAGCCGCCTCCCCGCGCCTCCTTGCCTCCCCTCCGACCGGATCCGGGCAGGGACCGGCCCGATCCGGCCATCCCTCGATGACCCCGGCCACCACCTGCCTCGGCGGAGTGCGTGCGCTGTCGCCTCGGTTCGCGTGCACACCGAACCCTAGATCTGGATCCTATCCATTCGGTTGACTTCTCCCTCTCTCCCCTATTTTTTTGCATTATTCACAACATCGTAACTCCGCATCCGTAGCTCCATTTTGAGCATATAGCAGATATTTGTCATTTTTTGCCATGATTATTGTGTGCATGATATGCCCCTGAGCTCTACATGTGTTTTGTTATATGCTTTGCCATCTTTCCAGAGATGCAACCCATGTATTTTTGTGATGTGTGTGGTGACTAGCACAAGCTTGCAAAGTGGGGCATTCGTTAATGCTGATTTCAGGGACTTAGCATTTCCACTAAGTCCTTGACCTGTTTATCTCAATATGCCATATGTTCATGTTGTTTCCTAGTGATCCGTGCCTCTTTTGAGGATGATCAGTAAGGATGATTTGTTAATCTTGTAGTTCTCTATCAATCCATGTCTTTGTTTGCAATTAGGGAGCACCCTAGCTTGAGTCAGTCGAGCTCTACTTTTGCTATTTCGTGAATCTGGGCAGATTGTCTACTTGTTAGCGATTTTTCCGAGGATGTTGTAGTTGATCCATGCATGCTATGTTATTGTTCTTGCCATGTCTACCTTGCATAATGTGTATTATTGATGGGTGTATGCTTAGATTGTCATGACATGCTCTGTAGTGAGTGCATCGAGCTCGTATACATGCCTACTTGATATCTGTTTCAGCATGCTCCAGTTTTCATACTAAGTCTGAGAACTGATTATGTTTTTGCCATGTTCACATGCTTGCAAATGTATTTTCTGATCCCTTTTGGCTCAAGGTCTCTAAGGGACTTTTGTTAAGCTCTTTCAGTAGATCCATGCCATGCTTTACTTTGCCATGTTCAGGTCCTGTAGCATATAGTTTTCATGCTCCAAAGTGTGCTACCTGATCTAAAATTCCAGGCAAGTGTTAATTTCACTAAGTCTGAAATCTGTTTGTCAAATGCATTTTTGCCATGCTTGTTTGAACCTGTTAATGGATGAATTGGCCGTAGCTCCGTGTTCATCTTTTGTTAAGAATCATGAATGGATCCCTCCCATGTATTTTGTTGCCATGTTTGGGTGCTGTAGCATGTTCATCTTATTGCATTTAGATGGCTACTTGCTGTAAATCGCAGAACGTGGTCATATTTGAATTGCTTGCCATTTCTAAACCGTAACTCCGATTCCGGCGTTCTTTATATCGTTTTCAAGAGATTTAATCTCATCTTTCCAGTGGCACACTTGGATTTCCAAGTTGAGGCCAGGTTCATGCATTCCTTGTCAAATCTTGCGTATGCATCACATATTGCATCCCGCATAGCATACCATCTTCGCATCATGTTGTTTGAGTTTGCACGTGGTTGATTGTGTCCTTGTTGCTTGTTTTTCTTGTTTGGGTAGAGGCGGGAGACGAGTTCACTAACGAGGAGCCCGTTGAGTTTGCTTTTGAGGATATAGTCAACTCTGACAACTTTGCAGGCAAGATGATCATACCCTCGAAATCACTACTATCTTTGCTTCGCTGGATGCTCGCTCTTTCGCTATGCCTATGCTACGATGCCTACCACTTGCTTATCATGCCTCCCAAATTGCCATGTTCAATCTCTAAACCACCATGCCCTAGCAAACCGTTGATTGGCTATCTTACCACTTTGCTCAGCCCCTCTTATAGCGTTGCTAGTTGCAGGTGAAGATTGGAGACCGTTCCTTGTTGGAACATTATTTACTGTTGGGATATCATTATATTTGCCTTGTTATCTTAATGCATCTATATACTTGGTAAAGGGTCGGAAGGCTCGGCCTCTCGCCTAGTGTTTTGTTCCACTCTTGCCGCCCTAGTTTCCGTCATATCGGTGTTATGTTCCCGGATTTTGCGTTCCTTACGCGGTTGGGTGATAATGGGAACCCCTTGATAGTTCGCCTTGATTAAAGCTTTTCCAGCAATGCCCAACCTTGGTTTTACCATTTGCCACCTAGCCTCTTTTCCCTTGGGTTTCCGGAGCCCGAGGGTCATCTTATTTTAAACCCCCCCGGGCCAGTGCTCCTCTGAGTGTTGGTCCGAACCAGGATGCCTGCGGGCCACTCGGGGAAACTCGGGTTGGTTTTAACTCGTACAGCTGACCAATCTGAGTGTGCCTGAGAACGAGATATGTGCAGCTCCTATCAGGATTTGTCGGCACATTCCGGGCGGTGTTGCTGGATTTATTTTAACTGGTCGAAGTGTCTTGTAGAACCGGGATACCGAGCCTGATCAGAATTTCTCGGGAGGAGGTCTATTCCTTTCGTTGACCGTGAGAGCTTGTCATGGGCTAAGTTGGGACTCCCCTGCAGGGATTTGAACTTTCGAAAGCCGTGCCCTCGGTTATGGGCAGATGGGAATTTGTTAATGTCTGGTTGTAGATAACTTGAACCTTAACTTAATTAACATGAATCAACTGAGTGAGTTGCCGTGATGGTCTCTTCTCGGCGGAGTCCGGGAAGTGAACACAGTGTTGGAGTAATGCTTGGCGCAGGTTGCCCTCTAGTTATCTGTTCGCACTTTGCCTTCTCTTCTCGCTCTCTTTTGTGAACAGGTTAGCCACCATATATGCTAGACGCTTGCTGCAGCTCCACACATTTTACCTTGCCTTACCTATAAGCTTAAATAGTCTTGATCGCGAGGGTGCGAGATTGCTGAGTCCCTGTGGCTCACAGATTACTTCCAAACCAGATGCAGGGCCTGATGATTCCGTTCCAGATGACGCGCTTGAGCTCAAGTGGGAGTTCGACGAGGACTCACGCCGTTACTATGTGTGTTTCCCTGATGATCTGTAGTGGTGCCCAATAGGGGCGATCGGGACCGTGCCGCATGTTGGGTTTATCTTTCATTTTGGCGCCGTAGTCGGGCCATGAGTGTTTGAATGTTGTAATGCTATTTATGTACTTTGATTGACGTGGCGAGTGTAAGCCAACTATGTATCTCCCCTTTTATTATCTATATTACATGGGATGTTGTGAAGATTGCCTAACTTGCGACATTGCTTTCAAGGCGGTTATGCCTCTAAGTCGTGCCTCGACACATGGGAGCTATAGCCGCATCGAGGGCGTTACAAGTTGGTAATCAGAGCCTTCCCCGAACTTAGGAGCCCTCATTGCTTGATCATTTTTAGCAGCCGTTGTTGAGTGTAGAAAAATGTTTTGAGTCATTTAGGAATTATATATCGGAGAGTTTAGGAATTATTTTTACTCCCCAGTCTTCTCATCGCTCTGGTAAGGCATCCTGACGTAGAGTTTTGACTCTTCTCTTCTCAAATTTCACAAAAAAAATTTAGGATCATGCGGGTATCTTGGAATCGTTCCGATGGTTTTGTGACGAGAACATTGTTCTTGGTGCCTCCTGTCTTTAGGGGTTGTGGCAGTGTCCCAGGGAGTTGAGCTCCGAGGTGTTGTCGTCACAATTTTATCGTTGCAGTTCTGGAATACCTGAGTTTAGTACGCCGACATCGAAAATCTCTTTTATGCAGTTCGTTGGTGAGATAACCTCGACGCCACCCAGTACTGGGGCGGGAGTTCGGGACTATCGCCATAACTTGTATAACGGATGCTTTTCGAAGGTTGAGGTAGATGGTTTCCGAAGTTTTTCTTGGTTATGTGTTGAAGGATGGATACAGCTGGATGTAGGATTTGCTAGATTTTGGTGACATATTATGCTTCCCCTGTATCCCCAACACCGGATTGCATAACCGGAAAGGTTCGGGAGTTTCATAGGTGGGAATTCTTGTAGCTCTAGTTCTTCTTCCACGGATATTTGGTTTGAGATTGGGATTTCTTACCGAGTATTCGTTCTTGATTCGTACCTTGTTGATTTATTCCTCTACCTAAATTCTAAGTGGCTTCTCAATTTATGGATATGTGACCATTTCAAGTGGAATGCATTCGTTCTTATGTGAAGACTTTATATTGCATTTTCAACCCGTTTGATTCAGCTTCATTTCATCTGTCAATGTGCTAACGGTTGTCACCCTCTTCAGGATGGCTCCCGCTAAGAGCACCAACCAGAATCAGAATCAGGATCCGCCACCACCTCCACCTCCTCCGGAGGCATGGCAAGCTATGATGGCCGCAACCAATGCAAACACACAGTTGATCATGCAAATTCTTCAAGAGCGCAATCAAGAGAACCAAGGCAACCAAGCAACAATCAGAATCACTTTGCTACACTCAACCAGTTCCTTGCTAACGGGCCAAAGACTTTCAGTAATTGTGTTGAGGCAACTGATGCTGACGATTGGCTCATGGATCTGTGCAAGCATTTCGAGTGCAGTAACGTCAGGCCTGAGGACTTCGTCAAGTTCGCTTCCTTCCAACTCAAAGACCAAGCTGCAGAATGGTTCCAGCAGTACAAGGATTCCAGAGGTGGCCGTGTGATTACCTGGGATGAATTCCGCCAAGACTTCAAAGCTCATCATATCCCTCAAAGCGTGGTTGAGAGCAAGCGTGAGGAATTCCGCAACCTGAAGCAAGGCTCTTTGTCTGTCTATGACTATAACAAGTTGTTTCAGAAGCTCGCCCGCTTTGCTAAGCAGGACGTTCCTGACGAGAAGAGCATGATATACCAGTTCAGGGGTGGTCTCAGGGAAGAAATTCAGCTAGCTCTTGTTCTCTTTGAGCCCTTGAGGTACGATGAGTTCTACAACATGGCATTGAAGCAAGAGGCCGCTCAACTGAGGTGTGATGCTTCCAAGAAGCGAGTCAGAGATGCTACTCCTTCTTCCTCTACTCAAGTGGCCAAGCAGCAGAAGTATTGGCTTCCTCCTCGTCCGTTCCGTCAGCCGTACCAGCAGAAGAGCAAAGGTGGCAGTGGATCTTCCCTGCAACCCAACCCTGGCTTTTAGAACAAGACTTCATCTCAAGCTCCAAGATCGAGTGCTCCGTATCACCGTCCGCTTTCAGAGGTCACATGCAACAAGTGCCAACAGAAGGGTCACTATGCCAACAAATGCTTCAATCAGAGGCGTCTTCCTCCTCCTCCTCCTGTGAGATCGGCAAGTACAGTTATGGTCAAGCATAACACCAAGTCTACCAAGGTCAACTTGCTGAATGCAGCTCAGGCAGATGACTCGCCAAATGTGATTATGGGTAACCTTCCTGTTAATGACATTCCCGCAAAAGTTCTTTTTGACACTGGTGCATCGCATTGTTTCATCTCGAGACCATTTGTTTGTAAGCATGAGTTGCCTTTACAAGATTTGCCTAGTCAGTTATCTGTTGTTTCTCCGGGTAAATTCATGAATGCAAGCGCTATGGCCCCAGATGTTACTATCACGTTGGGCGACTACAAGTTTATTTCTTCTCCGGTGGTTCTTGGTAACTCGGATATTGATCTTATTCTCGGGATGAATTGGCTTTCTAAGCACAAGGCGCAATTTGATTGTGCAGCCAGGCAGATTCAATTGACTCATTCGTCTGAGGATGTAATTGTCTTTGCCGCTCGTGATGCTACCATCCGTCTATTTTCTCTCAATGAGAGGGGTGAACTGGATGCTATCTCGCAAATCCCAGTCGTTTGCGAATATCAAGACGTCTTTCCAGAAGAGCTTCCAGGAATGCCTCCGCACCGGCCAGTTGAATTCGTCATCGATCTTGAGCCTAGCACAGAACCGGTTTGCAAGCGTCCTTACATGCTCGGACCTGAAGAGTTGAAGGAGCTGAAGAAGCAACTCGATATTCAAGAGAGAATGGGTCTCATCCGACCTAGTTCTTCTCCGCGGGGTTGTGGTGTTCTTTTTGTGAAGAAGAAGGATGGAACAGACCGACTTTGTGTTGACTACCGTCCATTGAACAAGAAGACCATCAAGAACAAATACCCACTTCCCAACATCAATGAGCTGTTCGAACAACTCAAAGGCGCCCAAGTATTCTCCAAGCTTGATCTCCGTATGGGTTATCGTCAGATTTGAATCCGTGAGCAAGATATTCCCAAGATGGCTTTCAGGACAAGCTTTGGTTCATATGAATACACTGTCATGTCTTTTGGCCTCGTCAACGCTCCTCTGACGTTCTCTCACATGATGAACTTCATCTTCAACGCCTACACCAATGACTTCGTTTTGGTCTATCTCGATGACATTCTGGTCTTTTCGAAGAACAAGGAAGATCATGCCAAGCACTTGCGTTTGGTACTCGATAAGCTCAGGGAACACCAGTTCTACGCCAAGTTCTCCAAGTGCGAATTTTGGCTCGATGAGGTTCTTTATCTTGGTCATATCATCTGTGCCAAGGGCATTGCGGTGAATCCTGAGAAGGTGTCTGCAATTGTGAATTGGGAACCTCCTTAGAACGTGAAGCAACTCCGCAGTTTTCTCGGTCTCGCAAGCTATTGCCGAAGATTTGTTGGAAACTTTTCTAAGATCGCGAAGCCTCTCTCAAATCTTCTTCAGAAGCATGTCAAGTACGTTTGGTCTCCGGAGTGTGATATTGCTTTCAACACTTTGAAAGAGAAATTGATCACTGCTCCAGTTCTGACTCCGCCTGATGAATCCAAGCCGTATGAGGTCTTTTGCAATGCCTCTCTCCAAGGTCTTGGTGTAGTGTTGATGCAAGAGAAGAAAGTTGTGGCTTATACCTCTCGCCAGTTGAAGCCAATGAGAAGAACTACCCCACTCATGATCTCGAGTTGGCGGCAGTTGTGCATGCTCTTTTAACTTGGAGACATCTCTTATTGGGAAGAAAAGTGGACATCTTCACTGACCACAAGAGTCTCAAGTACATCTTCACTCGGCCTAACCTCAACCTCAGGCAGATTCGATGGGTCGAAATGATTCAAGAGTATAATCCAAGTATCGAGTATACTCCAGGCAAGGCCAATGTGATTGCTGACGCTTTGAGTAGGAAGGCTTATTGCAACAGCCTGATTCTCAAGCCTTATCAACCCGAGCTTTGTGAATCTTTCCGCAAACTTAATCTGCAAGTTGTTCCTCAAGGTTTCCTCGCCAACCTTCAACTCTCTCCTACCTTGGAAGACTAGATTCGCCAAGCCCAGCTTCTTGATGCTATGGTGAAAAAGGTGAAGATTGGGATTGCCAAGAGTCAACCCAAGTACAAGTGCTACCGCCTTGATGACTAGGATACTCTCTTCTTCGAGGATCGTATTGTTGTGCCCAAAGGTGACCTTCATAAAGTGATCATGAACGCGGCTCACAAGTCTCTCCTCTCCATCCACCCTGGGAGCACGAAGATGTATCAGGACCTCAAGCAGGCTTATTGGTGGACTCGAATGAAGCGAGAGATTGCTCAATTCGTGAATGAATGTGATGTCTGCAGAAGAGTGAAGACAGAACAACAAAGGGCAACTGGTCTCCTCCAACCTCTTGCCATTCCAGAATGGAAGTTTGACCACATTGGGATGGACTTCGTGACTGGGTTTCCAAAGTCCAAACGTGGCAATGATGCTATATTCATTGTCATCGACAAACTCACTAAAGTGGCTCATTTTCTGCCTATCAAAGAGTCTATCACTGCAGCTCAATTGGTGGAACTCTATACCTCTCGAATTGTCTCTCTGCATGGTACTCCACAAGTGATCTCTTCAGACCGTGGCAGCATCTTTACCTCCAAGTTTTGGGATTCTTTTCAGAAGGCCATGGGCACCAACATCCACTTCAGTACAGCTTTCCATCCTCAATCTAGCGGTCAAGTCAAGCGTGTCAACCAGATTCATGAAGATATGCTCAGGGCTTGTGTGATCTCTTTCGGCATGAAGTGGGAGGATTGTCTTCCATATGCTGAATTCTCCTACAACAACAGTTTTCAAGCAAGTTCGGGCAAGGCCCCATTTGAAATTTTGTATGGCAGGAAGTGCCGTACCCCTCTCAACTGGTCTGAAACCGGAGAACGTCAACTTCTGGGAAATGACTTAATCACAGAGGCAGAGGAAATGTGCAAAGTCATTCGAGATAACCTCAAAGCAGCCCAATCCCGCCAGAAGAGCTACTCTGATAGTAAGCACCGTGATTTGGCTTTCGAGATCGGAGATCATGTTTACCTCCGCGTCTCTCCAATGAAAGGTACTCGTCGCTTCGGTATCAAAGGGAAGCTTGCCCCCAGATACGTGGGACCTTTCAAGATCGTCAGCAAGAGAGGCGATCTCGCCTATCAACTCGAGCTTCCTTCAAACTTTGCAAATGTTCATGACGTGTTCCATGTCTCTCAGCTTCGAAAGTGCTTCAAGACTCCTGACCGCACGTCAACTTCGAAGACATTGAGCTCCAAGAAGATCTCTCTTATCGTGAGCACCCCGTTGCTATTCTTGAAGAGACTGAACGCAAGACTCGCAACAAGTCGATCAAATTCCTCAAAGTCAAGTGGTCACACCATTCCGACCGTGAAGCTACCTGGGAATGCGAGGATCACCTCCGTTCTGAATACCCGGCATTCTTTCAGTCCTAGATCTCGGGACGAGATACTTTCGTAGTGGTGGAGTGTTGTAACACCCCGGATATGATTTACCCAATATGTACTCCAACTCTTGCCGTTTCCGGCGCTAAGTTATTTTATTTTCTCGGGTTTGGGTTTTTGTCTCCGTGTGTTGTTATCATTGTCATGCATCTCATATCATATCATCATGTGCATTGCATTTGCATACGTGTTCATCTCATGCATTCAAGCATTTTCCCCGTTGTCCGTTTTGCATTCCGGCGCTTCGTTCTCCTCCGGTGGTCATTTCTACCTTTCTTTCGTGTGTGGGGTTTAAACATTTCCAGATTGGACCGAGACTTGCCAAGCGGCCTTGGTTTACTACCGGTAGACCGCCTGTCAAGTTTCATACCATTTGGACTTTGTTTGATGCTCCAACGGTCAACCGAGGGACCGAAAAGGCCTCGTGTGTGTTGCAGCCCAACACCCCTCCAAATTGGCCCAAAACCCACCAAAACCCTCTCCATCATCTAGAGCGTTCGATCACGATCGTGTGGCCGAAAACCGCACCTCATTTGGACTCTCCTAGCTCCCTCTATGCCTATATAAAGACCCCTCCTCGAAAATCCCGGATCCCCTCTTCCAAACCCTAGCCCCACTCCATCCGCACGGCCGGACAACGTCCAGACTGCACCGGACATCCCGCCGCCGCCTACCAGGTGCACGCCCACATCGCCGCCACACCGCCGCGGCCCGCCCGGCCCGCGGGAAGCCCTCCCAGGCCCAACCGCCAGCGCCGCCCCGCTTCTCGTCTTCTACCTCCGCCGCCGTTCGACGACGCTTCGCCACCTCGCCGTCCCATCGCCGGTGGCCGCCACGCACCATCGCTGGCCGCTACCACCGAACCTCGCTGCCGCCACAGGAGCTCGCCGGAGCCACCTCCTCACGCCTCCTTGCCTCCCCTCTGACCGGATCCGGGCAGGGACCGGCCCGATCCAGCCATCCCTCGACGACCCCGGCCACCACCTGCCTCGGCGGAGTGCGTGCGCCATTGCCTCGGTTCGCGTGCACACCGAACCCTAGATCTGGATCCTATCCACTCGGTTGACTTCTCCCTCTCTCCCCTATTTTTTTGCATTATTCACAGCATCGTAACTCCGCATCCGTAGCTCCATTTTGGGCATATAGCATTTCAAAATGTTCGTCTCAGAGAGTACATCATTTCATCCCATTGCATCATTTTCATTTGAGTTCATTTTGATGCCTGAAATGCTGTTATAAGAATGCTATTTGAGATAATTGTCAGATCTGCTGCTCCAATTAGATATTTGTCATTTTTTGCCATGATTATTGTGTGCATGATATGCACCTGAGCTCTACATGTGTTTTGTTATATGCTTTGCCATCTTTCCAGAGATGCAACCCATGTATTTTTGTGATGTGTGTGGTGACTAGCACAAGCTTGCAAAGTGGAGAATTCATTAATGCTGATTTCAGGGACTTAGTATTTCCACCAAGTCCTTGACCTGTTTAGCTCAATATGCCATATGTTCATGTTGTTTCCTAGTGATACGTGCCTCTTTTGAGGATGATCAGTAAGGATGATTTGTTAATCTTGTAGTGCTCTATCCATCCATGTCTTTGTTTGCAATTAGGGAGCACCCTAGTTTGAGTCAATCAAGCTCTACTTTTCCTATTTCGTGAATCTGGGCAGATTGTCTACTTGTTAGCGATTTTGCCGAGGATGTTGTAGTTGATCCATGCATGCTATGTTGTTGTTCTTGCCATGTATAGCTTTCATAATGTGTATTCTTGATGGGTGTATGCTTAGATTGTCATGACATGCTCTGTAGTGAGTGCATCGAGCTAGTAAACATGCCTACTTGATATCTGTTTCAGCATGCTCCAGTTTTCACTAAGTCTGAGAACTGATTATGTTTTTGCCATGTTCACATGCTTGCAAATGTATTTTATGATCCCTTTTGGCTCAAGGTCACTAAGGGACTTTTGTTAAGCTCTTTGATTAGCTCCATGCCATGCTTTACTTTTCCATGTTCAGGTCCTGTAGCAAATAGTTTTCATGCTCCAAAGTGTGCTACCTGATCTGAAATTCCAGGCAAGTGTTAATTTCACCAAGTCTGAAATCTGTTTGTCAAATGCATTTTTGCCATGTTTGTTTGAACCTGTTAATGGATGAATTGGCCGTAGCTCAGTGTTCATCTTTTGTTAAGCATCATGAATGGATCCCATCCATGTATTTTGTTGCCATGTTTGGGTGCTATAACATGTTCATATTATTGCATTCAGATGGCTACTTGCTGTAAATCGCAGAACGTGGTCATATTTGAATTGCTTGCCATTTCCAAACCGTAACTCCGATTCCGGCATTCTTTATATCATTTTCAAGCGATTTAATCTCATTTTCCAGTGGCACACTTGGATTTCCAAGTTGAGGCCAGGTTCATGCATTCCTAGTCAAATCTTGCATATGCATCACATATTGCATCCCGCATAGCATACCATCTTCGCATCATGTTGTTTGAGTTTGCACGTGGTTGATTGTGTCCTTGTTGCTTGTTTTTCTTGTTTGGGTAGAGCCGGGAGACGAGTTCGCTAACGAGGAGCCCGTTGAGTTTGCTTTCGAGGATACAGTCAACTCTGACAACTTTGTAGGCAAGATGATCATACCCTCGAAATCACTACTATCTTTGCTTCGCTAGATGCTCGCTCTTTCGCTATGCCCATGCTACGATGCCTACCACTTGCTTATCATGCCTCCCAAATTGCCATGTTCAACCTCTAACCCACCATGCCCTAGCAAACCGTTGATTGGCTATGTTACCGCTTTGCTCAGCCCCTCTTACAGCGTTGCTAGTTGCAGTTGAAGATTGGAGACCGTTCCTTGTGGAACATTATTTACTTGTTGGGATATCATTATATTATATTGTTATCTTAATGCATCTATATACTTGGTAAAGGGTGGAAGGCTCGGCCTCTCGCCTAGTGTTTTGTTCCACTCTTGCTGCCCTAGTTTCCGTCATATCGGTGTTATGTTCCCGGATTTTTGCGTTCCTTACGCGGTTGGGTGATAATGGGAACCCCTTGAGAGCTCACCTTGATTAAATCTTTTCCAGCAATGCCCAACCTTGGTTTTACCATTTGCCACCTAGCCTCTTTTTCCCTTGGGTTTCCGGAGCCCGAGGGTCATCTTATTTAAACCCCCCCAGGCCAGTGCTCCTCTTAGTGTTGGTCCAACCGAGCGATGTCCAGGGCTACCAGGGGCAACTCTGGGCTGGCCTACCCGACGTCTGGCTCATCTGAGTGTGCCCTGAGAACGAGATATGTGCAGCTCCTATCGGATTTGTCGGCACATTCGGGCGGTGTTGCTGGATTTGTTTTAACTGGTCGAAGTGTCTTGTATAACCGGGATACCGAGCCTGATCGGAATGTCTCGGGAGGAGGTCTATTCCTTCGTTGACCGTGAGAGCTTGTCATGGGCTAAGTTGGGACTCCCCTGCAGGGATTTGAACTTTCGAAAGCCGTGCCCGCGGTTATGGGCAGATGGGAATTTGTTAATGTTCGGTTGTAGATAACTTGAACCTTAACTTAATTAAAATGAATCAACTGAGTGAGTTGCCGTGATGGTCTCTTCTCGGCGGAGTCTAGGAAGTGAACACGGTGTTGGAGTAATGCTTCCGTAGGTTGCCCTCTAGTTATCCGTTCGCGCTTTGCCTTCTCTTCTCGCTCTCTTTTGCAAACAGGTTAGCCACCATATATGCTAGACGCTTGCTGCAGCTCCACACATTTTACCTTGCCTTACCTATAAGCTTAAATAGTCTTGTTCGCGAGGGTGCAAGATTGCTGAGTCCCTGTGGCTCATAGATTACTTCCAAACCAGATGCAGGGCCTGATGATTCCGTTCCAGATGACGCGCTTGAGCTCAAGTGGGAGTTCGACGAGGACTCACGCCGTTACTATGTGTCTTTCCCTGATGATCTGTAGTGGTGCCCAATAGGGGCGATCGGGACCGTGCCGCATGTTGGGTTTATCTTTCATTTTGGCGCCGTAGTCGGGCCATGAGTGTTTGAATGTTGTAATGCTATTTATGTACTTTGATTGACGTGGCGAGTGTAAGCCAACTATGAATCTCCCCTTCTATTATCTATATTACATGGGATGTTGTGAAGATTGCCTAACTTGCGACATTGCTTTCAATGCGGTTATGCCTCTAAGTCGTGCCTCGACACATGGGAGCTATAGCCGCATTGAGGGCGTTACACCTTTGGTGCCCATCATATGATTGCGCGCGTGGATCACACCCTAGGGTTAGTTGTATGTTGATAGGATTATGTATTGGAGGGCAAGAGTGACAGAAGCTTCAACCTAGCATAGAAATTGATGCATACGGGACTGAAGGGGGACCAATATATCTTAATGCTATGGTTGGGTTTTACCTTAATGAACATTAGTAGTTTCGGATGCTTTCTAATAGTTCCAATCATAAGTGCATAGAATTCCAAGTCAGGGATGACATGCTAGTAGTGGCCTCTCCCACATAATACTTGCTATCGGTCTAGTAAAGTAGTCAATTTCTTACGGACAATTTCACAACTCCTACCACCAATTTTCCACACTCGCTATATTTACTTTATCGTTTCTTTATCTAAACAGCCCCTACTTTTTTTTACGTACTCTTTATTATCTTGCAAACCTATCCAACAACACCTACAAAGTACTTCTAGTTTCATACTTGTTCTAGGTAAAGGGAACGTCAAGCGTGCGTAGAGTTGTATCGGTGGTCGATAGAACTTGGGGGTATATTTGTTCTACCTTTAGCTCCTCGTTGGGTTCGACACTCTTACTTATCGAAAACTATTGCGATCCCCTATACTTGTGGGCTATCAAGACCTTTTTCTGGCGCCGTTGCCGGGGAGCAATAGCGTGGGGTGAATATTCTCGTGTGTGCTTGTTTGCTTTATCACTAAGTAATTTTTATTTGCTGTTCTTAGTTTTTCTTTATCTTTAGTTATGGATATGGAACACGAAATACCAAAAAAATTAGGTGTACTTGCTACTCATGGAGATGGGGAACCTCCTAAAACCCTCGATGCTGGTTATGTGAAAGATATTTTGTACTACTTTAATAATCCTGAGAAAACCCCATTTAATTATGTAATGGGAGTAACGTTGGATCAACGTGAATACTTTAGGGATTATCGCTTGACACAAAAAGGGAAACTATTATGGGATCAAATTCATATATTGAATTGGTATGCTAGGCAACTATGCTTGAGATATGATTATACTTGTTGCTCTAAGGTGAAGGCTCCACACCTTCCCTTTTCATGTGAATTTAATGATAATAAAACCTTAGCTTCTTATGCTAGAGGTATATATGATTACTATGATGTGGAACAAATAGAAGAATTTGTTGCTTTTATGGGTTCTTATGAAATTGAATCTATGTTTAAAGAGTTTGAAGATTTTGATGATGCTGTTTATAGACCTGAAAATTTAGCTATCCAGAAATATTGTTATGAGAATTATGAATACAATTACGAAATTAATGTGCTTATTAAGAAATTCTCCGCTGTCCAAGAAGAGACTAATATTTTGCAGGAGTCTATGGAAGAAGAAATTGATGAAACTGTGAGCTCATTGGATGAAAAAGATGATGAGGAGAGCGAAGAACAAAAGGAGGAAGAGCGGATTGATCACCCATGCCCACCTTATAATGAGAGTAACTCTTCAACTCATACATTGTTTAATTCCCCTTCGTGCTTACCGAAGGATGATTGCTATGATGACTGTTATGATCCCGTCGATTCTTTTGAAATATCCCTTTTTGATGATGCTTGCTATGCTTGTGTCCAAGATGCCAATATGAATTATTCTTATGGAGATGAACTTGCTATAGTTCCTTATGTTAAACATGAAATTGTTGCTATTGCACCCACACATGATAGTCCTATTATCTTTTTGAATTCTCCAAACTACACTATATCGAAGAAGTTTGCACTTATTAAGGATTATATTGATGGGTTGCCTTTTACTGTTACACATGATGATTTTAATGAATATAATATGCATGTGCTTGCTGCTCCTACTTGCAATTATTATGAGAGAGGAACTATATCTCCACCTCTCTATGCTTCCCGCATGATAAAATTGCAAGAAACTGTTTATACTATGCATTGGCCTTTACTAGGTGTGCATGAATTGTTCTTTTATGACATGCCGATGCATAGGAAGAGAGTTAGACTTCGTCATTGCTTGATATATGTTTCTTTGTACTCACTACTAAATTATAAATCATTGTTAATTAAAATTGGCTTTGATATACCTTGGGATCCGGGTGGATCCATTACTTGAGCACTATATGCCTAGCTTAATGGCTTTAAGGAAAGTGCTGCCACGGAGACAACCCGGAAGTTTTAGAGATTCATTTATTTCTGTTGTGTGCTTTTATAAAGTTTAAATATAAAAATAATGTGCCAAGGTTTGCCTTTAGGATGTTTACATTTGCTTGATGGTTCGTACGGCGCAGGACAGAAACTTTGGCTGTAGTGCATGCATTTTAATTTTTTTTACTGGAACGTCAAATGGTTCTGATTATTTTTGCACTGTCTTGCTGTACAAATTGTTTATTTTTCCTAATTTTGGTAGAATTTTTCAAGTATCAGAAGTATGGTGAATGTTCAGATTGCTACAGACTGTTCTGTTTTAGACAGATTCTGTTTTTGATGCATAGTTTGCTTGTTTTGATGAAACTATCAATTTATATCAGTGGATTAAGCCATGACAAAGTTATATTACAGTATACACAATGCAAAAACAAAATATGAATTGGTTTGCAACAGTACTTATAGCGGTGATTTGCTTTATTATACTAACGGATCTTACCGAGTTTTCTGTTGAAGTTTTGTGTGGATGAAGTGTTCGATGACCGAGAAGGTCTTGATGTGAGAAGAAGGAAGAGAGGCAAGAGCTCAAGCTTGGGGATGCCCGAGGCACCCCAAGTAAATATTCAAGGATACTCAAGCGTCTAAGCTTGGGGATGCTGGGGAGGCATCCCCTCTTTCTTCAACAAGTATTGGTATGTTTTCGGATTCGTTTCGTTCATGCGATATGTGCAATCTTGGAGCGTCTTTTGCATTTAGTTTTCATTTTTATTTTATGCACCATGCTGGTATGAGATAGTCCTTGGTTGATTTATAGAATTCTCTTTGCACTTCACTTATCTTTTGAGTATGACTTTATAGAATGCTTCATGTGCTTCACTTATATCATTTGAAGTTTGGATTGCATGTTTCTCTTCACATAGACAACCGCCATTTGTAGAATGCTCTTTTGCTTCACTTATATTTTTTAGAGCATGGGCATATATTTTGTAGAAATAATTACTCTCTCTTGCTTCACTTATATCTATTTAGAGAGATGACAGGAATTGGTCATTCACATGGTTAGTCATAAAATCCTACATAAAACTTGTAGATCACTGAATATGATATGTTTGATTCTTTGCAATAGTTTTGCGATATAAAGATGGTGATATTAGAGTCATGCTAGTGGGTAGTTGTGGATTGTAGAAATACTTGTGTTGAGGTTTGTGATTCCCGTAGGATGCACGTATGGTGAACCGTTATGTAACGAAGTTGGAGCATGAGGTATGTATTGATTGTCTTCCTTATGAGTGGCGGTCGGGGACGAGCGATGGTCTTTTCCTACCAATCTATCGCCCTAGGAGCATGCGCGTAGTACTTTTTTTCGATGACTAATAGATTTTTGCAATAAGTATGTGAGTTCTTTATGACCAATGTTGAGTCCATGGATTATACGCACTCTCACCCTTCCATCATTGCTAGCCTCTCTAGTACCACGCAACTTTCGCCGGTACCATAAACCCACCATATACCTTCATCAAAAAAGCCACCATACCTACCTATCATGGCATTTCCATAGCCATTCCAAGATATATTGCCATGCAACTTTCATCATCATCATATACATGACTTGAGCATTCATTGTCATATTGCTTTGCATGATCGTAAGATAGCTAGCGTGATGTTTTCATGGCTTGTCCGTTTTTTGATGTCATTGCTGCACTAGATCATTTCACATCCCGGTACACCGCCGGAGGCATTCATATAGAGTCCTATGTTTGTTGTAGATATCGAGTTGTAATATTGAGTTGTAAGTAAATAAAAGTGTGATGATCTTCATTATTAGAGCATTGCCCCAGTGAGGAAAAGATGATGGAGACCATGATTCCCCCACAAGTCGGGATGAGACTCCGGACGAAAAAATAAAAAATAAAAAAAAAAGAGAAAGGCCAAAAAAAGAAGGCCCAAAAAAAAAGAAAAAAAGAAAAGAAAAAATGAGAGAAAAAGAGAGAAGGGGCAATGTTACTATCCTTTTACCACACTTGTGCTTCAAAGTAGCACCATGTTCTTCATATAGAGAGTCTCTTGAGTTATCACTTTCATATACTAGTGGGAATTTTCATTATAGAACTTGGCTTGTATATTCCGATGATGGGCTTCCTCAAATGCCCGAGGTCTTCATGAGCAAGCAAGTTGGATGCGCACCCACTTAGTTTCAGTTGGAGCTTTCATACACTTATAGCTCTAGTGCATCCGTTGCATCGCAATCCCTACTCACTCACATTGATATCTATTGATGGGCATCTCAATAGCCCGTTGATACGCCTAGTTGATGGGAGACTATCTTCTCCTTTTTGTCTTCTCCACCATCATATTCTATTCCACCTATAGTGCTATGTCCATGGCTCACGCTCATGTATTGCGTGAGAGTTGAAAAGGTTTGAGAACGTCAAAAGTATGAAACAATTGCTTGGCTTGTCATCGGGGTTGTGCATGATGTGAATATTTTGTGTGGTGAAGATGGAGCATAGCCAGACTATATGATTTTGTAGGGATAACTTTCTTTGGCCATGTTATTTTGAAAAGACATGATTGCTTTATTAGTAGGCTTGAAGTATTATTGTTTTTATGTCAAATGATAGACTATTGCTTTGAATCACTCGTATCTTAATATTCATGCCATGATTAGATATGTGATCAATATTATGCTAGGTAGCATTCCACATCAAAAATTATCTTTTTTATCATTTACCTACTCGAGGAAGAGCAGGAATTAAGCTTGGGGATGCTGATACGTCTCCGTCGTATCTATAATTTTTGATTGTTCCATGCCAATATTCTACAACTTTCATATACTTTAGGCAACTTTTTATACTATTTTTGGGACTAACATATTGATCCAGTGCCCAGTGCCAGTTCCTGTTTGTTGCATGTTTTTTGTTTCACAGAATATCCATATCAAACGGAGTCCAAACAGAATAAAAACTGACGGAGAATTTTTTTGGAATATATATGATTTTTTGGAAGAAGAATCCACGCTAGACGATGCTCGAGGGGCCCACGAGGTAGGGGGCCCGCCCTAGGGTGTCAGGCGCGCCCCTGACCCTCGTGGCCACCCCGTAAGGCGGTTGGTGCCCTTCTTTCGCCGCAAGAAAGCTAATATCCGGATAGAGATCGTGTTAAAATTTCAGCCCAATCAGAGTTACGGATCTCCGGGAATATAAGAAACCGTGAAAGGGAAAAAAATCAGAGAGCGCAGAAACAGAGAGACACAGAGACAGATCCAATCTCGGAGGGGCTCTCGCCCCTCCCATGCCATGGAGGCCAAGGACCAGAGGGGAAACCCTTCTCCCATCTAGGGAGGAGGTCAAGGAAGAAGAAGACGAAGGGGCCCCCTCTCCCCTTCTCTTCCGGTGGCGCCGGAACGCTGCCGTGGCCATCATCATCACCGCGATCTACACCAACACCTCTGCCATCTTCACCAACATCTCTGTAACACCCCGGATGTAACTTTCCCAATTTGTACTCCAACTCTTGCCGTTTCCGGCGTTAAGTTATATTTATTTCCTCGGGTTCGGGTTTTTGTCTCCGTGTGTTGTTGTCGTTGTCATGCATCTCATATCATGTCATCATTTGCATTGCATTTGCATACGTGTTCGTCTCATGTATTCGAGCATTTTTCCCCGTTGTCCGTTTTGTATACCGGCGCTCCGTTCTCCTCTGGTGGTCATTTCTAGCTTTCTTTCGTGTGTGGGGATTAAACATTTCTGGATTGGACCGAGACTTGCCAAGCGGCCTTGGTTTACTACCGGTAGACCGCCTGTCAAGTTTCGTTCCATTTGGACTTCGTTTGATACTCCAACGGTTAACCGAGGGACCGAAACGGCCTCGTGTATGTTGCAGCCCAACACCCCTCCAATTTGGCCCAAAACCCACCAAACTCTGCTCCATGTCCTAGAGTGTTTGATCACGATCGCGTGGGCGAAAACCGCAACTCATTTGGACTCTCCTAGCTCCCCCTAGGCCTATATATACACCCCCATTCCAAATTCGCGGACCCTCTCCCCCCTAACCCTAAAAATCCCAGATCCGCCGCCGCCGGACGTGTCCGGAGCGGGCCGGACAACGTCCACCGCCTCCGCCGCCCACCCAGGACGCGCCACGTGGCGCCCGGCGCCCGCCGCCGCCGCGGCCCACAGGGGCCCGAGGCCGGCCCCCCCGGCCCGCATCGCCCCGCCGCCGTCCACGCGCCGCCGCCGCCCTCCTCCACGCGCAGCCGCCGCACGCCGCCGCCGCCTCCACGCGTCGCCGGCGCCGTCCTCCGCGCCGCCGCCCGGCCGCCTCCGCCCCGGCCCCGACAGCTCCGGCCGCCACGAGCCTCTCCGTCGACCTTGACATTCCAGCGGTGAACAGTAACTCCGGCGGCCTCGTAATCTGCGCAGATCTCAGATTTGAAATCCTAACCCTAGGTCATTTTTCGTCTAAGTCCTCAGGATTTTTAGCTCATATGCCCATGTTCGCGGCTCCGTAACTTTGCATCCGTAGATCCGATTCATGCATATAGCATATCAAAATGTTCATCTCAGAGAGTAAATAATTTCATTCCATTGCATCATTTTCATTTGAGCTCATATTGATGCCCGAAATGCTGTTAGAAGAGGGCTACTTGAGTTAATTGTTAGATCTGCTACTTCATCTTAGACTTTTGTCATTTTTGCCATGATTAATGTGTGCATGATATGGCCGTCAGTTCTTCATATGTTTTGTTAAGGGTTTTGTCATCTATCCAGAGGTGCAACCCATGTATTTTTAGGATGTGTGTGGTGACTTGTGCAAGCTTGCAAAGTGGTGCACTTGCTAATTCTGTTTTCAGGGACTTAGTAATTTCACTAAGTCCTGGGATTGTTTAGTTCATGATGCCATATGTTCTTGTTGTTTCCTAGTGATCCGTGCCTCTTTTGAGGATGATCAGTAAGGGAGTTTTGTTAATCTTGTAGTGCTCTATCCATACATATCTTTGTTTGCAATTATGGAGCACCCTAGCTTGAGTCAATTGAGCTCTACTTTTGCTTCGTTGCGAATCTGGGCAGATCGTCAACTTGTTTGCGATTTTGCCGATACTATTGTAGTTGATCCGTGCATGCTATGCCATTGTTCTTGCCATGTATAGCTTGTATTTTTTTTCCTTCTTTATGGATGTATTCTTGTCTTGCCATGACTTGCACCGTGGTGAGTGCATCGAGCTCGTAAACATGCCTTCGTGAGTTATGTTTCAGCATGTCCCAGTTTTCACTAAGTCTGAAAACCGATTATGTTTTTGCTATGTTCGTGTGCTTGTTAGTATATTTTGTGGTCCCTTTTGGCTCAAGGTCACTAAGGGACTTCTGTTAAGCTTGTTGAGTATCTCCATGCCATGTCTTTCTTTGTCATGTTCAGGTCCTGTAGTATGTTGTTTTGTTGCTCCGAAGAGGGCTATATGATCTGAAATTCCACACTAGTGTTAATTTCACAAATTCTGAGATCTGTTTTACAATTTGCGTTTTTGTCATGCTTGTTTGAACCTGTTAATGGATGATTTGGGCCGTAGCTCAGTGCTAGACTTTTGTTAAACATCTTGTGTGCTTCCCTGCCATGTATTTTGTTGTCTTGTTTGTGTGCTGTAGCATGTTCATCTCATTGCATTTAGACGCCTACTTGCTGTAAACCGCAGACCGGTGTCATTTTTGAATCGCTTGCCATTTCCAAACCGTTACTCCAATTCCGGCGTTCTTTATATCGTTTTCAAGCGATTTCATCTCATCTTTCCAGTGGCACACTTGGAATTCCAAGTTGAGGCCAGGTTCATGCATTTCCTGTCATATCTTGCATTTTGCATCCCGCATCGCATCCCGCATAGCATATCATCATTTCATCATATTGCTTGGTCTTGCACGTGGTTGATTGTATACTTGTTGCTTGTTTGTCTTGTTTGGGTAGAGCCGGGAGACGAGTTCGCTAACGAGGAGCCCGTTGAGTTTGCTTTCGAGGATCCAGTCAACTCTGACAACTGTGCAGGCAAGATGATCATACCCTCGAAATCACTACTATCTTTGGTATGCTAGTTTGCTCGCTCTTTTGCTATGCCAATGCTACGATGCCTACCACTTGCTTGCAAGCCTCCCAAATTGCCATGTCAAACCTCTAACCCACCATTGTCCTAGCAAACCGTTGATTGGCTATGTTACCGCTTTGCTCAACCCCTCTTATAGCGTTGCTAGTTGCAGGTGAAGATTGGAGGCCGTTCCTTGTTGGAACATCATTTATTTACTTGTTGGGATATCATTATATAGCCATGTTATCTTAATGCATCTATATACTTGGTAAAGGGTGGAAGGCTCGGCCTCTCGCCTAGTGTTTTGTTCCACTCTTGCCGCCCTAGTTTCCGTCATATCGGTGTTATGTTCCCGGATTTTGCGTTCCTTACGTGGTTGGGTTATAATGGGAACCCCTTGATATTTCGCCTTGATTAAAGCTTTTCCAGCAATGCCCAACCTTGGTTTTACCATTTGCCACCTAGCCTTTTCTTTCCCTTGGGTTCTGCAGACTCAAGGGTCATCTTATTTAACCCCCCCGGGCCAGTGCTCCTCTAAGTGTTGGTCCAAACTAGAGCCCCTTGCAGCACCACCTCGGGGAAACTCGAGGGCTGGTTTTAGTTGTATGGATTGCTTATCTGAGTGTGCCCTGATAAAGAGATATGTGCAGGTCCTATCGGGATTTGTCGGCACATTCGGGCGGTGTTTCTGGTCTTGTTTTAACCTGTCGAAGTGTCTTGAGTTACCGAGATACCGAGTCTGATCGGAACGTCTTTGGAGGAGGTCTATTCCTTCGTTGACCGTGAGAGCTTGTCATGGGCTAAGTTGGGACTCCCCTGCAGGGATTGAACTTTCGAAAGCAGTGCCCGCGGTTATGGGCAGATGGGAATTTGTTAATGTCCGGTTGTAGATAACTTGAACCTTAACTTAATTAAAAAAATGAATCAACCGACTGTGTTACCATGATGGCCTCTTCTCAGTGGAGTCCGGGAAGTGGACACGGTGTTGGAGTAATGTTTGCGCAGTTTGTTCTCTAGCTTCCTGCTCGTGCTTTGCCTCCTCTTCTCGCTCTCTTTTGCGAATAAGTTAGCCACCATACTTGCTAGACGCTTGCTGCAGCTCCACTCATATTTTACCTTGCCATACCCATAAGCTTAAATAGTCTTGATCGCGAGGGTGCGAGATTGCTGAGTCCCTGTGGCTCATAGATTACTATTACACCAGATGCAGGGCCTGATGATTCCGCTCCAGGAGACGCGTACGAGCTCAAGTGGGAGTTCGACGAAGACTCTCAACGATACTATGTTTCCTTTCCCGACGATCAGTAGTGGTGCCCAGTTGGGGTGATCGGGACCATTGTCGCATGTTGGGTTCTCTTTTATTTTGGCGCCGTAGTCGGGCCATGAGTGTTTGGATGATGTAATGTTATTTATGTACTTGATTGACGTGGCGGGTGTAAGCCAACTATGTTATCTCCCCTTTTATTATTATTACATGGGATGTTGTGAAGATTGCCTAACTTGCGACATATGCCTTCAATGCGATTATGTCTCTAAGTCGTGCCTCGACACATGGGAGCTATAGTCGCATCGAGGGTGTTACAAGTTGGTATCAGAGCCTTCCCCGACCTTAGGAGCCCCATTGCTTGATCATTTTTAGCGGCCGAGTTGTGTCTAGAAAAAATGTTTTGAGTCATTTAGGAATTATATATCAGAGAGTTTAGGAATTCTTTTTACTTCCCAGTCTCCTCATCGCTCTGGTAAGGCATCCTGACGTAGAGTTTTGACTCTTCTCTTCTCAATTTCACTAAATTTTTTTATTTTTTTAGGATCACGCGGGTATCTTGGAATCATTCCGATGGTTTTATGATGAGAACATTGTCTTGGTGCCTCCTGTCAGGGGTTTAGTGGAAGTGTCCCGGGGAGTTGAGCTCTGAGGTGTTGTCATCATAATTTTATCGTTACAGTTCTGGAATACCTGAGTTTAGTACGCCGACAACGAAAATCTCTTTTATGCAGTTCGTTGGTGAGATAACCTCGACGCCACCCAGTACTGGGGCGGGAGTTCGGGAGTATCGCCATAACTTGTATAACGGATGCTTTTCGATGGTTGAGGTAGATGGTTTCCGAAGGTTTCTTGGTTATGTGTTGAAGGATGGATACAGCTGGATGTAGGATTTGCTAGTTTGGGTGAGATATTATGCTTCCCCTGTATCCCCAACACCTGATTGCATAACCGGAAAGGTTCGGAAGTTTCATAGGTGGGAATTCTAGTAGCTCTAGTTCTTCTTCCACGGATATTGGTTTGAGATTGGGATTTCTTACCGATTATTCGTTCTTGATCCGTACCTTGTTGATTTATTTCTCTACCTTAATTCTACGTGGCTTCTCAATTTATGGATATGTGACCGTTTCAAGAGGAATGCATTCGTTCATTTTGTTCGGATGTGAAGGCTATATGTTGCAATTTTCGTTCCGTTGGATTCAGCTTCAATATTTATCTATCAATGTGCTAATGGTGGTCAACCTCTTCAGGATGGCTCCTCCAACACGCACGACTCCGAATCCTGATCCGCCACCACCTCCACCTCCTCCAGAGGCATGGCAAGCAGTGATGGCCGCAACCAATGCAAACACACAGCTGATCATGCAAATTCTTCAAGAGCGCAATCAAGGCAGTCAAGGGAATCAAGGCAGTAATCAGAGTCACTTTGCTACACTGAACCAGTTCCTTGCTAACGGGCCAAAGACTTTCAGCAATTGTGTTGAGGCAACCGATGCTGACGATTGGCTTGTGGATCTGTGTAAGCATTTCGAGTGCAGTAACGTTAGGCCTGAGGACTTTGTTAAGTTCGCTTCCTTCTAACTCAAAGATCAAGCTGCAGAATGGTTCCAGCAATACAAGGACTCCAGAGGTGGACGTGTTATCACTTGGGATGATTTCCGTCAAGATTTCCGAGCTCATCATATTCCGCAGAGCGTGGTTGAAAGCAAGCGTGAGGAATTCCGCAATCTGAAGCAAGGCTCTTTGTCTGTCTATGACTACAACAAGTTGTTTCAGAAGCTCGCCCGCTTTGCCAAGTAGGACGTCCCTGATGAGAAGAGCATGATATATCAGTTCAGGGGTGGTCTCAGAGAAGAAATTCAGCTCGCTCTTGTCCTCTTTGAGCCATTGAGATACGATGAGTTCTACAACATGGCACTGAAGCAAGAGGCTGCTCAGTTGAGGTGTGATGCTTCCAAGAAGCGAGTCAGAGATGTTACTCCTTCTTCCTCTACTCAAGTGGCCAAGTAGCAGAAGTTTTGGCTTCCTCCTCCTCCGCTCCGTTAGCCGTATCAGCAGAAGAGCAAAGGTGGCAGTGGTTCTTCCCACCCACCCAACCCTAGCTTTCAGAACAAGGCTTCATCTCAAGCTCCAAGATCGAGTGCTCCGTATCACCGTCCGCTTTCAGAGGTCACGTGCAACAAGTGCCAACAGAAGGGTCACTATGCCAACAAGTGTCTCAACCAGAGGCGTCTTCCTCCTCCTCCTCCTATCAGATCGGCAAGTACAGCTGTGGTCAAGCATAACCCCAAGCATGCCAAGGTCAATTTGATGAATGCAGCTCAGGCAGAGGACTCGTCAGATGTGATCATGGGTAACCTTCCTATTAACGATGTTCCCGCAAAAGTTCTTTTTGACACTGGTGCATCGCATTGTTTCATCTCGATACCTTTTGCATCTAAGCATGATTTTGTTACTCAAGTGTTGCCGAAGCCGTTGGCTATCGTCTCTCCGGCCCGTCAAATGACAACTCGAGTATGCGTTCCGGATGTTACTATCACTTTGGGTGACTATAAGTTCTTGTCCTCTCCAAATGTTCTTGGTGACTCGGATATTGATCTTATTCTCAGAATGGATTGGCTTTCTAAGCACAAGGCTCAACTTGATTGTGCTGCCAGGCAGATTCATTTGACTCATTCGTCTGAGGATGTAATTGTCTTTGCCGCTCGGGATAATACCATTCGTCTGTTTTCTCTCAATGAGAAGGGTGAATTGGATGCCATCTCTCAAATTCCAGTCGTTTGCGAATATCAAGACGTCTTTCCATAAGAGCTCCCAGGAATGCCTCCGCACCGGCCAATTGAATTCGTTATTGATCTTGAGCCTGGCACGGAACCTGTGTGCAAATGTCCTTACAAGCTCGGACCTGAAGAGTTGAAGGAGCTGAAGAAGCAACTCGATATGCAAGAGAAAATGGGTCTTATCCGGCCTAGTTCTTCTCCGTGGGGTTGTGGTGTTCTTTTTGTGAAGAAGAAGGATGGAACGGACCGACTTTGTGTTGATTACCGTCCAGTGAACAAGAAGACCATCAAGAACAAATACCCACTTTCCAACATCAATGAGCTGTTCGAACAACTCAAAGGTGCCCAAGTATTCTCTAAGCTTGATCTCCGTATGGGTTATCACCAAATTCGCATTCGTGAAGAAGATATTCTCAAGACAGCATTCAGAACAAGCTTTGGTTCATATGAATACACTGTCATGTCTTTTGGCCTCGCCAACACTCCTCCGACGTTCTCTCGAATGATGAACTTCATCTTCAACGCCTACACCAATGACTTCGTTTTGGTCTACCTCGACGATATTCTGGTTTTCTCGAAGAACAAGGAAGATCATGCCAAACACTTGCGTTTGGTGCTTGATAAGCTCAGGGAACATCAGTTCTACGCCAAGTTCTCCAAGTGTGAATTTTGGCTCGATGAGGTTCTTTATCTTGGTCATATCATCTCTGCCAAGGGCATTGCCGTGAATCCTGAGAAGGTGTCTGCAATTGTGAATTGGGAACCTCCTCAGAACGTGAAGCAACTCCGCAGTTTTCTCGGTCTCGCAAGCTATTGCCGAAGATTCGCTGAAAACTTTTCTAAGATCGCGAAGCCTCTCTCAAATCTTCTTCAGAAGCATGTCAAGTACGTTTGGTCTCCGGAGTGTGATATTGCTTTCAACACTTTGAAAGAGAAATTGATCACTGCTCCAGTTCTGACTCCGCCTGATGAATCCAAGCCGTACGTGGTCTTTTGTGATGCCTCTCTCCAAGGTCTTGGCGCAGTATTGATGCAAGAGAAGAAAGTTGTTGCTTATACATCTCGCCAGTTGAAGCCTAATGAGAAGAACTACCCCACTCATGATCTCGAGTTGGCGGCAGTTGTGCATGCTCTTTTGACTTGGAGACATCTTCTATTGGGAAGAAAAGTGGACATTTTCACTGATCACAAGAGTCTCAAGTACATCTTCACTCAGCCTAATCTCAACCTCAAGAAAACTCGATGGGTCGAAATGATTCAAGAGTATAATCCGAGTATCGAATATACTCCAGGCAAGGCCAATGTGATTGCTGACGCATTGAGCAGAAAGGCTTACTGCAATAGTCTGATTCTCAAGCCTTATCAACCCGAGCTTTGTGAAGCTTTCCGCAAACTTAATCTGCAAGTTGTTCCTCAAGGTTTCCTCGCCAACCTTCAATTCTCTCCTACCTTAGAGGACCAGATTCGCCAAGCCCAGCTTCTCGATGCTATGGTGAAAAAGGTGAAGATTGGGATTGCCAAGAGTCAGTCCAAGTACAAGTGCTACCGCCTTGATGACAAGGACACTCTCTTCTTCGAGGATCATATTGTTGTGCCTAAAGGTGACCTCCGTAAAGTGATCATTAACGAGGCTCACAATTCTCTCCTCTCCATCCACCCTGGGAGCACGAAGATGTATCAGGACCTCAAGCAAGCTTATTGGTGGACTCGAATGAAGCGGGAGATCGCTCAATTCGTGAATGAATGTGATGTCTGCAGAAGAGTGAAGGCAAAACACCAAAGGCCAGCTGGTCTCCTCCAACCTCTTGCCATTCCAGAATGGAAGTTTGACCACATTGAAATGGACTTCGTGACTGGGTTTCCAAAGTCCAAGCGTGGCAATGATGCTATATTCGTTGTCATCGACAAACTCACCAAAGTGGCTCATTTTCTGCCTATCAAAGAGTCGATCACTGCAGCTCAATTGGCGCAACTCTATACCTCTCGCATTGTCTCTCTACACGGTATTCCTCAAGTGATCTCTTCAGACCGTGGCAGCATCTTTACCTCGAAGTTTTGGGATTCTTTTCAGAAGGCCATGGGCACCAACATCCGCTTCAGCACAGCTTTCCATCCTCAAACAAGCGGTCAAGTCGAGCGTGTCAACCAGATTCTTGAAGATATGCTCAGGGCTTGTGTGATCTCCTTCGGCATGAAGTGGGAGGATTGTCTTCCTTATGCTGAATTCTCCTACAACAACAGTTTTCAAGCAAGTTCGGGCAAGGCCCCTTTTGAAATTCTGTATGGCAGGAAGTGCCGTACCCCTCTCAACTGGTCTGAAACCGGCGAACGTCAGCTTTTGGGTAATGACTTAATCACAAAAGCAGAAGAAATGTGCAAAGTCATTCGTGATAACCTCAAAGCAGCCCAATCCCGCCAGAAGAGCTACTATTATAGTAAGCACCGTGATTTGGATTTCGAGATCAGAGATCATGTTTACCTCCGTGTCTCTCCTATGAAAGGTACTCGTCGCTTCGGTATCAAAGGGAAGATTGCCCCTAGATACGTGGGACCTTTCAAGATTGTCAGCAAGAGAGGCGACCTCGCCTATCAACTCGAGCTTCCTTCAAACTTTGCAAATGTTCATGACGTGTTCCATGTCTCTCAGCTTCGAAAGTGCTTCAAGACTCCTGACCGCACCGTCAACTTCGAGGACATTGAGCTCCAAGAAGATCTCTCCTATCGTGAGCACCCAGTTGCTATTCTTGAAGAGACTGAACGCAAGACTCGCAACAAGTCAATCAAATTTCTCAAAGTCAAGTGGTCAGACCATTCCGACCGTGAAGCTACCTGGGAACGCGAGGATCACCTCCATTCTGAGTACCCGGCGTTCTTTCAGTCCTAGATCTCGGGACGAGATCCTTTTGTAGTGGTGGAGTGTTGTGACACCCCGGATGTAACTTTCCCAATTTGTACTCCAACTCTTGCCGTTTCCGGTGTTAAGTTATATTTATTTCCTCGGGTTCGGGTTTTTGTCTCCGTGTGTTGTTGTCGTTGTCATGCATCTCATATCATGTCATCATTTGCATTGCATTTGCATACGTGTTCGTCTCATGCATTCGAGCATTTTTCCCCGTTGTCTGTTTTGCATTCCGGCGCTCCGTTCTCCTCCGGTGGTCATTTCTAGCTTTCTTTCGTGTGTGGGGATTAAACATTTCCAGATTGGACCGAGACTTGCCAAGCGGCCTTGGTTTACTACAGGTAGACCGCCCGTCAAGTTTCGTTCCATTTGGACTTCGTTTGATACTCCAACGGTTAACCGAGGGACCGAAAAGGCCTCGTGTGTGTTGCAGCCCAACACCCCTCCAATTTGGCCCAAAACCCACCAAACTCTGCTCCATGTCCTAGAGCGTTCGATCACAATCGCGTGGCCGAAAACCACACCTCATTTGGACTCTCCTAGCTCCCCCTAGGCCTATATATACACCCCCATTCAAAATTCGCGGACCCTCTCCCCCCTAACCCTAAAAATCCCAGATCCGCCGCCGCCGGACGTGTCCGGAGCGGGCCGGACAACGTCCGCCGCCTCCGTCGCCCACCCAGGACGCGCCATGTGGCGCTCGGCGCCCGCCGCCGCCGCGGCCCGCAGGGGCCCGAGGCCGGCCCCCCCGGCCCGCATCGCCCCGCCGCCGTCCACGCGCAACCGCCGCCCTCCTCCATGCGCAGCCGCCACGCGCCGCCGCCGCCGCCTCCATGCGTCGCCGGCGCCGTCCTCCGCGCCGCCGCCCGACCGCCTCCGCCCCGGCCCCGACAGCTCCGGCCGCCACGAGCCTCTCCGGCGACCTCGACATTCCGGCGGTGAACAGTAACTCCGGCGGCCTCGTAATCTGCGCAGATCTCAGATCTGAAATCCTAACGCTAGGTCATTTTTCGTCTAAGTCCTCAGGATTTTTAGCTCATATGCCCATGTTCGCGGCTCCGTAACTTTGCATCCGTAGCTCCGATTCATGCATATAGCATATCAAAATGTTCACCTGAGAGAGTACATCATTTCATTCCATTGCATAATTTTCATTTGATCTCATATTGATGCCCGAAATGCTGTTAGAAGAGGGCTACTTGAGTTAATTGTCAGATCTGCTACTTCATCTTAAACTTTTGTCATTTTTGCCATGATTAATGTGTGCATGATATGGCCGTGAGTTCTTCATATGTTTTGTTAAGGGTTTTGTCACCTATCCAGAGGTGCAACCCATGTATTTTTAGGATGTGTGTGGTGACTTGTGCAAGCTTGCAAAGTGGTGCACTTGCTAATTCTGTTTTTAGGGACTTGGTAATATCACTAAGTCCTGGGATTGTTTAGTTCATGATGCCATATGTTCTTGTTGTTTCCTAGTGATCCGTGCCTCTTTTGAGGATGATCAGTAAGGGAGTTTTGTTAATCTTGTCGTGCTCTATCCATCCATGTCTTTTTTTGCAATTATGGAGCACCCTAGCTTGAGTCAATCGAGCTCTACTTTTGCTTCGTTGCGAATCTGGGCAGATCGTCAACTTGTTTGCGATTTTGCCGATACTATTGTAGTTGATCCGTGCATGCTATGCCATTGTTCTTGCCATGTATAGCCTGTATTTTTTGCCTTCTTTAGGGATGTATGCTTGTCTTGCCATGACTTGCACCGTGGTGAGTGCATCGAGCTCGTAAACATGCCTTCGTGAGCTATGTTTCAGCATCTCCCAGTTTTCACTAAGTCTGAAAACTGATTATGTTTTTGCTATGTTCGTGTGCTTGTTAGTATATTTTGTGGTCCCTTTTGGCTCAAGGTCACTAAGGGACTTTTGTTAAGCTTGTTGAGTATATCCATGCCATGTCTTTCTTGTCATGTTCAGGTCCTGTAGCTTGTTGTTTTGTTGCTCCGAAGAGGGCTATATGATCTGAAATTCCAGACAAGTGTTAATTTCACAAAGTCTGAGATCTGTTTTACCATTTGCGTTTTTGCCATGCTTGTTTGAACCTATTAATGGATGATTTGGGCCGTAGCTCAGTGCTAGACTTTTGTTAAACATCTTGTGTGCTTCCCTGCCATGTATTTTGTTGTCTTGTTTGTGTGCTGTAGCATGTTCATCTCATTGCATTTAGACGCCTACTTGCTGTAAACCGCAGACCGGTGTCATTTTTGAATCGCTTGCCATTTCCAAACCGTTACTCCAATTCCGGCGTTCTTTATATCGTTTTCAAGCGATTTCATCTCATCTTTCCAGTGGCACACTTGGAATTCCAAGTTGAGGCCAGGTTCATGCATTTCCTGTCATATCTTGCATTTTGCAATTCGCATCGCATCCCATATAGCATATCATCATTTCATCGTATTGCTTGGTCTTGCACGTGGTTGATTGTATACTTGTTGCTTGTTTGTCTTGTTTGGGTAGAGCCGGGAGACGAGTTCGCTAACGAGGAGCCCGTTGAGTTTGCTTTCGAGGATCCAGTCAACTCTGACAACTGTGCAGGCAAGATCATCATACCCTCGAAATCACTACTATCTTTGGTATGCTAGTTTGCTCGCTCTTTTGCTATGCCAATGCTACGATGCCTACCACTTGCTTGCAAGCCTCCCAAATTGCCATGTCAAACCTCTAACCCACCATTGTCCTAGCAAACCGTTGATTGGCTATGTTACCGCTTTGCTCAACCCCTCTTATAGCGTTGCTAGATGCAGGTGAAGATTGGAGGCCGTTCCTTGTTGGAACATCATTTATTTACTTGTTGGGATATCATTATATAGCCATGTTATCTTAATGCATCTATATACTTGGTAAAGGGTGGAAGGCTCGGCCTCTCGCCTAGTGTTTTGTTCCACTCTTGCCGCCCTAGTTTCCATCATATCGGTGTTATGTTCCCGGATTTTGCGTTCCTTACGCGGTTGGGTTATAATGGGAACCCCTTGATATTTCGCCTTGATTAAAGCTTTTCCAGCAATGCCCAACCTTGGTTTTACCATTTGCCACCTAGCCTTTTCTTTCCCTTGGGTTCTGCAGACTCAAGGGTCATCTTATTTAACCCCCCCGGGCCAGTGCTCCTCTAAGTGTTGGTACAAACTAGAGCCACTTGCAGCGCCACTTCGGGGAAACTCGAGGGCTGGTTTTAGTTGTACGGATTGCTTATCTGAGTGTGCCCTGAGAAAGAGATATGTGCAGCTCCTATCAGGATTTGTCGGCACATTCGGGCGGTGTTGCTGGTCTTGTTTTAACCTGTCGAAGTGTCTTGAGTTACCGAGATACCGAGTCTGATCGGAACATCTTGGGAGGAGGTCTATTCCTTCGTTGACCGTGAGAGCTTGTCATGGGCTAAGTTGGGACTCCCCTGCAGGGGTTGAACTTTCGAAAGCCGTGCCCGCGGTTATGGGCAGATGGGAATTTGTTAATGTCCGGTTGTAGATAACTTGAACCTTAACTTAATTAAAAAATGAATCAACCGAGTGTGTTACCGTGATGGCCTCTTCTCGGTGGAGTCCGGGAAGTGGACACGGTGTTGGAGTAATGTTTGCGCAGTTTGTTCTCTAGCTTTCCGCTCGTGCTTTGCCTCCTCTTCTCGCTCTCTTTTGCGAATAAGTTAGCCACCATACTTGCTAGACGCTTGCTGCAGCTCCACTCATATTTTACCTTGCCATACCCATAAGCTTAAATAGTCTTGATCGCGAGGGTGCGAGATTGCTGAGTCCCTGTGGCTCACAGATTACTATTACACCAGATGCAGGGCCTGATGATTCCGCTCCAGGAGACGCGTACGAGCTCAAGTGGGAGTTCGACGAAGACTCTCAACGATACTATGTTTACTTTCCCGACGATCAGTAGTGGTGCCCAGTTGGGGGCGATCGGGACCGTTGTTGCATGTTGGGTTCTCTTTTATTTTGGCGCCGTAGTCGGGCCATGAGTGTTTGGATGATGTAATGTTATTTATGTACTTGATTGACGTGGCGAGTGTAAGCCAACTATGTTATCTCCCCTTTTATTATTATTACATGGGATGTTGTGAAGATTGCCTATCTTGCAACATATGCCTTCAATGCGATTATGTCTCTAAGTCGTGCCTCGACACGTGGGAGCTATAGTCGCATCGAGGGTGTTACAATCTCCATCACCTTCCTCCCTCTATCTATAGCGGTCCACTCTCCCGCAACCCGCTGTACCCTCTACTTGAACATGGTGCTTTATGCTTCATATTATTATCCAATGATGTGTTGCCATCCTATGATGTCTGAGTAGATTTTCGTTGTCCTATCGGTGGTTGATGAATTACTATGATTGATTTAATTTGCTTGTGGTTATGTTGCTGTCCTTTGGTGCCCATCATATGATTGCACGCGTGGATCACACCCTAGGGTTAGTTGTATGTTGATAGGACTATGTATTGGAGGGCAAGAGTGACAGAAGCTTCAACCTAGCATAGTAATTGATGCATACGGGACTGAAGGGGGACCAATATATCTTAATGCTATGGTTGGGTTTTACCTTAATGAACATTAGTAGTTGCGGATGCTTGCTAATAGTTCCAATCATAAGTGCATAGAATTCCAAGTCAGGGATGACATGCTAGCAGTGGCCTCTCCCACATAATACTTGCTATAGGTCTAGTAAAGTAGTCAATTGCTTAGGGACAATTTCGCAACTCCTACCACCACTTTTCCACACTCGCTATATTTACTTTATTTTTTCTTTGTCTAAACAGCCCCTACTTTTTATTTACATACTCTTTATTATCTTGCAAACCTATCCAACAACACCTACAAAGTACTTCTAGTTTCATACTTGTTCTAGGTAAAGCGAACATCAAGCGTGCGTAGAGTTGTATCGGTGGTTGATAGAACTTGAGGGAATATTTGTTCTACCTTTAGCTCCTCGTTGGGTTCGACACTCTTACTTATCGAAAACTGTTGCGATCCCCTATACTTGTGGGCTATCAGCCACCTAATGTTTTCCTTGATATTTTGCATAACCCTTCAGTTAAATTGCCTACGAAGGAAGATCTTGCTGTTCCTGACCCAGAGGCGCAATTGGTGGCGGCTCTTCATGTTATTCCTGATTGGACAGTTCCATATTTGGCTTATCTGACCCGGGGCAAGTTACTTGAAGATGAAACTTTGTCTAGGCAGATAACCCGGAAGTCTAAGTCAATGACTATTGTCAATGGAGAGTTGCACCACTGCAGTGTCACATGGGTGTTTCAACATTGTGTTTCTCCTGAGGAATGATGTGAGATTCTACGAGAGATTCATGAAGGAGATTGTGGTCATCATGCCGGCTCTAAGTCTCTTGTAGCCAAAGCTTTTCGTCATAGATTTTATTGGGTGACGGCTCATGTTGATGCAGAGGATTTGGTCAGTAAATGTGATGGTTGTCAGAAATTCTCAAGACAAGCTCATGTACCTGCTCAAGAATTGAGGATGATTCCAATTACTTGGCTGTTTGCAGTCTGGGGACTAGATATGGTTGGACCTTTCAAAAGGTCAAAAGACAAAAAGACCCATCTTTTGGTGGCGGTTGACAAATTCACAAAGTGGGTTGAAGCAGAGCCGGTCAGTAAGTGTGACGCGGCAATAACGGTTCAATTAATCAAAAAGGTGATTCTTCGGTTTGCCTATCATCATAGCATTATAACTGATAATGGCACTAATCTATCAAAGGGTGCTATGAAAGAGTTTTATCAACGGGAGCATATTCGTCTTGATGTATCATCAGTGGCTCACCCCCAGTCCAATGGCCAAGTTGAAAGAGCCAATCAAGAAATCTTGAGAGGCATCAAGCCCCGGCTTATGGTCCCTTTGCAGAAGAGCCAAGTTGTTGGGTGGAGGAATTGCCCTCAGTGTTATGGAGCATCAGTACTACCCCCAACAGATCTACGGGTTACATGCCTGAGGGAGTCCTTGATTAGGGGGTATCCGGACAGCCGGATTATAGCCTTTGGCCGGACTGTTGGACTATGAAGATACAAGATTGAAGACTTCGTCCCGTGTCCAGATGGGACTCTCCTTAGCGTGGAAGGCAAGCTTGGCAATACGGATATGTAGATCTCCTTCCTTGTAACCGACTCTGTGTAGCCCTAGCCCCCTCCAGTGTCTATATAAACCGGAGGGTTTAGTCCGTATGACCAAGAACGACAATCATACCATAGGCTAGCTTCTAGGGTTTAGCCTCTTCGATCTCGTGGTAGATCAACTGTTGTAATACTCATATCATCAAGATCAATCAAGCAGGAGTAGGGTATTACCTCCATCAAGAGGGCCCGAACCTGGGTAAAAACATCGTGTCCCCCGCCTCCTGTTACCATCCGCCTAGACGCACAGTTCGGGACCCCCTACCCGAGATCAGCCGGTTTTGACACCAACATTGGTGCTTTCATTGAGATTTCCTCTGTGTCGTCATCGTCAGGCTTGATGGATCCTTCGATCATCGACAACAATGCAGTCCAGGGTGAGACTTTTCTCCCCGGATAGATCTTCGTATTCGGCGGCTTCGCATTGCGGGCCAACTCGCTTGGCCATCTGGAGTAGATCGAGAGTTACGCCCCTGGCCACCAGGTCAGGTTTGGAAGCTTAAACTACATGGCCGACATCCGCGGAGACTTGATCTTTGACGGATTCGAGCCCCTGCCAAGTGCGCCGCACGGTCACGATGAGCATGATTTAGCTCTACCATAAGACAGTGTTCAGGAGACCGCACCGACAACCGCTCCGACCCTCAATTTGGAGCCAATTGCGCCATCCATGGACGGGTGGATAGACCCCACCACAGAGGCCGCATTCTCATCCGTGATCGAGCCGAGTATCGACCTTACCCTTCACGAGAGCCGTGACGCCAAACTGCCGGATTCTTCCCCGGGCACGGACTCCGAACCGCCTGCACCCGTGCCTGTCGAATCCGACTGGGCGCCGATCATGGAGTTCACCTCAGTGGATATCTTTCAGCACTCGCCCTTCGGCGACATATTGAACTCATTGAGGTCTCTCTCCTTGTCAGGAGAGTCCTGGCCGAGCTATGTCCGGCAGGATTGGGATGCGGATGACGAAGAAATTCGCCGTCCACCCACCACCCACTTAGTAGCCACTGTCAACGATTTGACCGACATGCTCGACTTCGACTCCGAAGACATCGACAGTATGGACGACAATGCAGGAGACGAACAGGAACCACTGCCCATAGGGCACTGGACAACCACCTCATCATATGATATATACATGGTGGACACACCCAAAGAAGCCAATGGCGACAGGACAACGGAGGATGACCCCTCCAAGAAGCAACCCAAGCGTCAACGACAGCGGCGCCGATCTAAGTCTCGCCAAGGCAAAAGCGGTGATACTGGCACAGGAGATAATAGCACTCCGAACAGTGCCGAAGATGACGACAATCCCCTCCAGAAAGATTTAGAGCAGGAGGATGGAGAAGCCAGCCCTCCTGAGAGAGCGACAGATGGAGAGGCGGAGGATGATAATTACATGCCTCCCTCTGAAGACGAGGCAAGCCTCGACGATGACGAATTTGTTGTGCCTAAGGATCCCGTCGAGTAAGAGAGCTTCAAGTGCCGGCTTATAGCCACGGCAAATAGCCTTAAGAAAAAGCAACATCAGCTTCGAGCTGATCAAGATTTGCTAGCTAACAGATGGACTGAAGTCCCTGCGGCCGAGGAATATGAACTCGAATGCCCCTCCAAGAGTTACTCAAAGCGCAGGTTGCTACCCTGACTGGAGGAGGAAGCATTAAAACCTACATCTCCAGCGTATGACACGGCTGATCGGCCACCTCATGGCCACGACAAAGCTCAGCCCGCACCCCGACGCCACTCAAATGAAAATGTCAAGGCACTGGGAAATACGCTAGACCTGCGAGACGTATTGGAGGAAAAAGCAAAACACGCAAGATCGATCCATGAATCACGAGGGCGCGCCACTATGCAAGACGATAACCGTCACACCGGATACAGTAAAAGTAAATCCGGCTGGGCTGAACACAGCGGACAAGACTCATTTGAGCTACGTAGTGATATAGCCCAGTACAGAGGCGCCGCACACCCCCTATGCTTCACAGATGAAGTAATGGATCACCAAATCCCAGAGGGTTTCAAACCCATAAATATCGAATCATATGACGGTACAACAGATCCTGCGGTATGGATCGAGGACTTCCTCCTGCACATCCACATGGCCCGCGGTGACGATCTACACGCCATCAAATACCTCCCACTCAAACTCAAAGGACCAGCTCGACATTGGCTCAACAGACTGCCAGCAGAATCCATTGGCTGTTGGGAAGATCTGGAAGCCGCATTCCTCAACAACTTCCAGGGCACTTATGTGCGACCACCAGATGCCGATGACTTGAGCCACATAATTCAACAGCTAGAGGAATCAGCCAGGCAATTCTGGACACGGTTCCTGACAAAGAAAAATCAAATCGTCGACTGTCCGGATGCAGAGGCCCTAGCATCTTTTAAGCACAACATCCTCGATGAGTGGCTCGCCCGACACCTTGGCCAGGAAAAGCCGAAATCTATGGCAGCCATCACGACACTCATGACCCGCTTTTGCGTGGGAGAGGACAGCTGGCTGGCTCGCAGCAATAATATATCAAAGAACCTTGGTACTTCGAATACCAAGGATAGCAATGACATGTTACGTGGCAACAAACACAAGTGCCACATCAACAGCGACAATACCGAGGATACGGCAGTCAATGCCGGATTCAGAGGCTGTAAACCCGGTCAGCGGAAAAAGCCATTCAAAAGAAGCACTCTGGGCCCGTCCAGTTTGGACCGTATACTCGATCGCTCGTGTCAAATACACGGCACCCCTGACAAGCCAGCCAACCACACCAGCAGGGAATGTTGGGTGTTCAAACAGGCCCGCAAGCTAAATGCCAAAAACAAGGATAAGGGGCTACATAGCGATGACGAGGAGGAGCCCCGACCGCCGAACACCGGAGGACAGAAGAGGTTCCCCCCACAAGTGCGGACGGTGAACATGATATACGCAACCCACATCCCCAAGAGGGAGCGGAAGCGTGCGCTAAGGGACGTATATGCATTGGAGCCAGTCTGTCGGTGGGAACGACACCTATGGGATCACAAGAATCCCTACTACGGTTGTGGGGCGCGGGGTCGTGAGAAGAGCGGATCAAACAGATAGCACACGGTTCGTTTATCCACGTTCGGGCCGCGAGGATGCATAAAACCCTACTCCTGCTTTGGTGGATTGTATATCTGTGTTCTTGAGCTAGCTATGCGGCTTGAGGAGCTCCAAAAAGCCGAATCCTCCTCCTGGTCACCTCGGGCCTCCTTTTATGGGAAAGGGGTTGCCACAGTGGCACACAGGAGGTGGAAAGGGTAGAGTGATGTGAGGTTATCCCTCGCATTACATGACAAGGCGCATTTAATGCATCTTGCCCAGGTGTCCTTGCTTTCTCGGGGACGGGGGAGAGCCCTGTCTCGTCCACCGCCGCTCCCTCTCGTGTCGACACGCGCCCTGGCCAGCGGCGCCCGCGGTGCCATGTAGGCAGGCAGGCAGTTGAGGTGGCGCAGTGATGGGTCTCCACGAAGATCCGCATGTCGCCACGCAAGTGCCTGCCCAGCTGGTTGGGTCGGCAACTGCATGCGAACGGCGGTGGAGGTTTGACGGGCGTGGGCCTGATGGTGGCCCTACGGGTGTTCTTGGCAAGGGCCTTGCTGGGGCCCCGGCAAGGGTCTTGCCGTGGCGCCTGCTGTCATCCCCGGCAAGACTCTTGCCGGGGGCCTTGTGGTCCTCCTTGGCTGGGATCCCGCCAAGGATCATCATCTTCTAAAGGGTGTATCTGATCTTGAATGTCTTCACAAAGATCTGCATGCCACCACGGGGAAGTCTCCTGAATCCTTGCCCCATGGGGGTAGTGGACTCAAGGGTGACTCACTCCGTAGGTGTGGGGCGAGCTGCCACGGCAAGGGTCTTGCCGGGTTTGCTAAAACCACCTCCTGGCAAGGATCTTGCCGGGGGGAGTCCGCTTCGTCTCCTTTGCTCTTTGTGGTCTTGGTCTTGGCATCGTTCTGCTTCTCCTGAGCTTCGGCCTTATCTTGGCTCACCTCCCTTGCCTTGCTCAGTGTGGTGGTGCCCGTGGCTCAGACTGCCCGTGCACAGTTATAGGGGTACAAAAAGCATACCCCTCTTTTTGTACACCGACAGGAGCCCCCGGGCCTAGGCCACACGTAAGCGCAATCGCGTCGTTGGGCTAGGCCGAAACACGGTGCACGGGCAGGCGGGGCGGTTTTTACCGCGCTAAGTCTCTTCGCGCGCTGCGCTTCCCATGCTTCCCGCGCGCGGCGCGGCATGGGGAAGCGTGTGTGACGTGGGCGGCATGCGTGGGGCTGACCTCTGCATGCATGCGTCACGTCGTAGTAAAGGGGGCGGTTTGCGCCTTCCCCATAAAGGGAGGGAGGCGTGGAGGCGCGGCCCATTTACTCAACGGGCCGAGGCGTGGCTTTCAAGGCATCCACTCCCCACGATCACGGGGTGGGGAGAGGTCGCCTCACCCCTCGCCTCGGTCCTGCACGCCTGCCACGTGGCTCTCATGCGCTTGGGGTGGAGAATGGTGGAGGCAGGAAACCGGGCCGCCGCGGGCTAGGGCGGCGGGTCGGTCCCAGTTCCCTACGTCTTCCGCATCTTGATTGGCTGAGCGGGGCGGCCGAGCCCCCACCCCATTCCTTTATAAAGAGCGGGAGGGGGGATGGCGCCCCGCATTCTTTTCATCTCCTCCTTCCTTCAGCTTCTGCTCCCCCCTTCCATCCGCCATGGAGAGAGGGAATCCTGGTCCTTCAACGGTGGCGGCGAGGGTCGCCGCTCGACAACGCGTCCCTCCTTCTCCTGCACCCGCGGTGGCAGAGCCAGCCGTGAGGGGAAGGGGGAGGGGGCGAGGCCGTGGGCGAGGCCGGGGCGCTCGGGGAAGAGGAGGATGGGGAGGCACGCCGGCCTCGCCTCCGCCAGCAGCTCCTCCTCCAATGGAGGGCCATGTTAGGGATGACCCTTGTGAGTTCTTCGTCAGGCTGCGCCGGCCGCCGCGCCGTTGCCTTCGTCTCCCGACTCTATTTGCGCGGGAGATGGAGCTGGATCCGCCAGAATCATTGCGGCTGCACATGAGGGGTTGCGGGATCAGTGGCACGCGGGTCCGTGTCGACTTCCCCGCCCCTCACGTGATGTATCTTTGTCGGGGATGGAAGATGTTTGCTCATATCCACCGCTTGACGGAGGGGCTCACTCTCCATTTTAAGCTGATGGAGGGTGGCCTTCTTTCCGTCAAGGTCTTTGGGTGTTTTGGGACCCGTGCAAGGTGCTGCGTGGAGAGCTCTTCTGATAGTGAAGACTCCTCCTCGGGCGGGAGTAATGAGGAGGACAGCGGCAGCGACGACGAGGGTAGTAGGCGGCAGGATGACGGGTCCGATTAGGTGTCGGGCGCCGCTCCGTGCGGCACCGGTGACCCCATCATCCACGTCGCTGGCTCCCTGAACTTCTCGGGGTCGTCTCCTTGGGCGGCTGGCGTTGGGAGGCTGCGGGAGAGGAAGAGGGCAGGCGGCAAGGCCGTCAAGTCGGAGTATGCAGGCACCGACGCCTTCGACGCGTGCTGACGTCCTACTGCCTCGTCTTCGAGCTCTGCTTCTGGCGCCGCCATCACCATCCAACCTTTGGACGGCCACCAAGATGTTCTCTTGGTGTCTTCTGCCGCCCGTAGCTCGCCTAGGCACTCCTTTTGTCTCTTTTGCCTCCTTGACCTGCCTCCTGAGGAGAGGGACAAGAAAGGGATTACAGGCACCTTATCTCTTTTTAGTTTGTAAGCCTTCGGGCCTTTGTTGAATTTAAAACTTGTAATCACATCATTCATGTTTTTCATTCCCTATGGGCTGTACCTGAGTGGAATGCTTTTAATGAAAAAGGGATGCTTGTCGGGTCATTTGTTTGCGGGTGGAACCCACGACAAGGAGTAAATCCTTGATATCTTCAAGATAAACATTTCCTTGCCCGGCAACAAGCCTTGCCGTCCCCCCACTTCGCTCGACCTTCCTCACGCCTTTGGCGGAGGCAGGGATGAGGCAGGTTCTGGCTCCTTGTTTCATCCTTTTGCTGCCGCGACTACGACCAAACTTGGCCCCAGGAATGAGCCCTAGGGCCTAGAGTTATGGGAGCACGGTAGCTTGGGGGAAAACGAGGTTTCACATACCTCAGTCCATAATGGAATGCATGATAAGGGATGAAGAACTTATCTGAAGATGCAGCCCCCGGCAACCCTGGTTCGCCGTGGGTGAATCTTTGCTCTTGCAGCCCCCGGCAATGCTGGCTTGCCGGGGGCTAGATGCTGGTGTGTTCATCTTCTTTTCCTCCCCAAGTGGTTCGGCACGGATATCCGTGTGTCCTGTGAACCAAAGAAGACAAAAGAAAGACAAAGAGACACACACTCGACCTCTAAGCTAGGGGTTAGTCGCCGCTAAGCAGTATCAACCCTAACCAAGGACGTGACTCGACCTAGCATGCATGCTATAACTTAGGGCGCCAGCGCTTCATTTATTTATGCTCAGGGTCTGTGCCTGGCTTTGTACAAAGGGTTACATGCATCATCAACAATGCTTGTACAAAAGGTGGCTTGCCGGAGGGCCCGGCAAGCTGCGCCTCACGGGTAAAACTTGCGAAGATGCTCAATGTTCCAGGAGTTACTCACCGGAACGACATCTTTGGTCTCCAGGCAGACTGTGCCGGGCCTGGTGACTCGTATTACCCAATAAGGGCCTTCCCACTTTGGCGTCAACTTGTTGGAATTCTTGGCCGATTGAACGCTCTGAAGGACAAGGTCGCCTTCCTCAAGGCTTCGGGCATGAACCTTGCGGCTATGGTAGAGGCGCAAGGCTTGCTGGTAGCGTGCTGCTCTCACAGCCGCCCGAAGACGATCTTCCTCAAGGAGCATTGCATCATCTTGCCGCAGTTGCTCTTGCTCAAGCTCATCATAAGCGAGCACTCGAGGTGACCCGTATATGAGTTCAGTGGGGAGAACTGCTTCTGCCCCGTATACTAGGGCAAAGGGTGTCTGGCCGGTGGCTCAATTTGGCGTCGTCCTGATCGACCAAAGAACCGTCAGCAACTCATCAATCCAGCGCCTTCCACTCTTGTGCAGCCTGTCAAAGGTCTTGGTCCTTAAGCCTCGCAGTACTTTAGCATTTGCCCTCTCAGCTTGACCATTGCTTCATGGGTGAGCAACGGAAGCGAAACGGACTTTGCTGCCGAGGTCTTGGATATATTGCATGAAGGTGCGGCTTGTGGACTGTGTGCCGTTGTCGGTGATGACCCTGTTGGGTACACCAAAACGGCACACTAGTCCCTTGAAGAACTTGACGGCTGACTGAGCTGTGACCTTCCTCACTGCCTCCACCTCCGGCCACTTTGTGAACTTGTCGATTGCAACGTACAGGTACTCAAAGCCCCCGACAGCGCGGGGGAAAAGGCCCAGTATGTTGAGCCCCCAGACCGAGAAGGGCCAGGAGAGAGGAATGTTTTGAAGGGCGTGAGCTGGCTGATGAAGCTTCTTTGAATGGAATTGACACGCTTCACACCTGGTGACTAGTGTCGTCGCATCCTGGAGGGCGGTGGGCCATAAGAAACTTTGCTGAAATGCCTTGCCGGCAAGGGCCCTTGACCCGATGTGGGATCCACATATGCCTCCGTGTATCTCCGCCAACAGCTCCAGTCCTTCCTCCCGAGGGATACACTTCAATTTCACACCGTTCGGCCTCTTTCTGTACAGGACGTCATCGACGAACTGGTACATGGTAGAGCGACGGGCTACTTTTTCCGCTTCTTCCTGCTCTTCAGGAAGTTCCCCTGTTTGGAGGAATCGGACGGTATGCTGTGCCCACGCTGGAGCCTGGGGCTCGACGGCGAGGACTAAAGGCATTTCCTCCACTATAGGAGCGGCTGTCTCGACGGCAAGAGCTTGACGCTCCGCCGGAGCTAGCCGTCCCGTGGCGGGCTCAGTGTCCCCGGCAACATCCTTGCCGGCGGCTCCGGGGAGCTCGGCGGGAAAGTACTTGCCGGGTCCTGATTTCCTCCTCTTGTTCTGCTCTGTTGATGGATCAACGGATGGCTGAGTCAGCTGGAGCACAAAGGTACCTGGTTCCAGAGGTAGCTTGAGGGCAGCGCATTTTGACAGGTAATTGGCGATATCGTTCTCCGCTCAGGGAACGTATTCAGCCTGTATACCGTCGAAACGCTCTCCCAGCTTTCTCACTTCATCGACATAGGCCTTCATCAACGGGCTCTAGTAGTCCTTGTTGACTTGCTTGACGACGAGCTGCGAGTCGCCCCTGACGATGAGCTTCTTGATTCCAAGGTCCGCCGCGATCCTAAGACCGGCAAGCAGCCCTTCGTACTCTGCCGTATTGTTTGTTGACACCTCCCTCGGGAAGTGCATCTGGATCACGTACTTGCGGTGCTCTCCGGTGGGCGCGACAAGCAGTATGCCAGCCCCGGCACCGTGTAAGGAGAAAGCTCCATCAAAGTACATGATCCAACTGCAACTTTCCTCCTTGCCGAGGAGAGTAGTCTCTTGGGCTTCTTCGTCAGGCGTTGCGGTCCATTCTACAATGAACTCCACCAGGACTCGGCTCTGAATCGTCGAAGTACTTTCAAACTTGAGGCCAAAGCTGGACAACTCCAGTGCCCATTCCATAATTCTTCCCGTTGCATCTGGATTGTAAAATATCCGTTGCAGAGGGAGGCGAGTGACGACAGTGATCTCGTGTGCCTGGAAGTAGTGACGTAGCTTCCTCGAGGCCATAAGAAGGCCGAAGAGCAGTTTCTGCACGCCGGAGTACCTTGATCTAGCTCCCTGCAGGAGGGAACTAATAAAGTAGACTAGGTTCTGCATCATTTTCTTCTTCGGCGGCATTTCAACTGGCTGTGTCGTCTCTGCATTGGTGGTGTCGGGCTCTGTCGCTGCCATTACCTCGTCGTCAACCTCTCTCTGCGCCACTAGTGCGGCGTTGACCACCTGGTTCGTTGCCGCCAGGTATAGCAGCAACGGCTCCTATGGCCTAGGCGCAACTAGTATTGGCGCGGAGGAGAGGTACTTCTTCAAATCTTGCAATGCTGCTTTGGCTTCTGGCGTCCACTCCACCAGGCCTGCCTTTTTCAGGATCTTGAAAAAGGGAAGGGCGCGCTCGGCAGACATGGAAATGAATCTGCCCATGGCGGTGACGCAACCAGCAAGCCGACGCACATCCTTGATTCGCTTGGGTGCTTCAATCTGCTCTATAGCTTTGATCTTGTCCGAATTGGCCTCTATCCCACGCTGTGACACAAAGAACCCGAGAAGCTTGCCAGACGGGACGCCAAAGACGCACTTCTCAGGGTTCAGCTTGAGATTGATCTTGCGCAGGTTTGCAAATGTTTCTTGCAAATCTGGTATGAGGGTTTCCCTGTCCTTAGTTTTGACCACTATGTCATCCATATAAGCTTCCATATTTCTATGGAGCTGGTGTTCAAAACCAATCTGGACCGCCCTTGCAAACGTCAAACCAGCACTCTTTAGCCCAAAAGGCATCCGCATGAAACAATACGTACCACATGGGGTGATGAATGTTGTTTTCTCTTCGTCTCCTCTTGTCATGAAGATCTGGTGGTAGCCGGAGTAGGCATCGAGGAATGACAACAGATCACACCAAGCTGTGGAGTCAACAATCTGGTCGATGCGCGGCAACGGGAAGGGGTCCTTAGGACAAGCCTTATTGATATCTGTGTAATCAATACACAGCCTCCACTTCCCATTAGCCTTGCGCACTACGACCGGATTGGCCAACCACGTTGGATGGAGCACTCCTCTTACCAAACCCGCTGCTTCCAGTTTCCGGATCTCCTCTGTGATGAACTCTTGTTGTTCCAAAGCTTGCTTTCTGACCTTCTGCTTGACGGGCCGCGCATGAGGACAGACAACAAGATGGTGCTCAATCACCTCCCTGGGAACGCCGGGGATGTCGGAAGCTTGCCATGCAAACACACCGACATTCGCCCGCAGGAAGGTGATGAGCGCGTCTTCCTATTTGTTGTCAAGGGTGGAGCTTATGGTGAAAGCCCCTACCGTGCCGTCCTCATTGACAGAAACCTTCTTGGTTCCCGACGGTATGGCCCTGGGCTTCTTGTTTCCGCCGGTGGAGCTCTCTGGCATGTCCTCGACGGGAGGGCTACACTCCAGAGAGGTGCGCTTGCCGGAGTGGGTGTCCGAGGTCTCACCGGTCTTCTTCTTCTTCCCAACGGCAGGAGTAAGTGCCCTAGTGGCGGCAGCTACTGCAACTGCTTGCTGGTATAGTTGGTCAGCGCAAATCAGCGCATCTTTCTTATCGGAGGGGATGGTGATGATCGTCACAGGTCCTGGCATCTTCAGGGTGTTGTAGGCGTAGTGTGACGCCGCCATGAACTTGGCCAGCGCTGGGCGGCCAAGGATCTCATTGTAGGGCAAGGGGATCTTGGCAACATCAAACACGATCCTCTCTGTCCTGTAGTTCAGATCGCTTCCAAAAGTCACGAGCAGTGTGACCTTTCCCTTAGGTTGGCTTCTTCCCGGGTTGACCCCCTAAAACGTGCCCGTCTCTTCGAGGTCTCCATCAGGAATCTACAGTTTCTCGATCATGGCAGGCGAGATCAAGTTCATACCGGCCCCGCCATCGACTAGCATCTTTGTCACCTTGAGGTTGCGTATTGTTGGTGAAACCAACAATGGCAAGCACCCGACCGCAGTAGTGTGATCAGGGTAATCCTCAGTGTCAAAAATGATAGGTGTGCTGGACCACTTCAGCGGCCTTTGGGCATCAAACGACGGCTCTGCCGCTGTAATCTCTCGCGCCCACTATTTAAGCTGGCGGTGAGAAGTATGCAGCGAGGTGCCACCGTCGATGCACATGGCCTCTGTAGCTTTCTGAAATTCTTGGTCTACGGATTCGTCGTCCTCTTCGTGATCGTCGTCTTCTGGCTTTTTGTCACGGCCCCGGGCGGGCCTCTCCTGTTGTTTATCCTTGCCGCGACGGCCCGCCTGGCCGTCACGCTTCTTGCCGAACCCCTTAGCACCGTCTTGGCCCTTCTCCTTGTCCCGCCTCTCATATTCATCCCTCTGCTTCTCAGCGAGGAGCTCAACCTGTCGGCAGTCTTGGTGAGCATGGCCTTTGGTGCGATGGATCTTGCAGTATCGCTTGTCGGAGTTTCCTGGCTTCTCGGCAACCGCCAAGTCCCGGCAGGCGACACATCCGGCAATTTCCTTGCCGGGGTCATCTGCCTTGGTTTTCTTGGTGGAGCCGGTGTCATCAGATCCCTTGACGGCAAGCATGGCTTTACCTTTGCGCTTCCTATTGCGGCGCCGGCCTTCTTCGCCGGGGCGGCAGTATCTTCATATGAGGAGTCGGTTTCCACGCCGGCGTCTTCGCTGGGGTACTTCCTTCCCTCTTTAGCCCGGGCACATCTGTCAGCAAGAACATAGAGTTCTGCTACATCTTTCACCTTGTTCATTGCCAGCTCTTCGCGCATCTTGCGGTTACGCACGTTCTGATGGAACGCGCTGATGATGGCGGCAGGGTGAACATCAGGGATATTGTACTGTATCCGGCTGAACCTCTATATATACTTGCGGAGACTCTCGCCTCCCTTCTGGGGAATGACGTGCAGGTCGCTCGCTTGGCCATGGGCTTGGTGGCCTCCAGTAAAGGCGCCCACAAACTCATGGCACAAATCCGACCAGGAGGAAATAGAGTCTACCGGCAAGTGCATCAACCATGACATGGCGTTGGGTTTAAGAGCCAACGGAAAGTAATTCGCAAGCACCTTATCGTCGTGGGCTCCGGCAGCTTGCATCGCAATGGTGTAGATGCTGAGGAATTCGGACGGGTGGGTCTTGCCGCTGTACTTTTCGCCCACGTCAGGTTTGAAGGTGCAGTGAGTGGGCCACTGGAACTGCCGCAGCTCACGGGTAAAAGCTGGACAACCTACCTCGTAAGGTAGGCCTCCAGGGCTCTCCGGTGCCGGGTGGTTCACAGCAGGCCCTGCTCGCCTGTCTGACTGGTGGCAAGCTCCGCGCCGGCGCTCGATAGTGGTTCGAGCGTCTTCATGTTCTCGTTCCCGAAGGACTTGGCGCTGGTCACAGTGGGTCCGCGGGTCAGACAACGCTATGGAGATTTCGTTGCCCGTAGCGTCGCGACGGGCTGGCGTCCACGGTACCGGGCGAGGAGGAGGCAAGTGCACCATGGTCGTAGTGCCACCGGCTTTCCTGCCACTGGTGCGTGGGACTCCGTCGGAGCGTCGACCCGGGGGCTCCACCGGACTCGGTTCGTTTTTGTTGGCCACTGCAACAAGGCTTCGGATAGTGGCTCTCCATTCGTCGAGTTTCCCCGTAGTGGGAGGAAAATCGAGGAGCAACTGCGCGCGCGCCAAGGCTTCTGCTGGCGTTGGTGGCAGCGAAACCTGCATGGATCGTGACAAGCTTCGACTTCTGACCATGTCAGAAGGAGCTCTATCATGACCCCGAGGTCGCATGCCATCTTCACCAGCGCCTAGGCGAGCGGGCAGGTCTTCTACCTCCCGGGAGTGGCGCTCGGGGCTCTTCCCGCAGCGACGCCCAGGGTCTTAGGCGTGATTGCGCCGTTCGTCGTGCGCCGCTTGAGAGGAGCGCGCCGTCGGCGCCGGTGTGGGAGTCTTGGAGGCCCTCGCATCGCCTTCGGGCGGCGTGGTAGCGATCTTGGAAGGCCCCGCACCACCCGCGGAGGGCCTGGCTCCGTCTTTGGATTTGGCGGCATGCGGCCCGTTACCAGGCGCACGAACATCGCCGCCTCCCAAACTCCGGCTGCTGGGACGGTGTTGGTGTTCGCGAACGGCGCCCCGGGTCCTTTCTGCGACCGGTCCGCTGCTCGCCCGCGTCGGAATGGGATGTCCGGCTTCCGACGGGCCAACCGCCACCGTCATCTTCTTCTTGGGCGCCATGACGATGAAGAAGCGTCGAACTAACTGCTAAAGCCGATTCTCACAACTGCGCCCCCTACCTGGCGCGCCAAAGATGTCGGTAGGAGCGACACCTATGGGATCACAAGAATCCCTACTACGGGTGTGGGGCGCGGGGTCGTGAGAAGAGCGGATCAAACAGATAGCACACGGTTCGTTTATCCAGGTTCGGGCCGCGAGGATGCGTAAAACCCTAATCCTGCTTTGGTGGATTGTATATCTGTGTTCTTGAGCTAGCTATGCGGCGTGAGGAGCTCCAAAAAGCCGAATCCCTCCTGGTCACCTCGGTCCTCCTTTTATAGGAAAGGGGTTGCCACAGTGGCACACAGGAGGTGGAAAGGGTACAGTGATGTGAGGTTAGCCCTCGCATTACATGACAAGGCACATTTAATGCGTCTTGCCCAGGTGTCCTTGCTTTATCGGGGATGGGGGAGAGCCCTGTCTCGTCCGTCGTCGCTCCCTCTCGTGTCGACACGCGCCCTGGCCAGCGGCGCCCGCGGTGCCATGTAGGCAGGCAGCTGAGGTGGCGCAGTGGTGGGTCTCCACGAAGATCCGCATGCCGCCACGCAGGTGCCTGCCCAGCTGGTTTGGTCGGCAGCTGCATGCGAACAGCGGTGGAGGTTTGACTGGCGTGGGCCTGATGGTGGCCCTACGGGTGTTCTTGGCAAGGGCCTTGCCGAGGCCCCAGCAAGGGTCTTGCCATGGCGCCTGCTGTCATCCCCGGCAAGGCTCTTTCCGGGGGCCTTGTGGTCCTCCTTGGCTGGGATCCCGCCAAGGATCATCATCTTCTAACGGGTGTATCTGATCTTGAATGTCTTCACAAAGATCTGCATGCCACCACGGGGAAGTCTGCTGAATCCTTGCCCCATGGGGGCAGTGGACTCAAGGGTGACTCACTCCGTAGGTGTGGGGCGAGCTGCCACGGCAAGGGTCTTGCCGGGTTTGCCAAAACCACCTCCCGACAAGGATATTGCCGGCAGGAGTCTGCTTCATCTCCTTTGCTCTTTGTGGTCTTGGTCTTGACGTCGTTCTGCTTCTCCTGAGCTTCGGCCTTACCTTGGCTCACCTCCCTTGCCTTGCTCAGTGTGGTGGTGCCCGTGGCTCAGACTTCCCGTGCACAGTTATAGGGGTACAACAAGCATACCCCTCTTTTTGTACACCGACACAGTCGCCCCAAAGTTCAACACATGGTCCTCCTGTCCGATCACCTTCAATCGCAGGGACCACCCCACTAGTATCCGTCATGGCGGATTCGCCGCACTAGTCCTAGACCCAATCATCAACGGATTTCACTACACTCGAGTCCTTATGGACGGCGGCAGCAGCCTAAGCATGCTTTATCAGGACATAGTGCACAAAATGGGTATAGACCCCTCAAGGATCAAACCAACAAAAATGACCTTCAAAGGCGTCATACCAGGTGTAGAGGCCCATTGCACAGGCTTAGTCACACTGGAAGTGGTATTCGGATCCTCGGATAACTTCCGAAGCGAGGAGTTAATCTTCGATATAGTCCCGTTCCGCAGTGGCTATCACGCACTGCTCGGGCGAACCGCATTTGCGAGATTCAATGTGGTACCGCATTATGCATACCTCAAGCTCAAGATGCCAGGATCTCGGGGGGTCATCACAGTCAATGGAAACACAGAGCGCTCTCTCCGCATGGAGGAGCACACTACGGCCCTCGCAGCAGAAGCACAAAGCAGCCTCTTAAGTCAATCCACCAGTTCGGCGATTAAACACCCGAACACCATCAAGCGCGCCCAGAGTAATCTGCAACAAGACCGCCTGGCACGTTCCGAGCTCGCATAGTAATGCGGCCCCCACCCCAGTCCTAGCTAAACGGCGAAATCCGTGCCACGCATACATAATTACGCATTGAAAATACCATGGGCATAGGTGGGGGGGCATGACTACGGCACGCCCCAAAACGTGGCTCAACCGCACTAGGGGCTTCCCGCTTTGTTATTTTTTCTCTCTTTCAGGACTTTACTCTCTGGAAACCCCGTCCGGCAGTATGATTGCCGGACACACGATACAAAAACCAAGGAGGCAGAAAGCTACGTCGCACCATGGAACTCCAAGGTGGTCTCTGATAACGAGTGAAATACCTGCTTTAAATACCATTCTGCAGCTTGCCCTTGGAGGGGACATGTCAAATAGTCCTACTTTTTGCTTATCGCACAACTTGTATCATTATGCTTCGACGCACCTTTTTGAATAAACAATGCATAACACTAGTCTATTATAGCATTCTCTATTCTTTTTTATATATATGTTCATTCATGACATTCAGCATCTGTACACTCTGGTATGGCCAATATGCCAGGGGCTTTCGCATACCCCATAATACGGCGTGAGAAGTCCGAACAATTTCGACAGTGTGGCACCCCGAACTTATAGCATTATATGCATCAGCTCCGAATCATGTCTTGGGTCAATAGTTGGGTTTGCCCGGCTGCCATGTTTTGGTACCTTACGTTCCGCTATATCGGCTAAGGTAGCACTGGGAGAACTACTGCGATTGTGCCCCGGTTCATCTGGGCAAGCACCTCAGTAGGGAAAGCTAAAACTGACTGTCATGATAAGGCGAGAGCTAGTCGCTGTTCGAGAGGTCTCGAGTCCCTAAAGACTTATGCCGCTTAGGGCGAGGAGTCGGCCTTGTCCGGCTTAGGCGTGTATAGCGCCCCGAATTCGGCCTTTCGAATACTAGGGGCTTCGCCAAAATTTAAAATTGTAGACTTCTATGGCTAAGTGTGAGTGATAAAGCATTATAGTCCGATTGCCTTGTTCGTTGCGCTGAGCACCTCCCTCGAAGGACCCAACAATGGGAAAAAGAGTGCTCAGATTTATCCCGAACACCCCAGCACTCGTGGCATGGGGGCAGAAGCCAACGACTGGCCATCTCTCATATTTGATAAACAGCCGCACAGAAGGTGATATTTTAAATTCAAACAAGTGTTGCATAGCGCACATGAACAAGTTTTCATAATACAGGATCACACGATCAAGTTCATTCAAAAATTACATCCTTCGCACACTCGTCCGCCACAAGACGGGCACCCTTCAGGACACCCTCATAATACATTTTAGGGTGGCGATGCTCCTTGCCCTGCGGCGGCCCCTCCTTTACCAGCTCCTCGGCGTCCATCTTGGCCCAGTGCACCTTCGCACCGGCAAAAGCCCGGCGTGCACCTTCGATGCAGACGGACCGCTTTATGACTTCCAGCCGTGGGCAGGCATCCACAAGCCACCTCACCAGGCCGAAGTAGCTGTTGGGAAGGGAGTCGCCGGGCCACTTCCGGACTATAAGGCCCCTCATGGCCTGTTCAGCGGCCTTGTGCAGCTCGACCAGTTGCTTCAGCTGGTCACTCACAGGCATCGGGTGTTCAGTCCCAGTATACTGAGACCAGAACAACTTCTCTGTCGAGCTTCCCTCCTCGGCCTGGTAGTACTTTGCGGCATCCGACACGCTGCTGGGCAAATCTGCGAATGCTCCTGGAGAGCTCCGGACTCGGGTAAGTAACAAGTAATTTACTTTCACATGCTTGCTTTGCATAATGAATGCCTTACCCGCCGCTATCTTCCTCATCGCCTCAATTTCCTGGAGGGCCTTTTGCGCTTCAGCCTTGGCATGCTTTGTGCTCTCGAGGGCCGCGGCAAGCTCAGACTCTCGCGTATTCGAGTCAAGCTCCAAAGTCTCGTGCTTCTTCACGAGAGCCTGGAGCTCTTGCTGCACCTCGCCCACCCGTGCCTCCTGTTTCTCCCGCTCGGTGCACTCCTTGGCCGCTTTGTTTTCGGCCTTGGACAGCGCTTGCTTCAGGGTCGCCACTTCGGTCGTGGCCCCTGGCACATCCATGATGATCCTATCATTTTGCAACCACATCTTTTATATATATAGACAAGGTATTACTTACCTTTGTTCTCCTCGAGCCGCCTCTTGGCAAGGCCGAGCTCTTTCTCATACTGCTTGAGGTTCTGCTTCAGTGCGGCGACCTCCGCAGTTAGTGCGGCAGAGGTTAGTAGCGAAGCCGGCATACGCATACAGACATAATTATATTAGACTCCTGCAGATATTATTTGATCCTCTATTCGGCTTTTCTTTGTGAACACCAAACAGAGCATCAGGGGCTACTGTCTATGCGGTAATATTTTCCTATATTTTAAATACTTACCTCAAGGCCTGTTAGAAGGCTGGCACAGGCTTCAGTCAGTCCGCTCTTGGCGGACTGAACCTTCTTGATCACCGCACTCATAATAGTGTGGTGCTCTTCGTCGATGGAAGTGCCGCGAAGCGCTCCCATCAGGTTGTCCGGTGCCTCTAGATGGACAGAGGTCACTGGCACAGGCAGCTTGCCCCTCTTGGAAGGGGGCCGCCTATCGGAGTCCGGAACCATTGGAGGTTCCGGCGCGGTGTTCGGTTGAGGGCCGAACTTGGAGCCCTTGGGAGTCTTGCTCCCTTTGTGCCTGGAGTCCGGAAGGTCGCCTTGAGGCGCCTCCAGGACTACCTCCCCCCGGCTTGGTGCCCCTTGAGACAATACCTCGACATTGTCCGTAGGGCGAGGAGAGGAGGCGGTTGGAAGTGAATCGCTATTCATATCCGACGAGTCCAGGGAACCGCCCGACGAGGATACATCGATACGGGCTCGGGGCGGACTGTATGATCATATTCGGCGTTAGGAAAAGCAGTGCAATAAAAGTATTCTATGAGTTACTCTGGTATCTGAATACTTACGACTTCGCCAGGGGCTTGGCCCTGAGTAACCACTCGTCTTCACTATCGGCGGCGGTGGTGGAACAGTCCGGAAGGAGAGTCCTTGCCTTCTTGGACCCTCCGGCCTCCCCGGTTGGGGCGGCCTTCCTTTTCTTGAATCCCCCGATTGGAGGGGGAGAACCTTCATCTTCCTCCTCCTCGTTTTCACGGGAGGAGTGCGTCTCGGAGTTATCGGACGATGAGTCCGATACCACCTGGCGCCAGGAACTCTTTCGGGTTCCCGTGGTCTTCTTCTTGATCTTCTTCTCCGGCACCTCATAAGGAGCCAGAGTCCGCATCTCCATCAGGAGAGCGTCTGCAGGGTCTTCGGGCAGAGGGGCCGGGCAGTCAATCTGCTCCGAGGTCTCCACCCAGTCCTGTCAAAGGCATGGAAGCTCAGATCCCGCACATGGTTAAACTTTGGAAAATAAATACCCTACGAGATGTACAGAACTTACCGGATTCGCAGGGCGCGTCGCGCTTATCCCGCGGTCCTCGGTAAGGGGAGGGGAACTCGGCGCCCTTGAACAGCACCTTCCAGACGTCCTTGTGCGTCGTGTCGAAGAGCTCGCATAGAGTCTGGTGCTGGACCGGGTCGAACTCCCATAAGTTGAAAGCCCGTTGTTGACACGGGAGGACCCGGCGGAAGAGCATGACCTGGACTATGTTGAAAAGCTTGAGTTTCTTGCCTACCATGTTCCGGATACACTTCTGGAGTCCGTCCAGCTCCACCAATGAGCCCCAGAACAGGCGCTTCTCCTTCCAGGAAGTGAGCCGAGTGGGGTGTCAGATCCCGAGTTCTAGTATGCTCTGAGCTAGCTAGTCATGTGTTGCATCATGTTTAAATTCTTATGAATTTGAATTGGGGACTGTTGAAACCCAAGCACAGATGAATCCAACTAGGTTCAAATAAAAAATCATTTTCAATGAACCCAAAATTCCTTTGGAAAAGTTCATCATTTTTGAATTGGTCTAGAACCTCTGCCAAAAATGGTGCACATATTCCTAGGTCACTTTGGATTTTTGAATGAATTCATAAAGTATTTGAATTTGGGCATTTAATTGCTATACATAATTAAAATGCCCAAATAATTCTGAAAGTGGTTGCGAGCTATTGGAAATATTTTCAAAAGTGCCCACAATTATTTTCAGGGTTTTTGAAAATGCCTTAGCATTTTATTTAAGTCAAAACAATTACAAAAAAATAGAAAAGAGAACAGAAAAATAAAACAGAACACAAACTTACCTGTAGCCTACCTCGGCCCAGTTACTGTAAAGCCCAGCCCACGCAGCCATTTGCCAGTCGTCGTCCTCCTCTTGATAGAAGGACACGAGGGTGTGTGCCCATCGCGCGCCGGCCACCTCCTGCTTACCTGCTCGCCGCTGGAGGCACCCGAGGGCGCCACGCACTCCCCTTGACCCCTTGCACCTCTCCCTTATCTCCCAGGACTCCCTCACCCTCCTCTGCTCGCTTCCGCTGCGCCACCGAGTGCTGCTGTCGCCGCCGCTCGTCGTTGCCGCGTCCATCGGCCCTCCCTCGCCCATCCAGCGTGTCCAGAAGAACCGCCGCGGTCCGCTACGTCATCTCGCCCGAGCCCTGAGCGCTCGCGCGCCTCGACGCAACCACCCTGACCTCGTCTTCGTCGTTCGGCCGCCGAGATCGCCGGCGACATCCCGTCCTCATCAGCCCCTCCCCGAGCTCACCGACTCGCTTGTCGTGTTCTACGTGAGCTTCTGATCATCCCCCCCTCTCCGTTCTCTCTCTTGCACTCTGTAGCCGCCACGCCCCTTTCGCCCGATTGCGCCGCCGCCTGCACTCGCCGCCGGCATGACTCCGGCGAACATTTGGTCAGGGCGTCGTGTCCAACACACTCGCTGCCTCGCGTAGCCGCTGTAGGGGTCACACGCGCGCTTCCACGGCCACTGCTTCTGCATCACCGCGCTCACCCGAACGCCGCCGCCGCCCCGAGCTCGTTTCCGGCGAGCTCCGGCCGTCCCCGCTGCCACCACATGCCGCGCTGGATGCGGGTGAGCTCCAGCTCCCCGCAGCTGCCCTCGGCCGCTCGTTTGGGCGCCAGGGAAGTGATCCCGACGCGCTCCACCGCGTCTGGACTCGCCGGCAGCTAAACGCCGGCGACTGCTGACCCGTTGACCGGCGTGGGTTGACCCCACTGCCCGGTTTGACCTCCCCCTCTCTCTCACTGACTTGCAGGCCCCGCCCGACTAATTACCCTAGTTAGCACTAATTAACTAGTTAGGTTAGTTACTACAGTCACTGACTAGTGGGCCCTGCCCAGTTAGTTAGGGCTAACTAACTTAGTTAGTTGACTGGGTCATTGACTAGTGGGTCCCACTTGTCAGGTTTGACCTGGTCGACGCCTGTTGACTGCCGACATCACCCTGACGCAGTGCTGATGCAATAATGTAATTTCTGGATTAAAAACAATTCTGGAAATTCCTGAAATTGCTTTAAACTTCCAAAAATCATAGAAATTCAACCGTAGCTCAGAATGAAATAAATTATATATGAAAAATTATCAGAAAAATCCAATCTATCCATCCGTAACATTTTCATGCATGTTAGAACAACTTAAGGCCACTGTTTAGGACAAATCAAATGAATGGTATTTAAATAACCACAAGTGGAGTTTGAATTTGAACTTTGGGTTTAAACCAACTTCATTTAAATGTGTTGCTAGTTGCATTAGCTCAATCAACAACATATTGCCATGTCATTATCATGCATCATGTTGTGCATTGCATTGATTGTGTTCCTTCTCTGTTGCCGGTGGTTGTCCTATCTCGATAGACGTTGTACCGACGCTGTGATCGTTGACACTGATGAAGACCCAATGATATCTTCAGAAGTGCCAGGCAAGCAAAACCCCCTTGTTCATTCCGATACAATCCCACTCTCCTGCTCCTGCTCTCTTTTACTACATTAGGACAACAACAATTCAACTGTTACATGTTGCGGTAGTTGAACCCCTTTCCTCTGCATGACCTGTCATTGCCACAGTAAATAGATGAAACCCATTAGCATGAGTAGGAGTTTTTTGAGCCCTGACGTGCCTACTCATTCATGCTTGATTGTCATGCCTGCTACTGCTTAGAGTTGAGTCAGGTCTAATTCATCGGGGATGAATTGGAATGGGGATGAACATGTCCTACTGTGTGTGAGCTAAGTGTGTGAACACAATTTGGTAAAGGTAGCGGTGAGAGGCCATGTAGGAGTACATGGTGGGTTGTCTCATTGAAGCCGTCCTTAGGAACTGAGTTCTGTGTTTGTGATCCATGAAACAGCTACTACCACATGTTGGGCCCTGAAATATGACCCTGCTCGACTTATTAACCGCCCTTGTCCTATGTCCAGGAGTTGCAACTAGTTTCTAGTGTTTGTAGGATATGTGTTGGCGGCCGTGCGTAGCGCTGACCCTAGGGGTGGGCTATGATGTGGTAGATACACCGTGGCATGGTGTACCGGGCGCCCGTTTCGTGTCTCGGGAACCCTGCACACATCGTTTGGGGCTGTGAGCGGAACTCCGGCCAGATCTCCCCGCGGATGGAACCCGAATAGGCGATAAACCTGGACTACAGACTTGTGTGGTTAGTCAGGTCATGGTCTACACCCACGTCGGCTTTCGCTTGAAGTCTGTCGAGCACATATCGTGTGCAGACGCTAAGTGGTGGAAACATGTATGAAGAAGTACACCCCTGCAGAGTTATAAATGATCTATTAGAATAGCCGCGTCCACGGTAAAGGACTTCTGGGTTGCCTATAACAGTTCATAGACAAATGAAAGTGGATACTCTAAAATGCGCAAGATAAGCGTGAGTGCTATGGATGGCGTTCTCGTAGGGAGACGGGAGCAGATCCATAGTGGTGTATTGATATGGTGAATATGTGGACTCGTGTGCGCCACCTCAAAAGAGTTGCTTGCAGTCGTAGTTTAAGATAGCCACCGAGTCAAAGCTGGCTTGCTGCAGTTAAACTCCACCACCCCCCTTTGTTGATACCGATGCATATGTAGCTAGTTCTGATGTAAGTCTTGCTGAGTACTTTTGTACTCACGTTTGCTTAATTTATGTTTTGCAGAGAGACTACAGTCTCGCTAGTAGTTTCGCGTGGACTTCGACGTTTAGCTTGATACCTCAGCTACGATCTTGTGCCCTCGGCAGGATCTGGTAGATAGTCAGGCTTCTTAGCCTTTTCCATTTGTAGATGTCTGTACTCAGACATGTTAAGCTTCCGCATGTGCTTTGATTTGTATGCTATGACTGTTGGGTCATGAGACCCATGTTTGTAATATCTCGCTCCTCGGAGCCTAATGAATAAATACTTGAGTCATAGAGTTATGTTGTGATGCCATGTTGTATTTACACATATCGAGCATATTGTGTGTATGATTGAAATTCTTGGTATGTGTGGGATCCGACAATCTAGTTGTTTATCCTTGGCAGCCTCTCTTATGGGGAAATGTAGTCTAGTGCTTCCATGAGCCATAGTAGTCCGCTACAGCCCGGTTCACCGGAGTCCTGCTAGCCCAGCACTACTGCTGAGGACACTTGACTGGCCGGCATGTGTTTCACTTCGTTCCCGTGTCTATCCCTTTGGGGAAATGTCATGCAGTGACATCCGGAGTCCTGCCTAGCCTGCTACAGCCCGGGTTCCCGGAGTCCTTTTAGCCCAGTGCTACAGCCTGGATTCACACGCTGCTGACCGACATGCTTGATGCGATTCATGTATGCTTGTTCCCATAGGTTGGTGCCGCTTTGGGTTCATGACTAGCCATGTCGGCCCGGGTTCTCTGTCATATGGATGCTAGCAACACTATCATATACGTGAGCCAAAAGGCACAAACGGTCCCGGGCCATGGTAAGGCGACACCCATGGGAATACCGTGCGTGAGGCTGCAAAGTGATATGAGGTGTTACCAGCTAGATCGATGTGACTTGGAATCGGGGTCCTGACAGCTTTGGTATTAGAGCCTCACTGCCTGTAGGATTGCCAAGCCAAACTGGTCGATGTTGAGTCTAGAAATGCTTTAGTTATATGTAGGGGAATTGATTGTGGAAGGGAACGTAAGGATCTTTTACTCCTTTACCTTATGCCCTCTAATCTGAGTCATTCTCTTCTCATTCTACGTGGGTTAAGAACTAGGCCTTCTCATCTATCTATTAGGATGACGTGTTACTAATCCATAGACTTATAGGATTGATGTATTCATGTCTTAGTTCAGTTTCTAGTACTTTCGTGTGTTCATAGTTGGTCTCGAAACTTTGATATTATGATGTTAAGTGGTCATGCCACCATTTTGCAGGATGTCTCAAATAATTTTGAGCATTTACAGCCGTTATGCTGTCCGAGTCATCCCAGGTCTCTAAACAGTCTGATGCATTTGCAAATCCTTTCTTCCCGTTTCTGATATCCTTTTGGGCCAGATTAACGACACTAATTTGTGAGTTGAGGCACTCTGTTGCCTCAACATATAGGTTGGAGCTAGTATTATGACCCTGGGTGTTTTAGAGGATCACCTAGTAATCTAGCCATGTCTTGTGTTCCTAGTGTGATGATTCTGGCCATCATTCTCCAAAGCATCCCGTGATGCCATTTAGTTAGTAGGTATTCCATTACTGGGTTTGAACCCGAGATTCACTCCAGTCACCTCCTGTTGATAGTGTTTCCTCGTTCCTTTAGGATATTAGTAACCTTGCGACAGTCCTCGAGGTCCGTGGTATTTCCTTCTTCCAAATACCATGAACCATTAAGGCAGAAGTTCTTTGAACCAAAATATCAGAATCAGAGTACTCTTGACGAGTTCTCCATTCATAATTGTGATTCTGCCAGATCTACCTTTCTGCATGGGTTATCTGGAAGAAACTTGTTGAACTTGGTTTGACATATTAATCTATGCATCCACAACTCAGAAAAATATATGTCCCCTTGAGTTGTCCCTCTTCATTTGTATTCCGACCATCGTCTATCAATTGATAGTCAGGAGTAATTGTGCATCCGTGTTATCGATGTTATTATTCTTGTGGTCCGTTAAGCCATTCTATTTCAGAATGACTAGGAGAAACAAACTCTAGTACCTCATCCATATCCAGGATTGGGTCAAAGTAGTTGTGTTTTGCAGATCAAATGCCAATCCAGCTTTTGCTCTGTTCTACCCTGGAGTATTACCCCCTTTATGTCAGGATTGTCATGAGAATTGCACCATCTCTCATGAATTCTTGACGCAGTGATACTTCTCGCCATCATTATTCATTCTTCGGTTCTGTGTTGTTGTAACCGAAATGCCGACAAGTGAATTGTGATGTGTGAAATCAATACTCCTAGCAACCGTGTTGCTTGGTAGTTAATGGACATTAATATCATTCTTGGTGTGTTTGTTATCGAATCACTATTCTAGGATTGCTCGTGTTATCTTGTCCTTATTTCTGGTGCACTCTTCGATCTTTGAGTTAGAATTGAATCCCTTACTCTTCTGATCATGTCGTCTTGCCTTGAAAAGCAAGATTGTTCTCGAGCTTAAAGTCATATCGGTGGTTCGTGATTTCTGGATATCTTCACGGAAGTATTACCAGGTTGTCACCTGACCGCTATGTTAAGTCCATGATCATATTGGTTTCCTCCAAACCACCCATTCTCCAATATTCTGTGTTGGGTACCCTGAACTAGTCGGTTGAGCTAAACAACAACTTGCAGAGTTGGAAGATGAAAGCTTTTCCCACTTAGTTCATTTCGGAAGGGATATCCCTGTGTTGTGTGTGTGTTGAAGAAAGATGATATCTTCATCGATTTATCCTCGTGATCAGTTCTTGAATCTATCGTCTTGTCCAACCTTGATTTGAGTGTGGGCTATCCTCGAATCAAATCAAAACCAATGATATTCGTAATGTTTTCTACTCCTGGTTGACTCCTCGAGCATACACCATTACATCTTTTGGTCTGACCAATACTATCACATTGTTCACATAATGGTGGATGTCCAGTGATATGGAAATTCCGATGAGTTGCTATTGAGCCCATCAGCAGCATTTTGTCTCCTCCATGATTTGTGTTGAACATCCAGCTAGTGTTGGAAACTTCTGTAAGCATTTTCTTCATGCCCTGTTCATGAAGTATACGTTTGGATGAAAGAAGTGACTTCCTTTGATTCACGTGCATTTGATGTAAGTTGCCACTGTGAATTCGAGAAAGTTTCTTTTGCTTCCTCTGGAATCATCCCAAGTCAGTCATGCATGTGCGAAGTATTCTATGGTCTGATAGACTGATCATCTTCATTCTATACATATCCCTAGCACACCAAGCCACTGATTGATTTATTCAAGGATAAGAAGTCTCTTCTTAAGAGCAAGACTTATGCAAGGACTTCGATATCCTTGATGATGGCTCCCCACCTGGACTCGGTAGTGTTTTATTATAAGACTACTACGTGGTCATGCTTGTCTGGGACAACATGTTCACATGTTGTAGCAGAACCAACTCATGTTCCGGAGCTTGCTATCATAGTTCATCTCCCGAGAATCTCGCAATGTCATCTCGTCGATTTGTGTTGTAAACTTTCATTTTTCTTTCTAGACTCGATGAGTCTGGAATATCCTGACACCAACCAGATCTGAATCTCAGGCAGATGTGATGGTTGGGACGTTCTCCCAAGAGCTACAATATTGGTCTCTCGGTAACCGGTAAAGTGGATGACGTGGCCAACACACCCAACCGGAAGACCTATTATTGTAGTATCTTGTTTGAAGAAGTTGGCCACCTCCCCATAAGGATCTCGTAGAATTTATTCCAATAGTAGTTCGTTATGGATTTTTGAGTTCCCGAAGTCCGACCTTTTACTTGATGTCCTAGATACCAAACCATATCAATAAATGGGTTATGCTAGCACATCAAGGAGAACATTAGAAGCAGAGTGCTAAATCTCTCTTAGTCGATCATCCAGATTTTGATCCCTTGGCCTTGCTAAGGTGAAATCTGAGAAGGTGTTATCTCCCTTTACATATGCATCGTCCATCACTATTCGTGATGGTAGTATGTTGTGTTGCCAGGATCCTTGACACGGATATTGGTAAAACTTGATGATATGGAAATGCTCAAGTTCTTGAGAGCACGCGCAAGCACTAGGATTATCGTCGGCATTAATTGGGATCTCCTCTCAGTTTCTTTGAATATGCCAAAACCTTTCTAACAGTGGAATCACTCTCTACTGTTGAGTTTCTCCCTCATTACTAGAATCATTCCCAACATTTGCATTTTGTTCCTAGCTTGCACCGCCATTGTGCCATTCAACCTTGGACTACCCTTCTCGGTAATTCCTGGTCAGGATCACCTCCAAAAGTTGTCCTACCATGGGTCCCATCCATTTCTGATGATAAGAAAAAACCATTCCTTGCGTTGTCTTCAACAAGGTAGTCCACATCATCCATTCGAATCCGGATATGCCATTCCTTTGAACTCCGGCAAGCGATCGATTGTGATTGCCTTAAGCTGGTATAAAGAGTTTCTACGATCTAGATATCAAAAGTAATTCTTTCTTCCATTTAAGGGAATAACTCTACGAGTCACCTTCCCCAAGGTGCCCCGTTATGGGATCATGGCAATTATTTCCTCGCCACCTTGACACCATCCACGATCTCTCTAAGCGTGGGATTGTTGCCCACCAAATCAAACCTCGTCGTTTGTTCTTCCATCCCTCTCGATGTGTTTTGTGTCTCAACTCGAGATGTTTCAACATCTCATTCCATGAGTTGATCATGATTTGCTTGATCTTCAAGAAGATCAATCCTGTAGAGTTTCCTTCCATCGTGTCACAGCCCTAGAATACCTGAGTGAAATAGTTGCATTAGCATTCATGTCATCATGTTTAAATTTAAGAAATTTGAATTAGGGATTGATAAACCCTAGCACAAATGCAATTGAAATAGGTTCAACCAAAATATTTTCAATGACCTCAAAATATCCTTTTAAAATGTTCATGATTTATGGAAAAAAGGTGAAAGCCTCTACCAGAGATGATGCATATTTTTCCAGGACATTTTGGTCATTGGATTAAATCATTATGGTATTTGAGTTGGAGATTAAAATTTACCATTAAATATTGGTTGCTCCAAATATTCTGAAATTTTTTGTGTGGTTTGGAAATAATTCAAATATTCCTCACAAAAATTTACAGAATTAACCAAAGTGTTTTGGTTAGTATTTTATTTGCAAAATAGTAGCAGAAATTAGAAAAACTGAAACAAATAATAAAAGAGAGGGAGAGAAGGCCACTAGGCCACCTACCTAACCTACCTGGCGGCCCAGCATTGTTGGCCCAGCCCAGCAGGCGCCCCCACCGTATTCAACCTCCTGCCAGTAGGCATGAGGGGGTGTGGTCGCCGCGCGTGGACACGCGCCCTGGCCACCTCCTCCCTCCCAACCTGCCTGGCTCCTCCTCGATGCCTAGGAGACGCCACGCACTTCCCGGGCCCCCTCCCTCTCTCTTGCATCCATCCCCTCCTCTCCCTCGCTCTCCCCAGCAACGGCCGACGCGGCCATGGAAGCACCGCCGTGAACCACCGTGCTCCCCGACCCCCTCTCGCCTTCCCGTGTTACGTGGAAGCTCCGCCACCGCACCACGACCATGGCGTCGTCTTCAACCTCTCGGCCGCCGAGATCACCGTCGACCGCACGCCGTCACCAACCCTTCCCCGAGCCCGCTGAGACGCGTACTGCAACCGCCGTGAGGTCCTTCCCCGAACCCCCCTCTTCTCCGTCTCGTTTGCATGCCATAGAGCCATTCCCCACCCTCACCGAAGCTCGCCGCCATTGCGCTTCATCGCCACCGCGGCTACTGATGTCATAGCTCGCACCTGAGCATGTCGCCGTGCTCACCGAGCTCCCAGGAGCTGAACACATCAGCCAACTCCTCCTATCGTGCTCTGCAGCCCCGTTCCGCTCGACGCTATAGCTCCGGCCGACGCCGAGGTTGATGCCGTGCCCAACTCCGGTCACCTTGCGCCCCCCTGCCATAGTTGGATCCGCACGAGCCCCAGCTCCTCGTAGGTGGGCTCGGCCATCGTTTTGGTCGCCGGAGCAGCCATTCCGATGGTCGCCACCGCGTCTGTGTGCTCGCCGACATTGAACTCCGGTGAGATGACGTGGCCCGTCATTAGCCACTAATGACCCTGCTGATTAACCCCCCCTGAGTCACTGACACTTGGGCCCCATGTTTTAGTTAACCGTAGTTTATTTCTCTGTTTAGCTTAAACTAACCACAGTGGCCCCATACTTCAGCATTGACTTGCTGACGTGGCCGTTGACCCGACCCCACCTTTCTGTGACCTAGGCAGCACTGGGTCACTGACCAGTGGGCCCCATTGGTCAGGTTTGACCTGGACGGCTCCTGTTGACCTGCTGATGTCAGCGTGACCCAATGCTGACGCAGTAATACATTTTCTGGATTTATTAATAATCAGTAAATTCCAGAAAATATCCAAAAGTTTGAATAATCATAGAAAATAATCTATAACTCAGAATGAAATAAATTATATATGAAAAATTATCAGAAAAATCTAATCTATCCATTTATGCTACTTTCATGCATGTTCAACCAACTTATACCCCCTGTATAAGTGAAAACATGATAATGGCATTTTAAATACGCCTTATGGAGTTTGCATATGAACCCTTGGTTCATATGGACTTCATTTAAATTGTTGCTAGATGCATTATTACAAATCATAGCATATTTCCATGTCATGATCATGCATCATATTGTCGCATTTGCATTGATTGTGTTCTTTCTGTGTTTGCCGGTGGTTGTCCCCTCTCTATAGACGTGTTCCGATGATGAGTTCGATGACACCGATGAAGAGCTATATTATCTTCAGAAGTGCCAGGCAAGCAAAACCCCCTTGTTCATTCCGATACAATCCCACTCTCTCGCTCCTTCTCTCTTTTACTGCATTTGGACAACAATGATTCAACTGTTACATGCTGCGGTAGTTGAACCCCTTTCCTCTGCATGACCTGTCATTGCCACAGTAAATAGATGAAACCCACTAGCATGAGTAGGAGTTGTTTGAGCCCTGATGTGCCTACTCATTCATGCTTGTTTGTCATGCCTGCTATTGCATAGAGTTGTGTCGGGTCCGATTCATCGGGAATGAATTGGAATGGTGATGAACATGTCCTACTTTGTGTGAGCTAAGTGTGTGAACACGATTTGGTAAAGGTAGCGGTGAGAGGTCATGTAGGAGTACATGGTGGGTTGTCTCATTGAAACCGTTCTTAAGAACTGAGTTCTGTGCCTTTGATCCATGCATAGCTACTACCACTCATTGGGATCCTTAATTGACCCTCCCAGCTTCTTAATCACCCTAGTACTCTGTCCAGGAGTTCCAACTAGTTTCTGGTGTTTGTAGGTTATGTGTTGGCGGCCGTGCGTAGCGCTGACCCTAGGGGTGGGCTATGATGCGGTAGATACACCATGGCATGGTGTACCGGGCGCCCGTTTGGTGTCTCGGGAACCCTGTTCACATCGTTCGGGGCCGTATGTGAAAACCTCGGCCGGACTCCCTGAGGATGGAACCTGGATAGGCGATAAACCTGGACTAGAGACTTGAGTGTTTAGGTAGGCCATGGCCGACACCCTCGTTGGGCTTCCGCTTGAAGGTTGCTGAGTGCACGTCGTGTAAACGACGGTAAGTGGTGGGAGCGTGTGTGAAGAAGTACACCCCTAAAGGGTTATCATTATCTATTCGAATAGCCAGATTCCTCGGATATGGAAACTTGGACCCCTTGCATAGTTCATAGACAAGTGAAAGTGGATACTCTAAAACTCGCAAGATAAGTGTGAGTGCTATGGATGGCCTTCTCGTAGGGAGACGGGAGCGGATCCATAGTGGTGTATTGAATGGTGAATATGTGGACTCGTGTGCGCCACCTCAAAAGAGTTGCTTGAAGTCATTGTTCAGGTTAGCCACTGAGTCAAAGCTGGCTTGCTGCAGTTAAACTCCACCACCCCCTTTATTGATACCAATCCATATGTAGATAGTTCTGATGTAAGTCTTGCTGGGTACATTTGTACTCACGTTTGCCTATTTTATGTTTTGCAGAGAGACGTCAGTCTCGCTAGTAGTTCCGTGTGGACTTCGACGTTTAGCTTGATACCTCAGCTACGATCTTGTGCCCTCGGCAGGATCTGGTAGATAGTCAGGCTTCTTAGCCTTTTTCATTCGTAGATGTCTGTACTCAAACATGTTAAGCTTCTGCATGTGCTTTGATTGTATGCTCTGAATGATGGGTCATGAGACCCATGTGTGTAATATCTCGCTCCTCGGAGCCTAATGAATAAATACTTGAGTCGTAGAGTTATGTTGTGATGCTATGTTGTATTTACACATATCGAGCATATTGTGTGTATGATTGAAATGCTTGGTATGTGTGGGATCCGACAATCTAGTTGTTTAACCTTGGCAGCCTCTCTTATGGGGAAATGTAGTCTAGTGCTTCAATGAGCCATAGTAGTCCGCTACAGCCCGGTTCACCGGAGTCCTGTTAGCCCAGCACTACTGCTCAGGACACTTGATTGGCTGACATGTGTTTCACTTCGTTCCTGTGTCTGCCCCTTCGGGGAAATGTCACGCGGTGACATCCGGAGTCCTGCCTAGCCTGCTACAGCCCGGGTTCCTAGAGTCCTGTTAGCCCAGTGCTACAGCCCAGATTCACAAGCTGCTGACCGACATGCTCGATGTGATTCATGTATGCCTGTCCCCATAGGTTAGTGCCGCTTTGGGTTCATGACTAGCCATGTCGGTCCGGGTTCTCTGTCATATGGATGCTAGTGACACTATCATATACATGAGCCAAAAGGCGCAAACGGTCCCGGGGCATGGTAAGGCGACACCCGTGGAATACCGTGCGTGAGGCCGCGAAGTGATATGAGGTGTTACCGGCTAGATCGATGTGACTTGGAATCAGGGTCCTGACAGCGTTGGTATCAGAGCTTGACTGCCTGTAGGATTACTAAGCCAACCTGGTCGAAGTTGAGTATAGAAATGCTTTAGTTATATAAGGGAATTGATTGTGGATGGGAACATAAGGCTCTTTTTACTCCTTATCCTCACGACCTTCTGATCTGAGTCATCTTATCTTTTCTACGGGGTTAAGAACTAGGCTTCTCTTCTATCTCTCAGGATGACGTGTTACTAAACCATAGTTGCCTAGGATTGTTGAGTTCAAGCCTCAGTTCAGTTCCTACTACTTCCTTATGTTCATAGCTGGCCTCAGAACCTTGATATTGTGATGTTGAGTGGTTATGCCACCATTTCTGCAGGTTGTCTCAAATCTTTTGAGTAATTATAGCCGTTATGCTGTCCGAGTCATCCCAGGTTTCTAAATAGTCTGATGCATTTGCAAATCCATTCTTTCTGTTTCCGCTGTCCCTTTGGGCCAGATTAACCACACTAACCGGTGTGTTGAGGTACCACTGCCTCAACATTTATGTTGGAGCTATTATTATGACCCTACTTCTCTTAGAGAACCTCTCAGTAATCTAGCCATGTTTTGTGTCCCAGTGTGATGATTCTGGCCACCATTCTCGAGAGCATCCCGTGATGCCACTTAGTAGTAGGCATTCTACTCCTGGGTTTTTGAACCCGAGATTCACCCTACTTACTTCATGTTGATAGTGTTTGCTCGTTCCTTTAGGTTATTAGTAACCTTTGCATTAGTCCTCGAGGTCCGTGGTATTTCCTTCTTCCAAATACTATGAACCACTTGTGGCAGAAGTTTGTTGGATCAAAAGATCACAATCAGAGTGCTCTTGATGAGTTCTTCATTCTACATTGTGAATCTGCCAGTTCTACCTTTCTGCATGGGTTATCTAGAAGAAACCTGTTGAACTTGGTTCGACAAATTAATCTATGCATCCAAAACTCAGAAAATTATATGTTCTTTGAGTTGTCCCCCTTTAGTTGTATTCTGACCTTAGCCTATCAATTGATAGTCAAGAGTATGCGTGCATTCGCTGTCGATGCCTATTATTCTTTTGGTCTGTCAAGCCATTCTATTCCAGAATGACTAGGAGAAACAAACTCCAGTACCTCATCCATATCCGGTATTGGGTCAAAGCAGTTGTAATCCGCAAATCAAATGCCAATCCAGCTTTTGACTCTGTTCTACCCTGGAGTATTACCCCCTTTATGTCAGGATTGTCATGAGAATTGCACCATCTCTCAGGAATTCTTGACGCAGTGATACCTCTTGCCATCATTTTTCATTCCTTGGTCCCGTGTTGTTGCAACCGGAATGTCGGCAAGTGAACCATGATGTGTGAAATCAATACTCCTAGCAACAGTGTTGCTCGGTAGTTAATGGACACTAATATCATTCTTAGCGTGTTGGTTATCAAACCACCATTCTAGGATTGATCGTGCTATCTTGTCCTTATTTCTGGTGCATTCTTCGATCTTTGAGTTAGAATTGAATCCCTTACTCTTCTGATCATGTCGTCTTGCCTTGAAAAGCAAGATTGTTCTCGAGCTTAGCGTCATATCGGTGGTTCGTGATTTTCCAGATATCTTCTCGGAAGCATTACCAGGGTGTCCCCTGACTGTTATATTGAGTTCGTGATCAAGTTGGTTTCTTGTAAACCACCCCTTCTCCAAGAATCTGTGTTGGATACCCCTGAGCTAGTTGGTTAAGCTAAACAACAACTTGGAGAGTTGGAACATAAAAGCTTTGCCGAATTTGGTTCTTTCTGAAGGGTTATCTTTGTGTTTGTGTGTGTGTTGAAGGAAGATGATATCTTCACCAATTGGTCCTCGTGATCATTTGTTGGATCTATTGCCTTGTCAAAACTTTGACTCAAGTATGGGCTATCGTCAAGTCAAATCAGAACCAACGATGTTTGTAATGTTGTCTTACTCGTGGTTGATCCCTCGAGCATACACCATTACATCTTTTGGTCTGACCAATGCCATCACCGTGTTCACATGATGGTGGAAGTCCAGTGATATGGAAATTACGATGAGTTGCTGTTGAACTCATCAGCAACATTTTGTCTTCCCCCATGACTCATGTTGAACATCAACTTAGTGTTGGAAACTTGTGTAAGCATTTCTTCATGTTTTGTTCATGAAGCATATGTTTGGATGAAAGTAGTGACTTCCTCTAATTCATGTGCATCTGATGCAAGTTGCCGCCGTGGATTCAAGAAAGTCAATGTTGCTTCTTTTGGAATCATCCCAAATCGGTCATGCATACGTGCGAAGTATTCTGTGGTTTGGAGACTTGCAACCTTCATTCTATACTAGATCATCGATGGCGCGTGTTGCTGCACCCGTCTTTTTTAATACTGAATGTTAAAGTATAGATGCAACGATGTGTAGGCATCTTGTTTAAAAGTTAACTATATGTATTTATGTACAAAATTATTTTACCTGAAAGTTAAAGCAGTTGTAGTATATACTATAAAGGATTTTGATTTTTTGTGAATTTGTAGCATAAGATGGTCATTATAATAGACCAAAGGCCATTTGCAGAAGACTAGTATTTTTTTGGGTCAAAATCATGCATGTCAAGATCTTCTTGGTCTTTAGGTACCAAATTTTGACTTGGTTGGCTTTATGCAAACAAAAAGATGATAGAACATCATAACTGATTTGGAATGCGCAATGGAGACGCCTATATTCAGTTCAAAAAATAGAAAACATTGACATTAACAGAGAAGCTGACGTGCAAACAAAAAAAACAAAGAAACTACAAACCATTATTGTGCAAAATGTTCATGTACACAGTAACTAAAGACTGCTGGCTATTGGCGAGTGTTGAGAAGGTCTTCTCATTGATGAAGTTCATTGGGTGGGTATTGAACACTGCCTCCTTCTGCGGGGCGCCCACCAGCCTGACCACGCCTCACCCCTGCACTTAGACTTCATGACTCAGTATAAAGCAGAAGACACATCAATGCTCACAATGATCAAATTACAAGTGTACAGAAAACATACATCATGAACGCATTCAAAGGCAGATATCATGGCGTGGATGTGGCAAGTGCAATCCACGGCTCTGTTGCCTCCACTGTTTGTCATCTCGACAAGCACCAGGAGCAAATTCAATTGCGAGCATTTGATACAATATTGCATCCCATGAACAAATTAAGGGATTAATGTATGCTTAGGTAAAGAACTTAACATAACTATTGCTTGAAATGTGATCCTTTGGGTTTACAAAGACGGTGTAGCCAAATTTCTTAGCTGGCTTTTTTTTGCTGAAGTTCAGTGTGTGTCCATTAAAATTTACCAGAAATCATTCTTTTTTCTTTTTGAAGATAACAATAGACTGTAACTTGTACATATTTTGCAGGGTTCAAGTCCACCCTGATAATACTTGATGCCCTAGCCATCCTGGCCACTTCCATAGCCTAATCATGTTAAAAAGACATAAAAGTGATGGTCATAGGGAATAATTCTTCTAAACCTGCAAGTATATTGTGTAATATAAAATATCACATGTCACATACAACATTCTGAATATGAACGGCATCGGAACAATAACTTAAGGTTGAGGTCCGGACTAAGACGAATATTGGTTCCTGCTGATGGTGAAGCGGGATGGCACATAGTCGATCAGCATACCCCGGTTGACATTGATCCTGAGGAGGTCATAGAGGTTTACAGCGAGCACACTCCTTGCACTGGCCAGTTTACACTGGCAGGACTGGTCACGCCTTCTCTGACGCTCTCAACAATGCTGTGAGGGAAACGTAATTGGGGAAAGACTCCCGTTTGAAATATGTAAGTGTAACTACTAACACATTATTAACTGAAATGACACTACTATATAGTGAATTGACAGCAGTGATGAAAATGTGTCACTCCAAATAATCCATAAAATGTGTAGTTATGTGCGTGTGTTTTCTTGAAGAATTACTAATGAGCTAAAGAGTATGAAACAGAGCATCCATATTTTATTGATATGAGATAGAAACAGCATATGAAGAATCATGGGACAGCTTCATCACACAAGCTTTCTAGAAATGCTTTGCTTTGTAAAATATAATTATGTCACTCTAATTAAGTTTTTCCATATTTTGCTACAGGACTCTATGTCCTGACCTCATGATCCCACTGAATGAATAAACTTGCAACATTTATCGGTATATATTAATAATTATAAAGTTCACCAATTAACAAATGGCCAAGCCAGACAACAACACCATGGATGGCAAAGAACCAATTTGACAAACACCCGACCTTCAACAATCAACAAAGATATATATCTTTCTAAAGATTTAGCCATGCCAAATCTAAAGTAGAGAGTTACACAGAAGCATCACCAAACATGCACACGGTATAAATTGCATTAAACAAAATTCACAATGGAGGTAAAAATGTGGATGGAGGGAAACCTTAGCCGAGAACCATACCGCTAGAGGATTTGCTGCAAGAGTAAGAATGGTGAGGCAATTGTATCCAGCCAGTGGCATCACGCAATGGCCCTGATTGTGTAAAAATTTCATGTTTTCTGTATTTAACACGGGCGACATGATTTTCCCCTGGATGTCGCTTGTGTAATTAGGAAAGAAATTATCCATAGGATTGTTTGGCTTTGCTCGTTTATGGATAGAAGAAGCAGAAGATATTTGGTTTTCCTCCCTCTACGACAGCATTGCTACGTTTTTGGAACATTCTAATATACTGTTCTAAATAACCTGTTCCATATAACACAGGAACATACAATCTAAGCAAAGTGTGGCATAAGAATATGGATGGTAAGACACAAAAGATAGTAATTACCTGTCAAGCCATTGGTAATTATGAGCAGCTGAACTAAGAAAATGCCAGTACCAATTCCAACCAAGTCAGTCGACTACAACCAGCATGAACATCACCTGTATGTAATATTATTTTTTTAGAATAACAGGACATCAGGACGAGGTAATTGCCTGGTGGGAGAAAGATCACACATTAACTGAAAAGAAATACAGGGAAGCCTATCGAGCATCACGCTGAAGGATGTTCTGCTGCCGGAGCAGAAAGGGTGTGAGTGAAGACTGCTAATGAGAGGCAGCATATATACACGCACCTCTAGCCCGAAGCAGCGGAAAGGACGGAACATTACCAGCCATGAATGTGTGAAGAGAAACTGAAGAATGATTGCGCCTTCAAACCTCGGTGGAGCAGTTTTGATCAAACAAAGCACCGGCCTGAATCGTCCGCGTGTGTCAGCTGGATCGAGCAATCCCCGCATTACCCGTGGCGGCTAGATCCACGCATCGCTCGCGGCGGCTGGATCGAGGAGCCATTCCCTCGCGCGATCCCCGCATCTGCCGGGGCGGCAGGATCGAGCCATTCCCTCGGCTGTCCATCGCCTCTTCGCCCGTTTCAGTTTGATCCCCTTGGTCTTGGCCTAATGGGCCGGCACAAAAGGCCCAGTAAACCATAGTAGTCCGATTTTTCTGCTGGAGCAGCTTCCCTTTAGGATAGTTGGGCCACGAATTTGCACGTGCGGTGGAGCTCATAATAAGCATCAGATCCGATGGCCAGAAACGCCCCTATCACTAAAACGGACGGTCAGATGTGAAGAGGACGTGAGAGGGCTGGGATTTGGCTCAGTTATACTGTCCTAAATGTGTCCCTAGCACACCAAGCCACTGATTGATTTGTTCAAGAAAAGGAGTTGTTGTGCCAATCCTAGGTCATGCACAAGACTTCGTTACCTAGATGATGGTTCCCCACCTGAACTCGGTAGTATTTTATCATAAGACTACTATATGGTCATGCTTGTCTGGGACAGCGTGTTCACATGTGTTTAGCAAAACTAGCTCATGTTTTGGAGCTTACTACCATAGTTCATTTCCCCGAGAATCTCGCAACGTCATATCGTCGAATTGTGTTGCAAACTTTCATTTTTCTTTCTAGACTTGATGAGTCTGGAATATCCTGACACCAACCAGATCTGAATCTCAGGCAGATATGATGGTTGGAACACACTCCAAGAACTATAATATTGGTCTCTCTGTAACCGGTAAAGTGGATGTCGTGGCGAACACACCAAGCCGGAAGACCTATTATTGTAGTATCTTGATTGAGGAAGTTGGCCACCTCCCCATAAGGATTTCGTAGGATTTACTCCAGGAGTTCTTTCTTATGGATCCTTTGTATTCCGAAGTCCGACCACTACTTGATGACTATGTTGATGCTTTAAAGCATGACTGTGGTAACCAGTACATCAAGGAGAACATTAGAAGCGGAGTGCTAAATGCCTCTCGGTCGATCATCCAGATTTCATTCCCTTGGCCTCGCTAAGGTGAAATCTGAGAAAGGGTTGTCTTTCTATGCAACTACATTGTCCATCACTATTCGTCAAGGTAGTAAGATGTGTTGCCAGGATCCTCAACTCGGATGTTGGTAGAACCTTGATGAATATGGAAATGCTCAAGTTCTTGAGAGCACGCGCAAGAAAATTCATCCGTTACGTTGTCTTCAACAAGGTAGTCCACATCATCCATCCTAGTCAGAGTATGCCATTCTTTCGAACCCTTCCAACGATCGATTGTGATTACCTCAGGCTGGTATAAAGAGTTTCAATGATCTTTGTATCAAAAGTAATTCTTTTTGCCACTTACAGGATCATGGCAATTATTTCCTTGCCACCTTGACACCATCCACCATCTCTCTAAGCGTGGAATTGTTGCCTACCAAATCAAACCCCATCGTTTGTTCTTCCATCCCTCTCGATGTGTTTTGTGTCTCAACTCGAGATGTTTCAACATCTCATTCCGCGAGTTGAGATTGTATAGTTCGATCTTGAGAAGATCAATCCTAGTAGAGTTTCTTTCCGTCGTCATCTCATGGATGAAGATCTCAAAAGCGAGGATGCCAAGATCAACGTATGCTATGAATCAACAACCTTATGAGGTGCAATTTGGATCGTGAAGATTGTGTTGGTCTTGTGCCCCCTCTGTCTTCTTACCTCATGTCTTGAATCTCGGGACGAGATTCTTGTTTAGTGGGGGTGAGTTGTCACATCCCTAGAATACCTGAGTGAAATAGTTGCATCAGCATTCATGTCATCATGTTTAAATTTAAGAAATTTGAATTAGGGATTGATAAACCCTAGCACAAATGCAATTGAAATAGGTTCAACCAAAATATTTTCAATGACCTCAAAATATCCTTTTAAAATGTTCATGATTTATGGAAAAAAGGTGAAAGCCTCTACCAGAGATGATGCATATTTTTCCAGGACATTTTGGTCATTGAATTAAATCATTATGGTAGTTGAGTTGGAGTTTAAAATTTACCATTAAATATTGGTTGCTCCAAATATTCTGAAATTTTTTGTGTGGTTTGGATATAATTCAAATATTCCTCACAAAAATTTACAGAATTAACCAAAGTGTTTTGGTTAGTATTTTATTTGCAAAATAGTAGCATAAATTAGAAAAACTGAAACAAATAATAAAAGAGAGGGAGAGAAGGCCACTAGGCCACCTACCTAACCTACCTGGCGGCCCAACTGCGGCCCAACACTGTTGGCCCAGCCCAGCAGGCGCCCCCACCGTCTTCAACCTCCTGCCAGCAGGCAGGAGGGCATGTGGTCGCCGCGCGTGGGCATGCGCCCTGGCCACCTCCTCCCTCCCAGGCTGCCTGGCTCCTCCTCGGCGCCCAGGAGACGCCACGCACTTCCCCGGGCCCCCCTCCCTCTCTCTCTCGCGTCCATCCCCTCCTCTCCCTCGGTCTCCCCCACGACGGCCGACGCGGCCATGGAAGCGCCACCGTGAACCACCGCGCTCCCCGACCCCCTCTCGCCTTCCCGTGTTGCGTGGTAGCTCTGCCACCGTCGGCTACGCCTCCTGGACGACCCGCGGGATGCCGGATGCACCGCACCACGAGCATGGCGTCGTCTTCAACCTCTCGGCCATCGAGATCGCCAACGACCGCATGTCGTCACCAACCCTTCCCCGAGCCCGCTGAGACGCGTACTGCAACCACTGTGAGCTCCTTCCCCGAAACCCCTCTTCTCCGTCTCGTTTGCATGTCGTAGAGCCATTCCCCACCCTCATCGAAGCTCGCCGCCGTTGCGCTTCGTCGCCACCGTGGCTACTGATGACATAGCTCACGCCTAAGCGTGTCGCCGTGCTCACCGAGCTCCCAGGACCCGAACGCATCACCCAACTCCTCCTATCGTGCTCCGCAGCCCCGTTCCGCTCGACGCCTAGCTCCGGCCGCCGCGGAGGTTGACACCGTGCCCAACTCCGGTCACCTTGCGCCCCCCTGCCACAGTTGGATGCGCACGAGCCCCAGCTCCTCGTAGGTGGGCTCGGCCATCGTTTTGGTCACCGGAGCTGCCATTTCGATCGTCGCCGCCGCGTCTGTGTGCTCGCCGGCGTTGAACTCCGGTGAGATGACGTGGCCCGTCATTAGCCACTAATGACCCTGCTGATTAACCCCCCCCCCCCCCCGAGTCACTGACACCTGGGCCCCATGTTTTAGTTAACCATAGTTTATTTCTCTGTTTAGCTTAAACTAACCACAGTGGCCCCACACGTCAGTGTTGACTTGCTGACGTGGCCGTTGACCCGACCCCACCTGTCTGTGACCTAGGCAGCACTGGGTCACTAACCAGTGGGCTCCACTGGTCCGGTTTGACCTGGACGGCTCCTGTTGACCTGCGACGTCAGCATGACCCAATGCTGATGCAGTAATACATTTTCTGGATTTATTAATAATCAGTAAATTCCAGAAAATATCCAAAAGTTTGAATAATCATAGAAAATAATCTATAACTCAGAATGAAATAAATTATATATGAAAAATTATCAGAAAAATCTAATCTATCCATTTATGCTACTTTCATGCATGTTCAACCAACTTATGCCCTCTGTATAAGTGAAAATATGATAATGGCATTTTAAATACGCCTTATGGAGTTTGCATATGAACCCTTGGTTCATATGGACTTCATTTAATTTGTTGCTAGATGCATTAGTACAAATCATAGAATATTTCCATGTCATGATCATGCATCATATTGTCGCATTTGCATTGATTGTGTTCTTTTTGTGTTTGCCGGTGGTTGTCCCCTCTCGATAGATGTGTTCCGATGATGAGTTTGATGACACCGATGAAGAGCTATATTATCTTCAAAAGTGCCAGGCAAGCAAACCCCCCTTGTTCATTCCGATACAATGCCACTCTCTCGCTCCTTCTCTCTTTTCCTGCATTAGGACAACAACGATTCAACTGTTACATGCTACGGTAGTTGAACCCCTTTCCTCTGCATGACCTGTCATTGCCACAGTAAATAGATGAAACCGACTAGCATGAGTAGGAGTTGTTTGAGCCCTGATGTGCCTACTCATTCATGCTTGTTTGTCATGCCTGCTATTGCATAGAGTTGTGTTGGGTTTGATTCATCGGGAATGAATTGGAATGGTGATGAACATGTCCTACTGTGTGTGAGCTAAGTGTGTGAACACGATTTGGTAAAGGTAGCGGTGAGAGGCCAAGTATTAGTACATGGTGGGTTGTCTCATTGAAACCGTTCTTAGGAACTGAGTTCTGTGCCTGTGATCCATGAACAGCTACTACCACTCATTGGGATCCTTAATTGACCCTCTTGGCTTCTTAATCACCCTAGTACTCTGTCCAGGAGTTGCAACTAGTTTCTGGTGTTTGTAGATTATGTGTTGGCGGCCGTGCGTAGTGCTGACCCTAGGGGTGGGCTATGATGCGGTAGATACACCGTGGCACGGTGTATCGGGTGCGCGTTTGGTGTCTCGGGATCCCTGTTCACATCATTCGGGGCCGTATGTGGAAACCTCGGAGGGACTCCCTGCGGATGGAACCTGGACTAGAGACTTGAGTGTTTAGGTAGGCCGTGGCCGACACCCTCATTGGGCTTCCGCTTGAAGGTTGCCGAGTACATGTCGTGTAAACGACGGTAACTGGTGGGAGCATGTGTGAAGAAGTACACCCCTGCAGGGTTATCATTATCTATTCGAATAGCCGGATTCCTCGGATATGGAAACTTGGACCCCTTGCATAGTTCATAGAAAAGTGAAAGTGGATACTCTAAAACTCGCAAGATAAGTGTGAGTGCTATGGATGGCCTTCTTGTTGGGAGACGTGAGCGGATCCATAGTGGTGTATTGAATGGTGAATATGTGGACTCGTGTGCGCCACCTCAAAAGAGTTGCTTGCAGTCGTAGTTTAGGTTAGCCACTAAGTCAAAGCTGGCTTGCTGCAGTTAAACTCCACCACCCCCTTTATTGATACCGATGCATATGTAGATAGTTCCGATGTTTGCCTATTTTATGTTTTGCAGAGAGACGTCAGTCTCGCTAGTAGTTCCGTGTGGACTTCGACGTTTAGCTTGATACCTCAGCTACGATCTTGTGCCCTCGGCAGGATCTGGTAGATCGTCAGGCTTCTTAGCCTTTTTCATTTGTAGATGCCTGTACTCAGACATGTTAAGCATCCGCATGTGCTTTGATTGTATGCTCAGAATGATGGGTCATGAGACCCATGTGTGTAATATCTCGCTCCTCGGAGCCTAATGAATAAATACTTGAGTCGTAGAGTTATGTTGTGATGCCATGCTGCATTTACACATATCGAGCATATTGTGTGTATGATTGAAATGCTTGGTATGTGTGGGATCCGACAATCTAGTTGTTTATCCTTGGCAGCCTCTCTTATGGGGAAATGTAGTCTAGTGCTTCCATGAGTCATAGTAGTCCGTGTTGCGGAACGTGGCAGAAAACAAAAAATTTCCTACGGTTTCACCAAGATCCATCTATGAGTTCATCTAGCAACGAGTGATTGGATGCATCTACGTACCTTGTAGATCGCAAGCGGAAGCGTTCAAAGAACGGGGATGAGGGAGTCGTACTCGACGTGATTCGAATCACCGAAGATCCTAGCACCGAACGGACGGCACCTCCTCGTTCAACACACGTACGGTCAGCGTGACGTCTCCTTCTTCTTGATCTAGCAAGAGGGAAGGAGAGGTTGAGGGAGATGGCTCCAGCAGCAGCACGACGGCGTGGTGGTGATGGAGCTGCAGTACTCCGGCAGGGCTTCGCCAAGCGCTATGGAGGAGGAGGAGGTGTTGGAGAGGGAGAGGGAGGCACCAAAGGCAGGGGTAAGAAGTCCTCCATCTCCCCACTATATATAGGAGGGCCAAGGGGGGGGCGCCGGCCCTAGGAGATCTAATCTCCTAGGGTGGTGCGGCCAAGGGGAGGAATCCCTCCTCCCCAAGGCACCTAGGAGGTGCCTTCCCCTCCTAGGACTCTTCCTCCTTGAAACCCTAGGCGCATGGGCCTCTTGGGGCTGGTGCCCTTGGCCCATGTAGGCCAAGGCGCACCCCCTTACAGCCCATGTGGCCCCCCGGGACAGGTGGCCCTACCCGGTGGACCCCCGGGACCCTTCCGGTGGTCCCGGTACAATACCGGTGACCCCGAAACTTGTCCCGATGCCCGAAATAGTACTTCATATATATAATTCTTTACCTCCGGACCATTCCGGAACTCCTCATGATGTCCGGGATCTCATCCGGGACTCCGAACAACATTCGGGTTACTGCATATACATATCCCTACAACCCTAGCGTCACCGAACCTTAAGTGTGTAGACCCTACGGGTTCGGGAGACATGTAGACATGACCGAGATCGCTCTCCGGTCAATAACCAACAGCGGGATCTGGATACCCATGTTGGCTCCCACATCCTCCTCGATGATCTCATCGGATGAACCACGATGTCGAGGATTCAAGCAACCCCGTATACAATTCCCTTTGTCAATCGGTATGTTACTTGCCCGAGATTTGATCGTCGGTATCCCAATACCTCGTTCAATCTCGTTACCGGCAAGTCACTTTACTCGTACCATAATGCATGATCCCGTGACCAGACACTTGGTCACTTTGATCTCATTATGATGATGCATTACCGAGTGGGCCCAGTGATACCTCTCCGTCATACGGAGTGACAAATCCCAGTCTTGATCCATGTCAACCCAATAGACACTTTCGGAGATACCCGTAGTATACCTTTATAGTCACCCAGTTATGTTGTGACGTTTGGTATACCCAAAGCACTCCTACGGTATCCGGGATTTACACGATCTCATGGTCTAAGGAAAAGATACTTGACATTGGAAAACTCTAGCAAACGAACTATACGATCTTGTGCTATGTTTAGGATTGGGTCTTGTCCATCACATCATTCTCCTAATGATGTGATCTCGTTATCAATGACATCCAATGTCCATAGTCAGGAAACCATGACTATCTGTTGATCAACGAGCTAGTCAACTAGAGGCTTACTAGGGACATGTTGGTGTCTATTATTCACACATGTATTACGATTTCCGGATAACACAATTATAGCATGAATAAAGACAATTATCATGAACAAGGAAATATAATAATAATGCTTTTATTATTGCCTCTAGGGCATATTTCCAATTGTCTCCCACTTGCACTAGAGTCAATAATCTAGTTACATTGTGATGAATCGAACACCCACGGAATTCTGGTGTTGATCATGTTTTGCTCTAGGGAGAGGTTTAGTCAACGGATCTGCTACATTCAGGTCCGTGTGTACTTTACAAATATCTATGTCTCCATCTTGAACATTTTCACGAATGGATTTGAAGCGAGGCTTGATGTGCCTTGTCTTCTTGTGAAACCTGGGCTCCTTGGCAAGAGCAATAGCTCCAGTGTTGTCACAGAAGAGCTTGATCGGCCCTGACGCATTGGGTATGACTCCTAGGTCCGTGATGAACTCCTTCAGCCAATCAAGCATGGGGCGGCGCGGCGGCGGCGAGGAGCGCTGTGGCCGCGGCGGCGCCATGGCCGGCGGCGAGGAGCGCTCGGCAATGTGGTTAGGGCGGTTAGGGGAGGCAATCAAGCATGGGGTTAGGGGGAAAAGGATCGTGGCCTCACAGCAGTTGCAGGAGTCGTAGAAGCGGGCTCCGGGAAGCTCGGACGGCGGTAAATCGACGGTGGAAATCCGCGGTGGCCGACGAGGAAGACGAAGACGATGGCGTCGTTTCAGGCATCCCGTGGGCGCGTGCTTCGTCTTGGTGCTTCACGGCGTCGAGGAAGACCCGTTGGACAGGGCAGAGGGGCAAGGGGAGCACGATGGCTGCGGTGGTGCTCGTCGGCGTACTCCGGCTCGTTCGGGCGGCCGCGAGGAAGAGAGCAGAGGAAACGAAGAGAGTGCAGCAAGTGAGGGAGAAGAGAGAGGGCTTCGAGGCGTCTCCAGGCGCAGGATTGGGTTGACGGGGAGCGCGACACGGCGAAGCCGGAGGTGGCGCGGTCGGGTGCGTGCGCTGGCTGCCAGTGGGCACAAGGTTGAAGACCACCTTGCCCCTGGTGGGCTGGGCCAACAGTGCCAGGCCAGCTGGGCCGCCAGGTAAGGCCAGGTAAGCCTTTTCCTTTTCCTATTTTTCTTTTACTATTTTGTTTTATTTGTTCTGATTTAGTTTAGGAACTAAATAATTTTAGATAATTCTGAAAATTATTTTGGAGGTTAACTGGATTATTTCAGGGCTCCACAAATAACTTTAGAATATTAGGACCATTTAAAAAATATATATAGCATTTAAACGGCTCCAATTCAAATACTTTTTTGTTAATTCAAAATTCCAAAGGTGGCCTAAAAATATATTCATCATTTTTGGGAGAGGTTTTCACCTTAACCAGAAATCATGAACTTTTCTTAGGGACATTTTGGGTTTCTTTGAAAAAGAATTTAATCAAGCCTAGATGGATTGATTTAGTGCTAGGGTTTGAACAATCCCCATTTCAAGTTTAAAAGAAATTTAGACATGATGCAACAACCAAGCTAGTCCAAGTGCATGGCAAGGCTAGGGATGTTACAACTCTCCCCTACTAAACAAGAATCTCGTCCCGAGATTCAAGACGTGAGGTAAGAGGAAAGGGGGTCGCCAAACTATCACAATCTTCATGATCCATTTGCCCTTCTCGAGGATGTTGATTCACTGCTTCAATTGATCTTGACGTCTTTACTTTCGAGATCTTTGTCCAACACAGTGACGACAGAAGAAACTCTACAGGAATCGTTCTTCTCAAAGAACGAGCAACTCAAGATCAACTCATGGAGTGAGACGTTGAAACATCTCATGAGCTGAGACGCTAACTCACGTCAAGTGGGAAGGAAGGAAACAGATGACGAAAGTTCAATTTGGTAGGCAAGAATTCCACGCTTGAGTAAGATGGTACAAGAGTTCAAAGTAGCAAGGAAATAATTGCCATGATTCCATAACAGAGCACCTTAGCGAAGGTGACTCATAGATATATTCCCTCAAGTGGCAAAAGAATTACTTGTGATACTGAGATCATTGGAACTCTTTACACCAGCCTAAGGCAATCACAAACGATCATTTGAAGGAGTTCGAAAGGATGACATACTCGGACTAGAACGAAAGATGTGGACTACCTTGTTGAAGACATGCGTATCATCAGAAATGGATGGGACCCATGGTAGGAACACTTTCAAAGATGATCCTGAACATCAGTTACTGAGAAGGGCAGCCCATGGAAAATTGGCACAACGGGGTGCAAGCTAGGAACAAAATGCAAATGTTGGGAATGTTCCAACCATCATTTCTGCCTGAGATTCAGATCTGGTTAGAAACAGGATGCTTCAGACTCAACATGTCTGAAAAGAAGAGTTGCAACACAAATCGATGAGATGACGTTGTGAGATTCTCGGGAAATAAACTACGATAGCAAGCTCCAAAACATGAGTTGGTTCTGCTACATACATGTGAACACGTTGTCCCAGACAAGCATGATCACGTAGTAGTCTTACAATGAAACACTACCGAGTTCAGGTTGGGAACCATCATCGAGGATAACGGAATCTTGTACAAATCCGTCTGGTACCTTCAGGACTAGCACTTAGAACTTATTATCCTTGAACAAATTAATAAGTGGCTTAGTGTGCTATGGAATTCATATGGAATGAAGATGATCAGTCTAACAGACCGCGGAATACTTTGCACGTGCATGGCTGACTCGGAATGATTCCAGAGGAGGTAAAACAAGTCTTCTCAACTTCATGGCGGCAACTTGCATCAATTGCACAAGAATTGGAGAAAGTCACTTATTTCATCCAAACATATACCTCGTGAGCGGAACACGAAGGCATTGTTTACAAAGTTTCCAACACTAGCTTAATGTCAACAAAATCATGGATAGGATAAGGATGTTGTCGATGGGCTCAACAACAACTCATCCAAGTTTCCATAAAATGGAATCCCACAACTATGTGAACAAGGAGATAGTATTGGTCAAACACAAAGGATATAATGGTGTATGCTCGAGGAGACAACCACGAGTAAGACAACATTACGAACATCGTTGGTTCTGATCTGACTTGACGATAGCCCATACTCAAGTCAAAGTTTTGACAAGGCAATAGATCCAACAACTGATCACGAGGACCAATCGATGGAGATATCATCTCTCTTCTACACACACATACACAAAAAGATATCCCTTAACATGAACTAAGTCAGACAAGCTTTTATCTTCCAACTCTCCAAGTTGTTGTTTGGCTTAACCAACTAGCTCAGGGTTATCCCACACAGATTCTTGGAGAATGGGTGGTTTCGAGGAAAAACAAACATGATCACGAACTCAACATAGCGGTCAGGTGACAACCTGGTAATACTTCCGAGAAGATATTCGAAACATCACGAACCACCGATATGTTACTAAGCTCGAGAACAATCTTGCTTTTCAGAGCAAGACGATATGATCAGATAAGCAAGGGATTGAATAATCCTAACTCGTTGATCGAAGAGTGCACCAGAAATAAGGACTAGGTAGCACGATCAACCTTAGGGTGATGATTCAGTAATCAACTCGCTAAGAATGAGGTTATTGTCCATTTAACTACCAAGCAACTAGTTGCTAGGAGTATTGATTTCACACATCACAATTCACTTGTCGGCATTCCGGTTGCGACAACACGAAACCGAGGAATGAACAATGGTGGCGAGGGGTATCACCATACCAAGAATTCATAAGATGGTGTGCAATTCCCATAACATTCTTGATATAAAGATGGTAATATCCCAAGGTAGAACAGATCAAAGGCTGGATTGGCAATTTGATCTGTGGAATATGACTGCTTTGACCAGTCCAAGAAATGGATGAGGCACTGGAGCTTGTTTCTCCTAGTCATTCTGGAATAGAATGGCTTGATGGACCCCAAGAATAATGGCATCAATGGACATGAATGCACACATACTCTTGACTATCAAATGATAGACGAAGGTCAAAATACAATTAAAGAGGAACAACTCAAAGGGACATACAATTTTCTAAGTTGTGGATGCATAGATTAGCATGTCGAACCAAGTTCAACAGGTTTCTTCCGGATAACCCATGCAGACGGGTAGGACTGGCAGATTCACAATGTAAAATGGAGAGCTCATCAAGAGCACTCTGGTTGTGATCTTTTGGTTCAAGAACTTCTGCCATAAGCAGTTCACGGTATTTGGAAGAAGGATATACCACGAACCTCGAAGACTATCGCAAAGGTTACTAATATCCTAGAGGAACTAGCAACACTATCAACAGGAAGAAAGTAGGGTGAATCTTGGGCTCAAGAACCCAGGAGTAGAATACCTACTACTAAATGGCATCACGGATGCTTTCAAGAATGATGGCCAGAATCATCACACTGGGGATATGAAAGCATTGCTCAATTCTCGAGGACACCTAGGGTCATAATACTAACTCCAACATACACGTCAAGGCAACGGAGTACCTGAACACACTGATTAGTGTGCTTAATCTGGCCCAAAAATACAACGGGAACATGGAGGAAATATTTGCAAGTCCATCAGACTGTTTAGAAACTTGGGATGACTCGGACAACATAACTGCTGTAAATGCTCAAAAAGATTTGAGACATCCTGCAAAATGGTGGCATAACCACTCAACATCACAATATCAAGGTTCTGAGGCAAGCTATGAACATATGGAAGTAGTAGGACCTGAACTGAGGCTTGAACTCAACAATCCTAGGCAACTACGGTTTAGTAACACGTCATCCTGAGAGATAGAAGAGAAGCCTAGTTCTTAACCCCGTAGAAAAGATAAGATGACTCAGATCAGAAGGTCATGAGGATAAGGAGTAAAAAGAGCCTTACGTTCCCATCCACAATCAGTTCCCTTATATAACTAAAGCATTTCTAGACACGACTTTGACCAGCTTGGCTTGGTAATCCTACAGGCATTCAGGCTCTGATACCAAACTGTCGGGACCCTGATTTCAAGTCACAAGGATCTAGCCGGTAACACCTCATATCACTTTGCGGCCTCACGCACGGTATTCCCACGGGTGTCGCCTTACCATGGCTCGGGACCATTTGCGCCTTTTGGCTCACGTATATGATAGTGCCGCTAGCATCCACATGACAGGGAACCCGGGCCGACATGACTAGTCGTAAACCCAAAGTGGCACTAACTTACAGGGACAGGCATACATGAATCAACATCGAGCATGTCGGTCAGCAGCGTGCGAATCCGGGCTGTAGCACTGGGCTAACAGGACTCCGGTGAACCGGGCTGTAGCACTGGGCTAACAGGACTCCGATGAACCGGGCTGTAGCAGGCTAGGCAGGACTCCGGATGTCACCGCGTGACATTTCCCTGAAGGGACAGACACAGGAACGAAGTGAATCACATGCCGGCCAGTCAAGTATTCCGGAGCAGTAGTGCTGGGCTAGCAGGACTTCGGTGAACCGGGCTGTAGCGGACTACTATGGCTCATGGAAGGACAAGACTACATTTCCCCATAAGAGAGGCTACTAAGGATAAACAACTAGGTTGTCGGATCCCACACAAACCAAGCATTTCAATCATACACACAATATGCTCAATATGTGCAATACAACATGGCATCACAACAAGACTCTACAACTCAGAGTATTATTCATTAGGCTCCGAGGAGCGAGATATTACAAACATGGGTCTCATGATCCAAAAATCATAGCAATCAATCAAAGCACATGCGGAAGCTTAACTTGTTTGAGTACAGACATTTATAAATGAAAAAGGCTGAGAAGCCTGACTATCTACCAGATCCTACCGAGGGCACAAGATCGTAGCTGAGGTAACAAGCTAAACGTCGAAGTCCATGTGGAACTACTAGCGAGACTGAAGTCTCTCTGCAAAACATAAATTAAGCAAACATGAGTACAAATGTACCCAGCAAGACTTACATCAGAACTAACTACATATGCATCGGTATCAACAAAGGGGGTGGTGGAGTTTAGCTGCAGCAAGCCAGCTTTGACTTAGTGGCTAACCTGAACTACGATTGCAAGTAACTCTTTTGAGGTGGCGCACACGAGTCCACAAATTCACCATACCAATACACCACTATGGATCCGCTCCCGTCTCCCTGCGAGAATGCCATCCATAGCACTCACGCTTATCTTGCGAGTTTTAGAGTATCCACTTTCACTTGTCTATGAACTATGCAAGGGGTCCAAGTTTCCATATCCGAGGAATCCGACTATTCGAATAGATAATGATAACCCTGCAGGGGTGTACTTCTTCACACACGCTCTCGCCACTTATCGCCCTCTACACGTCATGTACCTCGGCAACCTTCAAGCGGAAGCCGGGCGAGGGAGTCGGCCACAACCTGACTAACCAACAAGTCTCTAGTCCAGGTTTATCGCCTATTCGGGTTCCATCCGCAAGGAGATCCGGCCGGGGTGTCACTCACGGCCCCAAATGATGTGTGCAGGGTTCCCAAGCCCACCATCCGGGTGCCACTTGGTACACAGTGCCATGGTGCCTAGTCTATCCCAAGCCCACCTATACCGGGTGCCACTTGGTAGACTACTAACACTACCTACAAACACCAGAAACTAGTTGCAACTCCTGGACAGAGATCAGGTTGATTAATAAGTCGAGAGGGGCACTTAAGCATTCCAATGCATGGTAGTAGCTGTTGATGTATCACAAACACAGAACTCAGTTCCTAAGGACGGCTGCAATGAGACAACCCACCATGTACTCCTACATGGCCTCTCACCGCTACCTTTACTAAATCATGTTCACACACTTAGCTCACACAAAGTAGGACATGTTCATCACCATTCCAATTCATTCCCGATGAATCGGACCCGACACATCTCTATGCAATAGTAGGCATGACAAACAAGCATGAATGAGTAGGCACATGAGGGCTCAAACAACTCCTACTCATGCTAGTGGGTTTCATCTATTTACTGTGGCAATGACAGGTCATGCAGAGGAAAGGGGTTCAACTACCGCAGCATGTAACAGTTGAATCATTGTTGTCCAAATGCAGTAAAAGAGAGTAGGAGCGAGAGAGTGGGATTGTATCGGAATGAACAAGGGGGTTTGGCTTTCCTGGCACTTCTGAAGATAATATAGTTCTTCATCGGTGTCATCGAACTCATCGTCGGGATACGCCTACTGAGAGGGGACAAGCACCAGCAATAGAGAAGAACACAATCAATGCAAATGCTACAATATGATGCATGATCATGGCATGTATATGTGATGTTGTTTGTGCTAATGCTACAAGTTCAATGGAGCTCATTTGAATCAAGGATTCAAATGCAACTCCAAACTTAAGCATTTTAAGTGCCCTTTATGTGTTTTCATCTATACAGCAGGTTTAGGTTGGTTTTTCATTAACGAAACTAGTACAGATGGATAGATTGAATTTTTCTGATAATTTTTCATATATAAATTATTTCATTTGGAGTTACAGTTGAATTTCTATGATTTTTCTAAGTTTTGGGCATTTTCTGAAAATAATAAATCATTTCAGATTTATTTAAATTCCAAAAAGGAATTATTGCGTCAGCATGTCCTCACAGTGACGTCAGCAGGTCAACGGCTCGGTCCAGGTCAAACCTGACGTGTGGGGTCCACATGTCAGTGACACAGTTAACTAACAAGGTTAATTAAAATTAAACTAAACCTAATCTAGTTTAGTTAAGGCCTAGGCCCACATGTCAGAGTCTAATTAAACGAACTAAATAAATTAACACTAACCTGGGTTAATTAGCAGGTCTGGCCCCACGCGTTAGTGACCCAGGGTGGTCAAACCCTGGTCAGACGGGGTCAAACCCCCGGGTCAACTCGCCGGAGTTGGCCCGCGGCTCGTCGCTGGCGAAGCCCGAGACGGCGGAGGGGCTCGGGATTCCTCCTCCGGTGACCAAATGGCCGGCGGAGGGCATCTACGTGGAGCTGGGACTTGCCCGCATCCATTTGTGCAAACGACAGGGGCTGAGGTGGCCCGAACTCGCCGGAGGTAAGCTCGCTGCGGTGGCCGGAGTTCGGGCGCGGACGGTGTCAATGCTACGGTGCACAAGAGGAGAAGACGAAGAGTGCTACATGCTCCTGGGAGTGTGCTGAGCGCGCTGATGGGCTCGGACGCGAGCTACAACAGCTATGGCCGCGGCGGCGCCATGGCCGGTGGCGAGGAGCGCTCGGCAAGGTGGTTTGGGAGGTTAGGGGAGGCAATCGAGCACGGGGTTAGGGGGAAAAGGATCGTGGCCTCTTAGTGGTTGTAGGGGCCGTAGAAGCGGGCTTGGGGAAGCTCGGACGGCGGCAAATCGACGGTGGACATCTGCGGTGGCCGACGAGGAAGACGAAGACGATGGCGTCGTTTCAGGCGTCCCGTGGGCGCGTGCTTCCTCTTGGTGCTTCATGGCGTCGAAGAAGACCCGTTGGACAGGGCAGAGGGGCAAGGGGAGCATGGTGGCTGCGATGGTGCTCATCGGCGCACTCCGGCTCGTTCAGGCTGCCGCGAGGAAGAGAGCAGAGGAAAGGAAGAGAGTGCAACGAGTGAGGGAGAGGAGAGAGGGCTTCGAGGCGTCTCCAGGCGCGGGATTGGGTTGACGGGTAGCGCGCCACGGCGAAGCAGTAGGTGGCGCGGTCGGGTGCATGCGCTGGCTGCCAGTGGGCACAAGGTTGAAGACAACCTTGCCCCTGGTGGACTGGGCCAACAGTGCCAGGCCAGCTGGGCTGCCAGGTAAGGCCAGGTAAGCCTTTTCCTTTTCCTGTTTTTCTTTTACTATTTTGTTTTCTTTGTTCTGATTTAGTTTAGGAACTAAATCATTTTAGATAATTCTAAAAATTATTTTGGAGGTTAACTGAATTATTTCAGGGCTCCACAAATAACTTCAGAATATTTGGACCATTTAAAAAATATATATATATATAGCATTTAAACGGCTCCAATTCAAATACTTTTGTGTTAATTCAAAAATCCAAAGGTGACCTAAAAATATATTCATCATTTTTGGGAGAGGTTTTCACCTTAACCAGAAATCATGAACTTTTCTTAGCGAAATTTTGGGTTTATTTGAAAAATATTTTAATCAAGCCTAGATGGATTTATTTAGTGCTAGGGTTTGAACTATCCCCATTTCAAGTTTAAAAGAAATTTAGACAAGATGCAACAACCAAGCTAGTCCAAGTGCATAGCAAGGCTAGGGATGTTACACCAGAAGAACCGCCGCGGTCCGCTACGTCGTCTCGCCCAAGCCCCGAGCGCTCGCGCGCCTCGACGCGACCACCCCGACCTTGTCTTCGTCGTTCGGCCACCGAGATCACCGGCGACCCCCCGTCCTCATCAGCCCCTCCCCGAGCTCACCGACTCGCTTGTCGTGTTCTATGTGAGCTTCTGATCATCCTCCCCCTCTCTGTTCTCTCTCTTGCACTCTGTAGCCGCCATGCCCCTCTCGCCCGACTGCGCTGCTGCCTGCAATCGCCGCCGACACGACTCCGGCGACCATTTGGTTCGGGCGTCGTGTCCAACACACTCGCTGCCTCGCGTAGCCGCTGTAGGGGTCACGCACGCGCTTCCACGGCCACTCCTTCTACATCACCGCGCTCACCCGAACGCCGCCGCCGCCTCGAGCTCGTTTCCGGCGAGCTCCGGCCGTCCCCGCTGCCACCACACGCCGCGCTGGATGCGGGTGAGCTCCAGCTCCCCGCAGCTGCCCTCGGCCGCTCGTTTGGGCGCCAGGGAAGCGATCCCGACGCGCTCCGCCGCGTCTGGACTCGTCGGCGGCTAAACGCCGGCGACCGCTGACCCGTTGACCGGCGTGGGTTGACCCCACTGCCCGATTTGACCTCCCCTCTCTCTCACTGACTTGCGGGCCCCGCCCAACTAATTACCCTAGTTAGCACTAATTAACTAGTTAGGTTAGTTAATACAGTCAGTGACTAGTGGGCCCTGCCCGGTTAGTTAGGGCTAACTAACTTAGTTAGTTGACTGGGTCACTGACTAGTGGGTCCCACTGGTCGGGTTTGACCTGGTCGACGCTTGTTGACTGCCGACGTCACCCTGACCCACTGCGGACGCAATAATGTAATTTCTGGATTAAAAACAATTCTGGAAATTCCTGAAATTGCTTTAAACTTCCAAAAACCATAGAAATTCAACCGTAGCTCAGAATGAAATAAATTATATATTAAAAATTATCAGAAAAATCCAATCTATCTATCTGTACCATTTTCATGCATGTTAGAACAACTTAAGGCCACTGTTTAGGACAAATCAAATGAATGGTATTTAAATAACCACATGTGGAGTTTGAATTTGAACTTTGAGTTCAAACCAACTTCATTTAATTGTGTTGCTAGTTGCATTAGCTCAATCAACAACATATTGCCATGTCAGTATCATACATCATGTTGTGCATTGCATTGATTGTGTTCCTTCTCTGTTGCCGGTGGTTGTCCCCTCTCGATAGACGTTGACCGACGTTGTGATCGTTGACACTGATGAAGACCCAATGATATCTTCAGAAGTGCCAGGCAAGCAAAACCCCCTTGTTCATTCTGATACAATCCCACTCTCTTGCTCCTGCTCTCTTTTACTGCATTAGGACAACAACGATTCAACTGTTACATGTTGCGATAGTTGAACCCCTTTCCTCTGCATGACCTGTCATTGCCACAGTAAATAGATGAAACCCACTAGCATGTGTAGGAGTTGTTTGAGCCCTGATGTGCCTACTCATTCATGCTTGATTGTCATGCCTGCTACTGCTTAGAGTTGAGTCAGGTCTGATACATCGGGGATGAATTGGAATGGCGATGAACATGTCCTACTGTGTGTGAGCTAAGTGTGTGAACACGATTTGGTAAAGGTAGCGGTGAGAGGCCATGTAGGACTACATGGTGGGTTGTCTCATTGAAGCCGTCCTTAGGAACTGAGTTCTATGTTTGTGATCCATGAAATAGCTACTACCACACGTTGGGCCCTGAAATATGACCCCGCTCGACTTATTAACCGCCCTTGTCCTCTGTCCAGGAGTTGCAACTAGTTTCTAGTGTTTGTAGGATATGTGTTGGCAGCCGTGCGTAGCACTGACCCTAGGGGTGGGCTATGATGCGGTAGATACACCGTGGCACGGTGTACCGGGCTCCCGTTTGGTGTCTCGGGAACCCTGCACACATCATTTGGGGATGTGAGCGAAACTCCGGCCGGATCTCCTCGCGGATGGAACCCGAATAGGCGATAAACCTGGACTAGAGACATGTGTGGTTAGTCAGGTCGTGGTCTACACCCACGTCGGCTTTCACTTGAAGTTTGCCGAACACATGTCATGTGCAGACGCTAAGTGGTGGTGAAAGTGCGTTATATCGACTAGAGGGGGGGTGAATAGGCGATTTTTATGAAAGTCTTCAAAACATGGAAGTTATGAAGACAAACGATAGAAATAAACCTATTACCCTGCAGCGGAAGGTAGACTACACTAGGCAAGCCATAGTCAAATATTCAATAGAGTGAAAGCACAATGACTAATAGCAGCAATGTAGTAAGGATCAGGTAGGAAGATATTGTGAAGCCACACAGAACACGCAGTCACTCAGTGAAGACAAAAGATAGTGCGAACATACAATGACTTCACAAGGAGTAACAGTAAGTAAAGGGAAGGGAAGATGAAACCAGTGACGCACTGAAGACAATGATTTGTTGGACCAGTTCCAGTTGCTGTGACAACTGTACGTCTGGTTAGGGCGGCTAGGTATTTAAACCTTAGGACACACAGTCCCGGACACCCAGTCCTGAATACGCAGCTCAGGACACCCAGTCCTCACCGTATTCCCCTTGAGCTAAGGTCACACAGACCTCGCCCAATCACTCTGGTAAGTCTTCAAGGTAGACTCCCAAACCTTCACAGATTTTGTTCACCGGCAATCCACAATGTCTCTTGGATGCTCAAAACGCGACGCCTAACCGGCTGGCGGATGCACAGTCCTCAAGTGTAATAAGTCTTCAGATCACACAGACAAGAAGACTTAAGTGATGCCTAATTCTCTTTGGCTCTGGGTGGTTAGGGCTTTATCCTCGCAAGGAATTCTCTCTCAAAGGCTTCGAGGTGGGTTGCTCTCAAACGACAAAAGCCGTACTCTGAATCTGAGTAGCCAACCGTTTATGGTTGTAGGGGGTGGGCTATTTATAGCCACTTGGCAACCCGACCTGATTTGTCCGAAATAACCCTGGGTCACTAAGGAACTGACACGTGTTCCAACGGTCAGATTTCAAACTCACATGGCAACTTTACTAGGGCTTCAAGCAAAGCTGACTTGCCTGACTCTGGACAAGATTCGCTCTCAAAGTCTTCACTCGAAGACATAGGTTTTGTTTAAGCATCACTTCAGTCATTCTGACTGGTTCTCTTGGACCCCACTTAACAGTACGGTGGTTCCTATGACTCAACACAGAAGAAAGAGAACTACAAAAGATCTAAGTCTTCGAGCTCCATAGGCTTCATGTGGTGTCTTCTCTTGTCATAGTCTTCAATGTGAATATCTTCATATACCACCTTTGACTTCAATGTCTTCATACATTTTTAGGGGTCATCTCTGGTAGGAAAACCGAATCAATGAGGGACTTCTACCTGTGTTATCCTGCAATTCTCACAAACACATTAGTCCCTCAACTAGGTTTGTCGTCAATACTCCAAAACCAACTAGGGGTGGCACTAGATGCACTTACAGGTGGAAACATGTGTGAAGAAGTACACCCCTGCAGGGTTATAAATGATCTATTCGAATAGCCGCGTCCACGGTAAAGGACTTCTGGGTTGCCTATAACAGTTCATAGACAAGTGAAAGTGGATACTCTAAAATGCGCAAGATAAGCATGAGTGCTATGGATGGCGTTCTCGTAGGGAGACGGGAGCGGATTCATAGTGGTGTATTGATATGGTGAATATGTGGACTCGTGTGCGCCACCTCAAAAGAGTTACTTGCAGTCGTAGTTTAAGATAGCCACCGAGTCAAAGCTAGCTTGCTGCAGTTAAACTCCACCACCCCCTTTGTTGATACCGATGCATATGTAGCTAGTTCTGATGTAAGTCTTGCTGAGTACTTCTGTACTCACGTTTGCTTAATTTATGTTTTGCAGAGAGACTTCAGTCTCGCTAGTAGTTTCGCGTGGACTTCGACGTTTAGCTTGGTAACTCAGCTACGATCTTGTGACCTCGGTAGGATCTGGTAGATAGTCAGGCTTCTTAGCCTTTTCCATTTGTAGATGCCTGTACTCAGACATGTTAAGCTTCTGCATGTGCTTTTATTTGTATGCTATGATTGTTGGGTCATGAGACCCATGTTTGTAATATCTCGCTCCTCGGAGCCTAATGAATAAATACTTGAGTCGTAGAGTTATGTTGTGATGCCATGTTGTATTTACACATATCGAGCATATTGTGTGTATGATTGAAATGTTTGGTATGTGTGGGATCCGACAATCTAGTTGTTTATCCTTGGCAGCCTCTCTTATGGGGAAATGTAGTCTAGTGCTTCCATGAGCCATAGTAGTCCGCTACAGCCCGGTTCACCGGAGTCCTGCTAGCCCAGCACTACTGCTCAGGACACTTGACTGGCCGGCATGTGTTTCACTTCATTCCTGTGTCTGTCCCTTCGGGGAAATGTCACGCGATGACATCCGGAGTCCTACCTAGCCTGCTACAGCCCGGGTTCCCGGAGTCCTGTTAGCCCAGTGCTACAGCCCGGATTCACACGCTGCTGACCGACATGCTCGATGTGATTCATGTATGCCTGTCCCCATAGGTTGGTGCCGCTTTGGGTTCACGACTAGCCATGTCGGCCCGGGTTCTCTGTCATATGGATGCTAGCAACACTATCATATACGTGAGCCAAAAGGCGCAAACGCGGGCCATGGTAAAGCGACACCCATGGGAATACCCTGCGTGAGGCTGCAAAGTGATATGAGGTTTTACCAGCTAGATTGATGTGACCTGGAATCGGGGTCCTGACATGGGGATTCCAGATCGAAACTCGGGGGGCCGCCACCCTGTTGGTGTCGTGCGGCTCGGTGATGTAGAACCACCCCGATTGCCACCCCTTTATGGTCTCCACATAGGAGCCCTCGAGCCATGTAACGTTGGGCATTTTGCCCACCATGGCTCCGCCGCATTCCGCTTGTTGTCCGCCTACTACCTTCGGTTTGACATTGAAGGTCTTCAGCCATAGGCCGAAGTGGGGCCGGACACGGAGGAAAGCCTCGCACACGACGATGAACGCCGAGATGTTGAGGATGAAATTCAGGGCCAGATCATGGAAGTCCAGCCCATAATAGAACATAAGGCCGCGGACAAATGGATGGAGGGGAATCCTAGTCCGCGAACGAAGTGGGTGAGGAAAACCACCCTTTCGTAAGGTTCCGGGGTAGGGATGATCTGCCCCACGGCTGGCAGCCGGTGCGCGATATCCGCAACTTTTTGATGTCTCCCTCCGTGACGGAGGAGACCATCCACTTGCCTCCCGCTCCAGACATGTTTGGAGAGAGTAGAGGTGAAGGATGTGGACTTGGGCGCTGGAGCTCGAGTGCGCGAGAGTGGATGAGCAAGGAGGAAGAAGGCGTGGGAAGAAAAAGGTAGACTCTTATCCCTTTATAAGGGCGGACGAAAACTATGCACCCCCACCAGCCTAGTAAAACTCGCTTATCCCCCAAGCGCCGTAATTGATGGTGCGGTTGGGTTACCCACGTCCGTATTGATGGGAATCCCGTAACAAGGGGACACGATCTCTGCTTCGACAAGACGTGCCAAGGAAACCGCCTCGCGAAACACGCTGACTTTGGTTGTGAAAAACGATTCAGATGGTGGCCTGGTTGTGGTGTGATGTCACACTGCGAAACGCGCCGGCAGATTAGATTTGTGGAAATATTATTTTCTCTACGGTTGTATGTGGAACTTGTTTTGTAGAGCCGGACACGATCCTCGTGTTCAAAATCTTCTATGAAGTATTCAGAGGAGGAACCCGCCTTGCAATGCTGGAGACAATCTGCACGCCGGACTCATCGTCATTGAAGCCTAGTTCAGGGGCTACTGAGGGAGTCCATGATTAGGGGGTATCCTGATAGCCGGATTATATCTTTAGCCGGACTGTTGGACTATGAAGATACAAGATTGAAGACTTCGTCCCGTGTCCGGATGGGACTCTCCTTGGCGTGGAAGGCAAGCCTGGCAATACAGATATGTAGATCTCCTTCCTTGTAACCGACTCTGTGTAACCCTAGCCCCCTCCGATGTCTATATAAACCGGAGGGTTTAGTCCATAGGACCAAGAACAACAATCATACCATCGGCTAGCTTCTAGGGTTTAGCCTCTTCGATCTCGTGGTAGATCAACTCTTGTAATACTCATATCATCAAGATCAATCAAGCAGGAGTAGGGTATTACCTCCATCGAGAGGGCCCGAACCTCGGTAAAAACATCGTGTCCCCCGCCTCCTGTTACCATCCGCCTAGATGCACAGTTCGGGACCCCCTACCCGAGATCCGCCGGTTTTGACACCGACAATGCCCTTCTCATGGTTTACAGAGCAGAGGCGGTTCTCCCTAGTGACATCCATCACGACTCACCCCATGTGGCAGCTTATGTTGAATCTGATAATGAAAAGGCACGTCCGGATGCTCTTGACCTGTTGGATGAGGAGCGTGACCGTGCGGCGGCTCGTTTGGCGATTTACCAGCAAGATCCGCATCGTTATCATTGCCTCCGGGTTAAAACCAGGACCTTTCAAGAAGGAGATTGGTGCTCCGGCTCATCTAGGATCAACCTGACATGCACAAGATATCCCCACCTTGGGAAGGGCCCTTTGTGGTCAGTAAAGATTTGAACAACGGGTCATACTACCTTGTCGATGTTTGAGACCACAAGGACTCATGCATGTCGGAGGAGGAGACCCGCCGGCATGGAATATTGCTCATCTTCGTCCTTATTACACCTGAGCCACAGGCTCTTGTGATGTACATACTTTTTCAATGTATATTATATGATGAATATAATAAAGCGGGCATCCCTGATAATTGAGGGCCTCTATCGTTTCATTTCTGAGAATATGAGTCTTTATTGTCACTTCATACAATCACTTGGGGGCTTCCTACTTATTGAGCATAGCTATCACTACCCTCTTGATCCGGCTTGTACGCCATGATTATAAAATACTTGGGGGCTTCCTGCTCATTGAGCATAGCTATGACTACCCTAATATTCCGGCTTATACGCCTGGAATAAAATATTACTTGGGGGTCCTTGTTAATGAACAAGAGCTTTGTTGTCCCTTGTAATAGGCTTGGACGCCAGGTGTATTCACCAAAAATTCGGGTTATCCTGCCTTTGTTTGCCTGCCACTCCGACCAGGTAATCCTGGAATGACTCGTCGTACTCTTGACAATCAATCTTATAAAGACCCTGAACTTGTCAAAGTTAAAATGGCGATTGGTCATTTGAGGTCCGGCTTACGGGTTTGAATTAAGTTTAACTTAGCGTCTATGCGGCCCTTGAATAGCACTTGAAATTGAGGCCTGGCAGCCTATGAATGCCTTGATTTTTCTTTTTGGCTTTGAACATTTTTTTGAGGTTCATCTTTTGTGCCATGTTGATACATGGTTGAAAAACTGATTAGGGCCATGTTGCCTTATGGTTCATATATATATATCTATCCAGAGTTTTATTAACCCAGCCTGGTTTTGGACTTTAAGTCACCAGTGAGTGATGATTATGTGCTTGGAGTATTGTGCTCTAAACTTTGGGATGTTACCCCTTGCTGCATATGGCGTTGTAAACCGGCGGTATCAATAAATTGAACAGGGTGTTGTGGTCTCAGTCTTTCGGCTGTTACCCTTACTGCACGACGTATGATAAGCCGGTAGTGTGAACAAATATCACCTGTATGATTTTTGTTGTGATTATATGAGGTTTTTGATAAACCGGCCCTGGTTTTGGACTCTTTAGTCATTAGTAGTTTTTATATGGGGTATTGTGACCCGCCCTGGGGTAAACCGCCAGGGCACCTATTATCGGCTTATGTGCAGGAAAACATGATAAGTATAGTCTGCATAATTGATGGTATTATGAGCATAAGTGGCAGATCTTCACATGATGGATCGACAGTGTTATGCAAATAAAACATGCACGATGGCACGGCAGAGCATTGTTTAACTAGCCTATTACACGACTCTATGAGCCCATATGATGGAATGTTTTTCCAGACAAACTCTGATGATACAGATTATGAACCACCCAGCAGATCAATTTTCCTGGTCTTGGCGGCTTGAAGCTTCCGGGTCATCCCACGCCAGTTCTTCTTTTTCCTCTGTCGTCTGGAAGTTAGGCGACGACCAGTTGATGCCAATCAAGGCTTGAAATTCAGCTTTGTCATCGATAAGTTCAGACGGATCGATTTCAGGGGCGAAAGTATGCTTACGGATTAGAGGGATGAGATCCACAATTTTGTAAGCCGGCGTTGGCATTTTTTGATTGTTGGTCGTATAAGCCGCCTGGTACTTTGACATATCTGTTTCATCAGCAATAAGACTCACCAGCGGATGCATCTCCTGTATAGAAGCTGAAAAATCCTTCTTATCAAAGGGAGACCTGTCCTCTTTGAAGCTGGGGCAACCAGTGGCCAACTCTGCTGGGTCTAATTCTGCCTGCCACGCTTTAGCCTGGCTTAAAGCAGTAATGGCACTGGCTCTAGCGGCTAACCGCTTGATTTCTTCAATTCGGGCGGGCAGGATAGAAAGTTTGCTTAGAACATCACTGAGTAGGGATGGCGCTTGATTGGTTGGTGAGATGGTGGCTATTGTGCATTGAGCACCCGTGTATAGTTGCTCCATCAAGGTATAAACCTCCTTGAGCTTAATCAACATTTCTTGGCCAAGATTGTTGCTCCTAGGGCATGTTCAGCCTTTTCAGCCCTCTGTATCAGGGCAGCCTTTTTCTTCAGCCCAGGCGGCTTTCTCAGTATTAAACCCAGTTTTCAGCTTCTCCGTTTCATTCAAGCTAAACTTGAATTTGGAGTCAGCCTTCCGGGTCTCAGCTTCTTGTGTTTTAAGCCGGGTTTTTAAATTGCTCAACTGAGATTGAAAATGACTGGAGGCCTCCTATAAGTAGAAGATTGAAACAAATATTCACAGTTATGCTATAGTTTTATACAAAGGAAAGTCCCAAGCCCATTGCAAGCAATAGCACTTGGCACTTGGGGGCTAATGGGTGTATAAAGTTTCTTTATGAAGCAGTGACAGTGATAAGTCCTGGTTTATTCATGATGATTAAACCGGCCCTTGGGGGCTACAGGTGCAAAGTTGATCCTTGTTATATGAAAGTCCTGGCTTAACTTCATATGTTTAAGTCGGCCCTTGGGGCTACAGGTTTTCATTTTGATACATATCTAAAAGTCTAGAATATATTTTATTCTATCATATTTAGTAGACTTGGGGGATGAAGGAATATATCTTATAGACAAGGCAGAAGTTTATACCTCATATTTGTGGTGCGTGTGTTTGACCATGTCAATCTCCAGATCGCGGCTAGTGTGCACTTGACTGAGTTAACCAGAGAGTACTTCACTGATGCTCAGATGAGAATAATTGGCCATGTCAAATTTGACTTTGCGTTTCTTGATCAGTTCTTCTTTGGCAGAGTGTTTTGCCAGGGCAGTAGGGTTCCCCGGTTCCCGGAAACCAGTGCCGGTGATAAGAAACTCTTCAATATTCGGTTCTGAAGGCTTGATTGGGCTTGGTGGTTCAGCACCCAAAGGATCAACAATTGTATGTTCAGAGGAGTCGCCAAGATTCTCTGGTGGCGGGTCATCAGCAAGTTCCTCCTGGCGTTGCATGGAGGCTTCAGATATTGGTGCTTGCTTTTCCGGTTCATGAGTATTGGGGTCTTCGGTTGGCTTGTTTATTTTGGCCTTTTTGCTAGGCTTTGCTATTCCACTACAAGAGGATTGAAAAAGTCAGTATATGTACAGAGACATGAAAAAACAAAGATAAAGTTTTTACCCAGGGGTAGTCTTGAAAGCCGGAAGCAGTGTATGTGCAGAGACATGAAAAAACAAAGATAAAGAAGAGTGAGAAGTCCCTTGATAATTTGAGTCAGAAGGATTAAGTGGTGGACGAATAAGACCTGCCTTGGGATAAAAAGAGTTGGAATTCTGAAGCACCTCATTCCGGCGTTTGCGTGGGGCTGGTGTGTTAGGTAAACCAGAGGAAAGCTCTCCGCCTCCACTGGTCTGAGTTCTGCGCCGGTTCTCGTGCTGTTGTTGCTTCAAAATAAAGTTGGGATCCAAGTGAGATAAAGGGTGAGAAAATCTTACTTTCCAGATCACTTGTCGATTTTTCTGTCTTGGCAAAGGCTCTGAGTCGGAGGAAATAATAGTTACCTCTTCATCACCTGCCTGGCTGGTTTCCGCGTCATCCTGATAGCAATCAGTGTCAATAAGATAGTTGAAAAAAGAGCTAAGTGAATCAAGGTCTACACCCGACTAATCATCTTCATCCAGGTTCAGCATATCAGATGCAGTCGATTTCTTCTTATTCTTCTTCAGGGCTTTAGTTCTAGCCTTATCTTTCTTGGCGAGTTTTTTGTCATAGTTCCTTTTCCAAAAGGCGGATCCAGCATGCAAAAATTACAATAAATGTTGGAGATTTGCAAAGTGATATGAATAATAAAGTGAAAAAGATGAACCGGACAGACTTACATCCGGTGCCGGGTTGAGTGTGCAGAAGGGATTCAGCCCGACTTTGCAGCAGCTCTCCAAGCTTTCATTGAGAAGGGTTTTGGTCATATCACTAATTGCTTTATCGGTCAAACGTGTTGAGCTGTAACACATCGGATCTTTGGCATCACCATTATATGTGCACATTAAACCAGGCCGACGGCTCAAAGGTATAATCCTCCAAGCCACCTAGCAACGGACCAGGTCGACACCAGTCAATCCATTGGCCAATAAAGCTCTAACCTTTGAAAAGACATGCATAAGTTTGGCTCTTTCAGCAGTGCTGAGCTGATACATCTCCAACGTATCTATAATTTTTGATTGCTCCATGCCATATTATCTACTGTTTTGGGCAATATTGGGCTTTATTATCCACTTTTATATTACTTTTGGGACTAACCTATTAACCGGAGGCCCAGCCCAGATTTGCTGTTTTATGACTTTTTCAGTGTTTTGAAGAAAAGGAATATCAGATGGAGTCGAAACGGAACAAAATCAACTGGAGAAGTTATTTTTGGAAGGAAACACACCTGATGGACTTGGACCCCACGTCAGAAGATACAAGAGCTGCCCACAAGGGTGGGGGGCGCGCCCCCTGTCTCGTGGGGCCCTCGTGGCTCCCCTGATGTACTTCCTGCACCTATATAACTCGACGTGACCTAAAACTTCCAGAACGAAAGATAGATCGGGAGTTCCGCCGCCAGATGCCTCCGTAGCCACCAAAAACCAATCTAGACCCGTTCCGGCACCCTGCCGGAGGGGGCAATCCATGTCCGGTGACCATCTTCATCATCCCGGTGCTCTCCATGACGAGGAGGGAGTAGTTCTCCCTCGGGGCTGAGGGTATGTACCAGTAGCTATGTGTTTGATCTCTCTCTCTCTCTCGTGTTCTTGATTTGGCACAATCTTGATGTATCGCGAGCTTTGCTATTATAGTTGGATCTTATGTTTCTGCTCCCCCTCTTCTCTCTTGTAATGAATTGAGTTTCCCCTTTAAAGTAATCTTATCAGATTGAGTCTTTAAAGATTTGAGAACACTTGATGTATGTCTTGCCATGCGTATCTGTGGTGACAATGGGATGCCATGTGATTCACTTGATGTATGTTTTGGTGATCAACTTGCGGGTTCCGCCCATGAACCTATGCATAGGGGTTGGCACATGTTTTCGTCGTGATTCTCTGGTAGGATCTTTGGGGCACTCTTTGAGGTTCTATGTGTTGGTTGAATAGATGAATCTGAGATTGTGTGATGCATATCGTATAATCATACCCACAGATACTTGAGGTGACATTGGAGTATCTAGGTGACATTAGGGTTTTGATTGATTTGTGTCTTAAGGTGTTATTCTAGTACGAACTCTAGGGCTGTTTGTGACACTTATAGGAATAGCCCAACGGATTGATTGGAAAGAATAACTTTGAGGTGGTTTCGTACCCTACCATAATCTCTTCGTTCGTTCTCCGCTATTAGTGACTTTGGAGTGACTCTTTGTTGTATGTTGAGGGATAGTTATGCGATCCAATTATGTTAGTATTGTTGAGGGAACTTACAATAGTGAAAGTATGAACCCTAGGCCTTGTTTCAACACATTGCAATACCGTTTACGCTCACTTTTATCACTTGCTACCTTGCTGTTTTTATTATTTCAGATTACAAATACCTTTATCTACTGTCCATATACCACTTGTTTCACTATCTCTTCGCCGAACTAGTGCACCTATACAATTTACCATTGTATTGGGTGTGTTGGGGACACAAGAGACTCTTTGTTATTTGGTTGCAGGGTTTCTTGAGAGAGACCATCTTCATCCTACGCCTCCTACGGATTGATAAACCTTAGGTCATCCACTTAAGGGAAATTTGCTACTGTCCTACAAACCTCTGCACTTGGAGGCCCAACAACGTCTACAAGAAGAAGGTTGTGTAGTAGATATCATGAGCCGTTCGGGGAGAGGGTGCCTTGGCTGAGCCATTGTTCGCGGAAACCCGGCAAAGGATTCTCGTCAGCAGGAGAAGTATCCTGGCAATAGAACCAGGTCTGATTCCAGTCCTTGGGATGGCTTGGAAGCTGAGCATAAGGAAAGATGGCGTCTCTCCACCCCTGAATGGAGATTCTGCCAAGTTCTAAGTTGGGTCCATTAGTAAATACATTCTGGCGGTTCAAATAAAAATACTCTCTGAAGAGTTCGACACTGGGTTCCTCTTGAAGATATACTTCGCAAAAGACTTGGAAATTGCAGATATTTCATACGGAGTTGGGTCCGATGTCTTGAGGATGAAGTTGAAAGAAACGCAGAATGTCATGAAAGAATTTTGACCCAGGCGGTGAGAAACCCCGGTTCATGTGATCAGTGAAAACAATGATCTCTTTCTCCTGCGGCTGAGGTCTCACTTCATCTGGCTTGGGAGCACGCCAGTGAATGACATTTTTCGCTGGTAAAAAGCCGATTTTGACATATTCTTGAAGCATTTTGTCTGTGACGATGAACGGGATCCAGTTACATGACGTAAATGTCTTAGTCATGATTGGGGTGCATGGCCTAAATAAGACGATTCAAGACATGAGTGAACTGGCAGGCACCTGGCGGGTAACAAATTATTGTTTAAACAGACGTGAAGAGTTAATGGCTATGGATCTACAGCAGTTTAGAAAATGAAGTAAACTCTAAAACCGGAGAACCGAATTATGAGGATGAATAAGCAAGCATGGCTAAGCCGGAAGGATATTGCCGGATTATTCAAGTTAAGAGGCATATGATGGCGGCTTAAACGAGGCCTAATGTTGTATGGCGGGTCATGGTTTATGGTATAAGTCGCCATGGTAATTATGATTCTTAAAATCTATCAATGAAAAAATTCTACCATGTAACGGACGAACATATTTTACAGACTGGAGCTATAATTTTGGATCTACGGCTGCTCAAAAAATGAGGTATATTATAAACCTAAGGTGGCGGCAGCAGAAAAGTTCGTGTGCTCCGATGAGATTTTCTATGGAGAGAAGGTATTCTGATGATAAAGATGAATGCTAAACTACTACTGCACGAGTTTCATACCCTATTCAGATCAAAAAGCTACTTGATCTAAAGGAGAAAACGAAGAACGTCGAAGAACACCGAGGAACAAAGAAAACCCTAATGCGTATCTGAGGCATGGGGATATAAGACTTACGGATGCTGATGGGCAGCGGTCGCGTGCCGGCATTCTCTAGTCCAGTTGGGGTGATGCAGTAGCCTGAGTTGACAGAGCGGACGGAGGTCGACGGCAGCGGAGCTTGAGGGTGTGCACTGTATTGTGAAGGAGGAAGACAAAGACAAGGAGGAGAGGGGGAGAATGGAAAAGACCCCCAACCCTATTTATAAGAGGACGGAGGCAAGGAATGCGCGGGAATCGAGGAGGCCGAAATCATCATGTGGCTATGCAGACGCCTCCATTTTCGGGATGTTCATTAAGATAAGTATCAGTTAGGATGTTTTGGGCCTCATGCGAAATTAATGCGAAATGACATCATGGCGGGTTAAGAAGATTCTCTGATCTGACGTCGTGGCGGGTTATAGCGAAATTTACTAAATAGATGATGCAAAATTTTGACAAGTCAGGTATTGAAGATTGATGCGAACAAGTTCAAATCAACCTGGGTCCTAATGTTGGGAATATAACTATTGGGTATGACCCGCCTAGGAGGGGCTGGTTCATACCACTGATAGTTTATACATTGAAGATGGTGGATCATGACGAGCCTATTGACGGTCCATGACCCAGACGCGACTTGAGGCCCAAGAGGATGAACCGCCATAAAGTAAAACTTGTATTGTAAGAGAAGGATAGTTAGTCACCGAGCCGGACATGTTGTGTATGAGCCGGCTGGGACTCTGTAAGCCACCGGGCATCAACCTATGTATACGGGTTAACTCAAGAAACAAGAGATCGAGAGCTAGGTCAAGCATATTCGCTCCCTGGTAATCGAAACCCAAGTAATACAATCCCAAACTGGAGTAGGCCTTTACCTCCAAGACGAGGGGCCGAACCAGTATAAACTCTCTGTGTCCTTTGTCCCGATTAACCCCTTTAAGATGACCTAGTTGCGATGGCTCCACGACTCTTCGCTAGGACATCTGCCGTGCCAAGTCCACAACAGGCGCCAAATGTATCGTCGGTGAGCCTATTCCGCACTACCGTGTAGTTTACCGTGCAAGCTTCATGCCCGGCTAGTTTGGCCACACGTCGGCTAGAAGAGGGCAAATCGTGGGCGTTTATTGGCAAAAAGCTTTTGTAAAAATGAAGTGTGTGGAATGACTTCAGCCATAAATTTACCCGTGGGTGACGAGGTCAAAGTTACACAGAAGGGTGATGATGGGCACTCAAGTGCGATAATTAATTATGCGCTCTACAGGACACATGGTTGAAGAAACCAACTGTGTGAAATAATGTCGAAGATCGTAGTCGAGTTAGCTATACAAATATTATGCTATGAGATCGACAAGGTAAACAGATTCGAGAATGGTTATAAAATCTAAGTCCATTGCATATTAAGGTAAATAGTGCTACCAATATATGAGTTTTATATGATGCCATTTCAACGATTGTACCACAAAGAGAGAAGTCCATATTACCCCCCTAAACTTGTCTCACGGTTCAGTCTACAACCTTGAACTTTGTTTTGGTTCAAATTACACCCTTAAACTATAAAAACCGGTCATAATACCCCCCTCCTTCTCATTTAACCAGTTTAGACGTGTTTTCAATCTAGTTGTGTGCTAGGCAGCACTACATGTCATCATATTTCTCTCTCATCTCTGCCACATCACCATATCTCTCTCCCTTCTCATAACTGAAACAAAAATAGTATGTTTCACTCAAACTGTATGCACATTTTAGATAAAATTTCACCAGATTGTTCACTGCATTATTTTCAATTTACTAGAATTGTTTTCTGAATTCTTTGTGCAGTTTGATTTTTGAGGTTAAAATTTGAACTTAAATCTAAACATATAAATTATTCACAAACCATAAGTCAAATTTCCCACTATATTGGTAATTTAATGATTCCAGATTTACTGAAAATTATTTTGATTTTCTGTACGGTTTCCCTTCTACTTTTATATTTCCGAGCATTTCGACGACACAACGACGTATGTTGTATGTTTTTGGTAAGTACGTCGACATTCTAATACTACATCGCACAATCTCAATAAAAAGCTTGGTCCATATGGTTCCTGAAGGTGATAGTCTCACATAAATTGAAGAAAGCATCAAAACTAGACACACATGGTCTGTATGGTTCACAACAATTATGAATGGAAAAAGAGTTTAACAAGTAATAGCAAATGGTTTGGCATATCACAACACTAAAGCATCACAAGTTGACAAAGCAACGTGACTATCAATTGTAGATCATCTAGAGCCCGAAAAGCATGCCTACTCGTTCTGTTGTCCTCTCTTCTTATTCCTTATAGGTTTGGTACTTGCCTTTCTCTTTCTGCTAGTTGTCGTGCTTTCTTGCGAAGGCTACAGAAACATTGGTCAAATTGAGATCACAAGTTCATCTCCAAGAGTTCATATTGCATAACAATAGTGTGAGCTTACCATGAAGGTTGTCGTTCGTGGTTGTGTGGATGGCACAGCCCGAGGGAACGTGGATGGTGCAGCCCGAGGCTATAATTAATACATGTTATAAATATTATAATTCGTAATACATGCTTAAAATAATGGATATTGAGAGCTCACCACATTAGGTGCAGCCCGAGAGAGTGTGGTTGGTGCAGCTGATTGTTGTTGATGTGAAGGCTGCTACTAACAAAATTAATAAATGTTGCAACTCATAGTACATGAATGTAAATTGGAAAATAATGAGAGCTCACCACATTAGATGTTCCAGCCATGACTCCGTTTCTCCTCTCACATGATGTTCTATTATGCCCAATCTGTTTGCATTTCCCACAACGAATGGTAGTACCAGCTTTGCTAACTCTACTGCTCCCTGGCTTCTCATCTGGTTCTTTCGTTCTTGACTTCTTCTTTCTGCCAGGCATTGCAATGTGCCCAGGTGCCACTGGCCTAGGTCTGTCTGAAATTGGCCATGCAGACATGCCTTCCACAGGCTGAAGGCAATGCTCATAGGTTTTTCTAAACTCCTTAACATGGTAGCACTTTGCAATATAGTCATCAAGGCTATTTGTATGATAATATATGCAAGCTATAGCATGTGAACAAGGAAGCCCCGAAAGTTTCCAATACCTGTAGGTACATGTCCTCTCTTCAAGTTTAACAGTAAACCTATGCTCACGAAGCTTAACTTCATAAGAATCATTGCCATTCCAGATTGCATGGCAGTATGAAGACTGGTTTATGCTCTTCTTCAATTTCTTTGTTATGTTAGGACAAATAGTGACACTGGCCGCCCACTTATCTAGCTGAGTTCTCATATCTTGTATTCTAACCATCACCTTGCATTGGATAGCTTCAAGCATGGTAATTATGGGCATGTACCTAGCTTGAACTATCCACTTATTGAATGACTCACATATATTATTGTCCACGGAGTCACAGTTAGAACCTAACTTGAACCAAGCCCTACTCCAGTGATGTGGGTCCTTTTCCATCATTGCTTTGGCACCATCTATCGTCTCTTATGCCAAAAAAGCCCTTGCTTGATTGAACAACATTGGGCATGGAGCTTTCGCACACGCCCAAAAAAGTTTCTGCCATTTTTTATCTCTGAATTTCTTTCTCCAATTGGCATAAATGTGCCTAGCACAATTACGATGCTCTGCCCTCGGAATCCAGTTTTGCACAGCATTAAGAATACCCTAAGACAAGAAAGATGGATAAAAAGGTTAGCATATAAGATAAAATTATCACTAAAATAAACAAATGTCCATGAACATCAAGTAGAAAATACCTTTTGTTGATCAGATATTATTACCCAACCATCTCCATCTCCTAGCTTCAGATCATTGAACAATACAGAACAAAACCAATTCCAAGAATCCTTGGTCTCCTTATCAACTGCTGCCCAAGCAATAGGATAAATCTGATTGTTGGCATCTCTACCAACAGCACACAAAAGCTCTCCTGCTCTTCCTTTGAAAAAGCACCCATCAAGTCCAATTACTTTCCTACAACCAGCAAGAAAGCCTTTTCTACAAGCTTCAAGACAAACATAGAATCTGTAAAATGTTGGCTTTTCAAAGTCAGGGTGCAGCTTCACAATCACGGTGCTACCGGGGTTGCTTCTAAGTAGCTCGTTCTGATAATCAAACACTTTGCCGTATTCACTAGATAGTGCATCCATCATTCTAGCAACCACTATAGCCTTAGCTTTCTTGATCTTTGATATGTGCACATTTGCAAACATCTCTTCTTGGACTGTCTGTTGTAGGTGTGCAACACTCCACTGTGGATTTGCCGTTATCAAATTTTGGAACTTGTTTGCAATTCTAGTTGTAGTCACCAACTTACTATCTCTTCTCTGAGGGCATATGTGCTCATCTTTGTAAGAAGTTACTTGCCAACTCTCGAACCTGGTAGTTTTCTTCAACAAGCAGACCCAAGGACACAAAGGCCAACTACAGATTGCCCTTACTCTGTCATCCTCATCCTTCACAAATTTTATTTATTTCTTCTCATTAAGACCATAGTTGATAATGGCTTGCTTAAACTCCTGTTTGCCACTAAATTTCATGCCAAGCTCAAAATATGGCACGTTTGCATTTTCATCAAACGTTGGATACTTCGACTCTTTACGAATAAGCTCACCTTCACTATCTTCATCCAAAGATTCATCATCATCACTCAAGTTAGCTTCTATTTTCTGCGGCACATCATTGAACTTGAGATCACCTTCAAGAATAGGAGCTTTACCAGCCTTCACTAAAGCCTTGAATTCTTGATAACTATGGTAAATATTTGCTGCCTCATCATCATCAGAAGAGTCATCATCCGGAGCATAGTCTGACTCATCGGAAGAAATGTCAGAATCAACTCCACATGCTTCAACGGTGTGACTTGGTGCTTCCCTATGCACAGCCAATTTTTTCTTTCCTTGTACATCTCCTAAAGACATATTCTCACAATCCTTGCTGCCACCAACATGCATCCCATCACCAAAATCTGGTTCGGGAAATGGGATGCCAATATATCCATGATCTGCAAACATTCCATCTATCTCGTCCTCTCTAAATCCATCATTCATTACCTCATTTGGTTCAACTGTTTTTCCTCTTGGTTCTTCAACATATATGTCCACAACACCATCAATAGGAATATGTTGTAACATTACCGTGCATGCCTCATCATTCCAAAGACAACTAAGGCCACCGAACAAACATTTCCCAGGCATCAGCCAATGCAATATTTCTCCATCTAAAATTGTGTGGTGAAGCGTCAAGTGGCGTTGAATCTCTACCATTCCACATCTATCGCAGAGAATCATAGACAAAGCTTCTTCCCTCCCACATAATCCAATAATTGCCCATCATTCATAAATTTTCCGTCGAAGTGGAATCGAACTGTCAAATAGTCCTTCATTGACATCTAGCACCTGCCAAAAATAAATGTAGTAATTCAAAAATAAGTAATGTAATAAAAGCACGGCAAGCTAAAACAAGTTCAGTGCAGGTTATAGGGTCACACTTCCTTCAAATGGTACACTTTTAAAGAAATTGTCTGCATCCAAACTTCAAACTTGATGTTGTTTCTATCCTATACTAACCTCAAATCATTTATACGCTTCTGTACTAGTTAGATGCTTAGCCAGTAATAAAACCACTTTGGTGCTTAGCAAGTAATAAGACTAGTAATCAATAAACTAGTAGTACGTTTGTTTCAATCCATAGCATGTGCGTACATGCAAGCACGTAACCTGCCTTGTGACCATGAATACTGTCGGGTCCATGTACTCCACTGCGTCAACTAGAGAGTCCTTCCATTACGTACGCATGCACCCTGCAAGTCAGATGAAAGAAATCAACATACATGCAAAGCAAGACACGAGCAGAAAGATCACCCTCTAGCGATGAATGAGGGGACGGGACAGCGCCACCAGCTGCCTGCGATGACCGGTGGCTGACCCTAGTGGCAGAAGGGCATGACGCACAGGGGAGGAGATCGAGGGGACATGCGGCAGTAGTGACGGCGGAGACCTGGATGGATGCGGCGGTGGCGGCGGCGCGGAGACCCAGGTTGATCGACGTGCGAACGATACCTCGAGAAACCCTTGCGTGACTAGCTGACTAGAGAGCTTACGTGGCAAGGAGACGAGAAAATCCACCATGCGGCAGAAAAAACCGGTGCTAAATCAAGTCGACTTGTGCGAAGCTTGCATTGTGAATGGTTCTCATAGTCTGAGGTTGTAATTTGAACCAAAGTAAAGTTAAGGGTTGTAGACTGAATTATGAGACAAGTTTAGGGGGGTAATATGGACTTCTCTCTACCACAAAAGCTCGAAATATTATAAGGTTCAAATCCCAGAGTTATGTGGCTCAAATTTGAGATGACAAGATTCAAACTGATATTAGAAATGAAGTTCAGCTCATCAGCTGCAAACGTTTGTGCTGATCCACTGAATATGGATATCAGAGATGTTCAAACTAATATTACCACTTGTAAGTCTGGTTTCGAAACCTCATAATTTTTGCAAAGGGGCCATCCATTGAGAAGTCATGTATGGGGTTGACACAATGACTTCCGATTACTCTGTCATCTAAAGTTCCAAAATGAAATTCAGCATTTTTGGAGCTGATATGTCTCCAACGTATCTATAATTTTTTATTGTTCCATGCTATTATATATTCTGTTTTGGATGTTTAATGGGCTTATTTACACACTTTTATATTATTTTGGGACTAACCTATTAACCAGAGGCCCAACCCAAATTGCTATTTTTTGCCTATTTCAGTGTTTCGCAGAAAAGGAATATCAAACAGATTCCAAACAGAATGAAACCTTCGGGAGCGTGGAGTGGACGTCAAGCAATCAACGAGGACGCCCCGAGGCAGGGGCGCACCCTCCACCCTCGTGGGCCCCTCGTGGCTCCACCGACCTACTTCTTCCTCCTATATATACCTACGTACCCTGAAAACATCAGAGAGCACCACAAAAACCTAATTCCACTGCCGCAACCTTCTATACCCGTGAGATCCCATCTTGGGGCATTTTCCGGCACTGCGCCGGAGCGGGCATTGATCACAGAGGGCTTCTACATCAACATCATAGCCCCTTCGATGATGTTTGAGTAGTTTACCTCAGACCTTCAGGTCCATAGTTATTAGCTAGATGGCTTCTTCTATCTCTTTGGATCTCAATACAAAGTTCTCCTCGATTCTCTTGGAGATCTATTCGATGTAATCTTATTTTGCGGTGTGTTTGTCGAGATCCGATGAATTGTGGGTTTATGATAGAGACTATCTATGAACAATATTTGAATCTTCTTTGAATTCTTTTATGTATGATTGGTTATCTTTGCAAGTCTCTTCGAATTATCAGTTTGGTTTGGCCTACTATATTGATCTTTCTTGCAATGGGAGAAGTGCTTAGCTTTGCATTCAATCTTGCGGTGCTCAATCCCAGTGACAGTAGGGGAAACGCCACGTATTTTATTGTTGCCATCAAGGATAAAAAGATGGAGTTTATATGATATTGCATGAGTTTATCCCTCTACATCATGTCATCTTGCTTAAAGTGTTACTCCGTTCTTATGAACTTAATACTCTAGATGCATGCTGGATAGAGGTCGATGTGTGGAGTAATAGTAGTAGATGCAGGCAGGAGTCGGTCTACTTGTCACGGACGTGATTCCTATATACATGACCATACCTAGATATTCTCATAACTATGCTCAATTCTATCAATTGCTCGACAGTAATTTGTTTACCCACCATAATACTTATGCTATATTGAGAGAAGCCACTAGTGAAACCTATGGCCTCGGGTCTATTTTCCATCATACAAGTTTCCAATCTATCTTATTTGCAATCTTTACTTTCAATCTATATCATAAAAATACCAACAATATTTATCTTATTATTATTATCTCTGTCAGATCTCACTCTTGCAAGTGGCCGTGAAGGGATTGACAACCCCTTTATCGTGTTGGTTGCGAGGTTCTTATTTGTTTTTGTAGGTACGAGGTGACTCGCGCGTGGTCTCCTACTGGATTAATACCTTGGTTCTCAAAAACTAAGGGAAATACTTACGTTGCTTTGCCGCATCACCCTTTCCACTTCAAGGGAAAACCAATGCATGCTCAAGAGGTAGGAAGAAGGATTTCTGGCGCCGTTGCCGGGGAGATCTACGCCAAGTCAAGACATTCCAAGTACCCACCACAACTCTTATCCTTCACATTACATTATTTGCCATTTGCCTCTTGTTTTCCTCTCCCCCACTTCACCCTTGCCATTTTATTCGCTCTCTTTTTCTGTTCCCCTTCTCTTTTCCAGTTTGCCTCTTTTGCTTGTTTCTTGTTTGCTTGTGTGTTGGATTGCTTGCTTGTCACGATGGCTCAAGATAATACTAAATTGTGTGACTTTGCCAATACCAACAATAATGATTTTATTAGCACTCCGATTGCTCCTCTTACCGATGCTGAATCTTGTGAAATTAATACTGCTTTGCTGAATCTTGTCATGAAAGATCCGTTTTCTAGCCTTCCTACTGAAGATGCCGCTACCCATCTAAATTTTTTTATTGATTTGTGTGATATGCAAAAGAAGAAAGATGTGGATAATGATATTGTTAAACTTAAGCTATTTCCATTTTCGCTTAGAGATCATGCTAAAGCTTGGTTTTCGTCTTTGCCTAAAATAGTATTGATTCATGGAATAAGTGTAAAGATGCTTTTATCTCTAAGTATTTTTCTCTCACTAAAATCATCTCTCTTAGAAACAATATTATGAATTTTAAGAAACTTGATCATGAGCATGTTGCACAATCTTGGGAGAGGATGAAATTAATGATACGTAATTGCCCTACACATGGTTTGAATCTTTGGATGATTATACAAAACTTTTATGATAAATTGAATTTTTCTTCTAGAAATCTTTTAGATTCGGCAGCGGGAGGCACTTTTATGGAAATAACTTTAGGAGAAGCTACCAAACTCCTAGATAATATTATGGTTAGTTATTCTCAATGGCACACTGAAAGATCTACTAGTAAAAAGGTGCATGGAATTGAAGAGATTAATGTTTTGAGTGGAATGATGGATCACCTTATGAAATTGTTTGCTAATAAGAGTGCTCCTACTAATCCTAATGATATGCCTTTTTCTACTTTGATTGAGAATAATAATGAATCTATGGATGTGAATTTTGTTGGTAGGAACAATTTTGGTAACAATGCGTATAGAGGTAATTTTAATTCTAGGCCGTTTCCTAGTAATTACTCTAATAATTATGGTAATTCCTACAACAATTCTTATGGAAATTATAATAAGATGCCCTCTGATTTTGAATCTAGTATTAAAGAATTTATTAGTTTGCAAAAGAGTTTCAATGCTTTGATTGAAGAAAAATTGCTTAAGATTGATGAGTTGGCTAGGAAAATGGATAGAATTTCTCTTGATGTTGATTCTTTTAAACTTAGGTCTATTCCACCTAAGAATTATATCAATGAGTCTCTCAAAGCCATGAGAATTTCCATTGATGAGTGCAAAGAAATAACCGCTAGGATGCGTGCAAAAAAGATTGCTTTGTGAAAGCGTATTCTTCTAGTTTCCATGATAATAATGATGAAGATCTAAAAGTTATTGATGTGTCCCGTATTAAATCTTTGTTTTGCAATATGAATCTTGATAATGATGGGACTGGAGATGATTCAACTTTAGTTAGAAGGTGTCCCAATGATTCGGAGTTTCTAGATCTTGATGCAAAAATTAATAAAAGTTGGATTGGAGAGGTCAAAACTTTAGATAGCAATGAACCCACTATCTTGGATTTCAAGGAATTTAATTATGATAATTTCTCTTTGATAGATTGTATTTCCTTGTTGCAATCTGTGCTAAATTCTCCTCATGCTTATAGTCAAAATAAAGCTTTTACTAAACATATCGTTGATGCTTTGATGCAATCTTATGAGGAAAAACTTGAGTTGGAAGTTTCTATCCCTAGAAAACTTTATGATGAGTGGGAACCTACAATTAAAATAAAAATTAAATATCATGAATGCTATGCTTTGTGTGATTTGGGTGCTAGTGTTTCCACGATCCCAAAAACTTTGTGTGATTTGCTAGGTTACCGTGAATTTGATGATTGTTCTTTAAACTTGCACCTTGCGGATTCCACTATTAAGAAACCTATGGGAAATATTAAAGATGTTCTTATTTTTGGAAATAGGGATTATGTGCCCTTAGATTTCATTGTTCTTGATATAGATTGCAATCCTTCATGTCCTATTATTCTTGGTAGACCTTTCCTTAGAACGATTGGTGCAATTATTGATATGAAGGAAGGGAATATTAGATTCCAATATCCGTTAAGGAAAGGCATGGAACACTTTCCTAGAAATAAAATTAAATTGTCATATGAATCTATTATGAGAGCCACTTATGGATTGCTTACCAAAGATGACAATACCTAGATCTATCCTCACTTTTATGCCTAGCTAGGGGCGTTAAACGATAGCGCTTGTTGGGAGGAAACCCAATTTTATTTTTATTCCTTGCTTTTTTTTCCTGTTTAGTAATAAATAATTTATCTAGACAATGTTTTGGTTGTGTTTTTTGGGTTTAATTAGTGTTTGTGCCAAGTAGAACCGTTGGGAAGACTTGGTGAAAGTCTTTTTGATCTTGCTGTAAAAAACAGAAACTTTAGCGCTCGCGAGAATTGCTGCCATTTTTTATTGGAGAGTGCTATTTAGTTAATTATTTTTGAATATGATTAAAAGATAAATTCCTCACGTCCATAAATTTATTTTAGAATTTTTGGGGTTCCAGAAGTTTGCGTTAGTTACATATTACTACAGACTGTTCTGTTTTTGACAGATTCTGTATTTCGTGTGTTGTTTGCTTATTTCGATGAATCTATGGCTAGTAATGGAGTTTATAAACCATATAAAAGTTGGAATGCAGTAGGTTTAACACCAATATAAATAAAGAATGAGTTCATTACAGTACCTTGAAGTGGTGTTTTGTTTTCTTTCGCTAACGGAGATCACGAGATTTTCTGTTAAGTTTTGTGTTGTGAAGTTTCAAGTTTTGGGTAAAGATTTGATGGATTATGGAACAAGGAGTGGCAAGAGCCTAATCTTGGGGATGCCCAAGGAATCCCAAGGTAAATCCAAGGACACAAAAAATCCTAAGCTTGGGGATGCCCCGGAAGGCATCCCCTCTTTTGTCTTCGTTCATCGGTAACTTTACTTGGAGCTATATTTTTATTCACCACATGATATGTGTTTCGCTTGGAGCGTCTTGTATGATTTGAATCTTTGCCTTTTAGTTTATCACAGTCATCCTTGCTGTACACACCTTTTGAGAGAGACACACATGAATCGGAATTTATTAGAATACTCTATGTGCTTCACTTATATCTTTTGAGCTATATAGTTTTTGCTCTAGTGCTTCACTTATATCTTTTAGAGCACGGTGGTGGTTTTATTTTATAGAAATAATTGATCTCTGATGCTTCACTTATATTATTTTGAGAGTCCTTTAAAACAGCATGGTAATTTTCTTTTAGGAATAATAAAAACTTTCATATAAGTGCATTGAATACTATGAGAAGTTTGATACTTGATAATTGTTTTGAGATACGGAGATGGTGATATTAGAGTCATGCTAGTTGAGTAGTTGTGAATTTGAGAAATACTTTTGTTGAAGTTTGTGATTCTCGTGGCATGCATGTATGGTTAACCATGTGATGAAGTCCGAGCATGATTTATTTATTGATTGTCTTCCTTATGAGTGGCGGTCGGGGACGAGCGATGGTCTTTTCCTACCAATCTATCCCCCTAGGAGCATGCGCGTTGTACTTTGTTTCAATAACTAATAGATTTTTGCAATAAGTATGTGAGTTCTTTATGACTAATTTTGAGTCCATGGATTATACGCACCCTCACCCTTCCACATTTGCTAGCCTCTCTATTACTGCGCACTTTTCGCCGGTATCATACACCCACCATATACCTTCCTGAAAACAGCCACCATACCTACCTATTATGGCATTTCCATAGCCATTCCGAGATATATTGCCATGCAAACCTTCCACCGTTCCGTTTGTTATGACACGCTTTATCGTTGTCATATTGCCATGCATGATCATGTAGTTGACATCGTATTTGTGGCAAAGCCACCTTTCATAATTTTTTCATACATGTCACTCTTGATTCATTGCATATCTCGGTACACCGCCGGAGGCATTCACATAGAGTCATATTTTGTTCTAAGTATTGAGTTGTAATTCTTGAGTTGTAAGTAAAAGAAGTGTGATGATCATCATTATTAGAGCATTGTCCCAGTGAGAAAAGGATGATGGAGACTATGATTCCCCCAAAAGTTGGGATGAGACTTTGAACGAGAAAAAAGAGAAGAGGCCAAAAGAAAAAAAGAAGGCCGAAATTAAAAAAAATGAGAGAAAAAGAGAGAAGGGACAATGTTACTATCCTTTTTCCACACTTGTGCTTCAAAATAGCACCATGATCTTCATGATAGAGAGTCTCCTATGTTGTCACTTTCATAAACTAGTGGGAATTTTACATTATAGAACTTGTCTTGTATATTCCAATGATGGGCTTCCTCAAATTTCCCTAGGTCTTCGTGAGCAAGCAAGTTGGATGCACAGCCACTTAGTTTCTTTTTTTGAGCTTTCATACACTTATAGCTCTAGTGCATCCGTTGCATGGCAATCCCTACTCACTCACATTGATATCTATTGATGGGCATCTCCATAGCCCATTGATACACCTAGTTGATGTGAGAGTTGAAAAAGTTTGAGAACATCAAAATTATGAAACAATTGCTTGGCTTCCCATCGGGGTTGTGCATGATTTAATATTTTGTGTGATGAAGATAGAGCATAGCCAAACTATATGATTTTGTAGGGATAACTTTCTTTGGCCATGTTATTTTGAGAAGACATGATTGCTTAGTTAGTATGCTTGAAGTATTATTATTTTTATGTCAATATTAAACTTTTATCTTGAATCTTTCGGATCTGAACATTCATGCCACAATAAAGAAAATTACATCGAGAAATATGTTAGGAAGCATTCCACATAAAAAATTATGTTTTTATCATTTACCTACTCAAGGACGAGCAGGAATTAAGCTTGGGGATGCTGATACGTCTCCAACGTATCTATAATTTTTGATTGTTCCATGCTATTATATATTTTGTTTTGGATGTTTAATGGGCTTATTTATACACTTTTATATTATTTCTGGACTAACCTATTAACCGGAGGCCCAGCCTAAATTGTTGTTTTTTTTGCCTATTTCAGTGTTTCGCAGAAAAGGAATATCAAATGGAGTCCAAACGGAATGAAACCTTTGGGAGCGTGATTTTTGGAACAAACGTGATCAAGAGGACTTGGGGTGGACGTCAAGAAATCAACGAGGAGGCCACGAGGCAGGGGGCGCGCCTACCCCCTGGGCGCGCCCTCCACCCTCGTGGGCCCCTCGTGGCTCCACCGACCTACTTCTTCCTCCTATATATACCTACGTACCCTGAAAACATCAGAGAGCACCACGAAAACCTAATTCCAGCGCCGCAACCTTCTGTACCCATGAGATCCCATCTTGGGGCATTTTTCGGCGCTCCACCGGAGGGGGCATTGATCACGGAGGGCTTCTACATCATCACCATAGCCCCTCCGATGATATGTGAATAGTTTACCTTAGACCTTCGGGTCCATAGTTATTAGCTATATGGCTTCTTCTCTCTCTTTGGATCTCAATACAAAGTTCTCCTCGATTCTTTTGGAGATCTATTCGATGTAATCTTATTTTGCGGTGTGTTTGTCAAAATCCGATGATTTGTGGGTTTATGAGCAAGATTATCTATGAACAATATTTGAATCTTCTCTCAATTCTTTTATGTATGATTGGTTATCTTTGCAAGTCTCTTTGAATTATCAGTTTTCTTTGGCCTACTAGATTGATCTTTCTTGCAATGGGAGAAGTGCTTAGCTTTGGGTTCAATCTTACGGTGCTCGATCCTAGTGACAGTAGGGGAAACGACATGTATTGTATTGTTGCCATCGAGGATAAAAAGATGGGGTTTATACGATATTGCATGAGTATATCCCTCTACATCATGTCATCTTGCTTAAAGCGTTACTCCATTCTTATGAACTTAATACTCTAGATGCATGCTGGATAGCGGTCGATGTCTGGAGTAATAGTAGTAGATGCAGGCAGGAGTCGGTCTACTTGTCATGGACGTGATGCCTATATACATGATCATACCTAGATATTCTCATAACTATGCTCAATTCTATCAATTGCTCGACAATTTGTTTACCCACCGTAATACTTATGCTATCTTGAGAGAAGCCACTAGTAAAAACTATGGCCCTCGGGTCTATTTTCCATCGTACAAGTTTCCAATCTATCTTATTTTGCAATCTTTACTTTCAAATTATATCATAAAAATACCAAAAATATTTATCTTATTATTATTATTATTATTATTATTATCTCTATCAGATCTCACTCTTGCAAGTGGCCGTGACGGGATTGACAACCAACCCCATTATCTCATTGGTTGTGAGGTTCTTATTTATCTGTGTAGGTACGAGGTGACTCGCGCGTGGTCTCCTACTGGATTGATACCTTGGTTCTCAAAAACTCAGGGAAATACTTACGGTGCTTTGCTGCATCACCCTTTCATCTTCAAGGGAAAACCAACACATGCTCAAGAGGTAGATGGAGCCTATTCCATTCTGCCGCCGCCGCCGTTGCTGATCAACAAACCATTCATTTTTGTGAAATAAATGTATGGCAAACCTCATTACCTTTAGCACCCTTGCTCTGACAACAAACAACCTAGCGAATATTATCTCCGGTAAGGTCCCTTGGTAGGAGTCCAAAGTAATTTCTAAGTGATGCAGATCTAGGCATTCGATGTGATTGTTATATTGTATCACATTATCCATCGCCGGGCCTAATCTTATCTGCAAAAGAAGAAAACATGTTAGTGCCTACATGTAGTTTTAAACACTACTATAGGCCTATTTGGTTTGCAGGATTTGTAAAATGCACTAACATGCCATCTTCAATCCGACATGATTAACATGGGCATTTGATTACAATCTAGAAAATTGTAGCCTTCATCACAAGAGGTTGGAGTGGATGAGAAGTTCCCTTAGGGCTAATAATGAATTTTTTTGCATATCTATTAAGACGCTTGGCCTGATTTCGAAATTGTCCAGAGTTTTATATGTTGTGTTGTTTTCATTGAAAAATGATGGGTCTCCTTCCATAACTTTCCAAAAACTAGTACAGATGAATCCAAAGGAGAAATGCTTATGGATTGTAACCATATGGATCAAGCAACCAATATGGGGGGACATGTATGTACTGAAATCCTCCAAAAAATCCTTCAGAAATCGTAGTACAATGTCATTGTAAACTTGGAAAAAGGTGTCACAGATTGAACTCCCTTATGGTTAACATTTAACAGGAAAGGAACATCACCTTGATATGTAGCTTCTCCAAGCACGAAAAGCATCTCAGGAAACTGAAGACTTGCTCCAGGTTAGGGCCGATAGATTCTAGTGCCAAGACCTTCACTGTGCGCAATTTCGGGGTCAACCTTGTTGGAATCATCTTCAAAATTAGAAATAATGTTAATTTCTAGAAGGAGAGGTAGAAGGCGACTGTTGTACCTGAACGGGTGTGGATCCAATAACAAGTCCAGAGGATTTGTCAGACGAGTAGCCCACCACTGTCAATTTTGGCGCAAAAATGACATTGATTCTTGTTGGACTTTCTTGATCAACTACAAGTAATCTCTAAAGCGAAGGTGTCTCATCGATGACCATACCGTGGTACACATCTTGTGATGTCTTCTTGCCGCACTAGCAATGCACATAAATAGTCCGGAGAGTCATGGAGGTGATGTGGAAGCTACTCAACCCATTGATCTCCTGAACACGAAGGTACTCGAGTGCAGTACAGCCATGGAGCAGGCGCTCCATGTCACCATTTGGGAGGCAGATGGCGATGAGCTCGAGGTGCTTCAGTCATGGTAGAATAAGAGCGGGTGCATCATTAAGGGGCGATGGTAGTTCCTGAACTTGGTGACGTGCAGCGTGGGCACGAGGCGGAGCGCGGACGTTGGAAGCGAGAGCACATGCCCATCATCAAAAGTGAGCTCCTCGAGTTGATCTACGGTGGGGGAACAGAACCAGTCGTCAAGTTTGGCTCCGTCCTTACCGTTGGAATGGAACTTTCCCATGCTAAGGCCTCTGGCTAGGCCAGGGTGATTGCCGAGGATCTTGGAGAACGCATCCAAGCTTTTGCGATAGCCATGGCAGAGCTCGTGGGTGTCGATGAAGTCGAGAGGGGTGGAGTTCCATAGGGGGCGCCAGTGCCAGGAAAGGACGATTGTCCGTGCCCCATATTTGATTGGGAGGAGGGCGATAATGACTGTCAACATATCATCGGGCAGGCTGCTGATGAAGTCTAGGCCTGCTGGAGTCACTTGCAGTTCTTGCTCGACCCGCCTCCGCTTGTTGCCAGCCCCGTTCTCCACCTCAGGAGTCTCCTTGTTGGTACGTCTCCAACGTATATATAATTTTTGATTGTTCCATGCTGTCATATTATCATTCTTGGATGTTTTACAATCATTTTATAGCAACTTTATATCATTTTTTAGGACTAACCTATTGACATAGTGACCAGTGCCAGTTGTTGTTTTTTGCTTGTTTTTTACTTTGCAGCAAATCAATACCAAATGGAGTCCAAATGCAGCGGAACTTTTTGGAGATTTTTTTGGACCAGAAGACACAAGTTGGGCCAAGGAAGAACCAGAGGGGGCTCCCAAGGGAGCACAACCCGCCTAGGCGCGCCCTGGTGGGTTGTGCCCACCATGGCCGCCTCCCTCACCACCTCTTTGCTCTATAAATACCCCAATATTCCAGAAACCCTAGGAGAGACGGTGAAAATCAATTCCAGCTGTCGCAAGTTCCAGAAACCACAGATCCAATCTAGATACCGGCATGGAGGGGTTCATCATCCTCATTGGGGCCTCTCTGATGATGCGTGAGTAGTTCATTGTAGACCCACGGGTCCGTAGTTAGTAGCTAGATGGCTTCCTCTCTCTCTTTTTATTCTCAATACAATGGTCTCTTGGAGATCTATTAGATGTAACTCTTTTTGCGGTGTGTTTGTTGGGATCCGATGAACTTTGAGTTTACAATTAGATCTATGTTTTTATCAATGAAAGTTATTTGAGTCTTTTGATCTCTTATACACATGATTACTTACAGCCTCATATTTCTTCTTCGAATCTTTTGGTTTAGTTAGACCAACTAGATCGATTTTTCTTGCCATGGGAAGAGGTGCTTTGTGATGGATTCGATCTTATGGTGCTCAATCCCAGTGACACAAGGGGAAATGACACATATGTATAGTTGCTATTAAGGATAAAAATATGGGGTCTATTCCTACATGAATAGATCTTGTCTACATCATGGCATCATTCTTATTGCATTACTCCATTTCTCCATGAACTTAATACACTAGATGCATGCTGGACATCGGTCGATGTGTGGAGTAATAGTAGTAGATGCGGGCAGGAGTCGGTCTACTAATTTTGGACGTGATGCCTATATAATGATCATTGTCTGGATATCATCATGATTATTTGAAGTTCTACCAATTTCCGAACAGTAATTTGTTTACCCGTCATATGCAATTTTTCTCGAGAGAAGCCACTAGTGAAATCTACGGCCCTCGGGTCTCTTCTTTATCATATTTGCCTTCGAGATCTATTTTTATTTGCTTTTATTTTCAGATTTATTAATCCAAAAATACAAAAATACCTTTCTGCAATTTATTGTTATTTATTTTATCTCGCGTTCCCGCGAGATCTATATATCCAATCTACTACAATTTTACCTATTTTTTACTCGAGGGGGGGGGGATTGATAACCCCTCTTTTACGTCGGGTTGCAAGTATTTGTTTTTTGTGTGTAGGTACTGTTCACATAGTGTTGCGTGGTTCTCCTACTGGTTCGATAACCTTGGTCTCATCACTGAGGGAAATACCTACCATAGCAGTGCTGCATCATCCCTTTCTCTTTGGGGAAATACCGACGTAGTTCAAGCCGCATCAAAAGGAATTTCTGGTGCCGTTGCCGGGGAGACATCATCAAAATCTACCAGGTTCCTAATCACAAATCTCATGTCCATGCAATTTACATTATTTTCCATTTGCCTCTCGTTTTCATTGCCCCCCAATTCACAAAAAATTGTCGTTTTATTCGCCCTCTTTTTCGTTCATCGTTTTTCTCGTCAGATCTGTTTTTGAGTGCAATCTTGTTTGCGTGGTCATGATGCCTCAAAGAAAATATTATGATGTTCCTTACCCCAATATTTTGCTTGAAATTGAGAAAAGTACTAAGGATTATATGACTACACAATTTGAGCACAATAAATATTTTACCAAAGAACTTAAGGAGCACTCTATTGTGCTAGATGATATAACAATACAATTTGATGATATTAGTAGAGAAGTTTGCAATCTCCAAGCTAAGTATGCTTTTGGTGAAAGATTGCTAGGCAAAATATCCGATGCACAAGCAACCCTACTAAATCAAATGGACGCTAAACCTATCTCGTTAGAATATAAAAATGATGAAGATCTTAAAGTGATTGGTGTTTCTTCTATTGATTCTTTGTTTAGTAAAATTAAGATTGATGAAAAAGGGACTGAAGAAGAGTCAACTTTAGTTAGAAGGCGTCCCGATAATTTGGAGGGTGAAAATCTTGTCGAGAAAATTGATAAAGGTGGGTTTGGAGAGGTCAAAACTTTAACTAGTGATGTGCCCACTCTTTTGGATTACAAAGACATTAATTATGATAATTGCTCTTTGATTGATTGTATTTCTTTGTTACAATCCATGATAAATTCACCCCATGCTTATGAACAAAATAAAGCTTTTACTAAACATATTGTTGATACTGTGATGAAAATTTTGGAAGAAAAGTTGGAATTAGAGATTTCAATTCCTAGAAAAATACATGATGAATGGAACCTACCATCAAAGTCAAGATTAAAAATTATGAGTGTTTTTCTTTGTGTGACTTGGGTGCTAGTGTTTCTACAATTCCGAAATCTTTATGTGATGTGCTTGGTCTTACCGGTACTAAAGAATGCTCTTTAAATTTGCACTTGGCGGATTCTACTATTAAAAAGCCTATGGGGAGAATTAATGATGTTCTTACTCTTGCAAATAGGAATTATGTGCACATATATTTTATTGTTCTTGTTATTGATTGCAATCCGTCTTGTCCAATTATACTTGCTAGACCGTTCTTACGTACTATTGGTGCCGTGATTGATATGAAAGAAGGCCATATTAAATTGAAATTTCCACTGAGGAAAGGTATGGAACACTTCCCTGGAACAAGAATTAGGCCACCGTATGAATCAATCATGAGGGCATCTTATGGATCTAGAAATAAATATGACAACACTTGAATCTTTGCATTATGCCTAGCTAGGGGTGTAAAACGATAGCGCTTGTTGGGAGGCAACTCAATGAATAAAATTTATTTTTGTCTTTTTCTTTCTGTTCTTGAGTGTTTGCACAATTATGCTACTGTTGTGATTGTGTTTTTTAAGTTTTAATTAGTTCTTGTGCCAAGCAAGGCCTTTGGGATCATGTTAGGCGTTAGTTGCTTTGATCTGGTTGGAAATGGAAACTTTTGCATCCAGTAAAATAATTTTTAAAAATCACAGAAGCGACGAAAAATTTTGATTTTTTTACACACGATCGATATACAAATTGCCGACTTTGTCCTATGTTTTCAGAATTTATGGAGTTACATAAGTATTCAAAGTTTTCAGATTGCTACAGACTGTTCTGTTTTTGACAGATTATGTTTTCTTTGTGTTATTTTCTTATTTCGATGAATCTATGGACTCTTTCGGGGGCTTTAGGCCATAGAGAAGTTTGAATACAGTAGATATAATGCAAAAATAAAATATGAATGGGTTTTCAACAATACTTATAGTAGTGATTTGCTTTGTTATACTAACGGATCTCATGAAGGTTTTGTTGAGTTTTGTGTGATTGAAGTTTTCAAGTTTTGGGTAAAACGACGGCCAGTGAATTGTAATACGACTCACTATAGGGCGAATTCGAGCTCGGTACCCGGGGATCCTCTAGAGTCGACCTGCAGGCATGCAAGCTTGGGGATGCCCGAGTGGCATCCCCTCTTTCTTCTAACGAGCATCGGTATTTTACTTGGAGCTATATTTTTATTCGTCACATATCCTGAGTTTTGCTTGGAGTGTCTTATATGATATGAGTCTTTACTTGTTTTGCTTTTTGTTTTGTGTCATGTATCCTTGCTGGACACACCTATTTGAGAGAGCCAAAATTATGCTATGACTTGGTAGAATTGCTCTCTATGCTTCACTTAAATCTTTATGAGCTACGGAATTTATCTAGTGCTTCACTTATATCTTTTTGAGCATGGTGTGTTTTATTATTTTTGAAAGAAATGCTCTCATGCTTCACTTAGATTTATTTGAGAGTTAGTAAAAAAATATGAAATTCTCACATGCTTCACTTAAATTATTTCGGGAGAAGAACTTTTTTATGCTCATGTTCTTAACTTTTATTTGTTTGAGCTATCAAAAGCAACATATGAAATTAGTCCCAATGTGATAGATAGTGAAGAGGGATATAATAAAAACTTCCATAAAGATCATTGGACAAAATAAACTTGATTCTTTGTAATAGTTTTGCGATATGATGTTATAATATGTGATCATGTTGATGAGTAATTATGCTTTAGTAAGAATATTGATGTTAAGGTTTGTGATTCCTTATGCAAGCACGAAAGTCAATAGTTATGCAATGAAGTTACATCCTAATTATGGTGCATTATTCAGCGTTAGTTATGCTTAATGCTCGCTTATGAGATTTTTCGTTTCTTTTGCTAGCCTTCTTTTGCACTAAGTATGCTCACTACTTGTGCATCCAAAATCCTTAAAACTAGTTTTGCCATAAGAGTCCACTATACCTACCTATATCTGGTATTCTTTTGCCGTTCTAAGCAAATTTGTATGTGTCATCTCTAATCTTCAAAATAAATTTCTTTTTGTGTGCTCGTACCGCTCATGAAATGGTAGGGGGTGGCTGATATTTTTCCATGCTAGATGTGTTATTCTCAAGATGAGTGTTTATTCACTTGTCATTGCATGAGAGTACGGAAAAGGTATTAGGGATGCCCAGCCCCGAAATGAAAAATGAATTTACTTTATGTTGTCAAATAATAAATTCCTTGGAAAGTGTTGGTATGGGCGGCACCCATGGATTCGGTTAGCCCTGGAATGTGAAAGTATGGTGGAAAAAGGAATAAACTTTATTTTCTATTTGGGAATCGCCTATGATATATCTAGCGTGGAAAGTATTGGGAATTACTCGATCGTTGTCGTTCATAGGAAAACAATGCCACCTAAAATGTTTTATCTATATTTTTTTCGCTTTGTTCTTTGGCACCTCTACAAATCCCTACTCCCCTCTTTGAAGGGCCTTCCCTATACAAGCATCAGTCTCTTATATGAATGATTACTTATAGCCTCGTATTTCTTCTTCAAATCTTTGCTTTAGTTAGGCCGATTAGATCGATTTTTCTTGCCATGGGAAGAGGTGCTTTGTGATGGGTTCGATCTTATGGTGCTCAATCCAAGTGACAGAAGGGGAAATGACACGTATGTATCATTGCTATTAAGGATAACAAGATGGGGTCTATTCCTACATGAATAGATCTTGTCTACATCATGCCGTCGTTCTTATTGCATTACTCTGTTTCTCCATGAACTTAATACACTACATGCATGCTGGATAGCGGTCGATGTGTGGAGTAATAATAGTAGATGTAGGCAGGAGTCGGTCTACTAATCTCGGACGTGATCCCTATATAATGATCATTGCCTGGATATTGTCATGATTATTTGAAGTTCTATCAATTGCCCGACAGTAATTTGTTTACCCGTCGTATGCTATTTTTCTCGAGAGAAGCCACTAGTGAAATCTAAGCCCCCCGGGTCTCTTCTTTATCATATTTGCCTTCGAGACCTATTTTTATTTTCTTTTATTTTTAGATCTATTAATCCAAAAATACAAAAATACCTTGCTGCAATTTATTGTTATTTATTTTATCTCGCGTTCCCGCGAGATCTATTTATCCAATCTACTACAGTTTTACCTATCTTTTTACCCGGGAGGGATTGACAACCCCTCTTTTACGTCGGGTTGCAAGTATTTCTCCTTTGTGTGCAGGTACCGTTCATGTAGTGTTGCGTGGTTCTCCTACTGGTTCAATAACCTTGGTCTCATCATTGAGGGAAATACCTACCGTAGTTGTGCTGCATCATCCCTTCCTCTTTGGGGAAATACCGACGTAGTTCAAGCCGCATCACTTGTCAGTGGTGCTTTCTGATAGATGTGGGAGTACAGGGAATATTTAGTTAAAATAGGGCAATAAAAAGTGTATTGGTAACTAGAAGTTGGTAGGTAGGAATACAGTAAGAAAATGGAATAACAATTGGTTGCTTAAATACTACACAATTCGTTTGATATTGCTGGCTAAGTCAACATGTAGATACTTGAAAAGAACACTTCGATCAAGGTCTGGACGGATGATATCATCAGGGAAGTTAGCATATATCGCATGACTAGGCTCTTTTATGTGCAATGCAATTTTAGTGCCAGCTTTCAGTACATAAAACTTAGAATTTTATTTCCAAAGGTCAGTGCCAAAATAGGAGTCACCAAGTTCATCAAGTCTTATAGTAGCAACGATTCTACATCCATGGTTTGTGTTCGGTATGACATCCCTGCAGTCTTGATTTATGTAAAGGGATAGATTGTGTACTACAGATTTTGTTGCATACCAAGGGACGCGCTGCAGAAAATGGTAGGATTGTTAAAGAAAATATGGTAACATGCAAATATGGGCCCAAATTGAAAGAACTGTACAGCAGTTGAAATTGAAGGACAAAAATCTATAATTAAACAGATAGGGTAAACAAGATGTCATGGAAATCTTACAGTAATCAAAAGAACAATGCATCATTAATTTGCCTAATATAGACAGAAGAGGAAAAAAATCCCGTTTGATGTATATGGTGCATGTGGCACCTTTTATCAAAATGTACCAATATTTAGTATATGTTCAGGAAAGTAGGCCATGCCAACCGATTTATGGTGAGGTTGAACATACCGCGCGCATCCTCAAATCATCTGGTATGGTGAGATGGAATTCCATGGATGTCTGGCGGAGGCCACAAAGTCCTGATGTGTTCGCGCACTGTACACTCTATGAATGAAAGAAAACCCTCAAATCAGCTCGAATAAAAATGAATTCACGGTGATTTCGGTCGGGTGATTAATGGAGGCAGATGAACTAGGATAAGAGATGAGATAATATCTCATTAAATTAGTTACCATGTTGTCCATGAGAAAATCCCCTCAATACGGCAGATTCCCCAACTGGGCGGAGCTGGGTCGATCGCGAGCAGCGTCAAGAAAGTCGATGGCGATAGGCGGCGGCAAGCGGAAGTGGTGAAATGCGGTGGGGTTTGCCGGTGGCCTGGCGGCGGCAGGCATCGAGCTAAGTGGTTGCCGCCATGATAGGCAGTGCCATGTGAGGGAGTCCTGGATTAGGGGTTCTCCGGACAGCCGGGCTATATCCTTTGGCCGGACTATTGGACTATGAAGATACAAGATTGAAGACTTCGTCCCGTGTCCGGATGGGACTCTCCTTGGCGTGGAAGGCAAGCTAGGCAATACAGATATGTAGATCTCCTCCTTTGTAACCGACCTTGTGTAACTCTAGCCCCCTCCGGTGTCTATATAAACCGGAGGATTTCGTCCGTAGGACAACATACAATCATACCATAGGCTAGCTTCTAGGGTTTAGCCTCTACAATCTCGTGGATCAAATCTTGTAATACTCGTATCATTAAGAATAATCAAGCAGGACGTAGGGTATTACCTCCATCAAGAGGGCCCGAACCTGGGTAAACATCGTGTCCCCTGCCTCCTATTACCATCCGCATTAGACACACAGTTCGGGACCCCCTACCCGAGATCCGCCGGTTTTGACACCGACATTGGCGCTTTCATTGAGAGTTCCACTGTGTCGTCACCATAAGGCTTGATGGCTCTTTCGATCATCGGTAGCAATGCGGTCCAGGGTGAGGTTTTCCTCCCCGGACAGATCTTTGTATTCGGTGGCTTTGCACTGCGGGCCAATTCGCTTGGCCATCTGGAGCAGATCGAGAGCTACGCCCCTGGCCATCAGGTCAGATTCGGAAACTTAAACTACACCACCGACATCCGTGGAGACTTGATCTTCGACGGATTCGAGCCCGTGTTGGGTGCGCCATGCAGTCACGACGAGCACGACGTAACTCCACCGTTGGACAGTGTTCAGGAGATCGCATCTGCAACTACTCCGGCCTCCAATCCGGAGCAAATTGCGCCATCCAAGGACGGAGGGATAGACCCCGCCAAGGAGGCCACACTCTCAGTGGCGATGGAGTCGGATACTGACTTCCCCCCTCACGAGAGCCGTGTCACCAAACCACTAGATTCGTCTCCGGCCATGGACTCCGAGCCGCCTGCATCCGTGCCCATCCAATCCGACTGGGCGCCGATCATGGAGTTCACCTCCGCGGATATCTTTCAGCACTCACCTTTTAGCGATGTGCTAAATTCATTAAGGTCTCTCTCCTTGTCAGGAGAACCTTGGCCGAACTATGTCCGGCTAGAATGGGATGCGGACGACGAAGAAATTTGCTGCCCACCCACCACCCACTTAGTAGGCACTGTCGACGATTTAACCGACATGCTCGACTTCAACTCCGAAGACATCGACGGTATGGACGACGATGCAGGAGACGAACAGGAACCAGTGCCCACAGGGCGCCGAACAGCCACTTCATCACATGACATATAAATGGTGGATACACTCAAAGAAGGCAATGTCGAAGAGACAGCGGAGGATGTCCCCTCCAAGAAGCAACCCAAACGCCCATGTCAGCGGCGCCGCTCTAAGTCCCGCCATAGCAAAAACAGCGATAACAGCGCAAGAGAAAATAACACTCCAGTCAACTCCAGAGGAAACGACGACCACATCGCCCCGGCGGCAGAGCACGATGAAGCTGCAAGAGGAGAACATAGTACGGATCCGGCGTCCGAACACGGCGATGCCGAGGATAAACCTCATAAACCCCGTCTGGGGAGGGAAATAGTCTGGACAAAGATGCACACATCATCCCGAAAACACACTTGGAGCAAGAGAACCTCCGCAGAAGGCTTATTGCCACAGCGAGGAGTCTGAAGAAGCATAAACAAAGGCTTAAGGCTGCACAAGATACGCTCAACAGCATGTGGAACAAAGTGCTCGACAATGAAGCAAAGTATGGTGGAAGTTACCACACAAATAGCTATCCAAAGGACAAGCTATTACCTGAATTCGACAATGAGGCCTTAGAGTCCACACAGCCGAAAAATGAAACGGCCAACCGGCCGGATCCACCACCCTGTGACCGAGATAGAGCGGCTCACAAAGTCGCACATAAGTCAACACACGATCTACGTGAGAACTTGTGCCAAAAATCCGGTATGACCAGATCCATCTATGGATCTAGGAAGCGCGCTCCGGCACAAAATCAAAACCGAATACTAAAACCGTCTGAACGCCATGGCACATCCCAATACAGGGGTGCCGCACCCCCCTATGTTTCACCGATGAGGTGCTGGACCACGAATTCCCAGAAGGATTCAAACCAGTGAACATAGAGGCGTACGACGGAACCACAGACGCTGGGGTCTGGATTGAGGACTTCATCCTCCATATCCATATGGCTCGCGGAGATGATCTCCATGCCATCAAATACTTGCCCCTCAAGCTCAAAGGACCAGCTCGGCACTGACTGAAAAGCCTCCCCGAAAACTCAATTGGAAGTTGGGAGGATCTCGAGGACGCTTTTCGGGCTAATTTTCAAGGGACCTACATCCGACCTCCGGATGCAGACGATTTAAGTCATATAATTCAACAGTCCGGAGAGTCCGCCCGAAAGCTTTGGAACAGGTTTCTCACCAAGAAAAACCAAATCGTCGATTGTTCGGACGCCGAAGCCTTAGCAGCTTTCAAACACAGCATCCGAGACGAATGGCTTGCTAGACACCTCGGCCAAGAAAAACCGAGAACAATGGCAGCCCTAACAAGCCTCATGACCCGCTTTTGCGTGGGCGAAGACAGCTGGTTAGCCTGCAGTAGCACCAGCGATCCAAGCACATCCGAAGTCAGGGATGGCAATGGAAAGCCACGACACAATAAAAACAAGCGTCTAAATAAAGAAGATAGCCCAGATAATACGGCGGTAAACGCCAGATTCAGGGGGTCTCGACCAGGTCAGCAGAAAAAGCCTTTCAAAGGCAGCAAAGACAGACCGTCTGGCCTAAACAAGATTCTTGACAAGCTATGTCAGATTCATGGCACCGCCGACAAACCTGCAAATCACACCCACAGAGAATGCTGCGTCTTCAAGCAGGCCGGTAAGCTAAACGCCGAACACAAAGGGGAGGAGACACCAAGCGAAGACGAGGACGAACCTCGCCAGCAAAGCACTAGAGGACAGAAAAATTCCCACCAGAGGTTAAAACAGTAAACATGATCCATGTGACGAAGAGGAGAAGCAAACATGCACTCCGAGACACACGCGCCATAGAGCCCGTCACCCCTAGGTTCAACCCCCTGTTGGCCTGCCCGATCACTTTTGATCACTGGGATCATGCGACAAGCATCCGGCACGAAGGATTGGCCGCCTTGGTGTTAGACCCAATAATAAACGAATACCATCTCAGACGAGTCCTCATGGACGACGACAGTGGTCTAAATCTGATATATCAGGACACAGTCCACAAAATGGGGATAGACCCGACACAAATAAGGCATAGTAATGCTACCTTCGAGGGAGTAATACCAGGCCAAGAAGCCCGCTGTACGGGCTCTCTATTGCTAGAGGTTGTATTCGTTCCTCCCGATAACTTCCGAAGTGAAAGGTTAACTTTCTATATCGCTCCATTCCAAAGTGGCTATCAAGCACTACTCGGAAGAACGACTTTCGCTCGTTTTAATGCAATACTGCATTATGATTTTCTCAAGCTTAAGATTCCCGGTCCACGTGGCATCATCACAGTTAGCGGAAATACTGAGCGTTTTCTACGCGCGGAAGAGTGTGCGGCGGCTTTAACAGCCGAGCACTAGACGGCCTCACCAACCAGAAAAAATGACAGGTCGTCAGGACCACGGACACGGTTAGACGAGTTCGGTGCATCACTACATATACATGAGATTGGTTTGATGATCAAACCCTCCTAGGCGGTACCAGGGGCTTCCGGCGTGTAATCAGGGCCAGTCCGGCTCAACTTGACTTATCTTGAATTTTAATAATATATTGATAATAACCAATTTTTTGGCACGGCAACTTTCACCTAATTTCTTCTCTTTTACAGATGACAATCGTGCTACACCCGTCCAGGACACGGCACAACGGAGACACATGCGCAGACGTGCAACAGGGACCTGCTCAAAGGTTTCTTTTCAGATTAAGACCCTGCGTAAACCTTTTTTACTGTCTCTTGTTGTTCACATCCTCTGGATACTCAAAACAACCGAGAAGGATGCCGATGTTATTGGCATGTGGCCACGTCAGGATATCACACGCACCTGGACACTCGGGGTTTATTATTAAGGGCATCGTTCATCCCGGCATATGTTATAAAGACCGAATACCTCAGGGAGTGCTCAGCGTCGCGAGTTCGGCCTTATATGCATCAGCTCTGAATCATGTCTTTGGTCAAATGTTGGGTTTGCCCGGCTCCCATGTTTTGGTACCTTACGTTCCGCTATATCGGCTAAGGTAGCACTGGGAGAACTACTGCGATTGTGCCCTGGTTCATCCGGATGAGCACCTCAGTAGAGAAAGCCGAAAACTGACTGTCATGATAAAGCGCAAGACTGGTCAACCACTCGATGACTCAAGGGAATCTTCAGGATTCCTCCGCATTAACGAAGGGCCATTTCCCGGTCATGTACGTACGCGCCCCGTATTCAGACGAGCGCAGAAGTACCAGGGGCTATATAGTAGCCCCACCGTCAAACTCCTATGGCTAAGTGAAAGTGTTAAAGCAATATAGTCCGATTGCCTCGTTCGCTGCGCTACCACCTCCTTCATGGACCAAGACATTGGATCAAGTGTGAATACGTGTTTTTTGCGAACACCCCCGCATTATATGCGTGGGGGCGGAAGACGACGACTGCAAACTTTCAGGTTATATACATATATACATAAACGGCCGCACAGGAGGCATCATAATACTTTCAGGCAAATGTATAAACACAGCCTTGATAACTCAATAGAACATTGTTCTTACAATGGGAATACATGTCACTAAAACATAATACTCTTCGAGCACTGAGCCTCTATAGAATGAGCGCCTTCAAGGACTTCTTCAAAGTAGTGCTCGGCAGCCACTTGGCCCATGGCCGAACCCTGTGTTGCAATAGTGGTGGCTTCCATCTCTGCCCAGTATGTCTTGACACGGGCAAAGGCCATCCGTGCACCCTCTATGCACGCTGACCTCTTCATAGCATTGATGTGAGGCACAGCACCAAGGAATTGTTGCACTAAACTATAGTAACTATTCGGCCTTGGCCCTCCGGGCCACAGATGATCCACAACAGACCTCATGGCAAGTTCGGACAACCTATGGAGCTCGGCACACTCGGCCATTCGCTCATTCAACATCAGTGGACGCACTGGAGCATGGAACTATGACCAGAACAGCTTTTCCACCTCGATATCTTTTTGATCCTTGAAGTACTCGGCCGCATCAGCAGCACTTGCCACCAGATCCATGTAGGCGTCCACAGACCTCCATAGTTGATCAAGAGGATCATACTTCGGATCTCCGAACATGGTCCGCAACAAGAAGGGCTTCCCAGCCACGATATCTGCAGCTTGACGCAGCTCCTCCTTCGTCACTCAGATTTTGGAGCAGGCTTCCTTGGCTTCTACCATGGCCTTCTCGAGGTCCGTCGCCCTTGCTTGACTTTCTTTTTCAAGAAGCTAGTAACTGTCAGCGGCAGCTTTCAACTCAACAGCCATCTTGGCTATTCTTTCCTTGCTCTGGCAATGCGCGGCCTGTTCGGCCCACAATTCTTCAATCGCTTTTAGAGCGGCCGCATTGCTATTCCTTGCTTGTTCCTTGGCTCGGGCAAGCTCCGCCCGAAGGGTCTCCACGATGGCAGCTCCATCTGCAGTAACAACATATTAAAGATACTGGCATCATGCTCCTCTTACTATGTGTTGAGCACCGGAAAAATCACTTACCCTGTGCCTCGTCAAGCCGCTTGTTGACAAGCACGATGTCGGCATCCGCCACATCAAGTTGTCTCTTTAGCTCGGCAAACCCATTAGTCCGGCTAGCCACCGGAACTTCAGCCACCTGCACATAAAGTAGTTTGGTTATTACCTGGGACTATGATCCTCTGCTTGCCGCCGTTCTCGAGGACAACCAGAGTCTCAGGGGCTACTATCTGCATAGGGCACACCTAACATGTGTGGTACCATCAAAAACATACACTATTTCGGGTACCTCAAAGCCTTTCAGCAGACTCATAAAAGCTTCATGCAATCTGCTTTCAGCGGATGAAATCCTTTCAATTACCGTACCCATTAGCGTACGATGCGCTTCTGAGATGACCGCTTGCTCCAGAAGATCCTTCAGTGTGTCCGACCGCACACTGTATGGTTCTGCACTCTTTCTGTTGCTCCCTTTAGGAGCCGGACACTGAGGACTCTGGGTAGCCAAAGGGTTACCCTCTGGCTTTGGCGGGTCAGGAGAGACCCTCCGCGACGACACTTCAGGGTCGCCCGCCTCATGACGTGGGGTGACAGGGGGAGGCGTTTTGCTCTCCATCATCTCTGGAAGAAGATCCCTCGAAGATGAACTCTGACGAGAAGGGCTATGATCCGAACTACAATATATAAGCTTCTGTTATTGTCTTCAAAAGTAAGGTAGTATGTTTTCACTATTAAGTACTTTTTGATTACTTACCGCTCGGTAGAGGGCTGATCCCCGTGCGGACATTGTGCGGCAAGAATACCCTCCAGGGTAGGACCCTCTGGCGGAGATTTCTTCTCCTGTTTGGAAACCTTGGTTTGCGGATCTTCAGAGGTAGTCCTCTTCCTTCCCCGGGGAGAGGGGATGTCAAATTCTTCTCCCTGGTTATCCTCCCTCGCGGAGGCGCTCATTCCCCCGGTTGGGACGAGTAGCAAGCGAGGCCTGCTTTCGGCCTCCTTATTCCCCCTTCATCTTCCTTTGAGGGCACCTGACAAGGCGCCGGCTCGAGCATTCTGTCCAGTACTAGATTGGCCAAGCTTTCGGGAAGGGGGGCCGAACACCTGATCATCTTTGCCTTTGTTATCCAGTCCTGGTCAAAGAGCGACTTTTCAAAATGATGTCATGATAAATAAAAAGATAGCGTGTTCGGCCATGGGATTACTTACTTGAGTATCAGGGCGGTTGCAGCTCAAACCCGCATCCTCGGTGGTGTCTGGACACTCTATTTGGGGTCCGAAGAACGATTTGTACATCTCTTCGAGCGTCATGCCGAGGAAGTGCTGAATAGTTCGCGGTCCTTCCTTGTTGAATTCCCACATACGGAGGGGTCGACATTTGCAAGGCTGGACTCGACGAACTAGCACAACTTGCATCACCATAACAAGGCTGAAATCTCTCTCAAAGAGGTCTCGGATGCGGCTCTGCAAAATCGGCACATCCTGTGCTTGACCCCAGCTCAGCCCCTCGCTAATCCATGACATCAGTTGTTGGGGGGGGGGGGGAACGAACGAAAGGCAGGGGCGGCTACCCACTTGGCACTTCGGGGAGCTATGATATAAAACCACTCCTGTTGCCACAAACTGGACACCTCTGGGAAGGAACCCTCTGGCCATGGAGCATCGGAGCTTTTGCTTATTACGGCACCTCTGCACTCTGCGTGCCGCCCCTCGATCATCTTCGGCTTCACATTGAAGGTCTTGAGCCACAGGCCGAAGTGAGGGGTAATGCGAAGGAAGGCCTCACATACGACGATGAACGACGAGATGTGAAGGAGGGAATCCGGGGCCAGATCATGGAAATCCAGCCCATAGTAGAACATGAGCCCCCTAACAAAGGGATCCAGAGTGAGGCCTAGTCCTCGGAGGAAGTGACAGATGAACACAACACTCTCGTTGGGTTCGGGAGTGGGGATGACCTGCCCTCGGGCGGGCAGCCTGTGCAAAATTTCGACGGTCAGATATCTGGCCTCTCTCAGCTTATTGATGTCCTCCTCTATGATAGAGGAAGGCATCCATCGACCTTGGAGGTTGGATCCGGACATGGTTGAAGGTCCGAGGCACCTGACCTGAGCCTTGGGTGTTGGAACTCGAGGCGGGGGAAGGATTCGATTGAGCACGAGAGGGAAAAAAAGGACAGGCCTCGGCCTCTTTATAAAGAGGGTGAATATCAAGCGTCCTCCTCGTGGCCGTTTTGACTTGCCTAATATCGAGGAGTCGTACCAACAAGCATGATTGGGTTACCCACGCCCGTATTGATGAGAATCTCGTAATAAGGGGGACACGATCTCTGCTTTGACAAGACGTGTCAGGAAAACCGCCTCGCGATATGTGTAGTGCTAGTTGAGAAAAACGGTTCGAATAATGACTGGGCCATGACATGATGTTCTGCTGTCAAAACGTGTCAGCAGATTAGATTTGTGGAAATATTATTCTCTATACGGTGGTGTGTGGAACTTCTTTTGCAGAGCCGAATACTATCCTTGTGTTCAAAATCTTCTATGGAGTATTTGGAGAAGAACCTGCCTTGCAATGCCGAAGACAATACTGCGCGCCGGACTCATCGTCATTGAAGCCTGGTTCAGGGGCTACTGAGGGAGTCCTGGATTAGGGGGTCTCCGGATAGCCGGACTATATCCTTTGGCTGGACTATTGGACTATGAAGATACAAGATTGAAGACTTCGTCCCATGTCCGGATGGGACACTCCTTGGCATGGAAGGAAAGCTAGGCAATACGGATATGTAGATCTCCTCCTTTGTAACCGACCTTGTGTAACCCTATCCCCCTCCGGTGTCTATATAAACCGGAGGGCTTAGTCCGTAGGACAACGTACAATCATACTATAGGGTTTAGCCTCTATGATCTCGTGGTAGATCAACTCTTGTAATACTCATATCATCAAGAACAATCAAGCAGGATGTAGGGTATTACCTCAATCAAGAGGGCCCGAACCTGGGTAAACATCGTGTCCCCTGCCTCCTGTTACCATCCGCCTTAGACGCACAGTTCGGGACCCCTACCTGAGATCCTCCAGTTTTGACACTAAGACCATGCATAGACACGGAGGAGCTTGTGCAGGTGTGAACAGGGACCGGAGGGGGTTTCGGGCGGGGTGAGCTTTTTTGTGATGTGGGGATGGTGAGGGTTTTGTTTTTCCTTTTTTGAATTGGGCGGTGAGGGTTTTCTGTCCCACAAAGAGTTTCGGAGGCAACGGTTTGCTAGAGCCACCGTGTGTGATTCACGTAACAGGCAAAATGAAAGTCATTGCACATGGTTCCAATTTTGGGAACCATGTGTGATTGACGTACTACCTCCGTCCTGGTTTGTTGGTCCCCTTCGTAATTTGTACCAAATTTTAACCAAATATTTAACTAACAAATGTTTATGCATGTCACGGGAAATTATTTCATTGAACACTATGTTCAAATACGCATCCAATGATATAATTAATTTTTGCTGACCTGCACTAACATTTTGTTAGTTAAATCTTTGGTCAAAATTGAAAACAAATTACAAAGGGGACCAATAAACCAGGACGTAGGTAGATTCCATCAATCGAACTGATTGCATCCATATCCCACATTTAGACACAAGTAAACATAGATTAAACATACTCAGACATAGATAATAAGCATATACAAGCATAGTTCAACCATCATTAAGCATGCATAGTTCGATCCCACATCTCATCTCATCTGCCTGCACGATCTCGAAGCTTCTCCAAGTACTCGGCGTACGTGGCGTGCACCATGCTGCGAGAATACTTCTTCCTGAAGGAGCCAATGGATCGTCCACTTGTAGGCGCCCGAACACTTTCATACACTTCCATACTTCTGCTTTGATGCTTGAAAATTCAGCTCCAGCTCCATCTTGTGTTTCTCTCAAGGCATGATCACACATAAGCTGTCCCAATTCATAATGATCAGATATGATCCAAAAACTTGGAGATCCCAACTACTTTCAAAGGTAAATCATTTTCTAACATGGAAACTAATGAACTTGTTTCTCACACTACTAAAGTTGACTTATGCATTGGTAATAATAATAAAGAACAAGATGATATTATTTTAAAGCTAATTAATGATGAGAAAGCTAGATGTCTTCAGTTTGCTTATGTTAATTCCGAGATTGTTCTCCCTGGTAGTTTGGATTTAGAGGATATTAATGATGTTGCCCCACATACAGAGATTAGTGTTCTTTATCCTAGTAGATTAGGTGGCACTACTAATCTAGGTGCGGAAAGCCCAATTCTGAATACTGAGAAGAAGACTTGTGGCTTGTCTCTGTTTGGGAACGCAGTAATTTCAAAAAAAATCCTATGCACACGCAAGATCATGGTGATGCATAGCAACGAGAGGGGAGAGTATCGTCTACGTACCCTCCTAGACGGTAAGCGGAAGCGTTATGACAACACGGTTGATGTAGTCGTACGTCTTCACGATCGACCGATCTAGTAACGAAGATACGGCACCTCCGCGATATGCACATGTTCGGCTCGGTGACATCCCGCGAACTCATGATCCAGTAGAGCTTCGAGGGACAGCTTCATCAGCATGACGGCGTGATGATGGTGATGATGTTGCTACCGGAACAGAGCTTCGCCTAAGCACCGCTACGATATTACTAAGGTGGATTATGGTGGAGGAGGGCACCGCACACGGCTAAAGATCAATGATCAACTTGTGTGTCTATGGGCTGCCCCTCCCCCATATATAAAGGAGTGGAGGAGGGGAGGGGGCCGGCCTCCTAGGCGTGCCCCAAGGGGAGTCCTACTCCCAACGGTAGTAGGATTCCCCCCTTGCCTTGTTGGATTTAGGAGAGAAGGAAGGAGGAGGGAGGAGGAAGGAAAGGGGGGCGGCCCCCCTCCCAATTCGGATTGGGCTTGGGGGCGCGCCCCCTACTTTGCTCCATTCCCCTCTCTCCCACTAAGGCCCAATAAGCCCCCATATACCTCCCGGGGGGTTCCGGTAACCTCCCGGTGCTCCGGTATACTCCCGTTTTCACACGAAACCATTCCGATGTCCAAACATAGGCTTACAATGTAACGATCTTTACATCTCGGCCATTTCGAAACTCCTCGTCATGTCCGTGATCAGATCCGGGACTCTGAACTACCTTCAGTACATCAAAACACATAAACTCATAATACCGATCGTCACTGAACGTTAAGCGTGCGGACCCTGCGGGTTCGAGAACTATGTAGACATGACCGAGACATGTCTCCAGTCAATAACCAATAGCGGAACATGGATGCTCATATTGGTTCCTACATATTCTACGAAGATCTTTATCGGTCAAACCGCATAACTATATATGTTGTTCCCTTTGTCATTGGTATGTTACTTGCCCGAGATTCGATCGTCGGTATCTCAATACCTAGTTCAATCTTGTTGCCGGCAAGTCTCTCTACTCGTTCTGTAATGCTACATCCCGTTACTAACTCATTAGCTACATTGCTTGCAAGGCTTATAGTGATGTACATTACCGAGAGGGGCCAGAGATACCTCTCCGACAATCGGAGTGACAAATCCTAATCTTGATCCATGCCAACTCAACAAAAACCATCGGAGACACCTATAGAGCACCTTTATAATAACCCGGTTATGTTGTGACGTTTCGTAGCACACAAAGTGTTCCTCCGGTATTGGGGAGTTGCATGATCTCATAGTCATAGGAACATGTATAGTTATGGAGAAAGCAATAGCAACAAACTAAACGATCATCGTGCTAAGCTAACGGATGGGTCAAGTCAATCACATCATTCTCTAATGATGTGATCTCATTAATCAAATGACAACTCATGTATATGGTTAGGAAACATAACCATCATTGATTCAACGAGCTAGTCAAGTAGAGGCATACTAGTGACATTCTGTTTGTCTATGTATTCACACATGTACTAAGTTTCCGGTTAATACAGTTCTAGCATGAATAATAAACATTTATCATGATATAAGGAAATATAGATAACAACTTTATTATTGCCTCTAGGGCATATTTCCTTCAGCCTCCCACTTGCACTAGAGTCAATAATCTAGTTCACATCGTCATGTGATTTAACACCAATAGTTCACATCTTTATGTGATTAGTTCACATCTCCATGTGACTAACACCCAAAGGGTTTACTAGAGTCAATAATCTAGTTCACATCGCTATTTGATTAACACCCAAAGAGTGATCTTGTTTTGCTTGTGAGAGAAATTTAGTCAATGGGTCTGCCACATTCAGAGCCGTATGTATTTTGCAAATTTTCTATGTCTACAATGCTTTGCATGGAGCTACTCTAGCTAATTGCTCCCACTTTCGATATGTATCTAGATCGAGACTTAGAGTCATCCAAATCGGTGTCAAAGCTTGCATCGACGTAACTCTTTACAACGATGTCACACCCTAGCTAGTTCATGCATTAGAGTGTTTGCATCATGTTTACCTTGATCAGAAACTTGGAAATGGGGATGACAGAACCCCAGCACCCCCTTTAATCCAACTAGGGTTTACTAAAATCTTTTCCAATGAACCTGAAATGCCCTTTTAAAATGTTCATCATCTTTACCTTGGTCCTAAACCTCTGAAAAAAATGGTGCACAATTTTCTAGGACATCCTAAGGTCACTGGATTAAATCATATGTTATTGCATTTGGACATTTAAATGCTATAAAATATTCTAAATGTCCAAATAATCATAAACCAAAATGTTTCCTATTGGATATATTCCATAAAGTGGGCATGAGTAGTTTGATGATTTTTGAAAGTGCTTAGGCATTTTTAGAAAAGCCACAAACCTACAGAAAGAAAAGAAAAACAAAATAAAAAGGAAAGAGGCTTACCTGGCTGACCTACCTGGCAGGCCCACCTAGCGGCCCAACACCGTGCTGGCCCATGGCCAGTCAGCTGCTTCCTCTCGCCAGGTAGGCAGAGAGGTGAGGGCCGGCGTGCTCGAGCTTGACACGTCATCACCTGCTTGCCGCTGAGCTGCTAGACGCGTGGATGAGTCCCCCTGGTCCCCGCCCCGACCACCCCGACACCTCACTCTCCCTCCTGCCCCTCTCCCTCGCTCTCCCCCACCATGGCCGACGCTGCCACGCTCGCGCCAACGTGAAAACCGCAGCCACCGTCACCTCCACGCTGTCTTGTCTTGTCCAGAAGCTCCGCCGCCCTCCTCTCCATTGAGCAGACCGAGCACCAAGCGCTCGTTCACTCCGGAGTCACCGCAACGACCTTGTTGTCGCTAGAGATCCCTTTCACCGTCACGCCTGCACTAGCTCGTCCCCAACCTCGCCACCTAGCTTGTCGTCACCACCGTGAGGTCCTGCCTCTCCTCCACGCCCCTTGTCGTGCCTCCTATCGACGAGTTCGGCCTCGCCCGAACTCCGGCAGCCGCAAAGCTCGTCGACAGCATCGTTTCCGGCGACCCCAAGCCCAACCACCACCACTACTCGACGCGGCTCACCTCCAGCTACGCGTAGATGCCCTCTGCCACTCGTTTGGTCGCCAAAGTGCGAATCCCGCACCCCTCCGCCGCGTCAGGTCGTTGCCGGCGACTAAACTCCGGTGATTTGACCCAGTTAACCAGGGGTTTGACCCCCTGGGTCACTAACATGTGGGCCCGGGCCCTGGTCAAACCTAGATTAGTTTTCAACTAATTTTAATTAAGTTAATTAGCTTCTACGACACTGACCAGTGGGTCCTACTGGTCAGGTTTGACCTGGATGCCCCAGTTGACTTGTTGACGCAGTAACTCATTTTCTGGATTTATTGTTTTTCAGGAAATTCCAGAAAATAGTGCTAACTTCTAAAAATCATAGAAATTAATCTGTAACTCCAAATGCAAAGATTTATATATGAAAAATGATCAGAAAAATCCAATCTATCCATCTGTACTAGTTTCATGCATGTTTAAACAAGTTAACTTGCTGTTTAGTGCAAAACATGATAAAGCACTATTTAAGATCACAAATGAGTTTGAACATTGAATCTTTGGTTCAAAATGGCTCAAACCCATTTTGTTGTAGATGCATTAGTCCAACACACTCATTTTGCCATGTCACATGCATGCATCATATTGTTGCATATTGTTTGATATTGATTGTGTTACCGGTGCTCTCTGCGGTAGGTTCTGTCCCGGAGGATTACCGTGAGTACCCAAGCGAAGGACAGTACCAGTATGTCGATCTGCCAGGCAAGCAACCCCATTGATCATATCGATACAATCCCATGTTCTTGCTCCTGCTCTCATTTACTGCATTTAAGACAACAACGTTTCAAACTATTGTGTGTTGCGGTAGTTGAACCCTTTTCCTCTGCATGACCTGTCATTGCCACAGTAACTAGATGAAACCCACTAGCATGTTTAGGAGTTGATTGAGCCATGTCTGTGTTTCCTACCTTGCTAAGCGTGCTATGCTTAGAGTCGTGTCAGGTCTGGTTCATCTGGGTGATGGGCTAGAATGAAATGATCATGTCGGTAATGTGAGTGATGTGCTGAATACGATTTGGTAAAGGTATCAATGAGAGGCCATGTAGGAGTACATGGTGGGTTGTTTCATTGAGGCCGTCCCTAAGAACTGCGATCTGTATGTGTGATTTAAGATTCAGCTACTACCATGCATTGGGATCCTTAATTGACCCTCTCGGCTTCTTAACCACCCTAGTACTCTTTCCAGGAGTTGCAAATAGTTTCTGGTGCTTGTAGGTTATGTGTTGGCGGCCGTGCATAGTGCTGACCCTCGGGGTGGGCTATGTTACGGTAGATACACCGTGGCACGGTGTACCGAGTCACCCGTTTGGTGTCTCGGGAACCCTGTTCACATCATTCGGGGCCGTATGTGGAAACCTCGGCCGGACTCCCTGCGGATGGAACCTGGATAGGTGATAAAACTGGACTAGAGGCTTAAGTGTTTAGGTAGGCCGTGGCCGACACCCTCGTTGGGCTTCCGCTTGAAGGTTGCCGAGTACATGTCGTGTAAACGACGGTAAGTGGTGAAAGCGTGTATGACGAAGTACACCCCTGCAGGGTATAAAACTATTCGAATAGCCGCGTCCGCGGTAAAGGAGTACTTGGTTTCCTATACAGTTCATAGACAAGTTAATGGATACTACTAAAGACTCAAGATAAGTGTGAGTACCGAGGATGGCCCTCTCGTAGGATGACGAGGGAGGATCCACGGTGGTGTATTGTGTTGGTGAGTAGTGGTCGTGTGCGAAAACTATTTTACTGGTGAAGTTCCGTAGGATAGCTTAGCCAAGAGTCAAAGCTGGCTTGCTGCATCAACCCCACCGCCTTCTTGAGAATAAGCATGTATAGTAGGTTCTGATGTAAGACTTGCTGAGTACCTTTGTACTCATGTTTGCTTATTTATTGTTTTCAGACGACAACACTGCCCCCTTCGATGGGTTTTATGTAGACCTTGACGTCGACGAGTGACTAGCCACCCAGGTGGTGATCCTAGCCATGGAGGGCCATATGTAGATAGACAGGCTTCGAGAAGCCTTCTTTCTTTCTAGAGTCTGTACTCAGACTAGCTGCTTCCGCATGTGCTTGTATGTTTGTATAACTTGAGTGTCGGGTCATGTGACCCCTACCTGTATGAACATGCTATGTATGGCTCCCTAGAGCCTTTAAATAAAGTACTTGAATTGTAGAGTTTTGTTGTGATGCCATGTTGTATGTACTCATATCGGGCATATTGTGTGTATGATTGAAATGCTTGGTATGAGTGGGATCCGACAATCTAGTTGTTTATCCTTGGCAGCCTTTCTTATGGGGAAATGTAGTCTAGTGCTCCTCGAGCCATAGTAGTCCGCTACAGCCCGGTTCACCGGAGTCCTGCTAGCCCAGCACTACTGTTCAGGACACTTGACTGGCCGGCATGTGTTTCACTTTGTTCCTATGTCTGTCCCTTCGGGGAAATGTCACGCGGTGACATCTGGAGTCCTGCCTAGCCTGCTACAGCCCGGGTTACCCGTAGTCCTGTTAGCCCAGTGCTACAACACGGATTCACACGCTGATGACCGACATGCTCGCTGTGATTCACGTATGCCTGTCTCCATAGGTCTGTGCCGCTTTGGGTTCACGACTAGCCATGTCGGCCCGGGTTCTCTGTCATATGGATGCTAGCGACACTATCATATACGTGAGCCAAAAGGCGCAAATGGTAGGTTCTGTCCCGGAGGATTACCGTGAGTACCCAAGCGAAGGACAGTACCAGTATGTCGATCTGCCAGGCAAGCAACCCCATTGATCATATCGATACAATCCCATGTTCTTGCTCCTGCTCTCATTTACTGCATTTAAGACAACAACGTTTCAAACTATTGTGTGCTGCGGTAGTTGAACCCTTTTCCTCTGCATGACCTGTCATTGCCACAGTAACTAGATGAAACCCACTAGCATGTTTAGGAGTTGATTGAGCCATGTCTGTGTTTCCTACCTTGCTAAGCCTGCTATGCTTAGAGTCATGTCAGGTCTGGTTCATCTGGGTGATGGGCTAGAATGAAATGATCATGTCGGTAATGTGAGTGATGTGCTGAATATGATTTGGTAAAGGTATCAATGAGAGGCCATGTAGGAGTACATGGTGGGTTGTTTCATTGGAACCGTCCTTAAGCACCGAGATCTGTATGTATGATTTAAGAACCAGCTACTACCATGCATTGGGCCCGAAACCAATGGACCCTCTCAGCTTCTTAACCACCCTAGTCCTCTATCCAGGAGTTGCAACTAGTTTCTGGTGTTTATATGATATGTGTTGGAGGCCGTGTGTAGAGCTGACCCTAGGGGTGGGCTATGATGCGGTAGATACACCGTGGCACGGTGTACCGAGTCGCCCGTTTGGTGTCTCGGGAGCCCTCTACACATCATTCGGGGCCGTATGTGGAAACCTCGGCCGGACTCCCTGCGGATGGAACCTGAATAGTCGATAAACCTATACTAGAGACTTGAGTGTTTAGGTAGGCCGTGGCTGACACCCGTGTTGGGATTCTGCTTGAAGGTTGCCGAGTACATGTCGTGTAAATGACGGTAAGTGTTGAGAGCATGTGTGAAGAAGTACACCCATGCAGGGTTAACATCATCTATTCGAATAGCCGCGTCCGCGATAAAGGACTACTTGGTTGCCTATATAGTTCATAGAAAAGTAAATGGATACTCCTAAAAGCCTCAAGACAAGTGTGTGTGTCATGGATGGCCCTTCCGTAGGATGACGGAGGAGGATCCGCGGTAGTGTATCGTTGTGCTGAGTAATGGACTCGTGTGCGCAAAACATTTACAAGTTGATGTCTCGTAGGATAGTTTTAGCCAAGAGTCAAAGCTGGATTCCTGCAATAAACATCACTACCCTTTGTTGATAATGTGCATGTATGTAGGATCTGATGTAAGTCTTGCTGAGCACCTTTGTACTCGTGTTTGCTTAATTACTGTTGCAGAAGAGAAAACCGCCCCCTCCGATGGGTTCTATGTAGATCTCGACGTTGATGAGTGACTTGCCACCCAGGTGGTGATCCTGAGCCGTGAAGGGCCCTGTAGATAGACAGGCTTCGTTAAGCATTCTTGCTTTCTAGTTGTATGTACTCAGACAAGTTTGCTTCCGCATGTGCTTGTATGTTTGTATGACTTGAGTTTTGGGTCGTGTGACCCCTACCTATATGAACATGTTATGTATGGCTCTTTGGAGCCTTCTAAATAAAGTACTTGAGTTGTAGAGTTTTATTGTGATGCCATGTTGTATTTGCACATATCGAGCATATTGTGTGTATGATTTGAAATGCTTGGTATGTGTGGTATCCGACAACCTAATTGTCTATCCTTGGTAGCCTCTCTTATGGGGAAATGTAGTCTAGTGCTTCCACTGAGCCATGGTAGTCTGCTACATCCCGGTTTACCGGAGTCCTGCTAGCCCAGTTAGTACTGCTCCAGAACACTTAGACTGGCCAGCATTTGATACACTTCGTTCCTGTGTCTGTCCCTTCGGGGGAATGTCACGCGGTGACTTCTGGAGTCCTGCTAGCCTGCTACGGCACGGGTTCCCAGAGTCCTGTTAGCCTAGTTGCTACAGACCAGATTCACACGCTGTTGACCGACACGTTCGATGCTGGTTCATGTATGCCTGTCCCCATAATTTAGCGCCACTTTGGGTTCATGACTAGTCATGTCGGCCCGGGTTCTCTGTCATATGGATACTAGCGACACTATCATATACGTGAGCCAAAAGGCGCAAACGGTCCCGGGCCAGGTAAGGTGGCACCCGTGGGAATACCGTGCATGAGGCCGCAAAGTGATATGATGTGTTACATGCTAGATCGGTGTGACTTAGGATCGGGGTCCTGACAGACGAACTCTTTGTCACCTCCATAACCGAGAAACATTTCCTTATTCCACAAAGGATGTTTTTGACCGCTGTCCAGTGATCCACTCTTGGATCACTATTGTACCCTCTTGCCAAACTTATGGTGAGGTACACAATAGGTCTGGTACACAGCATAGCATACTTTATAGAACCTATGACTGAGGCATAGGGAATGCCTTTTCATTCTCTTTCTATTTTCTGCCGTGGTCGGGTTTTGAGTCTTTACTCAACTTGACACCTTGCAACACAGGAAAGAACTCCTTCTTTGACTTTTTCCATTTTGAACTACTTCAAAATCTTGTCAAGGTATGTACTCATTGAAAATATATCAAGCGTCTTGATCTATCTCTATAGATCTTGATGCTCAATATGTAAGTAGCTTCATCGAGGTCTTTCTTTGAAAAACTCTTTTTAAACACTCCTTTATGCTTTTCAGAAAATTCTACATTATTTTCGATCAACAATATGTCATTCACATATACTTATCAGAAATGTTCCAGTGCTCCCACTCACTTTCTTGTAAATACAGGCTTCACAGCAAGTCTATATAAAACCATATGCTTTGATCACTTTATCAAAGTATATATTCCAACTCCGAGATGCTTGCACCAGTCCATAGATGGATCGCTGGAGCTTGAACACTTTATTAGCACCTTTAGGATTGACAGAACCTTCTCGTTGCATCATATACAACTCTTCTTTAAGAAATCCATTAAGGAATGCAGTTTTGACATCCATTTGTCAGGTTTCATAAAATGTGGCAATTGCTAATATGATTCGGACAGACTTAAGTATCGCTACGAGTGAGAAAATCTTATCGTAGTCAACATCTTGAACTTGTCGAAAACCTTTTGCGACAATTCGAGCTTTGTAGATAGTAACACTACTATTAGTGTCTATCTTCCTCTTGAAAATCCATTTATTCTTAATGGCTCATCGATCAACGGGCAAGTCAATCAAAGTCCATACTTTGTTCTAATACATGGATCTCATCTCAGATCATGGTTTCAAGCCATTTTGCGGAATCTGGGCTCATCATCGGTTCCTCATAGTTCGTAGGTTTGTCATGGTCAAGTAACATGACCTCTAGAAGAGGATTATCGTACCACTCTGGTGCGGAACGTATTCTGGTTGACCTAAGAGGTTCGATTGTAACTTGATCTGAAGTTCCATGATGATCATCATTAACTTCCTCACTAATTGGTGTAGGAATCACTAGAACTAATTTCTGTGATGAACTACTTTCCAATTCGGGAGAAGGTACAATTACCACATCAAGTTTTAAATCCCCCCAATCACTTCTTTCGAGAGAAACTTCTTCTCTAGAATGGATCCATTCTTAGCAACGAATATCTTGCCTTCGGATCTGTGATAGAAGGTGTACCTGCTACCTCTTGAGCACCGCGTTGGATTTCCCCGAAGAGGAGAGGATGATGCAGCAAAGTAGCGTAAGTATTTCCTTCAGTTTTTGAGAACCAAGTTATCAATCCAGAAGGAGGCTACGCGTGAGTCCCTCGTACCTACACAAAAACAATAGCTCAACGCAACCAACGCGATTAGGGGTTGTCAATCCCTTCACGGTCACTTTCGAGAGTGAGATCTGATAGACATGATAGATAATATTTTTGGTATTTTTGGTATAGAGATGCAAAGTGAAAAGTAAAAGGCAAAGTAAAAAAGCAAAGCAATAATAAAGTGATTGGAGATTGATATGATGAGAATAGACCAGGGTGGCATAGGTTTCACTAGTGGCTTCTCTCAAGAGCATAAGTATTCTACGGTGGGTGAACAAATTACTGTTGAGCAATTGACAAAATTGAGCATTTATGAGAATATATAGGTATGATCATGTATATAGGCATCACGTCCGAGACAAGTAGACCGACTCCTGCCTGCATCTACTACTATTACTCCACTCATCGACCCCTATCCAGCATGCATCTAGAGTATTAAGTTAAAAACAGAGTAACGCCTTAAGCAAGATGACATGATGTAGAGGGATAGTTTCATTCAATATGATAAAAAAAACCATCGTGTTATCCTCGATGGCAACAATACAATACGTGCCTTGCCGCCCCTTCTGTCACTAGGAAAGGACACCACAAGATTGAACCCAAAGCTAAGCACTTCTCCCATTGCAAGAAAAACCAATCTAGTAGGCCAAACCAAACTGATAATTCGAAGAGACTTGCAAAGATAACCAATCATACATAAAAGAATTCAGAGAAGATTCAAATATTATTCATAGATAGACTTGATCAGAAACCCACAATTCATCGGTCTCAACAAACACACCGCAAAAAGAAGATTACATCGAATAGATCTCCAAGAGAGAGGGGGAGATCATTGTATTGAGATCCAAAAAGACAGAAGAAGCCATCTAGCTACTAACTATGGACCCAAAGGTCTGAGGTAAACTACTCACACTTCATCAGAGAGGCTATGATGATGATGTAGAAGCCCTCCGTAATCGATTCCCCTTCCGGCGGAGCTCCGGAACAGGACCCAAGATGGGATCTCGTGGATACAGAAAGTTGCGGCGGTGGAATTAGGGTTTTGGCTCCGTCTCTGATCGTTTGGGGGTACGTAGGTATATATAGGAGGAAGGAGTACGTCGGTGGAGCTTCGAGGGGCCCACGAGGCAGGGGGCGCGCCCTAGGCGGGCGCACCCTCCACCCTCGTGACCGCCTCGTGGCTTTCTTGACGGAGGGTCCAAGTCTCCAGGGTCTTATCTGATGAGAAAATCACGTTCCCGAAAGTTTCATTCCGTTTGGACTCCGTTTGATATTATGTTTCTTCGAAACTCTGAAATAGGCAAGAAACAGCAATTCTGGGTTGGGCCTCCGGTTAATAGGTTAGTCCCAAAAATAATATAAAAGTGGAAAATAAAGCCCAATATAATCCAAAACAATAGATAATATAGCATGGAGCAATAAAAAAATTATAGATACATTGGACACGTATCAGGCATCCCCAAGCTTAATTCCTGCTCGTCCTCGAGTGGGTAAATGATAAAAAGAGAATTTTTGATGCGGAGTGCTACTTGGCATAATTTCAATGTAAATCTTCTTAATTGTGGTATGAATATTCAGATCCAAAAGATTCAAGAAAAAAGTTCATGTTGACATAAAAATAATAATACTTCAAGCATACTAACAAAGCAATTATGTCTTCTCAAAATAACATGGCCAAAGAAAGCTTTCCCTACAAAATCATATAGTCTGCCTATGCTCTATATTCACCACACAAAGTATTTAAATCATGCACAACCCCGATGATAAGACAAGCAATTGTTTCATACTTTTGACATTTTCAAAACTTTTTCGATCTTCACGCAATACATGAGCGTGAGCCATGGATATAGCACTATATGTGGAATAGAATGGTGGTTGTGGAGAAGACAAAAGGAGGGGAAGATAGTCTCACATCAACTAGGCGTATCAACGAGCTATGGAGATGCCCATCAATAGATATCAATGTGAGTGAGTAGGGATTTCCATGCAACAGATGCACTAGAGCTATAAGTATATGAAAGCTCAACAAAAGAAACTAAGTGGGTGTGCATCCAACTCGCTTGCTCACGAAGACCTAGGGCATTTTGAGGAAGCCCATCATTGGAATATACAAGCCAAGTTCTATAATGAAAGATTCCCACTAGTATATGAAAGTGACAAAATGAGAGACTCTCTATCATGAAGATCATGGTGCTACTTTGAAGCACAAGTGTGGTAAAAGAATAGTAACATCGTGCCTTCTATCTTTTTCTCTCATTTTTTATTTGGGCCTTTTCCTTTTTTTATGGCCTCTTTATTTTCGTCCGGAGTCTCATCCCGACTTGTGGGGGAATCATAGTCTCCATCATCCTTTCCTCACTTGGGACAATGCTCTAAAAATGAAGATCATCACACTTTTTATTTTTCTTACAACTCAACTATTACAACTCATTATTTAGAACAAAATATGACGCTATATGAATGCCTCCGGCGGTGTACCGGGATATGCAATGAATCAAGAGTGACATGTATGAAAGAATTATGAACGGTGGCTTTGCCACAAATACGATGTCAACTACATGATCATGCTAGCAATATGACAATGATGGAGCGTGTCATAATAAACGGAATGCTGGAAAGTTGCATGGCAATATATCTCGGAATGGCTATGGAAATACCATGATAGGTAGGTATAGTGGCTGTTTTTAGGATGGTATATGGTGGGTGTATGATACTGGCGAAAGGTGCGCGGTATTAGAGAGTCTAGCAATGGTGGAAGGAAGGAAAGTGCGTATAATCCATGGACTCAACATTAGTCATAAAGAACACATATACTTATTGAAAAAATCTAGAAGTTATCAAAGAAAAGTATTACGCGCATGCTCCTAGGGGGATAGATTGGTAGGAAAAGACCATCACTCGTCCCCGACCGCCACTCATAAGGAAGACAATGAATAAATAAATCATGCTCCGACTTCATCACATAACGGTTCACCATATGTGCATGCTACGGGAATCACAAACTCTAGCACAAGTATTTCTCAAATTCACAACTACTCAACTAGCATGACTCTAATATCACCATCTTCATATCTCAAAACAATTATCAAGCATCAATCTTTTCTTAGTATTCAACGCACTCAAAAGAAAGTTCTACAAATCTTGAATACCAAGCATATTATTATTAAGCAAATTTCCATGCTATTAAAGACTCTCAAAATAATCTAAGTGAAACATGAGAGATCAATAGTTTCTATAAAACAAATCCACCACCGTGCTCTAAAAGATATAAGTGAAGCACTAGAGCAAAACTATAAAGCTCAAAAGATATAAGTGAAGCACATAGAGCAAAACTATAAAGCTCAAAAGATATAAGTGAAGCACATAGAGTATTCTATCAAATTCCAAATTATGTATGGCTCTTTCAAAAGGTGTATACAGCAAGGATGATTGTGGCACACTAACAAACAAATACACAAATAACACAAGACGCTCCAAGCAAAACACATATGATGTGGTGAATAAAAATATAGCTCCAAGTAAAATTACCGATGGAAGTAGACGAAAGAGGGGATGCCTTCCAGGGAATCCCCAAGCTTTGGCTTTTAGGTGTCCTTATATTATCTTGGGGGTGCCATGGTCATCCCCAAGCTTAGGCTCTTGCCACTCCTTGTTCCATAATCCATCAAATCTTTACCCAAAACTTGAAAACTTCACAACACAAAACTTAAAGAAGAAAATCTCGTGCGCTCTGTTAGCGAAAGAAAATAAAAGACCACTTCAAGGTACTGTAATGAACTCATTATTTATCTATATTGGTGTTAAACCTACTGTATTCCAACTTCACTATGGTTTGTAACTATTTTACTAGCCATAGATTCATCAAAATAAGCAATCAACACACGAAAAACAGAATCTGTCAAAAACAGAACAGTCTGTAGTAATCTGTAGCTAGCGCAAGATCTAGAACCCCAAAAATTCTAAAATAAATTTCTGGACGTGAGGAATTTATCTATTAATCATCTTCAAAAAGAATTAACTAAATATCGCTCTCCAAATAAAAATGACAGCAGTTATCGTGAGCGCTAAAGTTTCTGTTTTTTACAGAAAATTCAACAAGACTTTCCCCAAGTCTTCCCAACGGTTCTACTTGGCACAAACACTAATTAAACACAAAAACACAACCAAAACATAGGCTAGATAAATTATTTATTTAATAACAGGAAGGATAAATATTGGGTTGTCTCCCAACAAGCGCTTTTCTTTAAATCCTTAAAGCTAGGCATTGATAATTTTAATGATGCTCACATGAAAGACAAGAATTGAAGCACAAAGAGAGTATCATAAAACACATGACAAACACATATAAGTCTAACATACTTCCTATGCATAGGAATTTTATAGGCAAACAAATTATCAAGGCAAGCAAAAACTAGCATATGCAAGGAAGCGGAAAGAAACAATAGCAATCTCAACATAACGAGAGGTAATTTAGTAACATGAAAATTTATACCACCATATTTTCCTCTCTCATAATAATTGCATGAGGGATCATAAGCAAATTCAAAAAAATAGCTATCACACAAAATATTTTCAACACGATCCATATGCATGCAAAGTTGACACTCTTCCAAAATAGTGGGATTAACATTATCTAAAGTCATGACCTTTCCAAACCCACTTTTATCAAAAATTTCATAAGATTGAACATTCTCCAAATTTGTGGGATCTAAAGTTGACACACTTCCAAACCCACTTTAAATAATATTGCAAAAACTATTATCAATCTCATATTCATCATGGGGCTTAAATAAATTTTCAATATCATAAGAAGAATCACCCCAATCATGACCATTGCAACAAGTAGCAAAACTAGCATCCCCAAGCTTAGGGTTTTGCATATTATTAGAACAATTTACATAAATAGAATCTATAATAAAATCATTGCCATCATGATTTTTATTCAAAGATCTATCGTGAATCGCTTCATAAAGTAATTCATCACACTTTTTAGATTCACGAATTTCAAGCAAAACCTCATAAAGATAATCTAGTGCACAAAACTCACTACCAATTGGTTCATCATAATTGGATCTCTTAAAAAGATTAGCATGCGGATGACGATCCATAGATCTTAGGTTCTCTGTTTAGTAATAAATAAACAGCTATTCCAACCAAATGAGCAAATGAGCCAAGTAAGACATTAAAGCAAACGAAAAAAGGTGAACGGAAAAGAAAGGGCGAATAAAACGGCAAGGGTGAAGTGGGGGAGAGGAAAAAGAGAGGCAAATGGAAACTAATGTAATGCGAGAGATAGGGATTGTGATGGGTACTTGGTATGTTGACTTTTGCGCAGACTCCCCGGCAACGGCACCAGAAATTCTTCTTGCTACCTCTTGAGCACTTCGTTGGATTTCCCCGAGGAGGAGAGGATGATGCAGCAAAGTAGCATAAGTATTTCCCTTAGTTTTTGAGAACCAAGGTATCAATCCAGTAGGAGGCTACGCGCAAGTCCCTCGTACCTACACAAAAACAATAGCTCAACGCAACCAACGCGATTAGGGGTTATCAATCCCTTCACGGTTACTTACGAGAGTTATATCTGATAGAGATGATAGATAATATTTTTGGTATTTTTGGATAAAGATGCAAAGTAAAATAAAAGGCAAAGTAAAAAAGCAAAGCAATAATAAAGTGATGGAGATTGATATGATGAGAATAGACCCGGGGGCCATAGGTTTCACTAGTGGTTGGATTTGGCTATCTCGACGGACGCAGAGTATCAAGGTGGAAGGTTGTGCGAGCTATCACTACTAGGGAAAACCCTAGCAGTAGCGCGGGTAGGCGCGCTACTAATAAGGCGCTACAGCTATTGCTTAGCAGTAACGCGTGCCGCACGCGCTACTGCTAGGACAAATAGCTGCAGCGCTTGTTCACTCCCACGCTGCTGCTAATGTAACTACTGGCAGCGTGTTTTCTTTCCATCGCTACTAGTATTGTTTTTTTATTTTTTTATTTTTTATTTTTTATTTTTAGTGTATTTATGCGCCATCGTACAAATATTGGTACAATACCAGTTATGAGGTTTACATCATTATGTCCATAACAGTGTGTCAAATGAAGGTGGATTAGGTTCAAGTGGAGGCAATATGTGGTGCATGTCAAAAGTATACTACTAAATCCAAACTTGATCTAGTTTGGACTAGTAGTACTTTCGATGTGCACCACATGTTGCCTCCACTTGAATCTAATCCGCCAGCACAAGCTATTTAATCATCATCATAATCATTAGCACAAACAATATTTATTTAATCACCACTAACACTAGCTAATAATAATCATCAGTCATTACCACCAACACTAGCTATTTTATCATCATAGTAATAGTGTAGCACATCATCATCCTCAAACTCATTTCTAGCTAATCACTCCTGCTGCTCTCTCTTAGGTAAAACAACATAAAACATGTGTAGCTCTCCTCCTTGATCAAGTTGGAGCATGTAGATGAACCTGTCTCCTAATTTTGGGTAGCACATCTGTTTGCTGCCCCCTAGTACTTGTCTGCGCTCCCCCATCACATATCTGGTCCAGTCTTGCACTATTAAGCATTCATCGCTGATCTTGAATGCACTAAAGTAACATGTAGGATATCTGGGCCGTAAGCTAATAATACTCATGGTACCTTTAGTCTTGATCCCATAAGGCACAACATTCATCGGGAGTCCCTGTTGAAGAACATCGTATGGTCACATACTTAGCAATGAAGTTTAGCTTCACAAATAATGTATGGAAAAGATGCACTGAGGACAAATAGTAAAAATCTTACCATCCTTCCTAAATAGATGTGACCGTAGTTCATGACGAACACTATTGGTCGCACGTTTTCAGTACTAAGATTTCTAAGTCCAGGAAGAAAATTTGTCTTGACGGTATCAAGATCCTCAAGCCATGAAACATAATGACTTAGCTCCTCGCAGTTTAGTTCAGCCCCGGGACAGTAGTAGGTCCTGTCTACCAAGCGCTGGACATGTTTGCTTGCACCAAAATAAGCTGACAATACAAATTAGTTGTCAACTATTTTTGAATAAACAATATCAAAGACATAAATATGGTTGAGAAACTTACATTTTGGTGTAACTGGAGGCGTCTGCACATCGACCCAGATGTCGGTATTACCTTCAATATCATCTTCCGGACGAATATCAAAGGTGATAACCATATCAGGCTCAAATGCATAAGTCTTGCATAGTGCTCGCCATGTTTTGCATCCAAAATAGGTGTAGTCGTCTGAATTGTATAATTTTGCGTGGAAAATATAACCATGCTCGGTCTTCAAATAAACTTTCTTTACCTCCATAGTATGACTGAGACCTATCTTATCCAATACAAAAACTCTTGCATGGGAGGGGATACGCTAGTAGAATAGTAAAAAAAATATAAGTTGAAGCAAATGAAGCAGATGTCATGCTTAATTACAAAAAAAGACTTGTCGTTGTGACTTACTGTATCCACTTCGAAGTTCTCGTCCAGCTTGATGCTGAAGCGCCTATCATCATCTAGGAAGATTCCGTCGCACAGGCCGCGCTCGTCTTCGCAGTATTTGCAAATACCAAAATCCTTTTTGTCGTTAGACATTTCCTATGTTCATAGTTAAAACATTAATTGAAAATCGATAAAAGACAACTACCAGGATACTCAACACACAAATCCGGGGCACTCGATATTTCCTACATATTCTGGCAAAAGTCATGCCAAAATTCACGGAAAAATCCGGCATGACCTTTGCTAAAATAGGATATATCGAGCGCCTGAAATTTGTCGGAACGGAAATGAATCAACACTCCGGCAAAACATAGGCCACTTGGAGGTGTAACCTGCAAACATGACCGGCCACTTGGATATTGAGCAACACAAGATATACATTTGAAAATATCTTATAAGACTCAAATTAGCATGCATTCAATAAGAAAAAGTAAATCATCTCATGCGTCCGTACATCGTCGAATATTATCACTAATACATCCCGAATAGTGTCATACATATAACATCACTAGTACAACTAAAACCCTAGCACAGCACGGGTATCGGCGCGGGCGGTGGACACCCACAGAGAAGGAACCATCACGAGATCATAGCTCCAGTGAGATCCCTGGAGAACCTACCAGGTATTGGAGAACCTGTGCTCCAACGCAAACAAGTAGCGGCGGACGTGCGCGTCCTCCTCACTGACACGGTGACGCACCACCTCCGTGGAGTCCTCGAGCCTCTGGACCGTCACTGGCCCACGCGAACGCCACCAAAGAAGGTTCGGGTCAACGACAGGCTGGCTCCTCACCAACCTGCGCCCCTCGGTAGGTAGCGCCTCCCAGTACCACCCCGGCAGAGCCCAGTCCCGGACATGGCCCATCTGGCCAAGCAGGTGTCGTCCTCCGCCGACTCGACGACGAGGATGCGGGATAGGCATCGTCCACGTCGATGCGGGAAAATTGCTTTAACTAAAAAAATAGCAACAACTCCTTACTAACTAGTTCTATTAATTCAACTAGTTCTTACTAAAAATAAACTTACTATAAATAAAAATATTCTAGTACCTAATTAGTACCTAAGAACTACTGCCCTAATTACCATCTAATTTGATGAACCTATAGGGGTGGAAAGTGGTAGAAACCCTAACTAATTTGATGGAGGTAGAAACCCTAGGTAGAGGTAGGGGAGAGGGAGGAGCAGGCGTGCTCACCTCGGGTGCCTGCGACGAGGGAGGGGCAGGCGGCGTTGAGGTCATGGTCGGGGCTCCGGGGCGGCATTGAGGTCGGGGGCGGCGTCCGGGGCGGCGTTGAGGTCGGGGTCGGGGGCGGCGTCCCGGGCGGCGTTGAGGTCGGGGGCAGGGCCGCGTTGAATCTGGGGTCGGGGCGGCGTGGGGACAACACGCGGCGGCCGAGGGGCGATGGCGGCGGCGAGAGTGGAGTTGATTTGGGGGATGAAGTGGCCGGGGAAGGACGAACCGCATGGTTAAGTCAGAATACCATCAGCGCGTTCCAGAAAGGGCGCTCCTGCTATGTTAGCTACAACGCGTTCTGGAATACACGCTGCAGCTAAGGAGATTAGCAGTAGCGCTGGGCCATTATACGCGCTACTGCTAGGTTGGGCTAGCCATGTGCGCCCAGTTCAAACGTAGCAGCAGCGCTTTTCGCTAGTACGCGCTACTGCTAAAGTCATAGCAGTAGCGCGGTTTATTTATGCGCACTGCTACTAAGTAGCAGCAGCGCTTGATTTTGTACAGCGCTACTGGTAAAATTCTGTGTATATGCTTTTCCCTAGTAGTGTAAGTATTCTACGGTGGGTGAACAAATTACTGTTGAGCAATTGACAAAATTGAGCATAGTTATGAGAATATCTAGGTATGATCATGTATATAGGCATCACGTCCGAGACAAGTAGACCGACTCCTGCCTGCATCTACTACTATTACTCCACTCATCGACCGCTATCCAGCATGCATCTAGAGTATTAAGTTAAAAACAGAGTAACGCCTTAAGCAAGATGACATGATGTAGAGTGATAGCTTCATGCAATATGATAAAAACCCCATCTTGTTATCCTCGATGGCAACAATACAATATGTGCCTTGCTGCCCCTTCTATCACTGGGAAAGGACACCGCAAGATTGAACCCAAAGCTAAGCACTTCTCCCATTGCAAGAAAAACCAATCTAGTAGGCCAAACCAAACTGATAATTCGAAGAGACTTGCAAAGATAACCAATCATACATAAAATAATTCAGAGAAGATTCAAATATTATTCATAGATAGACTTGATCATAAACCCACAATTCATCATTCTCAACAAACACACAGCAAAAATAAGATTACATCGAATAGATCTCCACGAGAGAGGGGGAGATCATAGTATTGAGATCCAAAAAGAGAGAAGAAGTCGTCTAGCTACTAACTATGGACCCGAAGGTCTGAGGTAAACTACTCACACTTCGTCGGAGAGGCTATGATTATGATGTAGAAGCCCTCCGTGATCGATTCCCCTTCCGGTGGAGCTCCGGAACATGCCCCAAGATGGGATCTCATGGATAGAGAAAGTTGCGGCAGTGGAATTAGGTTTTTGGCTCCGTCTCTGATCGTTTTGGGGTATGTAGGTATATATAGGAGGAAGGAGTACGTCGGTGGAGCTTCGAGGGGCCCACGAGGCAGGGGGCGTGCCGTAGTGGGGCTCCCTCCACCCTTGTGACCGCTTCGTGGCTTTCTTGACGGAGGGTCCAAGTCTCCTGGGTCTTATCTGATGAGAAAATCACGTTCCCGAAGGTTTCATTCCGTTTGGACTCCGTTTGATATTCAATTTCTCCGAAACTCTGAAATAGGCAAAAAACAGCAATTCTAGGCTGGGCCTCCGGTTAATAGGTTAGTCCCAAAAATAATATAAAAGTGGAAAATAAAGCCCAATATAGTCCAAAACAGTAGATAATATAGCATGGAGCAATCAAAAATTATAGATACGTTGGAGACGTATCAGTACCCAACAGTTTCCTTTGGTTATCCTATGAAGACGCATTTCTCCGATTTGGGTTTGATCTTATTAGGTTGAAACTTTTTCACATAAGCATCATAGCCCCAAACTTTAAGAAATGACAACTTAGGTTTCTTGCTAAACCACAGTTCATATGGTGTCGTCTCAACGGATTTAGATGGTGCCCTATTTAACGCGAATGCAGTTGTCTCTAATGCATAACCCCAAAACGATAGTGATAAATCGGTAAGAGACATCATATATCTCACCATATCTAATAAAGTACGGTTATGACGTTTGGACACACCATTACACTCTGGTGTTCCAGGTGGCGTGAGTTGCGAAACTATTCCGCATTGTTTCAATTGAATACCAAACTCGTAACTCAAATATTCTCCTCCATGATCAGATCGGAGAAACTTTATTTTCTTGTTACGATGATTTTCCACTTCACTATGAAATTCTTTGAACTTTTCAAATGTTTCAGACTTATGTTTCATCAAGTAGATATACCCATATCTGCTCAAATCATCTGTGAAGATCAGAAAATAACAATACCCGTCGCGAGCCTCAACACTCATCAGATTGCATACATTAGTATGTATTATTCCCAATAAGTCAGTTGCTTGCTCCATTGTTCCGGAGAACGGAGTTTTAGTCATCTTGACCACGAGGCATGGTTCGCAAGCATCATATGATTCATAATCAAGTGATTCCAAAACCCCATCAGCATGGAGTTTTCTCATGCGCTTTACACCAATATGGCCTAAATGGCAGTGCCACATATAAGTTGCACTATCATTATTAACTTTGCATCTTTTGGCTTCAATATTATGAATATGTGTATTACTACGATCGAGATTCAATAAACCATTCACCTTGGGTGTATGACCTCAGAAGGTTTTATTCATGTAAACAGAATAACAATTATCCTTGACTTAAATGAATAACCGTATTGCAATAAACATGATCCAATCATATTATGCTCTACGCAAACACCAAATAACATTTATTTTAGGTTCAACACTAACCCCGAAGGTAAAGGGAGTGTGCGATGGTGATCTTATCAATCTTGGAATCACTTCCAACTCACATCATCACCTCGCCCTTAACTAGTCTCTGTTTATTTTGCAACTCTTGTTTCAAGTTACTACTCTTAGCAACTGAACTAGTATCAAACACCGAGGGTTTGCTATAAACACTAGTAAAGTACACATCAATAACATGTATATCAAGTATACCTTTGTTCACTTTGCCATCCTTCTTATCCGCCAAGTATCTAGGGCAGTTCCACTTCCGGTAACCATTTCCTTCGCAGTAAAAGCACTTAGTTTTAGGCTTGGGTCTAGCTTTGGGCTTCTTCATAGGAGTGGCAACTTTCTTGCCATTCTTCTTGAAGTTCCCTTTTTTTCCTTTGCCCTTTTCTTGAAACTAGTGGTCTTGTTAACCATCAACACTTGATGCTATTTCTTGATTTCTACCTTCACCGATTTCAGCATCACGAAGAGCTTGGGAATTACTTTTGTCATCCCTTGCATATTATAGTTCATCAGTAAGTTCTAGTAACTTGGTGATAGTGACTAGAGAACTTTGTCAATTACTATCTTATCTAGAAGATTAACTCCCATTTGATTCAAGCAATTGTAGTACCCAGACAAACTGAGCACATGCTCACTGGTTGAGCTATTCTCCTCCATCTTGTAGGCAAAGTACTGTCAGACGTCTCCTACCTCTCGACACGGGCATCAGTATGAAATACCAATTTCAACTCTTAGAACATCTTATATGCTCTGTGGCGTGCAAAAACATTTTTGAAGTCCCAGTTCTAACCATAAAGCATGGTGCACTAAACTATTAAGTAGTCATCATATCGAGCTTTGTCAAACATTCATAACGTCTGCATTTGCTCCTGCAATAGTTATGTCACCTAGCAGTGCATCAAGGACATAATTCTTCTGTGCAGCAATGAGGATAATCCTCAGATCACGGATCCAATCCGCATTATTGCTACTATCATCTTTCAATATAGTTTTCTCTAGGAACATATCGTAAATAAAACGGGGAAGCTATGCGCGAGAAATTGATCTACAACATAGATATGCAAATACTATCAGGACTAAGTTCATGCTAAATTTAAGTTCAATTAGTCATATTACTTAAGAAGTCCCACTTAGATAGACATCCCTCTAATCATCTAAGTGATCACGTGATCCATAGCAACTAAACCATGTCCGATCATCACGTGAGATGGAATAGTTTTCAATGGTGAACATCACTATGTTGATCATATCTACTATATGATTCACGCTCGACCTTTCGGTCTCAGTGTTCCGAGGCCATATCTGCATATGTAGGCTCGTCAAGTTTAACCCGAGTATTTTGCGTGTGCAAAACTGGCTTGCACTCGTTGTATGTGAACATAGAGCTTATCACACCCGATCATCACGCGGTGTCTTAGCACGAAGAACTATCGCAACAGTGCATACTCAGGGAGAACACTTATACCTTGAAATTTAGTGAGGGATCATCTAATAATGCTACCGACGTACTAAGCAAAATAAGATGCATAAAAGATAAACATCACATGCAATCAAAATATGTGACATCATATGGCCATCATCATCTTGTGCCTTTGATCTCCATCTCTAAAGTACCGTCATGATCTCCATTATCACTGGCATGACACCATGATCTCCATCATCTTGATATTTATCAATGTGTCATCACATGGTCATCTCGCCAACTATTGTTTTTGCAACTATTCCTATCGCATAGCGATAAAGTAAAGCAATTACATGGCGCTTGCATCTTATGCAATAATGAGATAACCATAAGGCTCCTGCCAGTTGCCGATAAGATCAACAAAACATGATCATCTCATACAACAATTTATATCTCATCACGTCTTGACCATATCACATCACAACATGCCTTGCGGAAACAAGCTAGACGTCCTCTACTTTGTTGTTGCAAGTTTTACGTGGCTGCTACGGGCTGAGCAAGAACCGTTCTTACCTACGCATCAAAAAACACAACGCGGTATAGTGATTGCTTTTTGATCTTCAGAAAGAACCCTATTCATTGAATCTGATTCAACTAAAGTTGGAGAAACTGACACCCACTAGCCACCTATGTGCGAAGCACGTCGGTAGAACCAGTCTCACGTAAGCATACGCGTAATGTCGGTCTGGGCCGCTTCATCCAATAATGCCGCTGAATCAAGAATCAACTAGTGACGGCAAGAAATATGTATATACCCACGCCCGCAACTCCTTTATGTTATACTCGTGCATATAACATCTACGCATAAACCTGGCTCGGATGCCACTGTTGGGGAACGCAGTAATTTCAAAAAAATTCCTATGCACACGCAAGATCATGGTGATGCATAGCAACGAGAGGGGAGAGTATCGTCTATGTACACTCGTAGACCGTAAGCGGAAGTGTTATGACAACGTGGTTGATGTAGTCGTACGTCTTCACGATCGACCGATCCAGTACCGAAGATATGACACCTCCATGATCTGCACACGTTCGGCTCGGTGACATCCCACGAACTCACGATCCAGTAGAGCTTCGAGGGAGAGCTTCGTCATCACGACGGCGTGATGATGGTGATGATGTTGCTACCGGAGCAGCGCTTCGCCTAAGGACCGCTATGATATTACCGAGGTGGATTATGGTGGAGGGGGGCACAGCACATGTAGCGACCCGACCTCAGACGGTCAAGTCTCTATGCTTAAGTGTCATCCCTGGATCGGTATGCTGACACACACAGTACTCGAGGATTTATAAGAGTGGTAAATCACATGTATAAAGTAACGCAAAAAATTATTACCTCAATCAAAATAGCGGAAGTAACAAGGTTGTGGATTCCCATCAACACCAACAGCAAAGTTGAGTGTAGAAATTGTAACCCTAACGTTTCACTTACTCGTCGTAAGATCTCCTCCAACATGAGATGTTGCAGCCACAAAGGGTCAGTATATTGAATGTACTGGAAAATTCACACCATAGGATAATGATGAATAATAGCTATCACTACATGCATATATGGTTGGTAGAAAAGCTCTATGGTTATAATGTTTTTGCGAAAAGCCAATTTTTCCCTACTGCAAAGGAATATAATTTATTTAACTACAAAGTTGGTTGAAAATATTGAGAAGGTTCCTCCAACCCAATCCCAAATTAACATCAATAACCTAACAAATTATTTAAGTAACGTGATGAGATCAATATGATAATCCAAGAACCAGATACTCAAGATTTGTCCATAAACCTGGGACATGGCTAACCATGATTAGTTTATACACTCTGCAGAAGTTTGCGCACTTTTCCCCACAAGACTCGATCTCCTCCGTTGGATTTCTCGCACTACATGGTGTTTGAGAAACGGATGACCGAGACACAGTCTTTCGGAAGCATTAACTCTCTACTCCGGATAGACTATACCACCTACAAACCCACTACATCTGCTAGTCTATCTCTTCAAGAGCTTCACGCAACTTACTCAACTATGCTAGAGCCCATAATAGCTTGTGGCTGCACACGGAAGTTTCTAGCATGAATAATCTTATGATCCCTTTGAGCCTGGGTGGCATTCCATAGGGTGATCACACGGGTCCTCCGAGATCCCCTTGGGCAAGAACTAGGTTCTCCAGGTGCCCGGGCAAACCACTGGGTGCTCCAGGGTGCCCCAACCAATCCACCCAGATGTGTATTAAAGTAGCCACCTTAAGTTAACCATTAAATAATAACTCTCACATCTGTCATGAATACTCTCAAACCAATCCACGTCTACGCATAAAAATATGAGCATGACGTAAAAGTAACTCCCAAGGCTTGAATGCAGGGCGATAGGTTCCTGCCTCATCAACTACTTCCCAATACCCACATGTTATCAAATCCTAACCACGCAATGTTTGAGGGTGAAACTAATGCATAAAAACTGGGTATGAAAGGGATATGATCAAAGTGTGAACTTGCCTTGTACTGTTGATGAAGATGATTTGCACTCATAAATCTTGATAGTTCTACTCGTCACACTCCGTTCAATCTATTGTAAGCAAGCAACAGTAACCACACATAAGCAATCACTTAGAAGATCGAGAAGAACGAATAAGACAGTTCGGAAAACATCAAAACCAAGCAAATAACTCTTGCAACATAAAACAATTTCTAATAGTACCAGAATTATGTGAATTTGTCCTTATCAGAAAGTTTAGGTCAAGAGCTTCGGTTTGCAAAAAGAATCAACTAAATGGAGCTACGAAACTCAAGTTACGATCAAACGAAGTTTGAATTCAAATCTGGTCTAATTGAAATTTTAAACTTTCAAAAACATGTTTGAGTTGGATTTCTAGATAGAGGAGGTCATAACAAAGAAGTGTGCGTTGGTTTCGTTGAATTTGGATAAACGAGTGAAAAGTTATGGCTATTTGAAAAATCAGGGCCAAGCTGTTTTATGGGGAAAAAATAGCTATGGCTAAGGTCTAATTATAAATACGTAGACTAATTGATAATTGAATTATTCTATCGTATTAGTCTATAAATAATAAACAACGGAAGTATAAGAAAAACAAAGAAAGATACCTTTATAAGGCAGAGAAAAGATGACTTTGGAGAGAACAGACAACTTCCAGAAGTCGCGCCGGAGAGGAGAAATATATTTTTCTTAAATGAATCTAGTCAAACCAAAATATTGATTTAATCCGAATCGGATGATTTTTGGAGGCTCTATGGGTCTATATTTATAGGTGAAAAATAGTTTTAAGGATCAAAGGCTAGGCAATGTGAGACTAAACGTAGACGAAAATATACGAAACAGAGAAGAAAAAGGCTAACGCCTCGCCCGGGCCTAAAGGCCTCGGCCGGCCGCGCGCGGTACATGGGCTGCATTTTTTTCGGAGTCTATTTTTGTTTGAAATTTGTTTAAAAAACTAAACATTAAAAAAAAAGACAAAATAAAACAAAAGAAAAACAGGTCGGCCTGCTGCTATGCTACGCATGTGGGCGGCGGTTAGTTCCACGCGCACGCGTAGATAATAAAATAAAATTTTATATAGGCATATTATATATCAAAATTTTCAGAAAAAGATTTTATACAACATGAACATTTCTCTAGTGCCAAATAGAATTCACAAAAATTCAAATAATTCAAATAGTGCTACTTCTACAATAAAACCCAATAAAATCATTTTAGAAATACCAAAATTATTTCAAAATTATTTATCTCCAATTTTTTGATGTAGGGAATCATTTTATCCTATTTTCCATTTATTTTATTTTTGAAGAAAAAAAATTGAATAAAACCCAAATAACTCCAAATTGAAAATAATTTCAAACGGACTTTAAATTTGATCCTTTTAAACTTCCAACTCGTATTTCATATATTTTGAAGAAGTCATTTTATCTTCTCTCATGGAAATCATTGAGTTGCTTAAAGTTTCTGAATTTAAAATATTTCCAAATAAAATTCAAATCTTTTCAAAATCCCCTTTTCATTTAATTAAATGGAAGAATCATATAATCTTCTCTCAATTTTTTTGTATTTAAAAAGAATTTGAATTCACGGAGATCAAGATGCAAAAAGGTGAAAGTTTGGGAAAGTCCTTTTATTCCCTCTCATTTAACTTTCAAGAAGTTTCGAATTTCACTCAATCAATCACACAACAACCAAACAAACAATCAATCTATCTATTTATTATAACATTCCAAAATTTAGAATTTTGGGATGTTACAAACCTACCACCCTTAAAAAGGTTAGGGTTTGGGGGTCTCCTCAAAATCCATCAATTTTCGCAGGAGGGGGTCTGGGGTGCTACCACCCTTAGAAACATGGTTACGGTTCCATCAAAATTCATATACTTCATCCATATTGTTAACAGTGTCGGTCTTCTCAGATCTTCAGGATAATTCCTTATCTGGGCTCTTTCGGTAGTGGCATAACCTTTTCCTCAATTCTTCTGTCTTTCATCTTGGTAAGGTTCTTCCGAGAATGGGTCTTCTTAGCTGACGGGCCTGGCGCCCATACTAAACAACTATCGATATCTCATGGTGGTCAACAGTTTATGGTTTTCTCCTGTAGGAAATGGGTCTGGGCTGAACCTCGCCGTATAACCTACGGTTGGCAAAAGCTGCCTTGTACAAGGGAAAAAATTGCTATACCATACTAAGGTTTAAACAAGGTTTTTATCGTCGTCTCTCTACTATAGGTAAGTCACTCAGATTTACCATCCCATATAGCAAGGCGAATAATAAGAGTAAGTCGGTATGGTGATCAATCCATCCCGCACCCAAATCATTACCCTGTATATGGTTTAGCGAATCTCGCATTCTAACACTCAGACATCCTCACAAGCATTGCAGAATTTCTCTTGTCAACAAACTAGGTTCGGATAAATCCATTGATTCTGCAAGCCAAACAAACATCTATCATTCCTTCACAACTCTCAGGTTTTGCGTAAACTCCTATAAGATCGTCTGCCGATAAACGTAACTTCTTCCAGGGTTTTTCCTTCAGCAAGAGTGTGCTTGCTCCTTGGCAGGTCCTGGGGCCTGTGGGTTATGGCCCATCTCATTACTTGTAATCCTTGAGCTCATCCTAGGGGCAACTGATTATTTTCCGAACATACAGCTTCCTGGCATTCTTAAATCATTCCAATTGTACTGTCTCTCTTCCTTCTGTTGGTACCAAACTAAGACGTGATTACTCAAACTCATCACGGGGTTTCAATTGCTCCATATTCCCAACATCATACCTTCTTTATCCAATAGTACTTCATCTTTTCATCCTCTTGGGGATACCCCACATATCGTGACAAGACTCCTTCTTATTTTGTCCAAAATCCACTTCGTGGTATATCATTATCCTTTCTAGGGGTCAAGGGTTCTAACAGGGTACTACCACCCTTAAAATGCACAAATCTTCCATAGACCATATTTCTCATATCCTCGAAATGGTCAAAATCCTTCTTCATAGAGTAACAACGCATAAAACCCAAATCTTTACCAAGGATGCTAACTTTATTGATTCTCCAATGATTACAATCTCTTGCTTTTCCATTACATGCCTCAACTCAACACCTCAATATAAAAGAAAATGTTCTCACTTCTACTACTATACTTCTCACAAACACAACTAATTATCACAGGTCTCCTTCTCCTTAGGGCATTCTCTGGCAAAATGGCCTGCTCCATTACAACGAAAACATATTACTTCTGACAAGTCTCGAGGTTTCCTTTTTGGGCAACTGCTGAGGTAGTGCCCTGACTCCTTGCACTTGTAACAGGTGATATGAGTCAGGTCCTTCCTGGAATCCAAGCTACTTCTCCTCCGGGACCTTTCCATGCCAATCATGGATTCTATTTCTTGTGGGTCATATTCTACTTCCTCCGTCGAGAATTGTACTAGATCCCATTCATACAATTCTAGGAGATGTGTCCTTCTTCTCCACATGAATAGCATGACTTGGTGCAGGGTTTAATTGGTTCTTCTTTGGGTGTGTCCCCGACATCTTCCTTCATCACGGGTTCTTCTAAAATTTCCATAAGGGCTCCTTTCTTTACTTCTTTCTTCTGTTCTACGGTTCTTCGTACCATGGGGTAAATGTGACACTGAGTAGGATAGTGGGTAGTCCCTTCACACAAGAAACAAGTAATCTGCCTAATTGGGCATTCTTCAACTGGGTGACTTCCTTCACAATTAGGGTATTCATCCTTGTGTTCTTTATGGGTGTGTCCTATTTCTCCACAAATCCTGCATGCACCAGGTTTCTTTATATCCTTTCCAAAAGGCTTCAACTTCTAGGACACAAGATGAGATCTTTGCAGAGTCAACTTAAATTCATTCCAAGTGGTTACTCCCTGCCATCCATTGATGGTTTGGTACACCCTCCACCAAGTAGCAGCACCTCTTTCAAAGCACTGAAGAGCATGTTGGGTCATATCCTTTCCAACTATAGGGTTATTCTTCATATGATTCTCCATATTCTGAATCCATCGGTCCATCTCCAATTGACTCATGGGTCCAGAAAATACAAGCTCATCTCCATTCATCCTCTATTGGGTCCAAGGGTTTTTGGGGTGTGAGAGAGAGATAGGGAGGGAAACACAGAATACAACTAATAGTATTTTAAAAGACAGATTTTTATTGAGGCTGTCGGAAAAATATCAAACAAATGACAGCTCACAATCTTCGCATCTAACGTAGGTATATAACAGGGGTTTGTTCTTCTAAAGATTAATAAATCTTCAAAGTCATTAAACTCCTCAAGTCTTGTTCATGTCTCTAATGGCTACTTCCGATCGTGCTTGTCCTTCTCAAGTTCTTTTGCCAGATCATCTCTGTCGACGCGAAGTCTCTCATGACATCCTTCAATATTCTGGGGTTGCGTTCCAAACTTCTGGGTTTCAACATCCTTGGCATGAACCATGGTCCTACTGTCCTTCAGTTCCTGACAAATCTCCGGTATCTCGAGGTTGTAGCTCCTCCAGCTTGGCTACTTTCAGCTTCTAGTTCCTGAGTTCTTCATGAAATGCTTCCTTGTCTAATACGGCTTCCTGCAGCTCCATCTTAAAATTCTTGAGGTACTACTCCAGATCCTGGTGATACACCGGCTAAGGTTAAAACTTCATATTTTGCTGATAGATGCTCCATCAGCATTCTACCATCCAATCCTTCCGAAGAAATGCATGCTTAGCTCAGCTCGGTGACCATAGTATCAGTGGCAATGACATCACGGATAACCGTGTTTCTGCCCTTGTCATTGCCATGAGCTATCTTCCATAGTTGATATCTCCTGCGTTAGGGTTTTCTTGACAAAACTTTGAGTTCTCATGCTCCATGTTCCGGTCTTTCTTCGATACACCTTGATATCGGGTATTGACAGCTTCCTTAGTCTGCCAAGTTCCATCAGGGGTGCCTTCCTAGGTCATACAAATCTGGAAAATTCTATACTGCCTTCAAATTCTCCTAGTCTTCGGAGTCTTCAACTATTGTAGTTTCCAATATTATAATACACAGTAAAATCCTCTTCATTCCGAAGTGGTCTTAGTTGTCTGATATCTTGTACTTCTTGGAGTGGTCTCATCAGTCAAATCCTCGTCTGGTCAAAAGGGGAAAGGGCTATGGTCTAACTAAAAGGGAATATTTTGATAAAGCTCAGAAAAGAAGAGAGGTAAAAGATCTTTTGAAAATGAAGTTGTAGAGAAAATCTTTCCTATGGGCTTGCCAATTTCTAGGGTCATGTACTACAGTCAACATGTGCTCTGATACCATCACTACAGGAATCAGCTATTTTGCCGTCTGCCACGGCGGACGGCAAAGGCATGAACGGCGGACGGCAAAGGCCTTTGCCGTCAGCCGCGGACGGCAAAAGGCTCCGGCAAAGTAGGCTACGGTAAACAGCTACTTTTCCGTCTGCTTCCTGGCGGCTGACGGCAAAGGACCTTTGTCGTCTGCGGCGGATGACAATAAATGTGCTGTCAGTCCGTTAAGTGGCTAACGGCAGGCCTTTGCCGTCCGCCACTGACGGCAAAATTTCTAGTGTCTTTGCCGTCCGCCGTATGATGTCATCTACACATCACTACATGGCAGGTTCTTTGCCGTCCGCCACTGATGGCAAAGTCTTTGCCGTCTGCCACTATAGGCAAACTGACCAAATGGGTCAGCTCCCAGGAAGCACAGCTGGATGCCACGTGTCTTCTTTGCCGTCCGCGGCAGACGGCAAAGAGCCTGCCATGTTGGCTCTTTTATCTGTTTTTTATTAAATCTAAAAATTTTCATCACAAATATATATGATATATATAGATATATTTCAAAAGGCCATTACAGAGCAAACATATAAGATATCCAACACATAACTTCATCATCCAACCATATATATTACATGCATAGTTCCATCATACATAACAAGTTCAACATAGAGGCATCCAACCATATATATTACAATAGTTTCATCCAACGATACATGCATAGTTCAACGATACAAAAGAAACAGAGAAAGGGATAAGGAGCACTCCATCTATGCAAGCTTTCGTCAAGTGAATGAAATCTGCAAAATGAAAAATAAGAAAGTTAGAACAAGAAGAGTAGAACAAGAAGAAGAGTAGAAAAAGAAGAGTAGAACAAGAACAAGACTAGAACAAGAAGAGTATGTCATTTATGAGCTAACTTACATGAAATGGATCATATATGAGCTAACTAAGTTGAAATGGGTCGTTTATGAGCTAGCTAAGGTGAAATGGATCATTTATGAGCTAACTTAGTTGAAATGGGTCGTTTCTGAGCTAACTAAGGTCAAATGGATCGTTTTTGAGGTAACTAAGGTGAAATGGATCGTTTTTTAGCTAACTTAGGTGAAATGGATCATTTATGAGCTAACTTAGTTGAAATGGATCGTTTTTGAGCTAACTTAGGTGAAATGGATCATTCATGAGCTAATTTAGTTGAAATGGATCTTTTTGAGCTAACTTAGGTGAAATGGATCATTTAAGAGCTAATTTAGGTGAAATGGATCGTTTTTTAGCTAACTTGGTGAAATGGATCGTGTAGCGACCCGACCTCAAATGGTCAACTCTCTGTGCTTAAGTGTCATCCCTGGATCGATATGCTGACACACATAGTACTCGAGGATTTATAACAGAGGTAAATCACATGTATAAAGTAACGCAAAATATTATTACCTCAATCCAAATAGCGGAAGTAACAAGGTTGTGGATTCCCATCAACACCAACGGCAAAGTTGAGTGTAGAAATCGTAACCCTAATGTATCACTTACTCGTGGTAAGATTTCCTGCAACATGAGATGTTGCACCCACAAAGGGTCAGTACATTGAATGTACTGGCAAATTCACACCAAAGGATAATGATGAATAATAGCTATCACTACACGCATATATGGCTGGTGCAAAAGCTCTATGGTTATAATGTTTTTTCGAAAAGCCAATTTTTCCCTACTGCAAAGGAATATAATTTATTTAACTACAAAGTTGGTTAAAAATATTGAGAAGGTTCCTCCAACTCAATCCCAAATTAACATCAATAACCCAACAAATTATTTAAGTAACGTGATGAGATCAATATGATAATCCAAGAACCAGATACTCAAGATTTGTCCATAACCTGGGACACGGCTAACCATGATTAGTTTATACACTCTGCAGAGGTTTGTGCACTTTTCCCCACAAGACTCGATCTCCTCCGTTGGATTTCTCGCACTACATGGTGTTTGAGAAACGGATGACCGAGACACAGTCTTTCAGAAGCATTAACTCTCTACTCCGGATAGACTATTGATACGTCTCCAACGTATCTATAATTTTTGATTGCTCCATGCTATATTATCTACTGTTTTGGACTATATTGGGCTTTATTTTCCACTTTTATATTATTTTTGAGACTAACCTATTAACCGGAGGCCCAGCCCAGAATTGCTGTTTTTTTGCCTATTTCAGTGTTTCGGAGAAACAAAATATCAAACGGAGTCCAAATGAAATAAAATCTTCGAAAACGTGATTTTCTCATCTGATAAGACCCGGGAGACTTGGACCCCCCCCATCAAGAAAGCCATGAGGTGGTCACGAGGGTAGGGGGCGCGCCCCCTACCTCGTGGGCCCCTCGGAGCTCCACCGACGTACTTCTTCCTCCTATATATATCCACGTACCGCCAAACGATCGGGGACGGAGCCAAAAACCTAATTCCACCACCGCAACTTTCTGTATCCACGAGATCCCATCTTGGGGCCTGTTCCGGAACTTGTATAAATAAATAATGAGTTAATTACAGTACCATGAAGTTTGGGGTAAAGATTTGATGGATTATGGAACAAGGAGTGGCAAGAGCCTAAGCTTGGGGATGCCCATGGAACCTCCAAGATAATCTAAGGACACCTAAAAGCCAAAGCTTGTGGATGCCCCGGAAGGCATCCCCTCTTTCGTCTACTTCTATCGGTAACTTTACTTGGAGCTATATTTTTATTCACCACATGATATGTGTTTTCCTTGGAGCGTCTTTTATGATTTGAGTCTTTGCTTGTTAGTCTACCACAATCATCCTTGCAAGTCTCTATGTAATCTATTCGATGTAATCTTCTTTTTGCGGTGTGTTTGTTGAGACCGATGAATTGTGGGTTTATGACCCAGTTTATCTATGAATAATATTTGAATCTTCTCTGAATTATTTTATGTATGATTGGTTATCATTGCAAGTCTCTTCGAATTATCCATTTGGTTTGGCCTACTAGATTGGTTGTTCTTGCCATGGGAGAAGTGCTTAGCTTTGGGTTCGATCTTGCGGTGTCCTTTCCCAGTGACAGAAGGGACAGCAAGGCACGTATTGTATCATTGTCATCGAGGATAACAAGATGGGGTTTTTTTATCATATTGCATGAAACTATCCCTCTACATCATGTCATCTTGCTTAAGGCGTTACTCTTTTTTTAACTTAATAATCTAGATGCATGCTGGATAGCGGTCGATGAGTGGAGTAATAGTAGTAGATCCAGAATCGTTTCGGTCTACTTGTCTGGGACGTGATGCCTATATACATGATCATACCTAGATATTCCCATAACTATGCTCAATTCTGTCAATTGCACAACAGTAATTTGTTCACCCACCATAGAATACGTATCCTCTTGAGAGAAGACACTAGTCAAACCTATGGCCCCCGGGTCTCTTTCTTCTCATATCAATCTCCATCACTTTATTATTGCTTTGCTTTTACTTCTTACTTTGCATCTCTATACCAAAAATATTATTTATCATCTCTATCAGATCTCACTTTCATAAGTGACCGTGAAGGGATTGACAACCCTTAAGCGCGTTGGTTGCGTTGAGCTATTGTTTTGTGTAGGTACAAGGGACTTGAAGCGTAGCCTCCTACTGGATTGATACCTTGGTTCTCAAAAACTGAGGGAAATAGTTACGCTAGTTTGTTGCATCATCCTCTCCTCTTCGGGGAAATCCAACGCAATGCTCAAGAGGTAGCAACTATACCACCTACAACCCACTACATCTGCTAGTCTATCTCTTCAAGAGCTTCACGCAACTTACTCAACTATGCTAGAGCCCATAATAGCTTGTGGCTGCACACGGAAGTTTCTAGCATGAATAATCTGATGATCCCTTTGAGCCTGGGTGGCATTCCATAGGGTGATCACACGGGTCCTCCGGGATCCCCTTGGGCAAGCACTGGGTTCTCCAGGTGCCCGGGCAAACCACTGGGTGCTCCAAGGTGCCCCAACCAATCCACCCAGATGTGTATTAAAGTAGCCACCTTAAGTTAACCATTAAATAATAACTCTCACATCTGTCATGAATTCTCTCAAACAAATCCATGTCTACGAGCATAGCGTAACAATATGACCATAACATAAAAGTAACTCCCAAGGTTTGAATGCAGGGCAATAGGTTCCTACCTCATCAACTACTTCCCAATACCCACATGTTATCAAATCCTAACCATGCAATGTTTGAGGGTGAAACTAATGCATAAAAACAGGGTATGAAAGGGATATGATCAAAGTGTGAACTTGCCTTGTACTGTTGATGAAGATGATTCGCACACATAACTCTTGATAGTTCTACTCGTCACACTCCGTTCAATCTATCGTACGCAAGCAATACTAACCACACATAAGCAATCACTCAGAAGATCGGGAAGAACGAAGAAGACAGTTCGGAAAACATCAAAACCAAGCAAATAACTCTTGCAACATAAAACAATTTCTAACAGTACCAAAAATATGTGGATTTGGCCTTATCAGAAAGTTTAGGTCAAGAGCTTCGGTCTGCAAAAAGAATCAACTAAATCAGAGCTACGAAACTCAAGTTACGATCAAACGAAGTTTGAATTCAAATCTGGTCTAATTGAAATTTTGAACTTTCAAAAACATGTTTGAGTTGGATTACTAGATAGAGGAGGTCATAACAAAGAAGTGTGCGTTGGTTTCGTTGAATTTGGATAAACGAGTGAAAAGTTATGGCTATTTGAAAAATCAGGGCCAAGCTGTTTTATGGGGAAAAAATAGCTATGGCTAAGGTCTAATTATAAATACGTAGACTAATTGATAATTGAATTATTCTATCGTATTAGTCTATAAATAATAAACAACAGAAGTATAAGAAAAACAAAGAAAGATACCTTTATAAGGCAGAGAAAAGATGACTTTGGAGAGAAGAGACAACTTCCAGAAGTCGCGCCGGAGAGGAGAAATATATTTTTCTTAAATGAATCTAGTCAAACCAAAATATTGATTTAATCCGAATCGGATGATTTTTGGAGGCTCTATGGGTCTATATTTATAGGTGTAAAATAGTTTTAAGGGTCAAAGGTTAGGCAATGTGAGACTAAACGTAGACGAAAATATACGAAACAGAGAAGAAAAAGGCTAACGCCTCGCCCGGGCCTAAAGGCCTCGGCCGGCCGCGCGGTGTACATGGGCTGCATTTTTTTCGAAGTCTATTTTTGTTTGAAATTTGTTTAAAAAACTAAACATTAAAAAAAAGAGACAAAATAAAACAAAAGAAAAACAGGTCGGCCTGCTGCTATGCTACGCATGTGGGCGGCGGTTAGTTCCAGGCGCATGCGTAGATAATAAAATAAAATTTTATATAGGCATATTATATATCAAAATTTTCAGAAAAAGATTTTATACAACATGAACATTTCTCTAGTGCCAAATAGAATTCACAAAAATCAAATAATTCAAATAGTGCTACTTCTACAATAAAACCCAATAAAAATCATTTTAGAAATACCAAAATGATTTCAAAATTATTTATCTCCAATTTTCTGATGTAGGGAATCATTTTATCCTATTTTCCATTTATTTTATTTTTGGAGAAAAATAATTTGAATAAAACTCAAATAATTCCAAATTGAAAATAATTTCAAACGGACTTTAAATTTGATCCTTTTAAACTTCCAACTCGTATTTCATATATTTTAAAGAAGTCATTTTATCTTCTCTCATGGAAATCATTGAGTTGCTTAAAGTTTCTGAATTTGAAATATTTCCAAATAAAATTCAAATCTTTTCAAAAAACCCTTTACATTTAATTAAATGGAAGAAGTCATATAATCTTCTCTTGAGGGTTTTGTATTTGAAAAGAATTTGAATTCACGGAGATCAAAATGCAAAAAGGTGAAAGTTTGGGAAAGTCCTTTTATTCCCTCTCATTTAATTTTCAAGAAGTTTCGAATTTCACTCAATCAATCACACAACAACCAAACAAACAATCAATCTATCTATTTATTATAACATTCCAAAATATAGAATTTTGGGATGTTACAGCACACGGCTAGAGATCAATGATCAACTTGTGTGTCTATGGGGTGCCCCTCCCCCGTATATAAAGGAGTGGAGGAGGGGGAGGGGGCTGGGCTCCTAGGCGCGCCCCAAGGGGAGTCCTACTCCCAACGGTAGTAGGATTCCCCCCTTGCCTTGTTGGATTTAGGAGAGAAGGAAGGAGGAGGGAGGAGGAAGGAAAGGGGGGCCGGCCCCCCTCCCAATTCATATTGGGCATGGGGGGCGCCCCCTCCTTTTCTCCTTTCCCCTCTCTCCCACTAAGGCCCAATAAGGCCCATATACCTGCCGGGGGGTTCCGGTAACCTCCCGGTGCTCTGGTATACTCCCGTTTTCACCCGGAACCATTACGATGTCCAAGCATAGCTTCCAATATATCGATCTTTACGTCTTGACCATTTCGAGACTCCTCGTCATGTCCGTGATCAGATCCAGTACTCCGAACTACCTTCGGTAGATCAAAACACATAAACTCGTAATATCGACCGTCACCGAATGTTAAGCGTGCGGGCCCTACGGGTTCGAGAACTATGTAGACATGACTGAGACATGTCTCCGGTCAATAACCAATAGCATAACCTGGATGCTCATATTGGTTCCTACATATCCTACGAAGATCTTTATCGGTCAAACCGCATAACAATATATGTTGTTCTCTTTGTCATCAGTATGTTACTTGCCCGAGATTCGATCGTCGGTATCTCAATACCTAGTTCAATCTCGTTACCGGCAAGTCTATTTACTCGTTCTGTAATGCTACATCCCATTACTAACTCATTAGCTACATTGCTTGCAAGGTTTATAGTGATGTACATTATCGAGAGGGCCCAGAGATACCTCTCCGACAATCGGAGTGACAAATCATAATCTTGATCCATGCCAATGCAACAAACACCATCGGAGACACTTGTAGAGCACCTTTATAATCACCTAGTTACGTTGTGACATTTGGTAGCACACAAAGTGTTCCTCCGGTATTCGGGAGTTGCATGATCTCATAGTCATAGGAACATGTATAGTTATGGAGAAAGCAATAACAACAAACTAAACGATCATCGTGCTAAGCTAACGGATGGGTCAAGTAAATCACATCATTCTCTAATGATGTGATCTCGTTAATCAAATGACAACTCATGTCTATGGTTAGGAAACATAACCATCATTGATTCAACGAGGTAGTCAAGTAGAGGCATACTAGTGACATTCTGTTTGTCTATGTATTCACACATGTACTAAGTTTCCGGTTAATACAATTCTAGCATGAATAATAAATATTTATCATGATATAAGGAAATAAAAATAATAGTTGCCTTCTGGAATATACGTGGTCTAGGACACCCTGGTAAAATACAGTGCATACGAGATATCCTTAACAACAATCATTTAGATTTTGTTGGTTTGTTTGAAACGAAAAGAGAGAATATAGATACCCACGTCCTCAAGAGTAAATCTTGTAGGGATGAGTTTACTTGGCATAGCCTTCCTGCAGTAAACACGGCTGAGGGGGGGTCCTTGTGGGTCTGAAAATTGATTTATTTGAGGTTATTGGTTTTGTAAATAAATAATTATGCATTGTTATGACTATTAAAAGAAAAAGTGATGGGTTTATGAAGCATCTTATTGCTATATATGGTATTGCTTATAACGAGTTTAAATTGGATTTTATTGCTGAGCTCCATGAAACTATGTCTGAACTTAATTACCCAATTTTGCTAGGGGGTGTGATTTTAACCTGCACTACAAAAAAAGACACATCCGTGACATTTTGGGCCGAACGAAAAAAAATATGTCATACTTATGACACTTCTATGACGATAATTGTGACAAAACCTGGTATCATCATAGATGTGGTGGGCTCCTACTTCTATGACAAAAAATCATGACAGAAAATGGGCTTTTCGTCCTGGGAGGGCCGGAGACATAGCTGCATGACATTATTTGGGCCGTCCATGACGAAAAAAACCGTGGTAGAAGCGAGGGCGAGGAAAATTTCGGGGAGTTCCCGGTTATGATGGGTGGTCGGGACCGAGCGATGCGTGTTTCTCTCGTAAACGTACGCGCGTGTGTGCGAGGCATTGGGCTCTAACTGAAACCGAGCGAGATGTTGGGCTCTAACTGAAGTTGGGCGATTGCACTAGTTACGTTACTGAACCCGAGTGATTCCTTCGCTACTGCTACTAACTGAAGCTGATCGATGCTGCCTCTGGATGAAAGTGAGCATTGCTGGGGGGTTTGGATGAACAGTTCCCGGTGGGGGTGGATGAACAGGACCCTATGGTGTTGCCTCTGGAAGAACAGGACTCCGATCGATCGAGCCGGTTGGGGCTGGATGAACAGGACCCCGCGGAGGGCTAGATGAACAGGACGACCCCGTGGAGGGCTGGATGAATAGTAGATGGTGGTGGGCTGGATGAATAGTAGCCCGTGGAGGGGTGGTTGAACAGGAGCCCGTGGAGAGGGCTGGTTGAATAGTAGCCGGTGGAGTTGCGCGCGGTGGAGGCTGGATGAACAGGAGCCTGTGGATGAACAGTCGCATGTGGAGGCTGGAGGAGGTCGACGGTTCATGAACTGTAGCCCGTGGAGGCCGGAGGGGGTCGACGGTGGAGATGAACAGTATCCCGTGGAGTCCCGCTTTGCGATACGCCACACCCCTCCCGATGAACAGGACCCCTGTTTCGACCGTAGCGCTCCAACACAAGTCCGTTTCCTCCGTTTTGCGGTACGCCACACCACTCCCGATCAACAGGACCCCGTTTCGACCGTAGGAGGTCCGTTTCCTCCGTTTTGCAGTATGCCAGACCCCTCCCGATGAACAGGATCCCATTTCGAATGTGGCCGGTCGAACACAAAGTCGTTTCCTCTGTTCTGCGGTATGCCAGGCCTCGTTTCCATCGGTTGTTCCGTCCAAGCCCTCCCGATGAACACAACGACACACTCCATTCCGACCCAGCCGGTTGGCTCCCCATGAACACGACGACGACATAGTTTCCCCGTTCCGACCCAGCCATGTACAGAAGTCCTGGCCGTACGTATGCGCGAGTAGGTGTTCGAGACGCCGCCCGTATGTACGTATGTGGCCGTATTTTCTTTCTTGCACACTGCCGTTGATACGTCCATTTTGCATCATGCTTTTATATCGATATTTATTGCATTATGGGCTGTTATTTCACTTTATGTCACAATACTTATGGCTATTCTCTCTTATTTTACAAGGTTTACATAAAGAGGGAGAATGCCGGCAGCTGGAATTCTATGCTGGAAAAGGAGCAAATATTAGAGACCTATTATGCGCAACTCCAAAAGTCCTGAAACTCCACAGAACGTCTTAAAATAAATAAAGAAAAATCCGCGCAAAAGATGAAGGCCAGGGGGCCCACACCCTTCTCACGAGGGTGGGGGGCGCCCCCCCTAGGGCGCGCCCCCTAACTTGTGGGCCCCCTGGTGGCTCTCCGACATCCATCTTCTCGTATATGAGGTCTTTCAATGAGAAAAAATAAAAAGGAATTTTTCGGGACGAGACTCCGCCGCCACGAAGCGGAACCATGGCGGATCCAATCTAGAGCTCCGGCAGAGCTGTTCTGCCGGGGAAACTTCTCTCCCGAAGGGGGAAATCATCACCATCGTCATCACCAACGCTCCTCTCATCGGGAGAGGGCAATCTCCATCAACATCTTCACCAGCACCATCTCATCTCCAAACCCTAGTTCATCTCTTGTATCCAATCCTTGTCTCCAAGTCCGGGATTGGTGCTAGTAGGTTGCTAGTAGTGTTGATTACTCCTTGTAGTTGATGCTAGTTGGTTTATTTGGTGGAAGATCATATGTTCAGATCCTATATGCATATTATTACCCCTCTGATTATGAACATAAATATGCTTTGTGAGTAATTACGTTCGTTCCTGAGGACAAGGGAGAAGTCTTACTATGAGTAGTCATGTGAATTTGGTATTCGTTTGATATTTTGATAAGATGTATGTTGTCTAGCCTCTAGTGGTGTTATGTGAACGTCGACTACATAACACTTCACCATTATTTGGGCCTAGGGAAAGGCATTGGGAAGTAATAAGTAGATGATGGGTTGCTAGAGTGACAGAAGCTTAAACCCTAGTTTATGCGTTGCTTCGTAAGGGGCTGATTTGGATCCATATGTTTCATGCTATGGTTAGGTTTACCTTAATACTTTTGTTGTAGTTGCGGATGCTTGCAATAGAGGTTAATCATAAGTGGGATGCTTGTTCAAGTAAGAACAGCACCCAAGCACTGGTCCACCCACATATCAAATTATCAAAGTATCGAACATGAATCATATGAACGTGATGAAAACTAGCTTGACGATATTCCCATATGTCCTCGGGAGCGCTTTTCCTATTATAAGAGTTTGTTCCGGCTTGTCCTTTGCTACGAAAGGATTGGGCCACCCTGCTACACTTTATTTACTTTTGTTACTTGTTGCTCGTTACAATTTATCCTATCACAAAACTATCTGTTACCACTTATTTCAGTACTTGTAGAGAATACCTTGCTGAAAACTGCTTATCATTTCCTTCTACTCCTCGTTGGGTTCGACACTCTTACTTATCGAAAGGACTACAATAGATCCCCTATACTTGTGGGTCATCAGTCGTTGTATGTACATGTACATGGTACATGCGTGCCTCTACTACGACACGTGCGCACTCTACATCGACCAGTATTTACGTACACGTTCGTGACCAGAATGAAAATGCTACGTACGCTTTGACCAGGTGGATCCCGACTGTCAGGCACTTCCTTGTGTGCAAAGATATAGCTGGTGGGTCCCAGCAGTCAGGGGGGCGAGTCGTTTTTTTTACCCGGATGCACTTCCTTGCATGCAAAGATGTAGCTAGTGGGTCCCAGCAGTCAAGGGGGAAACATTTTTTCGCGGAATACGGTGGCCCGTCTGGTGGGTCCCCGCCGTCAGGTGCAGGAATAATTATTTTGCGCGTAATAAGGAGGCACTTCCTTGCGGCTGCCGTGGACCCAGCTGCCAGCCTCTCCATGTACAGTACTCTTTCGATGGAAGCCGGTCGTTGACCACATTGACTACGCCGCGCTGAGAGCACCAAGGCGGTGGACGACAGCGAGGCCTAGGAAGGGGACGACGCGGAGCCGGGGAAGACGCGGCAGTGGATGCCCACGTGGAGAGGAGTACGAGGGTTCACTGGTTCAGCTGTGGTGTGAGGCTGCCGTCGCCGCACAATAACAGGGGTGTGGGTGAGTAGAGGGATGGCCTGCCAACGGTGGGAGTAGTAGGGGCGGTGAGGCCTCTGCGGCATCGCAGCTGGCCACGGCAGGCAGGAGCATGAGGCACGATCGGTGCTGGTTTGGCCGGCTGGAGCAAGAAGACCAGAGGTTGAAGAAGCAATACGGCTGTTGGATGGACATCGTACGGTCACTGGAGCTAGAATCGTGCATATTGACTAAGTTGACAAAGCCCTCCGTCCCCGTCAACTTAGTATGCCCACAAGTCAGCCTCCCACTATACTGGGTCCCAGCTAGCAGGGGGTATTCATTTTTTTGTGCATAATAAGGAGGCACTTCCGTGCGTGCGAAGATATAGCTGGTGGATTCGAGCTGTCAGTGGCAGTAACGTTTTTTCGCGAAATACAGAGGCCCTTTCGGTGGTCCCAGATGTCAGGTGGAGGAATCATTATTTTGCGGGTAAAAAGGAGGCATTTCCTTGCATGCGTTTGTGACCCAGCTGTCAGCCTCTCCACGTACAGTCCCCTTCAGATGCATGTCGGTCGTTGACCACGTTGACCAGGCCGCGCCGAGAGCACCAGGGCGGTGGACGACAGCGAGGCCTAGGAAGGGAATGACACGGAGCCAGGGAAGACTTGACAGTTGTTTCCCCCCCCCAACGGGAGTACGACTGTACGAGGGTTTACTGGTTCGTCTGCCGTCACCAGAGAATAACAACAAGTGTGGGTGAGTAGAGGGATGGCTAGGCCAGCGATGGGAGTACGATGGGGCGGTGAGGCCTGCGCGGCAGCAGAGCCGGCCGCGGGGAGGAGGGAGCAGGCAGTCCCACCGGCGCTTGTTTGAGCGGCTGGAGCAGGAAGAGAGCAGAGATTGAAGAAGCATGACGGCCACTGGATGGACATCCAACAGTCACTTCTTGTGCGTCAACCTTTTCTAGGAAAGCCTCAAATCTGTGGGAAACAACATACAGCCCATCTGCCATTTTTTCTAACAGCCCATTTGGTAATTCATAAGGTTTTTTTGGAGCCCATATTCTTTTTGTTAGCATTACAGCCCATATTGTGGCCACGGTTAAAAAATTGTAGGAAATTTTGCATATTTCGGTGCGGTCCGAACTGTTTTTAATCCCGAAATTTTGAGTGACATTCAAACAGATTTGAAAAATAAATGTATATTAATATAAAATCCAACAAATTGTCTACGCATAAAAATCAATGCAATGTAAAATCTCGAAATGAAAAAAAATTGAAACTAATTGTCGGTTTGATGTGTTTTAAAAATATACACCCATTTTCTCGGCCAGCCGAATGAATCTCTCCTCATCTTGAAATATTTGTAGCCCAACAGGCCTGACAAAGCGACTTACTTGGCAAATCACAAAAAAACTTGGTTGTGGTCGTGGACCCAGCTGCGGCCGTAGGCCCAGCTGTCAGCCTCTCCATGTACAGTACTCTTCCGATGGAAGTCGGTCATTGACCACATTGATCACACTGCGCCGAGAGCACCAAGGCGATGGACGACGGCGAGGCCTAGGAAGGGGAAGACGTGGAGCCGGGGAAGACGCGGCAGTGGATGCCCACACGGAGAGGAGTACGAGGGTTCACTGGTTTGGCTGCGGTGTGAGGCTATCGTCGTCGCAGGGCCTGGCTAGCGGTGGGAGTAGTAGGAGGCGGTGAGGCCTCAACGGCAGCATAGCTGGCCACTGGAGGCAGGAGCAGGCGGTCTCGCCGGTGCTGGTTTGGGCGGCTGGTGCAAGAAGAGCAGCGATTGAAGAAGCAGCAGGACCGTTCGATTCAAATCCAATGGTTACTGCTGCTAGAATCGTTTGTTGACTAAGTTGACAAGCCCTGTGTACGCGTCAACTTAGTAGGCCCACAAGCCAGCCTCCCAACCGGTGCACCCTAGATGTCAGTGGGAGGGATCATTTTTTTCGCGTAATAAGAAGGCAGTTGATTGCGTGCGGCCAGGCCAGCGGAGGGAGTAGGGTGGGCCGGGGAAGCCTATGCGGCATCACAGCGGGCCACAAGAGGAGGGAGCAGGCAGTCACTGCTGCTAGAATCGTGTGTTGACTGACAAAGCCTTGCGTAAATAGTCACTGCTGCTAGAATCGTGTGGAGTGACAAAGCCTTGCGTAAATAAGTCAGCCTCGAAATCTGTGGCGTGTATAGCCCATTTGCTATTATTTTTATAATTTTTACTCATTTTCTAATTCATATGGAATTTATTGCAGCCTGTTTTCCATTTTCGGAATTGCTGCCCATTTTCTGGTCAGTATCAGGGTTAAACAATTAACTAAATATGTGGGAAATTTTGAAAATTCGCAAATTTTTGCTGGGGAACAAAATATTCTTAATCCAAAACTTAGTAGCCATACTAAAACAAATTTAAAAATAAATTAGTACTATGTCATGTTAAATCCAATGAAATACTCCCACCGTCCCAAAATTCTTGTCTTAGATTTGTCTAAATACGGATGTATCAAGTCACATTTTGGTATTAGATACATCTGTATCTAGACTAATCTAAGACAAGAATTTTGGGACGGAGGGAGTATAACATATCAGTGAAGAACAAAAACAAAAAAAGAAACTAATATCCCATTTGCTATAATTTTTCTAGAATTTTCAACCCCTTTTGATACTACTTTTAACAGACACTGACCATACTCTTTGGCCAGGCCGGAATGCATCCCTCCTCGTCTTGAAAGATTTGCAACCCAGTAATTTGGAGAAAACAAATAGGCCTAGCTTGGGTATTCTTTAAAAAGAAATACTGGGCTACCTATTTTCCCAAAGAAAAAACTGCTGGGCTGGTCATGTTGTTAGACGGGTCACAGAGACCGCACAACCCAGTTTATAGCCTGCTCCTCTGAATTTCTACTCAAAAAAAGTTGTGCAATTCTGTCGTTAATTGACTATACGTTGAAAATGATGTGGGTCCTAGATATCAGCAGGGTGGATTAGAGTAAAACAATGAGGGGTTCATCTGAGTAGTAAAAGAGGCGCTTGCTTGTGTTCGGGAGTGGACCTGGTGGGTCCGTACTGTCATACTCACAACTACAGTTCTCTCCTGATTAACTATGTTGACAGGGACCATTTCAAAAAAAACTATGTTGGCATGGCCGGATGGCGGCACCGCGGTGAGCGCACCAAGGCGGAGGATAAAGTGTTGTCGCCAATGTGCTGGGCTGGGTTGGACATTCTTATTGAAAAATAAAAATGGACCGGAACTATTTACGATGTTGACTACGATTTGCATGGGTCCGCTGGTTGCAGGAAGAAAATGCTGGGAGAAAGAAGATTGATCGCTATCTTTGCCTAAGAATAATATCAACTCAATGTAATGACACTATCATAGGAAATAATATCCTCCTATTAAATCATGAATTTAAAGAACTGGTGCATGAGCATTTAGCTTTATTTATTTACTTACTTATTTATGTTTAGGGGTCCATGAGCATGTGCCTGGGCCGGATTCATGTGAGAGCCTCCCTTCGAGTTAATTATGGGCTTCTCTATTGGGCCTTCATCAGTGGGATGCATGTTATCAACAAGTGGAAAATGTGTTCCATACGAAAAATAGTATGCGCTATGTACGGTACGGGGCACTAAAGAATCGAACCGTGCAACGACTTCCAAAACATTGTGTTTGTCGTTCTAACAACACAATTATTCAACCAACAGACGAAATATACTATTGATTGTACATTGAAAATAGTAGCAGCAGCAACCAGGGCTGGGGGTGAAACAGAAGCAGTAACAGGCCAGAAGAGTGAAGACGCAGCTCTCTCTTCCAAACCAAACATCAGCCATCCTTACAAAAGGGCTACCAAAAAAGAACAAGTGTATGCATCAAACTAAATAAAGATCCTACTACACCAAGTGTAGGCATCTAACTAATTGGCTCAGATAAACATTACTATTTATTAAGCTGTGGAGCTTGGCGGACGGCTTGAACTAGATGGGTGCCTGACGGGGGAAACTCCAGCCAGCAGGTCGAAGTATGATACTTGCGACCCTCTCTCCTACTTTGGGCTGTAGAGCGTGGCGGCACATATCACAGTATGGTGCATGCAGAGACGCATGGTACGCTGTGTACACATAGTTTTGCCTGGTGAACGAAACTGCGATGCCATCATGATCCTTGCCATCGGTTATCTCCTAGTTAATCAGATAATTCAGTCTGACAAACAGAGAGAGTGTACCAAGGCTACTTACCAACCTCCAGTCAGAAATTCCTGAAGGCCCAGAGAAGCTGGGATCCTACTCAAAGACCCCGTAGTGATTGTGATTGTATTTCACGAAACAACACGTCTGGTACATGCGAACGATCATCAATCGTTCGCCATCGTCTGATGGAGCCAGGAACCACCTGCAACTGCCATGCCGCTTTTCTTTGAAAGGTTCTGCGATTAGGAAGGGTAGGGACACCAGGCGGCCTACAACATCATATCAAGTTGGAGTCAAATAACCCTCAATAAAAGTTGGAGTCAAATAAAAAAGGGCTCTTGATGTAGTTAATCTTAAGAACAGCATGTTATGAGCATGAATATTTTTTCAGTAAATGTTGACAGTAATATAAGTAAGCCATCATGATATCATAGGAAAGTAACATACTGTTGTAATAGCCGTTTGTAGCGATGACTGGAGTAGGCCAGCAATACGTCCAGCCATAGAAGGAGTCGACAACGTAAATGAAGCCCTTGTGTTCAATGGCATCAGAGAACCAAGGAGGATGTATGATCCTGCGATGGACGTGCAGATTTATCCACTTACCGCAATGAACTGTCAGCTAGGCGAGACCATGGTTGAAGAACGCAATTAGCCTGAAGTCTTTATAATTCGCAGGTCTTGTGGGCACTTGGCAGATTACAACCTTGAGCAAATCAAACTTGGTATCATGTTGGCTACTGTAAGATTCCGAGTATTCTGGGCCGCGGTGCCAAAGCAGTGCAGTGTTAATCGAAGGAAGGGGGATCAATCGCTGGGTGTACACCTCCACGAGCATCCAGTTGTCGCGATCGTTGATGAGCACCATCCAAGACGTGTTCATGTCGACCCAGTACATACCGTTAATGTAGTTGAGGGTGATGGGGATCGGATCGCAGTCAAGGGGGTTGATGCTCGCCACCCTATGATCGTTATGCTGCGTGACATGCCGTTTCTGAAGATCAGACGGCATCAGCAAGCAAGGAGCTGGCTTAAAAAGCTCCAGCCTGAGGGCTTTGAGTAAACGGTACAGCCCGGATGAGCACGCGGTGAGCGGCATGGTACTGAGATTGTCCACACGCGAAACAATGAGCTTGATTACCTCTATGGGGAGCTAATTCCAGCCACTCTTTCGGCGGATGCTGCTTGGTTCTGCCATTGTTTGTGCTTGGGTTTCGGACAAGGGGGGAGGCACCTTAGTGGGGATGGAAGAGCGGCCAAAGATGGAGAAGCGAATATGTGCTATGGGAAGTGGATAGGTGATGATGACTACAACACGCCGCTTGACTTACGAGACACATACCAGCAGCGTAGGGTCATATCGAAGTCAGACAACTTGCTTGAGTGATCACAGTACTGATACTCCCTACAGTACCTACTACTATGCCCTAACTTGCTTGAGTAGAGTAGTAGTGGACTAGGACTCTGCTCTACTACTAGCACCGGAGGAGTAGTATATTCTAATCTAAAATAGTTACAAACTTCAATGCTGGAGCGTGGAACGACTACGAACCGCCATCGGTGCTAACTCCAATCCCCAGCAAACGTTCGCTGGGAGACATGGCAGTTGCAAACGCCCGCGACGCAGTTATAGTACGTGTGTAAGGGTGGCGGTTTTGTCAAATACTATGGCTTAAAAACAGGCCACCGTCGGATGGAAATCTGACGGTTACAGGGGATTCACCAGGATTGAGCTCATGCCGAACAATCGCCAGATATCATTACTAAAAAAAGGTTAAAACACCTGGGGCTATAACTTGCACCGGCCGACCACTAATAATGATACTAACATACTTGTAAAATGGTCAAAGACCGTGTCTACGTGGTGTTTGGAATTATATGCAAAAAAATTAGCAAGATGCCCGTGCATTGCATGGCACACCATCATCACCAACTCAGTTTTTTCTCTACTCCTACTCCTATAAAAGACTCAGTTGGTGATGATGGAGGCAAGGAGGCGTGTTCAGCCGGGTGTGCAGCGGACGGCACAGTACTATTTGGTTTGTTATAAAAAACAAAGAAGAGTAGTAGAGATAGAGATAAGAGTAGAGATAGAGACTTAGGCCTTCCACTATGTAGGCCAAAAGCGGTGCTAAATTTGCTTTTTGGGTATTTGGCACCAATGCCCTACATTGCCCAAGCGATGCCAAACGAAAATTTATGGGCACCGGAGCACCATCTACTGCTTCATGTGCTACTCCTGCGCTCCATTCGGCGTCCGCAACGTCCCCTACAGCCACTCCCTCATGTGCTCCATTCGGCGGGCGCTATTGATATTTGGGGATCGCACTCTCGCGGCTGCTGTCAGCCACAACTTCACCGATGACGACTTCTTCCCTGACCTCGGCAACCTCTTCCTCAACGACATGGGCGACAACCTCAACGCCAACAGTGCTGCTCCCGTTGCATCGTATGTGTTTCTGTCCTTCCTGTTCGAAATCATGGTAGAATTCATGTTTCTACTCTGTATCCTACTAGATTCTATCTGTTCATCTACTATGCTAGTCCACATGATTAGTTTAATCTCTGTTATAGCCGTCATGATTTATTGTGTGCTTATTCGGATTAAATCTCGTAGTAACTTGCTCATATATTCAACTGGCGCAACGTCCCCTACAGCCACTTTCATGGACGGCCTGGTCGATGCCTCCAAGGAGACCTTCGTCTACTGCTATGAGTGCCCGATGCCGTTTTGGGGCTCGCCGGCGGACATCGTGCATCACCTCACGGATGCGTGCAGCGGTCACTACTGGCCCTTGGCGGAGAACATCAAGTACGAGACGTGCTACCCGTTCACCATGCCAGAGTCGCTGGAGGATCACCGCCGCCTGCTAGTCTCGGAGGAGGACGGCAGCATCGTCCTCTCTTGATCATGGGCACCGGCGAGCTCCGCGCAGGCCACCGCCCCGTCTCTGTAGTGTGCGTCAGGGGGAAGCCGCTGACACTAACACGAGGCCGATGTACGGGTGTGTGCTCACTCTTACTACCCCTTCGAGGTACATGGGCGGCGACACGGGCTCCATCTTGCTGACTAGGACTGTGCAGAGCTAGGACCTTCCCGCCGATGTGGACATAGAAGACGCATGGTATGATTTACCCCCCGCCCCACGCGGTGCACGGGGACTCCAAGGAGGTTCACCTGGACATATGCATTATCAAGTTAAATGTTGATCATTAGTCTTCGCTCAGTGTAATCCGTTGTCTAAGCATGTGGAGACTTCCATGCATGATCTTGCTCTATTGGAGTATCGCGCATGAATAAAAGTGTATCCATTTATAGTTTAGTCTAGAATCTTCCTTGTATGAATTTTTACTACAGTACTGGTGAAAGACTTACTATGAACCATTTCTTACATCTCCTCTGCCCCTTCCAAGTCATCCTGATTTGATCCCTCCGTCTAGGTGTATAAAGGCATGGTTAATACTTAATAGTATAGCCAATTGTTGACTATAAGAAAGTGCCATGTCATCTGTAGCCAACATGTATAACAATTGATACTCAAAAACTAATTCTTAAAGATCATTTCTTGTAAAGCACAATAAGTGTTATTTCCTCACAAGTTTTGGATGTAGGTTGAACAGTTGAACACTTTTGTTTGCAAAATATACCTTTTTATCTATTTCACTCGGATGTTTGTGAGCTCTAGAGATGACCCCCACATCCTTTGTCAAAATAAACAACTCCCCGGTCAATGCATTTCAGTCTTTCGTGCAACACACGGGAACCTTACTACTATAGATTAGTACGACCAAAAATTGAACTAACATTGTATATTGTACGATAAATGCTGATGCATGTCACCTAAAATTATATCATTGAAAACTATGTTCAAATACGAATCCAATGATATAGTTTTTGTTGACATGCACTAACATTTTGTCAGTTAAATCTTCAGTCAAATTCAATGGGCGACTAATAAACCACGACCGATGTAGTACAAGTGTAGAGGGCGGCGCTGCACGGGAGTCTCACTCTAACCCCGCTCGTGGCGCGGCAGTAAAGCCGTCATATCAAAAAACCCAACTACTGCCAGTAATAAGTGCCCTGGTAAAATAAACGGACAAGCAACCATCACATCACTCCGTATTTTTTGCATTTCATCTCTCTGCATTTACTTTCTCCGGTTCATCTCGCACACTCGATCCCTAGCTACTACTCCTAGTTGTTGGGGATCGTAGTAGAAATTTAAAATTTTCTACGCATCACCAAGATCAATCTATGGAGTAATCTAGCAACGAGGAGAAGGGAGTGCATCTTCATACCCTTGAAGATCGCTAAGCGGAAGCGTTCAAGAGAACGAGGTTGATGGAGTCGTACTCGTCGTGATACAAATCACCGATGATCCTAGCGCCGAACGAACGTCACCTCCGCGTTCAACACACGTACGGAATGGAGAGACGTCTCCTCCTTCTTGATCCAGCAAGGGGAGAGGAGAGGTTGATGGAGATCCAGCAGCACGACGGCGTGGTGGTGGAAGCAGCGGGATCTCGGCAGGGCTTCGCCAAGCACCAACGAGAGGGAGACGTGTCACAGAGGGAGAGGGAGGCGCCAGGGACTTGGGTGCGGCTACCCTCCATCCCCCCACTATATATAGGGCCCCTAGGGGGCGCCGGCCCTAGGAGATGGGATCTCCAAGGGGGGCGGCGACCAAGGGGGACTTGCCCCCCAAGCCAAGTGGGGCGCGCCCCACCCCTAGGGTTTCCAACCCTAGGCGCAGGGGGAGGCCCATGGGGGGTGCACCAGCCCACCAGGGGCTGGCTCCCCTCCCACTTCAGCCCATGGGGCCCTCCGAGATAGGTGGCCCCACCCGGTGGACCCCCGGGACCCTTCCGGTGGTCCCGGTACAATACCGATTACCCCCGAAACTTTCCCGATGGCCAAAACTGGACTTCCTATATATAAATCTTCACCTCCGGACCATTCCAGAACTCCTCGTGACGTCCGGGATATCATCCGGGACTCTGAACAACTTTCGGTTTACCGCATACTAATATCTCTACAACCCTAGCGTCACCGAACCTTAAGTGTGTAGACCCTACGCGTTCGGGAACCATGCAGACATGACCGAGACAACTCTCCGGCCAATAACCAACAGCGGGATCTGGATACCCATGTTGGCTCCCACATGTTCCATGATGATCTCATTGGACACGATGTTGAGGATTCAATCAATCCCGTATTCAATTCCCTTTGTCCATCGGTACGATACTTGCCCGAGATTCGATCGTTGGTATCCCGATACCTCATTCAATCTCGTTACCGGCAAGTCTCTTAACTCGTTCCATAACACATCATCCCGTGATCAACTCCTTGGTCACATTGTGCACATTATGATGATGTCCTATCGAGTGGGCCCAGATATACCTCTCCGTTATACGGAGTGACAAATCCCAGTCTCGGTTCGTGCCAACCCAATAGACACTTTCGGAGATACCCGCAGTGCACCTTTATAGCCACCCAGTTACGTTGTGACGTTTGGTACACCCAAAGAATTACTACGGTATCCGGGAGTTGCACAATCTCATGGTCTAAGGAAATGATACTTGACATTAGAAAAGCTTTAGCATAGGAACTACACGATCTTGTGCTAGGCTTAGGATTGGGTCTTGTCCATCACATCATTCTCCTAATGATGTGATTTCGTCCTCAACGACATCCAATGTCCATGGTCAGGAAACCGTAACCATCTATTGATCAACGAGCTAGTCAACTAGAGGCTTACTAGGGACATGGTGTTGTCTATGTATCCACACATGTATCTGAGTTTCCTATCAATACAATTCTAGCATGGATAATAAACGATTATTATGAACAAGGAAATATAATAATAACTAATTTATTATTGTCTCTAGGGCATATTTCCAACAGTCTCCCACTTGCACTAGAGTCAATAATCCAGTTCACATCGCTATGTGATTAACACTCAAGGTCACATCCCCATGTGACTAACACCCAAAGTGTTTACTAGAGTCAATAATCTAGTTCACATTACCATGTGATTAACACTCAATGAGTTCTGGGTTTGATCATGTTAAGCTTGTGAGAGATGTTATAGTCAATGGGTCTGAACCTTTCAGATCCGTGTGTGCTTTACAAATCTCTATGCCATCTTGTAGATGCAGCTACCACGCTCTTTTTGGATCTATTCCAAATAACTGTTCTACTATACGAATTCGGTTTACTACTCAGAATCATCCAGATTAGTGTCAAAGATTGCATCGGCGTAACCCTTTACGACGAACTCTTTTACCACCTCCATAATCGAGAAAATTCCTTAGTCCACTAGTTACTAAGGATAAACTTGACCGTTGTCCTGTGATCCATTCCTAGATCACACTTGTACCCCTTGACTGACTCAAGGCTTAGCACGCTTCAGGTGCGGTACACAACATTGCATACTTTAGAGCCTACGTCTAAAGCATAGGGGACGACCTTCGTCCTTTCTCTCTATTCTGTCGTGGTCAGGTCTTGAGTTTTACTCAATACTCATACCTTATAACACAGCCAAGAACTCCTTCTTTGCCGATCTATTTTGAACTCCTTCAAAATTTTGTCATGGTATGTGTTCGTTTCAAAGTACTATTAAGCGATTTTGATCTATCCTTATAGATCTTGATGCTCAATGTTCAAGTAGCTTAATCCAGGTTTTCCATCAAAACCACTTTTCAAATAACCATGTATGCTTTCCAGAAATTCTACATCATTTCTGATCAACAATATGTTAACAACATATACTCATCAAAAATTCTATAGTGCTCCCACTCACTTCTTTGGAAATACAAGTTTCTCATAAACTTTGTATAAACCCAAAATCTTTGATCATCTCATCAAAGCATACATTCCAATTCCGAGATGCTTACTCCAGTCCTTAGAAGGATTGCTGGAGCTTTGCATACTTGTTGGCATCTTTCAGGATTGACAAAACCTTCTGGTTGTATCACATACAACCTTTCCTCAAGAAAAATATCGAGGAAACAATGTTTTGACATCCTATCTCCAAGATTTCATAAATAATGCAGTAACTGCTAACATAATTCCAACAGACTCTTAGCATCGCTACGAGTGAGAAAGTCTCATCGTAGTCAACTCCTTGAACTTGTCGGGAAACATCTTAACGACAAGTCGAGCTTTCTTAATGGTGACACTTACCATCATTTTCCGTCTTCCTTTTAAAATCCATCTGCACCCAACAGCCTTACGACCATCAAGTAGTTCTTTTCAAAGTCTATACTTTGTTTTATAAATGGATCCTCTCTCGGATTTTATGGCCTCGAGCCATTCGTCGGAATCCGGGCCCACCATCGCTTCTCCATAGCTCTTAGGTTCATTGTTGTCTAGCAACATGACTTCCAAGATAGGATCACGTGCCACTCTGAAGTAGTATGCATCGTTGTCGACCTATGAGGTTTGGTAGTGACTTGATCCAAAGTTTCATGATCACTATCATAAGCTTCCACTTCAATTGGTGTAGGTTCCACAGGAACAACTTCATGTGCCCTGCTACACACTAGTTGAAGTGACGGTTCAATAACCTCATCAAGTCTCCACCATCCTCCCACTCAATTCTTTCGAGAGAAACTTTTCCTCGAGAAAGGACACGTTTCTAGAAACAATCACTTTTGCTTCCGGATCTGAAATAGGAGGTATACCAAACTATTTTTGTGTATTCTATGAAGATGCATTTATCCGCTTTGGGTTCGAGCTTATCAGCCTGAAACTTTTTCACATAAGCATCGCAGCCCCAAACTTTTAAGAAACGACAGCTTAGGTTTCTCTAAACCATAGTTCACACGGTGTCATCTCAGCGGAATTGTGTGGTGCCCTATTTAAAGTGAGTGCGGTTGTCTCTAATGCCTAACCCATAAACGATAGTGGTAATTCGATAAGAGACATCATGGTATGCACCATATCCAATAGGGTGCAGTTGTGATGCTCGGACACACCATCACACTATGGTGGTCCAGGCGGTATTAGTTGTCAAACAATTTCCACAATGTCTTAATTGTGTGCCAAACTCGTAACTCAGATATTCATCTCTATGATCATATCATAGACATTTTATCATCTTGTCACGACGATCTTCAACTTCACTCTGAAATTACTTAAACCTTTCAATAATTCAGACTTGTGTTTCATCAAGTAAATATACTCAGCATCTACTCAAATCATCTGTGAAGTAAGAACATAATGATATCCACTGCGTGCCTCAGCACTCGTTGGACTACACACATCAAAATGTATTACTTCCAACAAGTTGCTTTCTTGTTCCATCTTACTGAAAACGAGGCCTTTCAGTCATCTTGCCCATGTGGTATGATTTGCATGTCTCAAGTGATTCAAAATTAAGTGAGTCCAAACGATCCATCTGCATGGAGTTTCTTCATGCATATCTACCAATAGACATGGTTCGCATGTCTCAATCTTTTCAAAATGAGTGAGTCCAAAGATCCATCAACATGGAGCTTCTTCATGCGTTTTATACCAACATGACTCAAATGGCAGTGCCACAAGTACGTGGTACTATCATTACTATCTTATATCTTTTGGCATGAACATGTGTATCACTATGATAGAGATTCAATAAACCACTCATTTTAGGTGCAAGACCATTGAAGGTATTATTCAAATAAACAGAGTAACCATTATTCTCCTTAAATGAATAACCGTGTGGCTATAAACATAATCCAATCATGTCTATGCTCAACGCAAACACCAAATAACAATTATTTCGGTTTAACACCAATCTCGATGGTAGAGGGAGCGTGCGATGTTTGATCACATCAACCTTGGAAACACTTCCAACACATATCGTCATCTCACCTTTAGCTAGTCTCCGCAGCCTTTTATTTCGAGTTACTAACGCTTAGCAACTGAACCGGTATTTATTACCTGGGTGCTGCTAGGAGTACTAGTAAAGTACACAATAATATGACGTATATCCAAAATACTTCTGTCGACCTTGCCAGCCCTCTCATCTACCAAGTATCTAGGGTAGTTCTGCTTCAGTGACCGTTCCCCTCATTATAGAAGCACTTAGTCTCGGGTTTGGTTCAACCTTGGGTTTTTTCACTAGAGCAGCAACTGATTTGCCGTCTCATGAAGTATCCCTTCTTTCCCTTGCCCTTCTTGAAACTAGTGGTTTAACCATCAACAATTGATGCTCCTACTTGATTTCTACTTTCGCGGTGTCAAACATCGCGAGTTGCTCAAGGATCATCATGTCTATCCCTGATATGTTATAGTTCATCACGAAGCTCCAATAGCTTGGTGGCAGTGACTATGGAGAACCATCACTATCTCATTTGGAAGATTAACTCCCACTCGATTCAAGCGATTGCAGTACTCAGACAATCTGAGCACATGCTCAACGATTGAGTTTTTCTCACTTAGTTTGCAGGCTTAAGAAACTTGTCAGAGGTCTCATACCTCTTGACGTGGGCACTAGTCTGAAATTCCAATTTCAGTCTTTGGAACATCTCATATGTTCTGCGACGTTTCAAAACGTCTTTGGTGCCACAATTCTAAACTGTTAGTATTACGTACTGAACTATCACGTAGTCATCAAAACGTGTATGTCATATGTTTCCCAACATCTACAGACGACGCTCGAGGTTCAACACATTGAGCGGTGCATTAAGGACATAGCCCTTCTGTGCAGCAATGAGGACAATCCTCAGTTCACGGACTCAGTCCGCATAATTGCTACTGTCAACTCTCAACTAAATTTTCTCCAGGAACATATCTAAAATAGTAGAACCAAAGCGTGAGCTACGACATAATTTGCAAAGACCTTTTGACTATGTTCATGATAATTAAGTTCATCTAAATAATTATTCAATGAACTCCACTTAGATAGACATCCCTCCAGTCATCTAAGTGATACATGATCCGAGTCAACTAGGCCGTGTCCGATCATCATGTGAGACGGACTAGTCATCATCAGCGAACATCTTCATGTTGATCGTATCCACTATATGACTCATGTTCGACATTTTGGTCTTCCGTGTTCCGAGGCCATGTCTGTACATGCTAGGCTCGTCAAGTTAACCTAAGTGTATTGCGTGTCTAAATCTGGCTTACACCCGTTGTATGCGAATGTTAGAATCTATCACACCTGATCATCATGTGGTGCTTCGAAACAACGAACCTTCGCAACGGTGCACAGTTAGGGGGAACACTTTTCTTGAAATTTTAGCGAGGGATCATCTTATTTATGCTACCGTCGTTCTAAGCAAATAAGATGTAAACATGACAAACATCACATGCAAATCATAAAGTGACATGATATGGCCAATATCAACTTGCGCCTTTTGATCTCCATCTTCGAGGCGTGGCATGATCACCTTCGTCACCGGCATGACACCATGATCTCCATCATCGTGTCTTCATGAAGTTGCCTCGCTAACTATTACTTATACTACTATGGCTAATGGTTAGCAATAAAGTAAAGTAATTACATGGCGTTTTCATTGACACGCAGGTCATAAATAAATTAAGACAACTCCTATGGCTCCTGCCGGTTGTCATACTCATCGACATGCAAGTCATGATTCCTATTACAAGAACATGATCAATCTCATACATCACATATATCATTCATCACATCCTTTTGGCCATATCACATCACATAGCATACCCTGCAAAAACAAGTTAGACGTCCTCTAATTGTTGTTGCATGTTTTACGTGGATGCTATGGGTTTCTAGCAAGAACGTTTCTTACCTACGCAAAACCACAACGGTGATATGCCAATTTCTATTTACCCTTCATAAGGACCCTTTTCATCGAATCCGATCCGACTAAAGTGGGAGAGACAGACACCCGCCAGCCACCTTATGCATCAAGTGCATGTCAGTCGGTGGAACCAGTCTCACGTAAGCGTACGTGTAAGGTCGGTCCGGGCCGCTTCATCCCACAATGCCGCGGGATCAAGATAAGACTAGTAATGGTAAGCAAATTGAACAAATCATCGCCCACAACTGCTTTGTGTTCTACTCGTGCATAAAATCTACACATAGACCTAGCTCATGATGCCACTGTTGGGGATCGTAGCAGAATTTTAAAATTTTCTACGCATCACCAAGATCAATCTATGGAGTAATCTAGCAACGAGGAGAAGTGAGTGCATCTTCATACCCTTGAAGATCGCTAAGCGGAAGCGTTCAAGAGTACAGGGTTGATGGAGTCGTACTCGTCGTGATCCAAATCACCGATGATCCTAGCGCCAAACAGATGGCACCTCCGCGTTCAACACACATACGGAACGGAGAGACGTCTCCTCCTTCTTGATCTAGAAAGGGGAGAGGAGAGGTTGATGGAGATCCAGCAGCACAACGACGTGGTGGTGGAAGCAGCGGGATCTCGGCAGGGCTTTGCCAAGCACCAACGAGAGGGAGATGTGTCACGGAGGGAGAGGGAGGCGCCAGGGACTTGGGTGCGGCTGCCCTCCCTCCCCCCCAGTATATATAGGGCCCCTAGGTGGGGGCCGGCCCAAGGAGATGGGATCTCCAGGGGGCGGCGGCCAAGGGGGACTTGCCCCCCAAGCCAAGTGGGGCGCCCCCCACCGCTAGGGTTTCCAACCCTAGGCGCAGGGGGAGGCCCATGGGGGGCGCACCAGCTCACCAGGGGCTGGCTCTCCTCCCACTTCAGCCCATGGGGCCCTCCAGGATAGGTGGCCCCACCCGGTGGACCCCCGGGACCCTTCCGGTGGTCCCGGTACAATACCGATTACCCCTGAAACATTCCCGATGGCCGAAACTGGACTTCCTATATATAAATCTTCACCTCCGGACCATTCCGGAACTCCTCGTGACGTCCAGGATCTCATCCAGGACTCCGAAAAACTTTCGGTTTACCGCATACTAATATCTCTACAACCCTAGCGTCACCGAACCTTAAGTGTGTAGACCCTACGGGTTCGGGAACCATGCAAACATGACTGAGACAACTCTCCGGCCAATAACCAACAGCGGGATCTGGATGCCCATGTTGGCTCCCACATGTTCCATGATGATCTCATCGGATGAACCACGATGTTGAGGATTCAATCAATCCCGTATTCAATTCCTTTGTCTATCGGTAAGATACTTGCCCGAGATTCGATCGTTGGTATCCCGATACCTCATTCAATCTCGTTACCGGCAAGTCTCTTTACTCGTTCCGTAACACATCATCCCGTGATCAACTCCTTGGTCACATTGTGCACATTATGATGATGTCCTACCGAGTGGGCCCAGATATACCTCTCCGTTATACAGAGTGACAAATCCCAGTCTTGATTCGTGCCAACCCAACAGACACTTTCGGAGATACACGCAGTGCACCTTTATAGACACCCAGTTACTTTGTGACGTTTGGTACACCCAAAGCATTCCTACGGTATCCGGGAGTTGCACAATCTCATGGTCTAAGGAAATGATACTTGACATTAGAAAAGCTTTAGCATACGAACTACACGATCTTGTGCTAGGCTTAGGATTGGGTCTTGTCCATCACATCATTCTCCTAATGATGTGATCCTGTCATCAATGACATCCAATGTCCATGGTCAAGAAACCGTAACCATCTATTGATCAACGAGCTAGTCAACTAGAGGCTTACTAGGGACATGGTGTTGTCTATGTATCCACACATGTATCTGAGTTTCCTATCAATACAATTCTAGCATGGATAATAAACGATTATTATGAACAAGGAAATATAATAATAACTAATTTATTATTGCCTCTAGGGCATATTTCCAACACTAGTATCCCTAGCTACTACTCCTAGGGCCAGTTCTTTTGGTGGCCTAAAAAATAAGCCGTCTCTTCCCCAGCTTTTCCCGTAAGACTAGTCACAATGGAGAGTAACATTAAGGTGCCTCACTCATTTATTTGGGCTTCTAAACTACTAGTAGTACCTCCTTCTTGGTTTATTCGTCACCATTGTAATTTGTGGTAAATTTTGACTAAAGAATTAACTGATAAAATGTTAGTGCATGTGACATGCACAAACATTTCATTAGTTAAATTTATGATCGAAATTTGTCACAGATTACAATGGGGACCAATAAACGAGGACGGAGCTAGTGGGAATGGGATTACTACTAATCTAGAAGCCTAAACAAACTGGCCCCTGGTACTCCTACTAGTAGTACTAGTACTCAAGTTGGAATTCTAATTGCACGGCACAACTTGTTAGGCAAAAAATTCGATGCAGGGTGTAGGAAGCGGTTTGGGAATTTGCATGCCTTTCAGACCAGTCAGATACTCCATACAAAGTATGACAGAGAAATAACCACAGAGAAGGAAGCTAAAAGTAAACAATCAAACGAGCATGTTTGCATTGAATCGTTTCACAAGCTTGACTAGTGCTGTTTTTCTACTTTTACAAAAAACCGCATCATAATGTTAAAACGTGCATTTGCACATACATAAGTAATAGTAGTACTCCCTCCATCTAGGTGTATAAATTCTTCCCTCCTTCTTGGTCACGGTGCACAACCAAAGATGACTTATTCACCTGGAAGGAGGGAGTAGCACAGTCTGCAAGCATATATATAGAGGGACGTGTAGTGCGATAGTATATAGTAAAGTTTGTGCTATATGCACCTACTTACAAAATGCGTATGGATACACAAGGTTTCCAAACTTTCCCTCTTACATACTTAATTAAGGACGCTAATAATTCCCGAACGTTTGGGATTTAACATTTGCGTCCCAAAACTAATGAGATCACCTTACAAAACTAAATTATACTCTTACTAAAAGCCACGGCGCTCGCAGGAGCACTTGCAGTGCGCCACGAGTGCCCTGGTGCGCGGCCGTTTCCCAGTGCGCAGACACAACGCCTCTTCCTCGGCCTCGCAACTCGCGAGGTGCTGATTGGCGGCTTGCCGGCGGGTGAGCGCGATCTCACCGGTGTGGTGATCCGGCGCCAACAGGTACTCCTCCTCGCTCGAAGCGTGCATCCGGTCCACGTACCGCCAAGCGTAGATGAGGCGCTTGGGCCCGACTGCACTCAGGGCTTTGGCATAGGCATCCTCCACCACCCTCATGGCCCTTGCACGAGCCTTCTGCCAAAGAGCCAATTGCCTGACTCTCTCGGACGCGACATAGACCTGCCAGGCAGCTTGCCCCACGGCGCGCTTCTCTTCCTCGGCCTTCTTCTCCGCCTCTATTTTGGCTTTCTCTGCTGGCGGCAAAGCCTCCCACATGGATACGTCCATTTCTTTCCAAAGCTCCTCAAGTCTGGGGGGCTCGACGGGCGGCGCGGCGTCCACCTCGAAGCGTCGCGGTGAGGAGTGGAACGCCGACGCGTCCTCCTCGACTAGTGGCGGCGAGGAACAGAATGGCGACGCGTGACCGTCCAGGCGATGCAGCGAGGGGCGCCTAGGGCTTGGGAGGGGCGATGCCATGGTGGTGAAGTGAGAGGGAGGGGAGGATATAGCGATGAACATGAGTGTTCTTCCAAATGCTGTGGGAGGCGCAGTATTTATAGCGAGCAATGGCACACCTACGTAAGATATGGACTGAGCTGCACTGGCTTAACTGTAGGTCCAGTTGCGTCACTGACATGTGCGCCAGAACCCTGTTGGGCCCATATGTCAGTGACCCAATGCACCTGGAGTTAAGTAACTGAAGCAGTGTCCCGGAAGATATGTTGCGTGATTAACATAACAGCTACATGGGCATATTTGTTGGAGTAAATTACGGGGGAGGGAAGGGGTGGAAATATTGCTGGTCACAATGGATTGGACGAGCACGGGGGGAGGAGAGTCATGCATGCAGATTTTTTCCACACGGGGTGGAGTGGTGGGACCGCCGGAGGGAGAAGGATAGTCTGGCATGCATATTGTTTCAACACATGGAGAGGAAAAGCTTTGGAGACGAACGGGCTTGCTGCAGGTATGGGCAACGGTGCATAATAAGTCTCATCTTGCATGTCGGGCTAGGTATAGTCTCAAGTCATTAAAAACATACACGCCCCACACATGTTCATATTTCAAGGTGCACTAAATTATTGCATGCTATGATTAAGGCTGGCCATAATGGTGGTATCTTAGCTGGTATCATGCACACGGGAATAGAAAACATGCTGATGTGGCAAAGAATTAAAGAACAGAGGGGGGTTAGAGTAACTAGTATTCATGCATGCATTGGTAAACACATTTTTTGTGAAGAATGACAACATTAGTTGAGTACTTTTGCAGACTAAAAACACTATTCCACCGCCTCTATCTTGCTAAGAGTAGGTGAAATTTTTGAATCGAGCCCTTTAAACTAGAAGGGAGGTAGTAGTACTCTAATAGCTCTTGTTGTGATGACAAGATAGGACATGGCACGCACCTGGACGGAGGAACTAGTCTGCATTGTGCATTTAAGTTTTGTCTGAAGTTAATGTACCTAGACTTTGACCAAACTTATAGAAAAATGTATCAACATTCACAATGTCAAATCAATATTTTTATACTCATTATAAAACGTAGTTCTTATACTCATTATAATCAGTATTGTAGATATTGATATTTTTAGTATAAATTTGGTCAAACACTTTGCAAACGGTTAACGGAAGTAAAAAGGACCGGAGGGAGTATCATGCATGCGGAGTAGGCAAAAAAATTGCTCATTTATAGCTGGTCGAAGTCTCAAAGGGCGCGACCGCGCGAGGGAGGCGAAGGTCATGGGAGGCGCGACGGTTGACGGAATTAAATGAAGTTACCCACGCGCCGGCATGGCATGCAAACAGGCATAGGCTATACCGTCAGGCCTACGATATGGGTCTTGTAGACATGACATCTAGTGGGTCCCGCATAGTTCTCGAGAACTCTTTGGGGGCTTGGAGCCGTTTATCCACCGGGCAAGCCAGCAACCCCACGTTGTTCGCATGCCCTACTCGTCCCCGTCTTCTACTAGTACAGTACCTTACAACAGTTCGCTCCCAGTCGTCCCATCCTTTCACATTACACCAGTTCAACTTCTCCTAACCCTCCTCCAAAATCCATGGCCTCCCAAATCTCCATGGTCGTCGCTGAGTACCAGGTTAGAGCCATCACCGGCGATGAGTCCATCGTCGTCTACACACGTGGATCCGCGATAGTGAAAGCATGCCTTGCTCGCTTCCTACGCATGTTCAACAGCTCAACGGATGAGTGTGTCGCTGGGCTAGATGTTGAGTACACCACAGTCCTGCAAAGAGAGAAGATCCTAAAGGAGGCAGAGAAGAAGAAGCCCGCCATGATCCAGGTTTGCGTACATAACGTGTGCTTGGTCTACCACATATGCCATGCCAACATTGAGTGACAGGATTTTAAGAACTTCCTCAAGGACGAAAGAGTAAAATTCGTTACTGTAGACTTTAGGAACGATAGGGATGTCCTGGGTCAGATAGGCCTTGTTGTAGGACAGCCCTTCGATCTCCATAAGGCAAGCCTGGTGTCCTCCTCTCAACCTTCAATGCTGACCCTGGCAGCAGCCATGATTGATCCTTCGTACGCTAAACTGAAGAAACCTCACCACGAGTTTCATCATGCATGGGAGTCAAAGACATTAGATGAAGATCACATCCTGTACGCAGCAATGGATGCCTACCTTTATTTAAATATCTACAAGGGTTGGATGAAGAAGCAGAGCCCAGTGTCTGGTTCAAGCAAAGAAGCATCGGCGAAGAGGAAGAGGAAGAGGGACGAGGACGAAGTCGAGGACGTGGACTCGGACTCCGAGTAGGTGGCAGCGTCGTCGCTCATGCTGGTTCTACTGAAGTGTCAAGCGGACTAGTTGCTTAGTTTATTTTCAAAGTGTGTTGTGCTGAGGCCCCAGCAGAACTATGTTTATGTTCTTTCTCGTTATTTGAACTCTTTAGTACGTATAGTAGTACTAATACTATGTCTTACTACTATTCTTCTTGCAGTTGGTACTACTACTCGTATCTTCGTGTTCCTACTGTACTTAATATGTTCGTACTAGTAGTATAATTTGGGTTAGTCGATTTGTGAAAGAAGTTCGATGGAGCGAAGGAAGAAGACGGTAGAGAAGCTACCCTAGTATCTATATTAGGGTGGCAGGGTGCCCATGATCTATCTTATGAGTGTTGGGTGTGGAATGCAGTTCACCGGAAAAAACTGGATCATGTTCGGGGTTAAACGGATGGCGGGGTGGGGGAGCATGGCGGTGGCAGGCGGTTCAGGGGAGGGCGCGGCGGCGGCGGCAGGCGGTTAGGCATGTGGCGGGCTGAGAAGATGAACCGTGCATCAATTTCGGAGGTTGAAGAAGCCCTTCAAGCCATCCATGTTGCATCAAACAGCTCACAAGAGTCGACTGACCCAAATTGCTCCTTCAGATTGCAGGATCCACGTGGCATTCATGGTCTCGAAGGTAGATTTCACGTCTGCACCCGGTTTGCGGGCTCGACGCGCGTGCGACCGGCTTCCGTCGCGATAGCCACCATGTGTGCCTCCTCCTCGCGGCCGAAGACGACAATGACACGCTAGTTCCTCCCCACTGGCATGTTGGAGAACGCGCTCGTCCTCCTCTTTGTACACTGCATGCATAGACGCGGCTCCACTAGCTGCTCGCGTCCTTGGCAGCATGGCGGCGACGCGAGGAGGGACTGCAGACGATGTGAGCGGGCGAGCCTTCGGCTTCATGGCACAGGGATGGCGGCGACACGGCGGTGATGGGCGAAAAATTGTTGGCCGGAGCAGGCGGGCGCCGGCATGCGCAACGGCGGCAGCATATTGATGAGTGCGCGTATGGGAGCTTAGTTTAGTTTTATATAGGGTTAGTCAAACTTAAAAGAAAATAGTACTAGTACACGTAAACATTAGACTTAGGACACACTTTTATTAGTTACCACAACCACGATACAAAATCATGTGCAAGCGCGTGAACCGTGACCGCGTGGTCGATCGAACGGTGCGTCACCGTGTCATGCTCGAAGGACATCCACTGAACATTTTTGTGTGTGTGAAAACAATCCCCGAATATTACTCAACTTTTTTTCCTAGAAAAGTTCTTGACGCTCTACAATATTTCCATATATTTGAATTTAGCTCCAGTTCATGTTTATTTGGATTTGGACGTTTTAGGTGTGCCCTAGTTTTTTTAATACTGATTTTGTGTGTGTGACTGAGAGAGAACGTGTGTATGTGTCCATATGTGTGTTGTGGCATAAGGGCAATGTGGAGACGGTGTGCGTGTGATAGAGACATAGAGAGGTGTGAATGTGCAAATGATCATGCATGAGTGAGACATAGACAGATGCCGATACGTTGTGTATACATGAGAGAACGGTCTTCTATTTTACTTGTGTGTGTGTGTGTGCGAGAGAGAGGAGCATCCGTAACACAACAACCATCTCTCTCGATTCGTCCGTCCCTCGCACGATCGCATGTAATACATGCATCAACACGCACATTTTGACACCCACACCCGGCCCCTACCCACCTCAAGGCCCGCACATCGCTCTCTATCTCGCACGCACAATCTCTTCGTGAATACCGTATTTAGCATGTAGCTTTCCGTCACATACACAGACATTTCTCTCCTTAGGTTTGTTTTCTCTCAATATCTGACACACACACAACATACAGCACACACTCACCCCCTCCCCCGAGCACACAATGCATACCCATCCAAGGTTATATGGCGGCCACTCTCGCTTGTGCTTCTCCGCACCCCAGCATGCACAACACCTCAATCTTCAAAGAGGTCATCGAGGAGATCGAAGACGGCGACCACACTGCGCTAGGGAATGTGTGGCCATTTGGAAGCAGGATGATGTGACGACGGCTGACTGACTCCTCCCCCACCCTCTCTCTCTCTCGCACAAAATCACCAATCCCTCTCTCCCCCGCACAAATTTATCAATGCCTCAGCCCACGAGATCCTTCCCCTCTCGTCCATGTTTTTCCAGCTCTCTCATCAAACCTATTGTCTCTTCTCCTTCCACGTGTACAGAATCTGGATGCACACGCATCTCACGTATATTACATGTCTCCATATTTTTCACAGACCTAACTTCTTCCTCTCTCTTTCTCTCTCTATCTCTCTCTTTGTTTCGTTAGGTTTGTCTCCTACTCTCTTTTCCACATACATACAATCTTTCCCGCCCTATCTGCTCCATCTTCGCAAGCTCTCTCTACATGTTTCATTCACACATTGGGATATGTTGGTTTTGTTGGTTTTGTTGCATCCTACAAAGTAATAACTATGAAATGCATTTTGATTGTCATTTGACTGGGATTCTGTGAGTTTGAGCATGTTGTGAAGTACTATAGACCTTGTATACATCTTGGAATTCGACAATGATTGTAACTATTGAATTGTATAGACCATTACATTCGAAGTCAGTAGCCTAATATTTTTTTCACAATTTCAACAAATGATTAATTCACTACATCCTAAGAAAACAAATGTGCACACCCTCCATTTTTATTTAAGTCCGCGTATTAGCATTGGTCAAAGTCAAGTTTTGTAAACTCTCAGAAAGTTTATAACAAAAAATATTAACATATACAATAACAAATAAATACCATTAGATTCATTATTGAATGTACTTTCACATCATACATATTTGTTATGGTAAATGCTTATATTTTTCTATAAACTTGGTCAAACTTTAGGAAGTTTGACTTCGGTCAAACCTAATATGCAGAATTTACTAGTACTACTCGCTAGTTGCTTAGCCGAATCACCCAACACACCACACGGGGAGTTCAGTGTCACAAAATTTTGAGGTCAGCGGGAAAATCTCCCGCGACCCTGATTCAAGCAATGGGAAGTTACCATCATAGCCTTCGGAACAGGCCTACGGATGACGGTTGGTAGGGGGCTATTTTCGTAACTTCAGGTTCACCCTACCCAGCCAACCCCACCCCGGCACCCAGAGTAGTACACCTGAATACTCCCCATTTTCTATTCCCACTGCAAAATGGACTTCTCCACGGCACCGTAGCCTTCGTGCTCCTCCCCTTCTACATTGGCGCACTCGTCCACCGCAGCGCATCTGCCTCATCGACGACCTCGTATGCCGCACTGGAGCCGGTCCACCGTTGTCGTCGTACATGGAGCCTCTTCCCCGGCACTGTCTTCCACGGTCTCGGATCTGCTTCCTGGAAGCCGACTCCAAGCGCAGAAGCACCACCGTCATGGACAATGAACTGACTCCTGTTGCCGACCATGACTCACAGAGGCTGCCGCGACCATCGTTCTCCTCCTCGATTGGTAAGGTGTGTATTGAATCACTTAGCAGTACATGTGTGGTTCCGATTTTGTTCATACCTACCCTTCAAATTTCCTGGGTGCTATTGTTCCTATGAAAGTAATTGGTTAGCCTCCATTGTCCAACAGAATATCAGCCTGTAATTGTGCGTCGCTCCTGTATCACGCTGTGCTTGGGTAGGTTTTTCATCTGCAACCAGTAGTGTGGCAAATGATGGAAAGTTTTTGAGAACTAGCAAGATGCCCATGCGTTGCATGCATCGAGATGCATTTGTATGAGTAGTTTATCTTGTGGAGAAAAGGATGAACGAGGGAAGGCCTTATTTGCAAATCTGGAGAGGGGTGTGGCTATCTTTTTGCAAAATTGCCATTGTTTCCTTCCTATCTATCAGATATAAATCGGACGGCCTATATTGCAGGATGGCAGGCACACCATCATTACCAACTCTGTTTTTTATAAGAAAAAAGTAGAGAAAAAAGTAGAGAGTAGAGAAGTAGAGATAAATATTAAATATAAAATAAATATAACAGTAGAGAAGAGAGTAGAGATAGAAGAGACGTCGGGAAAGGATTGCGTGCGCGGGAAAAAGCGGTCGGGCGTGCGCTAGTTTTGGCGCGCGGCGTCTGGCGTGCTTTATAAAATCCAACGCCCTCACATCACTTTGTGCCTTGCAACCACTCTCTCCCCGCTCTGTGCCTCGCCACCGCTCTCTCCCCGCTCTTTCTCGCCTCGCCGCTGCCGCGCCACCATGTCGCCGCGTCGCCGAGAAACTTGGGGATACCGCGGCATCCGCGCGTGCCCCTCCGGCGGCTTCTCCGCCGAGATCCGGTTCTGCGGGATGCGCCTCGGCCTCGGCAATTTCGACACCCCCAACGAGGCCGCCCGCGCGTACAACGCGGAGGCGTGGCACCTCAAGTGGCCTCATAGAACATTGAACTTCCCCAACGTGTCGACGCGGGAGCGAGCATAGGAGCTCGCTCCTCTGCCACGGCTTATCACCTACGAGGATCGTCGCGACAACCGGAGGCGGTAGCATCATCTCGGCATCACCGAGATGGACGAGGAAGCCATGGCGTAGTGGCTCCAACGCTTCTCGGAGGACATCATCAATGAGCGCGAGTTCTACGCGCAACGGAGGGTGGAGAGGGATAAGAGGAGGGCGGAGCGAGCCACCTATCGCGAGGACAAGCGTAGGAGAAAAGCGGATGCTCAATTCAACATGAGGCTAGGAGCAGCTTCGCCCTATGAATCCGACGACGATTGGTATCTTCACGCCTACAGTCAGACGTCGGAGGAGGACATCAACGAGGAGGAGTAGGACGACGGGGAGTAGTTGAATAATATATTTTTTATCTATCTATGCTGAGAACTATCCTCTACTCTCTAGTCTGTACTCTCTATCTCTACTTCTTGATCTTAGCACTGTAAACACTTTTTTGAAGCGCCGCACATTGTGATTCTGTTGGAGATGCTCTAACATGGCAGACGAGTGCTTTAATGTTTCCCACAAGATGCGCGAGTATTACTAGTAGTATATTTTTTCTTGCCATGTTGAGATTTTAAAACCACGAGTGCGAACATGCAGAGGAGCAATGAAGACAAAACACAGGATATTGGGGACATTTTCGAGGAGCGTGGCAAGTTAAAGACGAGCTGCATCGAACCTGTAAAATGAGCTTTGGTAAGTAACACCCTTTCAATTACTTTCATTTAGCCTCGTGTTCTTCGATGTGTATATGTTTTAGTTTCTGTTTCTCTTAAGCCTCGTGTTCTTCGATGTGTAATAAGAAGAGTCTTAATCGTTCTAATGCTTTCGTTTTTAGCTTGATGTAGGAAGTGGGTGTTCTCACATTGTAGTTTGTTTTTATATTATTTTTTCCTTTTGAACTCACTTCTCCCAGTTCTATTTATCTGGCTTCTACTAAATGGATCTGGGTTGCTCTGAGTATTGATCTAAAAAAGAAGTAACTTCGTGTCAAGATGCAGTTCCTGCGAGGAGGGAAGTATGGTCAACCTCGAGATCATGTTTCCAAAATGAGGCTGGATTACACACAGGGTGCCAGTTCCCTAATAATGTTGGATTAGACACAAGGTGCAAATTCCCAGATGATGCTAGATTACACACAAGCCAGGTGGAGTCATCAGCTGTTCGTGTCCTCATGGCTCTAGTAAAGGCTGAAAGAAAGCGTGCAGCAGCCCCTGAGAATGTAGCTAAGTTCCTGAAGAAGCGAAAAGAGCAATCAGATGCTCTCTTCACCCATGCCAAAGAAGAGATGGAAGAAGCCAGAAATAAGCTAGCAGAGGCTGAGCAGGCTAGGCATCTCCTGCAATCTAAAATTGTTGTCAATACAAAATTCCCTTCATAGTAGCTAGGTTCAAATGTTTATCCAGTCAGCATGCCTGTTGTGATGTCCGTGCATCTACTGATGTGGCACATTTTTTGGGTCATGTAATAACAGCAATTACTTTCCAAACAATAACAGACGAAGCATTGGACATGGTATAGTTCATGCGCAAGCCCGAAATTCCAAGTTCAACTTCCACATCAAACTCATTGTTCACAGATATTTGCACATTCATACATAATGTCCACAACCATGATTCACTTCAAAGCCAAAAAAATTGAGGAGATATATGAATAAAGAAAAACCTCTAGTTCCTGCTACCAGTGCGAGCACAACAAGTCAAGACCATGCGTAATTAATTATATTTTGGTCATTTTTTGTGTTCTAAAATGCCGACCGGCTCGCGGAAGGACGTGTTGCCGGCACACGCGTGGATTCAATGAAGGCAGGCAGGGCAGTCTGAAGCCGGTTGCATGCAGTGAGGAGGCGTGTTCGGCCGGGCCTATAGCGAGTGGGGCCCTCTTGGCCGGCGCGCCAGTTCAATGCCTGCGCTATGAGAGGTCGCGCCCGTGTCAGAGCAATCACTCCCTCCAGTCCTTTTTTGTTTGGGTATAACAAAATCTCATTTTCCATTCACATTTTACAAGTAAAATTCGTGGACAAACTTTGACCCAAAATACAATGGGGACTAGTAAACCAGAACAGAGGTAGTGGTTTTTTTAATCAAAGAAGGGTTTCCCCCTTCCGATTTTGATTACTGAAAACCAACATATAAATCTAAACCATAGTGTCGGTGTCAAAACCGGCGGATCTCGGGTAGGGGGTCCCAAACTGTGCGTCTAAGACGGATGGTAACAGGAGGCAGGGGACACGATGTTTTACCCAGGTTCGGGCCCTCTTGATGGAGGTAAAACCCTACGTCCTGCTTGATTATTCTTGATAATATGGGTAGTACAAGAGTTGATCTACCATGAGATCGGAGAGGCTAACCCTAGAAGCTAGCCTATGGTATGATTGTATGTTGTCCTACGGACTAAAACCCTCCGGTTTATATAGACACCGGAGGAGGCTAGGGTTACCCAAGGTCGGTTACAAAGGAGGAGATATACATATCCGTATTGCCTACCTTGCCTTCCACGCCAAGTAGAGTCCCATCCAGACACGGGACGAAGTCTTCAATCTTGTATCTTCATAGTCCAACAGTCCGGCCAAAGGATATAGTCCGGCTATCCGGAGACCCCCTAATCCAGGACTCCCTCAGTAGCCCCTGAACCAGGCTTCAATGACGATGAGTCCGGCGCGCAGTGTTGTCTTCGGCATTGCAAGGAGGGTTCCTCCCCCGAATACACCACTGAAGAATTTGAATACAAGGACAGTGTCCGGCCCTGCAAAATAAGTTCCACATACCACCGTAGAGAGAATAATATTACCACAAATCTAATCTGCTGACACGTTTTGGCAGCATGACATCATGCCACGGCCCGGTAATTATTTGAACCGTTTTCCTTTAACCAGCCCCGTACATAACGCGAGGCGGTTTCTTGACACGTCTTGCCAAAGCAGAGATCGTGTTCCCCTTATTACGAGATTCTCATCAATACGGACGTGGGTAACCCAACCGCGCCATCAATTACGACGCTTGGTGGATAAGCGAGTTTTACCAGGGTAGTGGAGGTGCATAGTTTAGTACGCCCTTATAAAGGGATAAGATCTCACCTTTTTCTACCCACGCCTTCTTCCTCCTTGCTCATCCATTCTCGCGCACTCGAGCTCCAGCGCCCAAGTCCGCATTTTCCTCCTCAACTCTCTCCAAAACATGTTCGGAGCGGGAGGCAAGTGGATGGCCTCCTCTGTCACGGAGGGGCACATCAAAAAGTTACGCAGAGCCGGATACTTAGCCGCGGATATCGCGCACCGGCTGCCAGCCGCGGGGCAGGTCATCCCTACCCCAGAACCTCACGAGAGGCTGGTCTTCCTCCCCCACTTCGTCCGTGCACTGGGGTTTCCCCTCCATCCATTCGTCCACGGCCTCATGTTCTATTATGGGCTGGACTTCCATGATCTGGCCCCGAACATCATCATCAACATCTCGGCAATCATCGTCGTGTGCGAGGCTTTCCTCCGCATCCGGCCCCACTTAGTCCTGTGGCTGAAGACCTTCAATATCAAGCCAAAGGTGGTGGGTGGCCAACAAGCAGAATGCGGCGGAGGCATGGTGGGCAAGATGCCCAACGTTACATGGCTCGAGGGCTCCTTCGTGGAGACCATAAAGGGGTGGCAATCGGGGTGGTTCTACATCACCGAGCCGTGCGACACCAACTGGGTGGCGGCCCCCGAGTTTCGATCCGGATTCCCCAGGCGGCTCACTTCCTGGAAGGAGAAGGGCCTGTCCTGGGATTCATCGGTGGAGCTGGAAGGACTCCAGAAATGTATCCAGAACATGACAAGCAAGAAACTTAAGCTTGTCAACATAGTCCAAGTCATGCTCTTCCGCCGGATCCTCCCGTGTCAGCAACGGGCTTTCAATTTATGGGAGTTTGACCCGGCCCAGCACCAGACTCTACACGAGCTCTTCGATACGACGCATAAGGACGTCTGGAAGGTGCTTTTCAAGGGCGCCGAGGTCCCTCCTTCTCTTACCGAGGACCGCGGCCTAAGCATGAAGCACCTTGCAAATCCGGTAAGCTCTATATATCTGGTAGGTTATTTATTTCCCATAGCTTGACTATGTGCGGCGTCTGAGCTCCCATGCCTTTGACAGGACTAGGTGAAGACATCGGAGCAGGTTAACTGTCCGCCCCCTCTGCCCGAAGACCTTGCGGACGCTCTTCTAACGAAGATGCGGACCCCGGCTCCTTATGAGGTGCCGGGGAAGACCAAGAAGAAGGCCAAGGGAACCTGAAAGAGTTCCCGGCGCCAGGTGGTATCGGACTCATCATCCGATAACTCAGATACGCACTCTTCCCCTAAAACCGAGGAGGAGGAAGACGAAGACTCTCCCCCTCCAGCCGGGGGAGACAAGAAAAGGAAGGCCGCCCCAACCGGGGAGGCCGAAGGGTCCAAGAAGGGAAGGACTCTCCTTCCGGACTGTTCCACTACCGCCGCCGACGGCAAAGACGAGTGGTTACTCAGGGCCAAGCCCCTGGAAAAGTCATAAGTATTCGGATACCAGAGTAACTCATAGCATACCGTTGTCGCACTGCTTTTCCTGACGCCGAATATGATTATGCAGACCGCCCCGAGCCCGTATCGACGTATCTTCGTCGGACGGTTCCTTGGACTCGTCGGATATGGATAGCGATCCACTTCCGGCGGCCTCCTCCCACTGCCCTACGGACAATGCCGAGGTATTTTCTCAAGGGGCACCGAGCCGGGGGTGACAGTCCCGGAGGCGCCTCAAGGCGACCTTCCGGACTCCAGGAGCAAAGGGAGCAAGGCTCCCGGGGGCTCCAAGTTTGGTTCTAAGCCGAACACCGCGCCGGAACCTCGAGTGGTTCCGGACTCGGGCAGGCGGCTCCCTTCCCAAAGGGGCAAGACGCCCGTGCCGGTGACCTCTGTCCATCCAGAGGCACCGGAGAACCTGCTGGGAGCGCTTCATGGCGCTTCTATCGACGAAGAGCGCCGCACTATTATGAGTGCGGTGATCAAGAAGGTTCAATCCGCCAAGAGCGGACTGACTGAAGCCTGTGCCAGCCTTCTAACAGGCTTTGAGGTAAGTATTTAAAATATAGGAAAAATGTTACCGCATAGACAGTAGCCCCTGATGCTCTGTTTGGTGTTCACAAAGAAAAAGCCTAATAGAGGATCAAATAATATCTGCAGGAGTCTAATATAAGTATGTCTATATGCGTATGCAGGCTTCGCTGATGACCTCTGCCGCACTGACTGCGGAGGTTGCCGCACTGAAGCAAGACCTCGAGGGGTCCGAGAAATAGCTCGGCCTTGCTGAGAGGCGGCTCGAGGAGAACAAAGGTAAGTAATACCTAGTCTATAGATATATAGATAAGATGCGATTGCAAAATGACAAGATCATCATGAACTTGCCAGGGGCCACGACCGAAGTGGCAACCCTAAAGCAAGCGTTGTCCGAGGCCGAAAACAAAGCGGCCCAGGAGCGCACCGAGCGGGAAAAGCAAGAGGCATGGGTGGGCGAGGTGCAGCAAGAGCTCCAAGCTCTCGTGACGAGGCACGAGGCGTTGGAGCTTGACTCGAAGACGCGAGAGTCTGAGCTTGTTGCGGCCCTTGAGAGCACAAAGAATGCCAAGGTTGAAGCCCAAAAGGCCTTCCAGGAGATTGAGGCGATGAGGAAGATAGCGGCGGGTAAGGCATTCAATATGCAAAGAAAGCATGTGAAAGTAAATTACATGTTACTTACTCGAGTCCGGAGCTCTCCAGGAGTATTCGCAGATTTGCCCCGTAGCGTGTCGGATGCCGCAGAGTTTTACTAGGCCAAGGAGGGAAGCTCGATGGAGAAGCTGTCCTGGTCTCAGTATACTGGGACCGAACACCCGATGCCTATGAGCGACCGGCTGAAGCAACTGGTCGAGCTGCACAAGGCGGCCGAATAGGCCATGAGGGGCATTATAGTCCGTATGTGGCCTGGTGACGCCCTTCCCAACAGCTACTTTGGCCTGGTGCGGAGGCTTGTGGATGCCTGCCCATGGCTGGAAGTCATCTAGCGGTCCGTCTGCATCGAAGGTGCAGGCCGGGCTCTTGCTCGTGCGAAGGTGCATTGGGCCAAGATGGACGCCGAGAAGCTGGTGAAGGAGGGGCCGCAGCAGGGCAAAGAGCATCGCCACCCCGAGATGTACTATGAGGGTGTCCTGAAGGGTGCCCGTCTTGTAGCGGACGAGTGTGCGAAAGATGTAATATTTGAATGAACTTGCTCATGTGATCATGTATTATGAAAACTTGTTCATATGCGCTATGCAACGCTTGTTTGAATTTAAAATATTACCTTATGTTCGGCTGTTTATCAAATCTGAGAGATGGCTAGTCGTCGGCTTCCCCATGCCACGAGTGTTGGGGTGTCTGGGATAAACCTGAGCACTCTTGTTCCCATTTTTGGGTCCTTCGAGGGAGGTGCTCAGCACAACGAACAAGGCAATCGGACTATAATGCTTTATCACTCTCACTTAGCCATAGAATTCTATAATTTTAAATTTTGGCGAAGCCCCTAGTATTCGGAAGGCCGAATTCGGGGCGCTATACACACCTTAAGCCAGACAAAGCCGACTCCTCGCTCTAAGCGGCATAAGTCTTTAGGGACTCGAAACCTCTCGAACAGCGACCAGTCTCTCGCCTTCTCATGATAGTTAGTTTTAGCTTTATCTACTGAGTTACTTAGCCCAGCAGAACCGGGGCACAATCGTTGTAGTTCTCCTAGTGCTACCTTAGCCGATATAGCGGAACGTAAGGTACCAAAACATGGGAGCCGGGCAAACCCAACTATTGAACCAAGACATGATTCGGAGTTGATGCATATAATGCTATAAGTTCGGGGTGCCGCACTGTCGAAAGTGTTCGGACTTCTCACGCCGTAATAAGGGGTATGCTTAAGCCCCTAGCGTATTAGCCGTACCAGAGTGTACGGGTGCTGGATGTCATGAATGAACATATATATGTATATATATAAAGGAAGAATGAAGAATGCGATAATAGTCTAGTGTTATGCATTGTTTATTCAAAAAAGGTGTGTTAAAGCAAAATGATACAAGTAGTGTGATAAGAAAAAAGTAGGACTATTTGAAGTGTCCCCTCCAAGGGCAAGCTGAGGAATGGCATTAAAGCAAATATTTCACTTGTTATCGTAATCCACCTAGGAGTTCCGTGGTGCGACGTAGCTTTTTGCCTCCTTGGTTGCTGCATCATGTGGTCGGTAATCATACTGCCGGACAAGGTTTCCAGAGATTAAAGTCCTGAAAGAGAGAAAAATAACAAAGTGGGAAGCCCTTAGTGCGGTTTAACCGCGTCTTGGGGCGTGCCATAGTGGTGCCCCCTCCCCTCCTATGCCCATGGTATTTTCAATGCGTAATTATGTACGCGCGGCATGGATTTCGCCACTTGGCTGGGACTGGGGTGGGGGCCGCATTGCTATGCGAGCTCGGAACGTGCCAGGCGGTCTTGTTGCCGATTACTCCGGGCGCGCTTGAAGGTGTCCGGGTCCTTAATCGCCCAACTAGTGGATTGCCTTAAGAGGCTGTTTTGCGCTTCTGCTGCGAGGGCCGCAGTGTGCTCCTCCGTACGGAGAGAGCGCTATGTGTTTCCATTAACTGTGATGACCCCCCGAGGGCCTGGCATCTTGAGCTTGAGGTATGCATAATGCGGTACCGCATTGAATCTTGCAAATGCGGTTCGCCCGAGCAGTGCATGATAGCCACTGCGGAACGGGACTATATCAAAGATTAACTCCTCGCTTCGGAAGTTATCCGGGGATCCGAAGACCACTTCCAGTGTGACTGAGCCTGAGCAATGGGCCTCTACACCTGGTATGACACCTTTGAAGGTCGTTTTTGTGGGTTTGATCCTTGAGGGGTCTATACCCATTTTGCGCACTGTGTCCTGGTAAAGCAGGTTCAGGCTGCTGCCGCCATCCATAAGGACTCGAGTGAGGTGAAATCCGTCAATGATTAGGTCTAGGACCAGTGCGGCGAATCCTCCATGACGGATACTGGTGGGGTGGTCCCTACGATCGAAGGTGATCGGACAAGAGGACCATGGGTTGAACTTTGGGGCGACTGGCTCCAACGCATATACGTCCCTCAGCGCACGCTTCCGCTCCCTCTTGGGGATGTGGGTTGCGTATATCATGTTCACCGTCCGCACTTGTGGGGGGAACCTCTTCTGTCCTTTGGTGTTTGGCTGCCGGGGCTCCTTTTCGTCATCGCTATGTGACCCCTTATCGTTGTTTTCGGCAATTAACTTGCCGGCCTGCTTGAACACCCAACAATCCCTGTTGGTGTGGTTGGCTGGCTTGTCGGGGGTGCCGTGTATTTGACACGAGTGGTCAAGTATATGGTCCAGACTGGATGGGCCCAGAGTGCTTCTTTTGAATGGCTTTTTCTGCTGACCGGGTTTAGAGCCTTTGAATCCGGCATTGACCGTCGTATCCTCGGTATTGTCGCTGTTAATGCGGCGCTTGTGTTTGTTGCGACATGACCTGCCATTTCCATCCTTGGTATCCGAAGTACCATGGTTGTTTGATATGTTATTGCTGCGAGCCAGCCAGCTGTCTTCCCCCGCACAAAAGCGGGTCATGAGTGTCATGAGGGCTGCCATAGATTTCGGCTTTTCTTGGCCAAGGTGTCGGGCGACCACTCGTCGCGGATGTTGTGCTTGAAAGCTGCTAGGGCCTCTGCATCCAGACAGTCGACGATTTGATTTTTCTTTGTTAGGAACCGTGTCCAGAATTTCCTGGCCGATTCCTCGGGCTGCTGGATTATGTGGCTCAAGTCATCGGCATCTGGCGGTCGTACATAAGTGCCCTGGAAGTTGTCGAGGAATGCGGCTTCCAGGTCTTCCCAACAGCCAATGGATTCTGCTGGCAGGCTGTTGAGCCAATGCCGAGCTGGTCCTTTGAGCTTGAGTGGGAGGTATTTGATGGCATGTAGATCATCACCGCGGGCCATGTTGATGTGCAGGAGGAAATCCTCGATCCATACCGCAGGATCTGTTGTGCCGTCGTATGATTCGATATTCACAGGTTTGAAACCCTATGGGATTTGGTGATCCATTACTTCATCTGTGAAGCATAGGGGGTGTGCGGCGCCTCTGTACTGGGCTATATCGCGACGCAGCTCAAATGAGTCTTGCCCGCTGTGTTCGGCCCGACCGGATTTACTTTTACTGTATCCGGCATGACGGTTATCGTCTCGCATAGTGGCGCGCCCTCGCGATCCGTAGATCGATCTTGCATGTTTTGCTTTATCCTCCAATACGTCTCGCAGGTCTGGCGTATTTCCCCATGCCTTGACATTTTTATTTGAGTGGCGTCGGAGTGCGGGCTGAGCTTTTGGCTGAAGTGCCTCTCTGTCGCGGCCACGAGGTGGCCAATCAGCTGCGTCATACGCTGGAGATGTAGGCTTTAGTGCTTCCTCCTCCAGTCGGGGTAGCAATCTGCGCTTTGGGTAACTCTTGGAGGGACGTTCGAGTTTATATTCCTCGGCCGCAAGGACTTCAGTCCATCTGCGGGCTAGCAAATCTTGATCAACTTGAAGTTGTTGTTGCTTTTTCTTAAGGCTATTTGTCATGGCTATAAGCCGGCGCTTGAAGCGCTCTTGTTCGACGGGATCCTCAGGCACGACGAATTCGTCATCGTCAAGGCTTGCCTCGTCTTCGGAAGGAGGCATGTAATTATCATCCTCCGCCTCTCCATCTGCCGCTCTCTCGGGAGAGCTGGCTTCTCCATCCTTGTCGGTGTCAAAACCGGCGGATCTCGGGTAGGGGGTCCCAAACTGTGCGTCTAGGCCGGATGGTAACAGGAGGCAAGGGACACGAAGTTTTACCCAGGTTCGGGCCCTCTCGATGGAGGTAAAACCCTACGTCCTGCTTGATTAATATTGATGATATGGTTAGTACAAGAGTAGATCTACCACGAGATCTGAGAGGCTAAACCCTAGAAGCTAGCCTATGGTATGATTGTTGTTGTGTATGTTGTCCTACGGACTAAAACCCTCCGGTTTATATAGACATCGGAGAGGGTTAGGGTTACACAAAGTCAGTTACAATGGTAGGAGATCTGCATATCCGTATCGCCAAGCTTGCCTTCCACGCCAAGGAAAGTCCCTTCTGGACACGGGACGAAGTCTTCAATCTTGTATCTTCATAGTCCAGGAGTCCGGCTGAAGGTATAGTCCAGCCATCCGGACACCCCCTAATCCAGGACTCCCTCGGTAGCCCCTGAACCAGGCTTCAATGACGACGAGTCCGGCGTGCAGATTGTCTTCGGCATTGCAAGGCGGGTTCCTCCTCCAAGTACTTCATAGAAGATTTTGAACACAAAGATAGTGTCCGGCTCTGCAAAATAAGTTTCCACATATTGCCATAGAGAGAATAACATTTACACAAATCTAATCTGCTGACGTATTCCGTAGTGTGACACACCACGGCCAAGCCTTTATCCGAGTCGTTTCATTATCCCACCTCAGCGCGTCATGCGAGGCGGTTTCCTTGGCACGTCTTGTTAAAGCAGAGATTGTGTCCCCTTATTCCGGGATTCTCATCAATACGGGCGTGGGTAACCCAACCGATTCTAGGACTCCTAGATTATAGGCAAGTCCAAACGGACACGGTGAGGACACTTGATATTCACCCTCTTTATAAAGGGACAAGGCTTTTATTTTTCCCTCCCGTGCTCAATCGAATCCTTCCCCCACCTCAAGCTCAAGTGCCCAAAGTTCAGGTCAGGTGCTCCGAACCTTCAGTCATGTCTGGATCTAGCCTTCAAGGCCGATGGGTGCCTTCCTCCGTCACGGAAGAAGACATCAAAAAGTTGAGGGAGGCCAGATATCTGACCGCCGAGATTTTGCATCGGCTGCCTCCCCGAGGGCAGGCCGTCCCCACCCCCGAACCCAACGAGAATGTCGTGTTCGTCTCCCACTTCCTCCGAGGTCTAGGCCTTGCTCTGGATCCTTTCATCAGGGGTTTGATGTTTTACTACGGGCTAGACTTCCATGATCTAGCTCCGGACTCCTTTCTTCATATCACGACATTTATTGTCGTGTGCGAGGCCTTCCTCCGAGTTACCCCTCACTTTGGCCTATGGCTCAAGACCTTTGAAGTGAAGCCGAAGATGATCGAGGGGCAACATGCAGCGTGTGGAGGTGCCTCAATACGCAAGATGACGAGAGCTCCGTGGCCCAAAGGTTCCATCCCAGAGGTGTCTGAATTATGGCAACAGGAGTGGTTCTACATCACGGCTCCTAGAAGTGCCAAGTGGGCACCCCCCCCCTGTTTTCCGCTCGGGCCCTCCACCACAGCTGATGTCATGGATCAGCAGAGGTCTGATCTGGGGTCCAGCCAAGGACGTGCCTATACTGCAAAGCCGCATTCGAGATCTCTTCAATGGAGATTTCAGTTTGGTTGCGGTAATGCACGTTATGCTGGTTCGTCAAGTCCAGCCTTGCAAATGCCGGCCTCTTCGCCTGTGGGACTTCAATCCCGAGGGAGCGCATGTCATTCAAAATTTTCTCGTCCTGACGCACGAGGAGATGTACAAGTCATTCTTCGGACCTCAGGTGGAGTTTCCGGAAATCACCGAGGACGTGGGCCTGAGTAGTAACCGCGCCACCGAACAGGTAAGGCATCTTCCGGCCAAACATACTATGTCTCCTTTGTTACAAAGTTATTTCTGAGAGTTCGCTTTTTGACCAGGACTGGCTAACAAAGGTGAAGTTGATTCGGTGTTCGGCCCCCCTCCCTGAGGGTTTGGAAAATCCGTTATTGGAAAAGATGCTCCAGACCGCACCTTGCCCGGAGCCCTTGAAGGAAGATACTATGGAGGATAATGCGGGCGGGCACGGGCCCCCAACGCTGCCCATTCTAGCCGAGGGAGCGAGCGTCTCCATGAAGGAAGACGACCAGAAGAGGAAAAGGACTGCGCCCGGGGATTTGGAAGCCGAAGCTTCCAAATGGGAGAAGAAGTCTCCCACATAGGGTCCTACCTTTGGGGGCGCTGTTGCCGCACAAAGTCCGCGGGGGGATCAATTCTCCCGCGAGTCGTAAGTGACCCGAAATACTTTAATAGTACATATATGCCATATTTTTCTTCTGAGAAAATAACCACCGCATATATTTTTGCAGTTCGGGCCTTAGCCCCTCTCAAATGAGCTCGTCTTCGGGGGATCTTCTTCCAGAGATGATGGAGAGCAAAACGCCTCCTCCGGACTCCTCCGCTCCGGAAACGGGCGACCCTGAAGTGTCGTCGTGGAGGGCCTCTCCGAGTCCGGTGAGACCGGAAGATAATCCCATTGACCCCTGAAGCTCCCAGTGATTGGCTCCCGAAGAGAGCAGACAAAAGAGTCCGGCACCGTATAGTGTGCGATCGGATGTTCTGAGGGAGTTGGTGGGGCGAGCGGCCATCCCAGATGAACACCATGTGCTGGTGAATACGGTGATGGAGAGAATATCGTTCGCCGAAAGTGGATTGCATGAAGCTTTTATGAGTCTACTGACAGGCTTTGAGGTACCTAAAACAATGTATGATAGTCCTGCACATGCTAGGTGTGCCCTGTGTAGATAGTAGCCCCTGAGACTCTGGTTGTCGTCGGAAACAATGGCGAACAGAGGATCATATTCCCAGGTAATAACCATACTGCCTCTATGTGCAGGTGATGGAAGCTCCGGTGGCTAGCCAGACTAGCGAATTTGCCCATTTAGAACGGTAGTTGGATGCGGTAGACGCCGACATCGAGCTTGTTAACAAAAGGCTTGACGAGGCACAGGGTAAGTGTCATTATCTGGTAAAGGCCACATAGGAAGAGCAGCATGATGCCAGTATCTTTAATATGTTGTGACTGCAGATGGAGCTGCCACTGTTGAAGCCTTGCGGGCAGAACTTGCCCGAGCCAAGGAACAAGCGAGGTTGGGTAATGCGGCTGCTTTGAAGGCGGCCGAAGAGTTGCAATCCGAGAAGGCCGCGCATGGCGAGAGCCGAGACAAGATGGCCAAGATGGCCATAGAATTAAAAGCCGCCGGCGACCGTTGCCGGGTTCTTGAAAAGGAAAACCAAGCGAAGGCATCGAACCTTGAGAAGGCTGCTGCGACGAAAAAGGACCTCCGATCTGCTATGAGGGCAAAGAAGGAGGAGCTGTGGGAAGCCGGGGATATTGTAGCTGGGAAATCCTTTATGTTGCGGAGGAAGTTCGGAGATCCACGGTATGCCCCTCTGGATCGGTTGTGTAGTTTGGAGGATGTATATATGGATTTGGCGGGGAGCGCTGCCGATGCGGCCAAGTATTTCCAGGGTCAGATAGACCGTGAAGTAGACCAGCTGTTTTGGAGACAATTCCATTCTCCCGAGTGTCCGCTTTCATTGACTGACCAATTAGCCGAATGGGCCGAACTAAATAGGTTGTCCGGACTTTCCATGAGGTCTGTTGTGGATTAGCTATGGCCGGAAAGGTCAAAACCGAACAGCTATTTCAGCTTGGTGCAGCAGTTCCTTGACGTGGTGCCGCGCATTAATGCGATGAAGAGGTCGGCGTGCATAGAGGGCGCACGGATGGCCTTTGCCCGTGTTAAAGCATACTGGGCGGAGGTGGATGCTACCACTGTTGCAGCGCGGGATTCGGCCATAGGTCGAAGGGCTGTTGAACACTACTTTGAAGAAGTTCTTGAGGGTGCTCGTTTGATAGAGACCCAGTGCTCAAAAAATATTATGTTTGAGTGATATGTAATCTCATTGTAAGCGAAATGCTTTTATAAATTTTTATAAGGCTATTTTTATACTTTTGCCTAAAAGTAATATGGTGCCTCCTGGGCGGTCGTTTATGTATACACGTGTATAACCTGAAAGATTGCAGTCGTCGGCTTCAACCCTCACGCATATAATGCGGAGGTTCTCGCAAAAACACACGTTCACACTTAATCCAACGTCTTGGTCCTATTAAGGTGGTGATAGCAGAGCGAGCGAGGAAACCGGACTATAATTCTTTAGCACTTTCACTGAGCCATAGGAGTTTGACAGTGGGGCTACTAGATAGCCCCTGGTGGCTCCGCATTCTCCCGATCTCGGGGTGCGTACATGCCTGGCCGGAAAACAGCCCTTCGTTAAGGGGGAGGAATTCTAACATTCCCACAGGTCATCGAGTGGTTGACCAGTCTCACGCTATATCATGACAGTCAGTTTTCCACTTTCTCTACTGAGGTGCTCGTCCGGATGAACCAGGGCACAATCGCAGTAGTTCTCCTGGTGCTACCTTAGCCGGTAAAGCGGAACATAAGGCACCAAGACACAGGAGTCGGGCAAACCCAACATTTGACCAAAGACAATGATTCGGAGATGATGCATATAGGGCCAAACTCGCGACGCCGAACACTCCCTAAGGTATTCGGTCTTTGTGGTATAAACCGGGCCTAAATAATGGCCTTTGTAAGAAGCCCCTTGTGTCCAGGTATGCGCATTGTTCTAGCGTGGCCACATGCCAAGACGTCAGCATCCTTCTCAACGGTGGATATGTATCAACAAGAGACAGTAAAAAAGGTTTACGCAGGGTCTTAAGCTAAAAAGAATCCTTGGAGCGGGTCCCTGCTGCACGTCTGCGCCTGTGTCTCCGTTGTGCCGTATCCTGGACGGGTGTAGCACGATGATCGTCTGTAAAAGAGAGGAATTTAGGTGAAAAAAGTTGTCGTGCAAAAAGATAGTTTGTTAAAGAAACCATGTATAATTCAAGGTGAGAAGAAATTGCCACTTGTCTGCGCGTGTTGAGCCCCTTGTATTGACAAATAGGGGTGTGACCGTTTATTCGGTATAAGTAGCGGCGCCGGACTCGATTAGTTGTGTCTGAGGTCTTGACGTCCTATTGGATGCTTTTGCTGGTCCGGGCGCCTTTAGTGTGCGGCTGCCAAGGCAGCCTCACTCTCTTCGGCACGCAGAGATCGCTTGATATTTCCATGCACTGTAATGATGCCACGTGGACCGGGCATCTTGAGTGTGAGGGAGGCGTAGTGTGGTATTGCATTAAAGCGAGCGAAAGCTTCTCGTCCGAGCAGTGCTTGATAGCCGCATTGAAACGGAGCGATGTGGAAAGTTAAATGCTCGCGACGGAAGTTATCGGGGGAGCCGAATATAACTTGTAGTAGGAGGGAGCCCGTACAACGAGCCCCTGGGCCTGGCGTTACTCCTTTAAAGGTAGTATTGCTATGGCGAATTTGTGTTGGGTCTAACCCCATCCCGCGGATTGTATCCTGATATATTAGGTTTAGGCTACTGCCGCCATCCATCAAGACTCGTGTTAAGTGATATCAGCCAATTACTGAGTCTAATACCAGGGCAGCCCATCCTGCGTGTCGGATACTTGCTGAGTAATTGTGATGGTCGAAAGTGATCGGTTGAGACGGCCAGTGGCAGGACTTCGCGGTGACAGGCACTTGGGTATATTTTCCTGGGGGTGCCGCGTTGTTTTTTCCCTTGATCACGTGTAACACGTTTACTGTTTTGACTTCTGGTGGAAATTTCTTTTGTTCCCCCGTGTCTTGCTTGGGGGGCTCGTCCTCGTCTTCACTTGGTGTATCCTCCCCCTTGTGTACGGCGTTGAGCTTGCCGGACTACTTGAAGACCCAACATTCTCTATGGGTATGATTAGCAGGTTTACCAGGGGTACTATGGATCTGACACACTTGGTCCAGAATTTTGTTGAGGCTGGACAGCTCATCCCTGGTGCCTTTAGGGGTGGCTTTTGACCTGGCCGAGAGCTTTTGAATCCGGTATTTACTGTCATGCCCTTCATGTTGTCTTCTTTATTCCGGCGTTTGTTACTGCTGTTGCACCGTGATTTCCCGTTTCCATCTCTAACTTCGATGTACTAGGGTCGCTGGTGCTGCATCTGGCTAGCCAGCTGTCCTCACCCGCGCAAAAGCGGGTCATGAGGTTTGTTAATGCGGCCATCGTTCTCGGCTTATTTTGGCCGAGGTGTCTGGCGAGCCATTCATCACGGACGCTATGCTTGAAAGCTGCCAAGGCTTCGGCGTCCGGACAGTCGACAATCTGGTTCTTTTTAGTAAGAAACCTGTTCCAAAGCTTTCGGGCTGACTCTCCGGGCTGTTGAGTTATATGACCCAAATCGTCCGCATCCGGAGGTCGGACATAAGTCCCTTGAAAATTTGCCCGAAAGGCGTCTTCGAGCTCTTCCCAACTTCCAATGGAGCTTTCGGGGAGGCCTTTGAGCCAGTGACGAGCTGGCCCTTTGAGCTTGAGGGGTAAGTACTTGATGGCATGGAGATCATCTCCTCGAGCCATATGGATGTGAAGGATGTAGTCCTCAATCCAGACCCCAGGGTCTGTTGTTCCGTCGTATGCCTCTATGTTTACGGGCTTGAATCCCTCTGGAAATTCATGGTCCAGCACCTCATCGGTGAAACATAGGGGGTGCGCGGAACCCCTGTAGCTGGGTGTACCACGTTGTTCGGATGTTTGTTGTGTTTCATTGTATGCTGGGGCGCGCTTGTGTGGTCCATAGATGGATCTTGTTGTGCCGTCCTTTGGGTGCAAGCCCTCGCATGGGTCGTGTATTGTATTTTGAGCGGTGTTGTATGCCGCTCTGTGTTGATAGAGGGGTCATCTATCCGACTAGGTGGCTGCTTTGATATTTGGTTGTGGGGCGTCTGAGGCCTCCTCATCGAATTCGGGTAGCAGCTTCCGCTTTGGGTAGCTCTTGGAGGGGCGATCGTCGCCGTACCTTGTTGCAGTGTTGAGTATTTTACTCCATCTGATTTGGAGTGTGTCTTGCACGGCCTTGAGCCTTTGCTTCTACTTTTTAAGACTCCTCGCGGTGGCGACAAGCCTTTTACGGGCATTCTGCTGGTCCGGGTGCCTGTCCGGCGTTATGTCGTCCGGACCATTATCCTTGATAGAATTTGTTTGTTCGGTTTGATTATCCGGATTGCCATTGTCCGGCAGCGGTTCGCCCTGCTCCAGCGCTAGGTCTGTGTGATCGCTATTTCTGTCGAGGCGGGATTTGGGGCGGTGCTTGCGTCGCCGCTTTGACTGCTTTCGAGGGAACAAGCCTTCGGTGCATCCTTCCGCTCCTCGTCGTCATCTTTTGGTGCGTCCACCATGTATATGCCATATGACGAGGTGGCGTTCCAGGGCCCGATAGGCGCTGGTTCTTTATCGTCTCCTTCATCGGCGTCCATACCGTCAATGTCTTCGGAGTCGAAGTCAAGCATGTCGGTTAAATCGTCGACAGGGGCTACAAAGTGGGTGGTGGGTGGGTTTTGAATTTCTTCATCGTCCGTATCCCAACCTTGCTGACTGTAGTTCGGCCAGGGCTCTCCTGATAAAGAGAGAGACTTTAGTGTCTTCAGAATATCGCTGAAAGGTGAGTGCTGAAGGATGTTTGCGACACTAAACTCCATGATCGGCGCCCAATCGGATTCGGTCGGTAGGGGCGCGGAGGGTTCAGAGTCCGGAGAGGAGTCCGGCTCCTTGGAGTCACGAGTCTCGCAGAGTGCGGGGCGGGTGTTCGTCTTGATCGCCGTTGGGATAGCAGCCCCCGAGGCGACGTCCCACCACCCATCCTCGATCGGCACGGTCAGCTCCGAATTAAGGGTCGAAGCCGATGCGGGTGCGGCCTCCAGGGAACTGTTCGGCGGCAGAGCTAGATCATGCTCGTCGTGACAGTGCGGCGCGCTCGGCAGTGGCTCGAATCTGTCGAAGATCAAGTCCCCGCGGATGTCAGCCGTGTAGTTTAAGCTTCCAAATCTGACCTGACAGACAGGGGCATAGCTTTCGATCTGCTCCAGATGGCCAAGTGAATTGGCCCGTAGTGCGAAGCCGCCGAAGACGAAGATTTGTCCGGGGAGGAAGGTCTCACCCTGGACTGCATCGTTGTTGATGATCGTATGAGCCATCAAGCCTGACGGCGACGACACAGAGGAACTCTCAATGAAAGCACCAATGTCGATGTCAAAACCGGCGGATCTCGGGTAGGGGGTCCTGAACTGTGCGTCTAGGCCGGATGGTAACAGGAGGCAAGGGACACGAAGGTTTAACCAGGTTCGGGCCCTCTCGATGGAGGTAAAACCCTACGTCCTGCTTGATTAATATTGATGATATGGGTAGTACAAGAGTAGATCTACCACGAGATCGGAGAGGCTAAACCCTAGAAGCTAGCCTATGGTATGATTGTTGTTGTGTATGTTGTCCTACGGACTAAAACCCTCCGGTTGTAAAACGACGGCCAGTGAATTGTAATACGACTCACTATAGGGCGAATTCGAGCTCGGTACCCGGGGATCCTCTAGAGTCGACCTGCAGGCATGCAAGCTTGCCTTCCACGCCAAGGAAAGTCCCTTCCGGACACGGGACGAAGTCTTCAATCTTGTATCTTCATAGTCCAGGAGTCCGGCTGAAGGTATAGTCCGGCCATCCGGACACCCCCTAATCCAGGACTCCCTCAATCCTCCTACCCTAAATCTTCTGGAGGGGATTGTTATCGTCTTCGGCACTGTCCGGAGTGGTATTATCTCCTGTGCCGGTGTCACCGCTATTTCTTTGGCGAGACTTAGAGCGGCGCCGCTGACGTCGGCGCTTGGGTTGCTTCTTGGAGGGGTCATCCTCCGCTGTCTCGTCGCCATTGCCTTCTTTGGGTGTGTCCACCATGTATATATCGTATGATGAGGTGGCTGTCTAGTGCCCTGTGGGCAGTGGTTCCTCTTCGTCTCCCGCATCATCGTCCATACCATTGATGTCTTCAGAGTTGAAGTCGAGCATGTCGGTTAAGTGGTCGATAGTGGCTACTAAGTGGGTAGTGGGTGGGCGGCGAATTTCTTCATCATCCGCATCCCAATCCTGCCGAACATAGTTCGGCCAGGATTCTCCTGACAAGGAGAGAGACCTTAATGAGTTCAGTATGTCGCCGAAGGGCGAGTGCTGAAAAATATCCATGGAGGTAAACTCCATGATCGGTGCCCAATCGGATTCGATAGGCATGGGCGCAGGCGGTTCGGAGTCAGTGGCCGGGGAGGAATCTGGGAGTTGGGTGTCATGGCTCTCGTGAAGGGTAAGGTCGATACTCGGCACAATCGCCGATGAGAGTGCGGCCTCCGTGGCGGGGTCTATCCACCCGTCCATGGATGGCGTAACTGGTTCCGAATTGAGGGTCGGAGCGGTTGCCGGTGCGATCTCCTGAACACTGTCTGATGGTAGAGCTAAATCATACTCATCGTGATCGTGTGGCACACAAGGCAGGGGCTCGAATCCGTCGAAGATCAAGTCTCCGCGAATATCGGCCGTGTAGTTTAGGCTTCCAAACCTGACCTGGTGGCTAGGGACGTAGCTCTCGATTTGCTCCAGATGGCCAAGCGAGTTGGCCCGTAGTGCGAAGCCGCCGAACACAAAGATCTTTCTGGGGAGAAAAGTCTCACCCTGGACTGCATCGCTATCGATGATTGTAGGAGCCATCAAGCCTAACGGCGACGACACGGAGGAACTCTCAATGAAAGCACCAATGTCGGTGTCAAAACCAGCAGATCTCAGGTAGGGGGTCCCGAACTGTGCGTCTAAGGCAGATGGTAACAGGAGGCAGGGGACACGATGTTTTAGCCAGGTTCGGGCCCTCTTGATGGAGGTAAAACCCTACGTCCTGCTTGATTATTCTTGATAATTTGGGTAGTACAAGAGTTGATCTAACATGATATCGGAGAGGATAACCCTAGAAGCTAGCCTATGGTATGATTGTATGTTGTCCTACGGACTAAAACCCTCTGGTTTATATAGACACCGGAGGAGGCTAGGGTTACACAAGGTCGGTTACAAAGGAGGAGATATACATATCCGTATTGCCTAGCTTTCCTTCCACGCCAAGTAGAGTCCCATCCGGACACGGGACGAAGTATTCAATCTTGTATCTTCATAGTCCAACAGTCCAGCCAAAGGATATAGTCTGGCTATCCGGAGACCCCCTAATCCAGGAGTCCCTCACATAGTATTTGCCCTAGAACTACCAGGTTCAACATCTCGCAACATAAACCATACAACCATACACCTAGGAGGTACGTAGTACTATGAATTCCATTTTCGCTCCATACCAATCATTCTAAAAACTACTTAGTGCTTATAACGCGCCATTGAAAATTGGAACTCTTAACCCCGCTAAAAATTGATATTTTAAACGTGCCTACTCGATTTGTGGAAACTAGCGAGCCACCGCCTCCAAGTCGTTCACCTGTGGTCCCGACCATCAACTCCTATGGATCAAATTATCACGCGAGCTGACTATTCCTACAAAGGTGCGCTCCACCACGTACCCGGTACCCGCGAATGCAGCAATTGTGCACCTAGGGTTTTAGGGTTTATTTGTTAACATTGCCTTTACGTAACACTCATGTGTGCGAGACAGCGAGAGACCGGTTGCGTGCATGCACCTCTTCTCTTCGTATATGTACTCCACCGTTTGTCTGGTGTCCAAAAAATTATAATAACTACTAGCAATGTGCCAATGCATTGCCACATGATCGGAGTAGATTAATACATATTCACCAATTTGATAGAAAAAAAGTCTAGTTTTGAAATACGTATATCACTAAAAATATGTTATGTTTCACTCAAAATATATTCCTTTGGCAGTTTTGATGAGAGAAGGGAGGAATGTTGTTGGTTTCAAGATTCGAGAAGTGGTATATGTCTAATTTCTACTCTTACTAGCAAGATGCCCGTGCGTTGCATGGAACATCAAGATCCTGTGGGAGAAAAGGATGAACGAGGGAAGGACTTATCTACAAATGTGGAGAGGATTGCGGGTAAATTGCCATAGTTTCCTTCCTATCCATAAGATATAAATCGGACGACCTATATTGCAGGATGGCATGCCCACCATCATCACCAACTCTGTTTTATCCCTACTCTTATAAAAAAAAGCATAGTCGGTGATGATTGTGTGCCTTCCATCCTGCAATATAGGCCGTCTGATCTATATCTGGCGGATAGGAAGGAAACTATGGCAATTTTGCAAAAAGATACCCACACCCCTCTCCAGACTTGCAAATAAGGCATTCCCTTGTTCATCCTTTTCTCCCACAAGATAAACTACTCATACAAATGCATCTTGATGTTTCGTGCAACGCATGGGCATCTTGCTAGTTGTTGCAAAAAGCCCATGTGTGAGAGAGAGAGGGAGAGAGGAGGAGGACGGAGTGAATGTGTGAGAAAGACACAAAGAGTGTGTGTGCGAGAGGTATCAGCTTAAAATGAGGCGATAGTGTGTGTGTGTGCACGATCGAGAGGGCGTGTCTCAAGAAGGGAAGTAAAATCTACATAGATACAAGGAGCAGGAGAGAGACATGTATGCGATAGTGGAAGCATGAGTGCATGGGTGTATAAACCTATCTAGAGGCTAGTCGATAAATGTTTGTGAGAGAAATACGAGTCAGGGTGCGAAAGTGAGAGTTTTGTGTGTGTGAGAGAGACGATAGTCGGGAAGGGGAGTGGAAGCAGGAGTTTTGTGTGAGAGAGAGAGAGGGGGGAGTTTGTCTGATCGGTAAACAAATGAATAATGTCAGTTTGGGATGGAGATGAAAAGGAGACCGCAACAAATGTTGTGTCTACAGGTGAGAGAGAGAGAGAGACTAATTTTAGTGGTATGATTCATATCTAGAGACATATAGGGTGTGTGAGAGAATCCCATAGAGAGAAAGACAAAGTGAAAGACGAGTGGAGACTATGTGTGTGGCGGTGAAAAAGAAAGCTTAGGTACCTAGTGATACGAGAGAACGGTAGAGACGTGGGAGATAATGAAAACCGTGTAATGTATAATGATAGGGAGAGTGTGAAACTTCTCAAGGGAGACGTCGAGAGACCTTGTTTGCGAGGATAGGAGAAACATGAAGTGAGCGTGCGGGTGAGCTAGAGAAAAGAGAGTGATAGCTACATGAAGGAGCATGCATGCGAGAGAGATGGGTGTGAAAGGAGTGAACAAAAAAGGGATTCAAATATTTGAATTCGAGATGATGATACATGTAATCCATACTCGAACCAAAATTGATCTATCAAACATGCATACTCATATGAATCCACACGCATCTATGTTATTTAATATGTAGATGTTACTGATCCATACATTTTAGTAGAACATAATTTGGTTTAATTTTTTGAATTCAACCTTATGATTTTGAGATCATTGTATTTGTAAATCATATTATACATATAAAGGAGCAGAATTCTTTGTTGTGCTTTTGAAAGTATATATAAAAAATGATGTATATAGAATTTTATTCCAATCGAAAATGGATCCCACCCGAAAAAAAAGAATACAAACGGGATTCGAATTGAGTTGGCATGGTAAACGTGCACTCTGCAAAATTTGAACGAAGCGGGGAAAGTCGCAGTAACCGCCCAAAACTAAAATCTGCGAGACGGAAATTACTACTGCCTATCCCTGCCACGCAAAGCATATCTGCTCGATTTCTATAGGTTTCGATAGGGGTAGGTTTGTAATTTCACTCAAACGTGACATAACCGCCTCTCACCCGGATTCATACACGGTGGGCGCCAAAACACAGTGTGTCCTCGGCCGAAATCGACTCCCTCCCCGATTCATACACGGTGGGCGCCAAAAACAAACTCTCATCGGCAAATATTCGGTGTATGCGAGATTACTGTCCTATCCCCAACCGACTAATATTGATGTGATGTAGGAAATTTGAAACAGGGGCTAAGTTTGTAAATTTCCTCGCATTTGAGACAAGCGCGCCCTGAAGACATGGTTCCCCCCTTCCTCTCAACCTCCATTTCCCCATTCTTACTCCGTGGGCACCAAAACACCCTCTCCACCCCAGCCTCCTCCGTCCGCCACCCCATCCACCGCCGTCCTCCTCCACCATGCCAGAGCTGATACCCCGACGCCGCCGTCGATTATAAGAGATCGACCTCTCTCATCCACGGCTTTGGACCGGGATCCTTGCATCCCGTCCTCTCACTTCATCCCCGCCGTCGTCCACCTTGCCGACGCCGCTCCTATGACCGTCTCGTCCACCACGCCCTGCTGCCACCATCTACCGTCCTAGATCTACTTCCACGCTGCCGACAGCCATCACTACCGCAGCACCGTCAAATTCTCAGCAGATGCATACATGACACCGCACCAGAGGTGGTACTCTTTTGTATCTGCTCAACTTATTTATCGCAGCAAGAAAATAGATCGCCACTGCTTTACTCTGATTTCTTGTCCATCACTTACTTGCTAGTTGAAAGCAAACATTGGTTGCAAAGTTGCCATTGTCCGGTTTGCACCTTTAGATCCGCCATGGCACGCTCAACACTATACTCCCAATGCTTATGGTTTTCCCCTTTTATATTCCACACTAGTCAAATCACAGTAGACTAAAATTCAAAATTGGGTCAGTCGATTTTTCAGAGCTCGCCGGTGGGAACGAAGGGGCTCGGGTGGGGATGGTGGTTGTGGGGGGCGGTGGTGGGGCCTCGCCGAACGAAGAAAACTCGACGGGGGGGGGGGGGGGGGGGGGGGGGGCGGAGGAACACAAGCGGTGGGGGCGGTGGTCCGGCCGGCGGCCCGTGTGGTGTTCTGTATGGGAAGACTCAGGGACGAGGAAGAAGAAGGGTTAGGAGACGTAGGATCTTCATCCAACCGCCTGAAATGGTCGACTGATCCAAATGACAAAAGTCACGCAACTTTCATGCATACATGCCTTTATATTCAGTACCATCATCGTAGCTGGTTAGCACTGCTCCTGAATCCATCAAGCTAACATGCCACTCATAATTCCAAACTTGTTGCTCAAGTACAAATCTGATACGATGCTGATATTACTAAAACAGATAACATTTAATTGGTCAGCTAATGTTCCTACTTTACTTTTGAAAAAGCACGTGCACCACATATAGAGAGACATCAGGGAGTTGCTTTCTTAATGCGCTCTGGTTCATCATGTGTGGGCACTGCGCAACGAACATTTTATTATCCAAAATCTGTTTGCTCTTCTTTAGCATGTTCCTCTTCCATTCTTCTTTAATAAGTACTCTCTCCGTTCCTAAATACAAGTCTTTGTATAGATTCCACCATGGTCTACATATGGAGCAAAATTAGTGAATCTGCACTCTAAAATGTATCTGGATACATCTGTATGTGATCCATAGTGGAAATCTCTACCAAGACTTATATTTTGGAACGGAGGGAGTATGATAGTAGTACAATATGTTCCTTGTAGTGAAGATGAGCAGGGACATTTGCAGTGTAGAGGTCTATACGGTCGGTTGTGATGGACACTTTGAACTATTCGGGCCTCTTTGATTCATAGGATTTTGTAAACATGGGAATAGGATTTGTAGTGGCCTGCCCACTTGAATCCTATAAGAATAGTAAGGAAATGCGGGGAGTTGTGTCGCCTTTGAGAGTTACAATAATATTAATAGTACCGCACCTTCAGTTGAAGAGATCTGGTATCTAAAGCCTTTCTAGCCATACCGGAAATACTAGCACATATATTCCAGCAAGTTCCACTTTGCTGATTTTACTCCGATGCTTACAGTTTTCCCGTTATATCTACACTATGATCTATGTAGCTTCTTTGTGTCGCACTAGCAGCAGTCCACTCTTAAAGCTAAACACCGCAATGACTTACAAAATTGGCACCAAGGCATTGAGTTCCATTCTAGATGCAATGAAACTCATACGCTCCCCACTTGTTGATTCTTGTTCAGAATATGATGCTAATGACTATTCTAACCTCAAGGAGTCAAAGGCAGATGGCCTGTCCTGTTCACCCATCAAGGTGTCTATTCTAATTTGGCAAGGTTTTATTGATTGCACGTATCTTGCATATGTTGTCTTGCATTTCTTCTACTTTGTTGCACCGCCATCTGCTTAGTTTACTCATCATATATGTCGAGATGCCATGCCCATCCATTATCAATACATATTCCATTTGTCATCATACCATGTTTTTCCACTCAGATTTTGTTCTTGTGCATCAGACATCAAAAAGGAAGAGGGTGTTTGCCGAACCTGAAGGAGCACCAGCAAAGTCCTTGAAAACGTGGTGGTGCCGGAGAAATCAGACATCACCCCACTTATATTGGTTGTACAACCAGTGACACAAAACGTAGGACCGACTCCAGCAGACTGTACCCATACTTCACTGGCCACACCACTAGCCCCACCACACAGGACCTGCACTCCAGCAAAAGGTATACCGATTTCAGTTGCCATAGCACCAGCCGTACCACAGAAAAATCCCACTCCAGTAAAAAGTACAGTAGGTCCACCGGCCGAAGACCTATCCCAACTGCAAAGACGGCCAATTCCTGCAGATTGGAACCCCATTCCAATTATTCCCAGTTTAAAAGACAATGCTTTCAATGTTGTTAGGGACTACGTGCATATATTCCCATCATGGGAAGATTATAGTGAAGACAAACACCATTTTCACATCTTCATGTCCAACTTACATGTAAGTGCTATTATTCGTGGTTATTATTTTCCTGTTTTCTGCTTATTGAACACATCAATGATTTACATTACATTGTTGTAAGTGGGCGAGGGTCAATATGGATAGTCATGACGAGCAAAGCTTGCTTGTGCTTTTCAAGGAAGCATTGCAGCAGTATCGGTGTTACCTGAGGAAATCACACTTTGATGGCAAGTCTATAAACGAATTTCCGGTGAAGTCTCCTGTGCTAAATTTAGAAGACATTGAATGGAAAAAGCTTGTTATGCACTGGCCTCGATCCCAGGATCTGTCTATGAAATCACATGAAAATTTGAACTTCTACTTTTCTGCATGTGCCTTACAGAACTTTTTTGCAGGAAATTTGCTCGAAGAAGAATTCCGGTTTGAAAAGAACGACAGGATATCGCAAATATGCTACCCGCTGCTTTGCTCCTGTTAGTACCTGTTGTCCTATATCACTGTACTTGCATACATACCTGGTTCATTATGTGACAGCAGTATGCATGATGGCTTGCTTATCAATTGTTCGCTCCAAATTATCTGGTCTGTATAAATGGTTAAATTAGTGTACAATATATCCAATGTCAATGAATTCTTTTAGATCTGCATTCTTCTTGTAAGTACTTGTTGTCCTTTATCAATGTACTTATATTGACAGGTAGTTGTTCATGTACCTTCACTCTGCAGCTTATTTTCCTTTGCCCTCCATTTTCTACACATCAGATCTATATTTACTCTTACCATAAGGTTGGATAACACCGATGGTATTGAACAAGTTTAGCTGTGCATTTCTCTTGTTTGTACCTTTTGCCTGTATCGATGTACTTACATTTATAGCTACTTGGTTATGTAGCATCACTCTTCATCTTATCTTAAATATTCTCCATTTTTTTCTTATATTATCACATCTATATTTACTCTTAACAAAATGTAGAATAAAGGCAATGCTTATGAAGAAGATTATGTGGTGAACATCTTGAATTGCCCCCCCCCCCCATCAGCATGGACAAGGGCTTTATAGAGCCTGTCTTCACCAATAATGTAAGTTTGTCCTTCTCAAACCTTCAAACTTTGTTATGTATATTTGGTTAGCCATGACTGCAACAGCTGTTTATTTTTGGTGTTTGCATCAAATTGCATGTTTAAAGTTTATTATGTAGTTCATAAACAAAAGTTTGTCCTTCTCAATTTAAGTTTTCAGTTGTACAACCAAGTTCCTTCTTCATACCATGTAAATTAAACTATACAGAGCAAGTGATCTTATTTTGCACTACATGTATGCTTCTGTTCTTGATCCGTAATCCAGTGGTGTGGTGAACCTACCCACTAAAGCACAATGTCATATTCCGCAATGTCTTAACTATGAACAATGTCATATCATTCTACTATTATTTAAACAGTCTCCTTATTTTCCAATCTGAAATGGGATAAATTGACAGCACATTAACCATCGATACTTATGAGTTCTTGATCTGTAATCGAGTGGTGTCGTGAAGCTGCCAACTCCTTCACAGTGTCATTTCCTGCCATGTCTTGACCTGAAAAATACCATATTGTGTTAATGCAATTTTAAACTGTGTCACTTTATTCTTTAGTAAGAAATGTGATGAATTGTCAGCACTGATACTTTTATATGCAAAACATGTCATCTGTCTGCTTGTTTATCTTTCAGAGTGGAGGATATAAGTGTTAAACAAGCGCAATCTCATCAGCTTGCTCAACTGCTTGCGCTGCAGCTCCCCAGCAGGGCTAACCTTTCTTGAACTCTATTGAAGTGTTGTCGGTTTTGTATATTATTTTGTCTGCGTGTTTAGTTGCACTGGTGGCGATCTTTGATGCCCAGTGTATGTAATCTGTTGTCTGCTTGTGCTTTATTATCATAGTGGAGAACTTTGATGCCCAGTGGATGTAATATGCCGTAATTTCTTTATTGTATAGTCTAGGTTTTTTCTTATTCACGATCCTGCAGTTATTTTACTGTATATATATATATATCATGTCTTCGCAGTAAACTGGCCAAACCATAAAATTACGGTACATAATCAGGCCGTCATGCAATCAGATGTATGATCCGCATCATGGGCCCCGTCATCTTGGTCCGTTAAAAGGCCTAAATGTAAATTGGCCCACTAGTAGATTTGGGCCTTTAATAGGCCGAGTAAACGCCGACCCTCTTTTCGCAAGAAAACTCAATGGGCTTTTAGGAGGCTGAGAAGTAGGTTGGGCCTGAAACGTGCCAAACAGCTCTCACGGGCCGGCAGGAGCCCGAAATGGACCCTGGCCCATGATTGTGCCAATCAAATCACAGGATTTTAACAGGCCAAAATTTTCTCGGACCTTGTTTGGCCCAATCAGATTATCGGCTGCAAGCAGGCCGGATGCAAACCGGGCCGTAGTTAGGCCAACTATATGATGGGCTTTTAACATGCCAAAATTAATATAGGGCCAAAATGTTAAACGGGCCCTTAACAGGCCGAAACTAATATCAGGCCGAATTACGAAATGGGCCTGTAGCAAGTGGGCCCAAAAGCATAGCGTCCAGTTGACGGGCCGAATCTGATATGGGCCATAATTTAGCCCAAAGCCTCTTAAAGGGCCGGACCTGATCTGGGCCGTAATTTGGCCCAGAACGTGGTAGGCTTTTAACGGGCCGGATCTCATATGGGCCATTGTTAGGCCCGGAACGTGGCAGGCCAATAATGGACCAGATCAAATATGGGCCGGCATTTGGCCCAAAACATGGCAGCCAGTTAATGGGCGGGCCTACTAGGGTTCTCAAAATCTTGTGGGCCTACAGCTGGGCCGGCTCATTAATGTCGGCGAAATCTCATGGGCCTTTAGTTGGGACGGTCCATTATGGTCCACAAAAATCTTGTGGGACTTCACCTGGGCCGACCCATTATGGCCCGCAAAAATCTTGTGGGCCTTTACCAGGGCCGACCCATTATGGCCCGCAAAATCTTGTGGGCCTTTATCTGGGCCAGCCCATTATGATCCGCAAAATCTCGTGGGCCTTTAGCTGGGCCGGCCCATTATGGTCCGTAAAATCTAGCGGGCCTTTAGCTGGGCCGGCCCATTATGGTCCGCAAAATCTAGCGGGCCTTTAGTTGGGCCGGCCCATTTAAACTTTATGGGCCACTTTTGGGCAGGTCCACATGTCAACATATCATAGGCGCATCTCGCCCATTGGCTGAGTGACACTTGTGCCAATGCGGAGCTGACATGTGTTTCCTCCAGCCAATGATGATTTTACACGTGGAAAATCCCCATTGGTCCGGGCTGTTAATGGGTTATCAGATCCAAAATCGGAAACGATAGCTTAACGGTGTTCCATTACGGTGGATGCCACGTGTTGGTCACCCTTGACGAAAGAACTTCTGTGACGCGCGATTTATCATCATGGAAGTGGACACTTCCGTGATGATAATTTTGGTAATGTCATGGAAGACTTCTACGACAGCACAACTATGACTATCTTGATTCTGTCATAAAATCGTCATGGATGTACATGCATGACAAAAAACGCGACCTACTGTGACAAACACGTATCATCACGGAAGTGTATTTTTTTGTAGTGCTGGTCGGATCTACTGCTTATAAGAACAATGGGGTCATTAATAATCAATTTTCGTGTTTTTTAATAACAAGATAATTAAATGGTCCCTTATGGAAATCAATACTGCTAATAGAAGTTATACTTGGAGTAATAGTCAAGACAACCCCAATTTTTGTTGTTATAGATAGAGTCTTTGTTTCTCTTTCCTGGGATGCTCATTTTCCCTTGTCGGTGTTAACTGCTCCCCCTAGAATAGGGAGTGATCATATTCCTTTAATTCTTGACACGGGTGCTTAGAGGGTTACCTCCCCAAAAATGTTTTGATTTGAGAAATGGTTGCTTGACCACCCAAACTTTAAAATTTTGGTCACTGACATTTCAAATACACCTATGCCTGGAAAATATGCGATGGATGTGTGGATGAACAAGAGTAGGCTTTTTAGGAAGAAAGCTAAAGGGTGGAGTATTAATAACGAACAAGGGATTAAGAAAAAGAAGAGAGAGCTTTTTCTTGAAGTTGGTATTCTTGACGTGTTTTCTGAGAAAACCCAACTTGATGATAGTGATAAAATTAGAATGGAAGAGATTAGAAAAGAACTTGCAGATATTTGGCGTAAAGAAGAAACTACCTTGTGGCAATGGTCCAAAGATCATAAGATCATTGATGGGGACAAGAACAATCACTGGTACACATTGGTGCTATACAAACGGTTTTTAACCCCTTTCCGCGACGGCATTTGGAACCGTCACCAAGTGAGTGTGGGCGATAGGAGGGGTCCTTCCCACACAACACAGAAATCGTCGGGGATAGGCCCTCCTAGGACACAGGCTAGGGCCATGTGCGATCGGGCGAGGCATCGAAACCCAATCATTTTTGTAGGTATGTACATCCCACGCGGTAATCCGAGAAAATCATTTCCGTAGGTATGTACATCCCACACGGTGAATCCCAGAAAAACATTTCCATTCATATGTATATCACACACAATCAATCCAAGGAATATGTTTTTGTTCTTATGTACATCCCACACAGTCAATCCAGGGAAAACGTTTTCGTTCGTACGTACATCCCACACAGTGTTATGTGTAGGCTCATGTGTGAAATGTGTAACTATCACACACAGTCTTCCTTGGTTAACTGTTTGCTTTTATCAACTATATCACACACAATTTGATGAAGAAAGCTGTGTGGCATTGGGCTATCCATCGCAAGCGCTTTTACTACTAGAACCGTTTGCAAAGGTCCATGACACATTTAGCAGGTTTATTAGTTTACAATTAATAATTCCAATATTATGCAAATTCACATTTCATATCAAACAGCTGTTTGCCAATTTCATATCAGGCACATAAATATATTATGACATGACAGTACGGTAGCTACATGAAAACAACACGGTACAACATATAGCTAGTTCAACTTCATAAGAACAATATATTCATTTCCCTAATCGAGATCATCCAGGCTCGCCTTATCCACCTCTGCTTTCAGTTCAGTAAGAACCTGTTTTGCACGGGCCAACTGGGAAAGTGCCTCCTCCTTCGGCAACACCATCTTAGCAAAGTCTGATTTAAAAATTTTGATCTCATTCTCCACCTTCAACTTTTTATCCCGCATCTTCAAATATTCTTCAGTGGACAACAGTTTCTCTAAGCCTACGTCTGTTCTCTTCCTCATACATGCTCCAGAGCTTCACTAGGCACATCTTTAAAGACCGTAGCCACTCTTGATCAACCCACTCCAAGTAAGAACACTTCCGTTCATCCTATAATATTTAAAACTAGATCAGTAACAATTCTAGGGGAAATGGGTTTATAGCAACATAGAAAATCACCAATGCTTATCTTGAAAAACTGAAGAAACATGTTAATTATGACATATCTTCTCAAAAAGGTCAATGTGCAAATGAAATAATTGGTACTGAGACAACGACCAAATTCTGGAACATCAGAAGCTATAATTAACTACAACAACGCTACAAGTTCTTACTCATGTACAATAAATAAAAAAATTGAACATTTTATGAGGAAGGTAAATATAACTGCAACAGCATAGCGACGTGTTTGGATGACAACAAATTGATATTAATAGGTGTGTACATGCACAAATTTAGTAACATAGAACTAATAGCACTAAGGCCATCCACTGTGTATGCCAAAACCAGGGTAAAGACAACCTACATCTCGCACTGTTGCCCTGCATTGGCGAGCCGATGCAGCGGAAAAAATCAGGGACCCGGACTCCGGAGCACGAAGTTGCTCCGATGCCCAGTTCCTTCGTGCCATAAAGATTTAGTATTTTACTACTTGGCTGCTCGGATATGTGGACCAAAGTTGGCTGCACAAACTGCTGAAGCAGTGCCAAATAATTTTCTAATGGCACCACTGGTGAGATGGAAACAATTTAAGATACTAGGTACAGACTGTGACACTGTCTTAGGATGCGTTTGGTGAAGGTGTTGTATGAATGGGCTGGGACCGTGATAGTGTCTGAATCACATTTAACAAATGATTTGTAACAAGGAAAGAGGGTCTAACCTTCTCTGCACATGCCAGAAACTTCCTCCCACTATCCACAAAATCAAACGCAACTAGCTTCACGCATGGAGAATGATGGTGACAACGAGCAGATAGATCTTCAGCCACCCCACTCCATTCGTTGCCACTAATGGTCCTAGGGAGCTACAAGAGGAAGAAATGACTCAAATCGACCACCGGGTAAAAATCCTTCATTCCAAGTCATAGCCGGAGAGAGAGAGAGAGAGAGAGAAGAGAGGCATACCTGAGTGGTGAAGGAGTCGTCAGAGGAGGAGGAACCACTGGAGAGGTCTTTGAAGAAGACCATGGAGAGACCGGCGGTAGGATGCGACGGCGAGAGCGAGGAAGCGGCTATAGCTTAGCAAGGAAGGAAGGAAGGAAGAAATAGGGGAAATGTGACTTGTGGTTGGGGAGAAAAGGGGGTGGGGTAGATATTTTGGCAGTAGGCCAAAATTTTGGAAATGTGGAGGGAAACTTTGCGCGTGGTGCCGCCGGACCATTCACTTTGAACGATTGTGGGTATCACAAATGATTCTTCGGCTTTACACGCATGGGATGAGTTTGATAATTCAAATTTTGGTGGAAATTTCCCCGGGTACGTCATTGCATAATTTAACATTGCTTGCTAATTTGGGCACACAAAAGAGCGTACACCAGACAGACCATACTTACTGAATCGAGCAATTTAAGTAATTAAACAGAGCCAGTTGACCTAAACATTGCTCTAACAAAAGACCAGCATTAAAAACAAAGCCTAAGTACGCATAATTTTAACAAATCCACCGCCGCACCAGCCTATGCATCGCCGTTGTGAGATGAGACGTCGATGACTTGTCCTGGAGACATGCCGCCGTTGGTAGACTCCGCGTCCCCCCTGCTGAAGTCGACCGCATTCTCGTCCTCGTCCTCGGCGCCGCCCTCAAGATTTTAATACTCGTAGTAGTGGCTGCGCCAGAGCTCGCATTGGTACTCCACTGCCGATTCCTCGATGGACAGACTCTTCTCTACCTCGACCTCAGCCACGCGCAACTCCTCCTCCCGGCGCTCCTCGATCTCCGCCGCCTCCTGCATCTCCAGCTCCCGCTCGGCAACCTCATGAGGAAGCAGGTGCTCCATGGCCACCACAGCCTTTTCAAACATGGGTTGCATGCTGGAGTCCGAGGTGGCCTAGAATATCTTGGTGTGTGCATCCTCGATCTTGGCGTGGATGGCCTCAACCCGAGCCAGGGCGACGTCGGCGGCACGGATGGCAGCTCGAGCGCTCTCGGCGTTTGCAGCCACTGTCGTAGCAGCAGCTGCGACCGTCTCGGCAGCTGCAGCTACCCTGTCGGCAGCCGCAGATGTTCTCTCGACGGAAGAGGCCGTGCTTAATGCGGATACGGCAGCACTCTCGGCGTAGGCGGCCGCGCTCTCGGCGCAGGCGGCGGCGCTCGGTGGGGACGCGGCCATCGTACGGGCCTTCACGAAGCGTTTCCATGGCGTCATCTTTGCAAGAAGGGGTGCGGGAATGGGGATCGGGATTCGGGGATTCGGGGGTTGCCGGCACTGGAGCAGACGAGCCGGCGAAGCTTAAGGAGGGAGACTTAAATAGACCCAGATATTTTCATCGCAAACAGTTCCTAGAAAACAACTATGTGTGATGTTGTAGATATTTTTTATTAGCTGTGAAAGACGAATTTGGAGTAAAGTGGCAATGAATGGTGTTTTAAATGAACGAGAAATTTTGCAGTACTAATACAACTGTCATGTCAAATTTTGGAAAATTTCAGGGGTCATTTGACCTTTTAAGACATTTAAGTGATTTCCTAGCCACTTAATGACCGTAATTGAAATTTGAACTACATGTACATGCAACAGCTAACCATAACAGTTTGAAAACTCAAATTTCATGTACTTGTGTGTGATTTAATTCCATGTGCAGCAAATTTGAAGGAATTTTCAAACATATTGGTCTAACGGCTATGACACAATTAAGCATGGAGTGACATGGCATTTTAATTCCAAAAAAAATCAGAAACACATGAAACCTTGGTTGATGTAATGTCATGCCACCAAGATGATGTGGTAAAAAAATTGGCATGTTTGACGAAAGTTTGGACACACGCCCCTCACAAATCGGAGCAACTCACTAGAAGGCTCGTGGTTCCAAGAGGGAACAATGCATGTTTGATGACGAACAGGAGATAGCTTCCTCTTACGGCCTTCAATTTTTTTCTACGTCTAACGTGCACTACTACAACTGGAATGTGAAATTCTGGAAAATTCTAGGGGTCATTTGACCTTTTAAAGACATTTAAGTGATTTTCTAACCATTTAATGACCGTAATTCAAATTTGAACAACATCTACATGCAATGCCTAACCAAAATGGTTTGAAAAATCATATTTGTGTACTTGTGCGCGAGTTAATTCCGTGTGCAGTAAATTAGAAGGAATTTTCAAACATATTGGTCTCACGACATGGAAACATGCATATGTATGCATGGAGTGACATGGCATTTTAATTTGAAAAAATAAAAAAATGATCAGAAAAAACTGAAACCTAGGTTGATGTAATGACATGCCACCAAGATGACATGGAATAGAAATTGGCATGTTTGACGAAAGTTCGTACACACCCCCTCACAACCGGAGCAACTCAATAGAAGGTTCATGGTTCTGAGAGGGAACAATGCATGTTTGATGACGAATGGGAGATAGCTTCCTCTTACGGCCTTCAAATTTTTTTCTACATTTAACATGCACTAATACAACTGTCATGTGAAAATTTGGAAAATTTCAGGGGCATTTAACCTTTTAAAGACATTTAAGTGATTCTTTAACCATTTAATGACCGTAATTCAAATTTGAACTACATCTACATGCAACGCCTAACCAAAACAGTTTGAAAAATCAAATTTTTGTGTACTTGTGTGCGAGTTAATTCCATGTGCAGTAAATTAGAAGGAATTTTCAAAAATATTGGTCTCAAGGCATGGGCACATGCATGGAGTGCCATGGCATTTTAATTCCAAAAAAAATAAAATGATCAGAAAAACATGAAAGCTTGCTTGATTTAATGTCATGCCACCAAGATGATGTGGTAAAAAATTTGGCCTGTTTGATGAAAGTTTGGACACACACCCCTCACAAACCGGAACAACTCACTAGAAGGCTCGTGGTTCCGAGAGGGAACAATGCATGTTTGATGACGAACTGGAGATAACTTCCTCTTACGGCCTTCAAATTTTTTTCTACGTCTAACATGCACTTATACAACTACAATGTGAAAATTTTGAAAAATCTAGGGGTCATTTGACCTTTTAAAGACATTTAAGTGATTTCTAACCATTTAATGATAGTAATTCAAATTTGAACTACATCTACATGCAACGCCTAACCAAAACAGTTTGAAAATCATATTTGTGTGCTTGTGTGTGAGTTAATTCCATGTGCAGTAAACTAGAAGGAATTTTTAAACATATTTGTCTCACGACATGGACACATGCATATGTATGCATGGAGTGACATGGCATTTTCATAAAAAAATCAGAAACACATGAAACTTTGTTGATGTAATGTCATGCCACCAAGATGATGTGCTAAAGAAATTGGCATGTTTGACGAAAGTTTGGACACACACCCCTCACTAACCGGAGCAACTCACTAGAAGGCTCGTGGTTCCGAGAGGGAACAATGCATGTTTGATGACGAACGGGAGATAGCTTCCTCTTACGGCCTTCAATTTTTTTCTACGTCTAACGTGCACTACTACAACTGTAATGTGAAATTTTGGAAAAATCTAGGGGTCATTTGACCTTTTGAAGACATTTAAGTGACTTTCTAACCATTTAATGACCATAATTCAAATTTGAACTACATCTACATGCAATGCCTAACCAAAATGGTTTGAAAAATCATATCTGTGCACTTGTGTGTGAGTTAATTCCATGTGAAGTAAATTAGAAGGAATTTTCAAACATATTGGTCTCATGACATGGACACATGCATACGTATGCATGGAGTGACATGGCATTTTAATTCCAAAAATTTAAAAAAATGATCAAAAAAACATGAAACCTTGTTTGATGTAATGTCATGCCACCAAGATGATGTAGTAAAGAAATTGGCATGTTTGACGAAAGTTTGGACACACACCCCTCACAAACCGGAGCAACTCACTAGAAGGTTCATGGTTCTGAGAGGGAACAATGCATGTTTGATGACGAACGGGAGATAGCTTCCTCTTACGGCCTTCAAAAAAATTTCTACGCTTAACATGCACTAATACAACTGTCATGTGAAAATTTGGAAAATTTCAGGGGTCATTTGGCCTTTTAAAGATATTTAAGTGATTTTCTAACCATTTAATGACTGTAATTCAAATTTGAACTACATCTACATGCAACGCCTAACCATAACGGTTTGAAAAATCATATTTTTGTGTGCTTGTATGCGAGTTAATTCCATGTGCAGTAAATTAGAAGGAATTTCAAACATATTGGTCTCAAGGCATGAGCACATGCATGGAGTGCCATGGCATTTTAATTCCAAAAAATTAAAAAATGATCACAAAAACATGAAACCTTGCTTGATTTCATGTCATGCCACCAAGATGATGTGGTAAAAAAATTGGCATGTTTGACGAAAGTCTGGACACACTCCCCTCACAAACCAGAGCAACTCACTAGAAGGTTCGTGGTTCCGAGAGGGAACAATGCATGTTTGATGACGAATGGGGGATAGCTTCCTCTTACGGCCTTAAAAAAATTTCTATGTTTAACATGCACTAATACAACTGTCATGTGAAAATTTGGAAAAGGGGTCATTTGACCTTTTAAAGAAATTTAAGTGATTTTCTAACCATTTAATGACCATAATTCAAATTTGAACTACATCTACATGCAACGCCTAACCATAACGGTTTGAAAAATCATATTTTTGTTTACTTGTGTGCGAGTTAAAAAATCATCAGACGATGTAAATATCTAGTGTTCAAAATAGAAAATGTAAAGATCTGGCAAGACAACCGGCCCCCACACGATTGGCACTCTATCTTGCGGCTCGAGGTTTGGTAGGTGAGTGGTGGGGATCATTAATCAGACATGGTTCTGTATTGGAAACCGTCAGCAATTATGTTCACACACAGATTTTGACACGGTTCTGTATTGGAAACCGTCAGCTATTATGTTCACACACAGATTTTGCTGCGGGAATCGTGTGTAATTCAAATTCCGGCGACCGGCGTGTGTACTGTCCCCATCAATCTAGATTCCGGCCGCCAATAAATACTACCTTGCTCACGTCGTCCCACCTGCATTCTCATCTACATCCTCCCCTTGCTCGCCCTCTCTCTCTCTCTCAAATCTCTGCCATGGCGCCTCGGTCTGCCCACGCGCCGACGAGGAGTCGCTGCCCCCCAAGAACGCTCACTCGATTAGCAGCGACGAGGACCCCTATGCGCCGCCTGACGAGGTTGCGTCAGACCCCCCCCCCCCACACACACACACTTTGGATTGGTTTGGGGGCCAGTACAATCTTTGTCTGTGGAAGTCGCTACCGCCGACTGAGAAATTGAGGCAAGTGGCGTCCAAGAAGGAGATGGCGGAGGAGGAAGCCAAGTACTAGGTGTCCTGTGAAGCCCGTGATGCCCCTTGGAAAAAGGAGGCGGCGGAGCTTTGGGGGCGGGCGCGTCGTCATGCCGAGGAGGTGTATGAAGACAGGTACTTCGTGAGGAAGGTCATAGGCACTGGGTGCCTCGTCGCTGCATGGAGGTGGGCCGATAAGCTACAGCGTGCCACAGACGAGGAGCTCCGGTGGGTGCCCAACGAAATGGCAAGATCGGTCGCGCGCGTCCGCTAGCAAGAGGCAGATCAGTACGTCAAGCGCTGCGAGGCGGAGGAGGCGGAGTACTGCCTCCGCACTAGGAAGACACTGCGCACCAGGGAGCTGCTAGCGAGGGGCTGCCGGAATACTGGCCACAGGAGGGATTATTAGTTTTAGTATTGTGCGTTTTCAATTTTGTGCATTGTACCTAGTAGTTAAGTATCATCACGTATATGTGATGATATTATATATTATGAACAATTAATATATATATATATATATATATTATGAATTCCATTTTCTATCTGTTTTTGTACACTTATTTGAATGTAGCTATTATCATCCACATATGCAGAATGGAAGGCGTATATACACACATTGAAACAGAACATATAAGAATGGAAACCAGAGTACACACATTGAAACAGAGCAATACTATGATTGCTGTGAATACATAGCTATCCACGTCAAAACAACTTTTCAAAATAAAACGCGTCCATGAGACCATGACCAGCAGCCCTTGCCTACTGTAGCTCTTGGCTCTGCCTGAACTCGTGCAGGCGTTCGTCCAAGCGGTCGACACTCTCGTGGTACATCTGGAGCGCGATCTCGAGCTCCAAGTTGGCTATTTCATCGGAGATCACCATCTCAAGGATGCGACGGCCATGTTCCTCTACTGCGCCAAGGTGGACACCTGGGCCGAGGAGGTGGTCGAGCCTACGGACCAGCGCATTGGCTTCCAACGGGCTGTGGACAAGGCGAATGGCGGCACCCATGTGAATGGCGCAGCGGGCGTCCGGTGCAAGTACGGCGCGGCCGGCCTCTGGTGCAAGTACAGCGCTGAGGGCCTCTGCCCACTCCTGGCGAGGAATGGGGGTACTAACCGGAAGTGTACCCAGTTGCGTCGCTGTGTCGATAGCAGGAAAGCGCCGATGGATCCGCTCTTGCTGCGGCGCGCCGTGCCTCTCACTCTACGGCACTCCAACGGTCTCGCCGTGCGGCGAGCCGCATCCTATCAGCGCGTACGCGCCTAGCTTGCTCTGTGGCGCGCCATCGATCATGTTATGCGGCGAGTAGCAGCCTGTCAGCGCTGACATGCCTATCTTGATCTGCGGCGCTCAAGCGCCATGCGCCAAAGGTATGCTCAACCCTGGCGATGACGCGCATCACGGCGTCCTCCATCATGTTGTCAGGAAGCGCCTCGGCCTCGACAGGCCGTGGCGCCTGCTCATTTTCCTCGTCGACGAGGTTGATGGCAGAGGCGGCGCTTTGGTGGGTTGGCATTCTTGGAGAAGGTGAATGTGCTACAGGTTGCGCTTGTCGCCTCCGTGTGTTGTGCGCTGCCTATGCGCAAAATTGCTGGGTGGCGGGAAATGGGTGATGAAATGGCGAGAAACGGTGGCATGTTCATAAAACGCCATCAATTAATGGAAACCTTGCATAGAAGGAACATCGAGCTAGCACAAGAAGTAGATGATGATCAGATGAACACGGACCACACTAGGGAACTCGTCGGTGATGAATTCATCAATCCCAAACGGTTAAATACTAGCAAGCGTTTGCCCACAATTCATACGGCCTAGTCCATCACAAACAGGTCGGATGGATCAAATGTATGCCACTTATCGCACATTGTCAAAAAGTAATGCGGTAGACCTTCTTTAACATGTGTTAAAAAATAAAAAAACAAGGACCTCAAGGTTAAATTAACTCATGGGATGAACTTCCCATCTAGTCACCCATCTAATGGCTGCTCCAGCCTGAGCACACTTAACTTGAGAGTTTTCTTACATGAGCTACTGGTGGAATAGCTAGTCCTTGCGGATAGGATGCCTCTTCGCATCCTTATGGCGTATCCGGATGACCGCCCGTCCCCCAATGGCCAATAGATGTTGTGTAGATAGAGAATATCACATACATCTTATTAGAAGCAATCATCTGTGTTATTATTGGTCTTCGCACACATTTCTGATTAGAGACCTATTTGTCGCGTATCACACACATCTTGTTATATTGAACCATTTATGTTCTCTTGTCTCAATGCAAACAGTTCATCCGAGTGAACCGCATGCGTATATCGCACACACCTTCATCTGGCCGCCCGTTTCTTTTGTGTTGCCTAATCATAAACAGTTCATCTGAGTGAACCGTATGTTGTATACCGCACACACCTTCATCTGGTTGCCCGTTTCTTTTGTTCCTCCTCATCGCAAACAGTTAATTGAGCTGAACCGTATGCCCTGCATCGCACACGCAACTAAAATCTGAACCGTGTTTGATGCATCCTCCATCGCAAACGTTTTGCACATTTTTTACCGTTATTTTACACCATCGTTTGCGATTGTGGCATCGCACACAGTTTCGTCAAAGGGTCTCTGATCGTAGTGTCGCGTTAGCAGCATCCTGCAGTAGTGAATGCTAAATTCCATGCCTTAGCCAATCATAGACATGGGAAGAACCGCATGTCTAAACTAATGGGAGAAAATGGTCCTGTTTATACTACGAGAGAGATGTTGGATGTGGCTACTACCTTTTATAAAAACCTATTTGGTTATGGAAAGAAACATAACATCAGTCTTGGGCCTTCCTTTTGAGAGGAAGGGGATCTAGTTACTCAGGAGGAAAATGGCCACCTGTAGAAAAGCTTTTCTGAGGAGGAGATCAAAGAGGCAATGTTTGGATCTTATGCTCATGGGGCCCCTGGCCCCGGTACTCTGCCTTTCCTATTTTACCAAACTTTTTGGGATGTGATTAAAACTTATTTTATGGCCTTAGTGAAAGATTTTGAGGAGGGTAAATTGGATCTGCATAGATTAAACTTTTCTTTAATTGTTCTTATTCCCAAAGATTCTGATGCAAAAGACATGAAAAAATTTAGACCTATTAGTTTGAGTAATTGTGGTGTTAAGATTTTCTCCAAAGCTTTGAGCAACAGAGTTTCCCCTATTAGTCACAGGTTGATTTTTTTCTAACAAAAATGCATTTATTAATGTTAGGTACATTTTGGAGAGTGTGGTGATGGCCCTTGAAGTTATTCATGAGGTGAAAAAATCTGGATCTCAAGGCTTAGTTCTTATGTTCGATTATGAAAAAGCCTATGATAGAGTTACTTGGGATTTCCTTTTTGAGATGTTACACTCTAGTGGTTTTGGTCCAAAGTGGATTTCCTGGATTAAAAATACTTTAGTCCGCATCACTTTTAGTGTGAGGATTGATGATACTACTGGTCCTCGTTTTGTAGGGGGGGGGACTCAAGCAAGGGGACCCACATTCCCCCTTGTTGTTTAACCTAGTAGTTGATGGTTTTACCAAAATGCTTCAAAAATATGCTTCTCAAGACCTGACTTCTGGGCTTTTTCCCCAAGTAATTCCAGGGGGTGTGGTCAGTCTGCAATATGCTTATGACACAATACTCTTTTTGAAAAAAAATTGTCCATACAGCGAGAAATTTTAAATGGCTTTTGCCCTATTTTGAATATATCTCGGGGGTGAAAATTATTTTTCACAAAAGTGATTTGATGACCATAAATGTGGAGGAGGCAGTTGCCAAGAAATTTGCCCAAATTTTTTACTGTAAAATTCATTCTTTTCCTATCAAATATCTTGGAGTGCCTCTTCACTATGATAAACTTAAACAAGAAGACCTTCAACCTATCATTAATAGAATTATTAAAAGCATTTCAAGTTGGTTTGGGAGGTTCCTTACTTATAAAGGAAAAATAATCTTACTTCATGCCTGTGTGATTAGCATTCCTGCATATCTCATGTCTGTGATCAAATTTCCCAAGTGGGTGATCAATGCTATCAATTCCCAGATGGCCCATTTCTTTTGGTGGAATTTGAGTGATCAACACAAATACCATTTGGCCAACTGGGGTTTGATTTCTAGGAAGAAAGAATTTGGGGGGTTGGGGATCCCCAACATAAAAGAATTTAATATGGCCTTGTTGGCTTCATGGGGAAAAAGATTTTTTTTGACAACTCTGAAGCGGATTGGAAGAAAATCATTTTGCATAAATACAGAGTGAATTCTCCTAATCTCCTCTGGGAAAAAGGTGAAGTGGGCTCTACCTTCTGGAAGAGTATCACATGGGCCTTGTCTACGGCCAAAACCTTTTACAGGTGGAAATTAGGAAATGGTGGACTCATTAGTTTCTGGCATGACACATGGGTAGGGGATTGTTCCCTTAAAGTGCAATTTTGGGAGTTATTTAACATATGTAACCAGACTGAATGCATAGTTGCCCAAGTGTGGAATGGTAGTGATCTGAAAATGATATTTAGAAGGTGTGTTTATTAGGCTGGTATTGATCTCTGGGAATAGCTAATTACATTGATTAAACAATACCCCTCGTTAGATAACATTGATACACCAGTCTGGTCCCTAGATCCTAATGGTATATACTCGGTGAAATATTTTTATACACAAATTAACTTTGGTGGGATAGCTTCTGCTATCAGTGACAAAATGTGGAAGATTTTATACCCACAGAAAATCCATGCATTTCTTTGCTTGTGTGCTTACAATAAGATCCTTACTAGGGACAACCTAGCAAAAAGGAGACAAGTGGATGACCCCTCTTTTTTATTTTGTGCTAAAAATGAATCTGTCCAACATCTTTTAGTTGACTGTTTTGTGGCACATTAAGTGTGGGAGTTTATCTCTGAATTCTTTGAAATTGACAGGATTTCTAGCTTTGAAATTATCTTTGCTTTCTAGCATTCACATAAGAAAAATGCAGTGTTGAATTTGGTGATATGTGCATCCTTGTGGATCTTGTGGAGACTGAGAAATGAGTTTTGTTTTCAGGGGCGCAAATGGAGAGATGTGAAATGCATTCTTGCCAAGCTAAGTTGTTATCTACATCAATGGAAAGTTCTCTGCGACGATGCACAAGCAACATTGTTGCGGCACTGGATCCTCCTATTGGACAAGCAACATGGAGAACTACTTCGGATTGCTTGAAGACGAACGAAAGGGGCCAATGAGTAAGGATGAAGACATGTTTAGTGCACCTGGATGAAGCAAAAAATTAGATCATATATGCTCGCTCGTTCTTCCTGTTCTCATTTGGTCTTTGTAATAAAAAGATGGTTATTTAGTAGAACCTACCTGGTGGTGAGAGAGCTTCTGGTCTCGTTCATGATGGATGTAGGAGGGTAGTTAGGCATTTCAGCCTTAGTTTCATTTAGTGTATTTTCTGAGTTGTGGTCATCTGAACTGGTTGTACTGGTTGTGTTCTACTTCATTCTATAAAATGGGGCAGGGGGAAACCCCTTTTGTTCAAAAAATGATCAAATATGATGATTTAATGATCAACAAGCAAAATCTCTCCAATAATGGCACATAACATTTGAATGAGTAAAAATATAGAGCCAACTAAGACAAACTGATAGTTGTTGAAGAAGAAGGTGGGTGCCTTGGGCATTCCTAATCTTAGAAACTTTAGATCTCCTGAATATTTCTTAGGGATGACTTGGGCACCCCCATGCATGAGTGCTTACATTTCCTGATTCCTCTCATATCACTATACCCGCTTGGTCTATAAAACTTCGTCTACATAAAACTTACATAGAAATCGTGCGATAGCTTAATATAAATATCATTTAATTCTAGGCATGTCTTGTTGTGGACTGATCATAAAGTTATGATCCACCATTAGCTATGGTATGGCAACATAATTTTAAAATTTCATCACCCATATGGGAGCAATAAAGTACGAATATAAGCAACTAAAGACAATTATAACATCAATCAGTCTAAACGTGACAATAAGTAAATATGAACATGCAATCAATACTTTTGTAAATCAAAATTTCAAAGAACTCATATAGGTGCACTATGTAAAAAATATCATGATATTAGCATGCTCTACTAATTCTCCAAAAAACTTTTTGTTTCAGCACAGCAACACATATAGTTATAATCTTAACTTGCTATTGGAATTTCTGGCATTTTATTCAAGTAAAACTTAAATATATTTCTTGTTACATAAGGTAAAAAATTTCTTGATGGGTTCCCTCCCGAAAGCGCTTTCCTTATAATTATTTAGCTAGGCCTGTAATTTTGATGATGCTCACAAAAAAACATAAATCATAATTATTCTCTTGGTGGAAGTGTAGATCGGGGCCTTCTCAACCACTCCCGAGCAAATCAACGAGTTTGGTTGGCTAGGGAGTGAGATCGGGCGAAAATGGAGCTTGGAGCAATAATGGAGCTTTAATGGTGGAAGAGATGAGTCAACGGGGAAGAAGGAGACCCTTTATATAGTGTGTGGAAAAGATCCAACCGTTACCCACCAACCAGCCCACGGCCAGCGGTACTACGTACCGCGCCTGGCCAGCGGTACTACCGCAAGGCCGCGTGGTACTACTGCTTGCAACCAAGCGGTACTACCGCATGGTAGTGCGGTACTACCGTACCGTCCCATGATACTGCCGCGACCCCAGTCAGGGACACAGACGCAAGCTGGGGGCGGTACTTCCGCACGCACAGTACTACCACGCCCCCAATGCGGTACTACCGTAAGGCAAAAGTTCTGTCCAGGGGGAAGGGGAACTTCCGTGCCTACTTCCGCAAAAAAAGGGAAGTAGCAAAAACTCGACACGGTAGTACTGCCGAGGGGCGGTACTACTGCCTGACCGCATAGCGCGGTACTACCGCACGGCGAAAGCGGTACTACCGCGGCAGGTGCGGATGTAAAAAATTACATCCGCTCCTACTACCGCAAAGGGGCGGCACTAGCCTGGTGGGCAGCGGTAGTGCGGCTCCAGGGGAGCGGTACTACCGTGAGCACCAACGGTACTACCGCGCCACCGCGCGGTACTACCGTGGATGCCCATGGTACTACCGTTGATCCAGGAGCAGTACTACCGCAACCACAACAGCAGCCAGTCAAAGGAGGCAGGAAAAACTGAGGAAGCTCCAAGGAAGAAGGAGGGGATAAAAGGAGACGTGTACGTGATGATTCCACCCAAACCATTCCAACGCGGACCCCCTCTTAATAGTGCGGCTTCCCTACGACTCAAATCCACCAAAAAGAAACGTAGAAAAGACGCCGTCTTCGTCAGTCTTCGAGGGGCACCCAATCGTCTTGTGCCTAGCAGAGAAGAGTCTGGAAAACTCATGGCACACGATTAGTCCGCAAATGTGTTGTCATCAATCACCAAAACACTTAGGGATAAATATGTCCTTACAGATGTCAACTACATGATCATGCAAGGCAATATGACAATGATTGAGCGTGTCATAATAAACGGAACGGTGGAAAGTTGCATGGCAATATATCTCGAAATGGCTATGGAAATGCCATAATAGGTAGATATGGTGGCTGTTTTGAGGAAGGTAAATGGTGGGTTTATGGTATCGGTGAAATTTGTGCGGTACTAGAGAGGCTAGCAACGGTGGAAGGGTGAGAGTGTGTATAATCCATGGACTCAACATTAGTCATAAAGAACTCACATACTTATTGCAAAAATATACAAGTCATCAAAAACCAAGCACTACGCGCATGCTCCTAGGGGAATAGATTGGTAGGAAAAGGCCATCGCTCGTCCCCGACCGCCACTCATAAGGAAGACAATCAAAGAAATACCTCATGCTTCAAATTTGTTGCACAACGGTTACCATACGTGCATGCTACGGGACTTGCAAACCTCAACACAAGTATTTCTCAAATTCACAATTAATTTACTAGCATGACTCTAATATCACCATCCTCATATCTCAAAACAATCATAAAGAATCAAACTTCTCATAGTATTCAACGCACTTTATATGAAAGTTTTTATTATACCTATCTTGGATGCCCATCATATTAGGAATAGTTTTATAACCAAAGAAAATTACCATGCTATTCTAAAAGACTCTCAAAATAATATAAGTCAAGCATGATAGATCAATAATTTCTATAAAATAAAACCACCACCGTGCTCTAAAAAGATATAAGTGAAGCACTGGAGCAAAATTATCTAGCTCAAAAGATATAAGTGAAGCACATAGAGTATTCTAATAAATACCGATTCATGCGTGTCTCTCCAAAAAGTTCTGTACAGCAAGGATGATTGTGGTAAACTAAAAATCAAAGACTCAAATCATACAAGATGCTCCAAGCAAAACACATATCATGTGGTGAATAAAAATATAGCCTCAAGTAAAGTTACCGATAGACGAAGACGAAAGGGGGGATGCCTTCCGGGGCATCCCCAAGATTAGGCTTTTGGTTGTCCTTGAATTTTACCTTGGGGTGCCTTGGGCATCCCCAAGATTAGGCTCTTGCCACTCCTTATTCCAAAATCCATCAAATCTTTACCCAAAAACTTGAAAACTTCATAACACAAAACTCAATAGTTAATCTCATGAGCTCCGTTAGTATAAGAAAATAAACCACCCTTTAAGGTATTGTAATGAACTCATTATTTATTTACATTGGTGTTAAACCTAGTGTATTCCAACTTCTCTATGGTTCATACCCCCCGATACTACTCATAGATTCATCAAAATAAGCAAACAACATACGAAAAACAGAATCTGTCAAAAACAGAACAGTCTGTAGAAATCTGTAATGTTGGAATACTTCTGGGACTCCAAAATTTTTTAAATAAATTGGTGGACATGAGTAATTTGTCTATTAATCCTCTTCAAAACGAATCAATCTAAGAGCACTCTCCAGTAAAAAATGGCAGCTAATCTCGTGAGCGCAAAAGTTTTTGTTTTTTACAGCAAGATCGCAAAGACTTCGCCCAAGTCTTCCCAAAGGTTCTACTTGGCACAAACACTAATTAAATCATAAAACCACATATAAACAGAAGCTAGATGAATTATTTATTACTAAACAGGAACAAAAAGTAAAGAACAAAAATAAAATTGGGTTGCCTCCCAATAAGCGCTATCGTTTAATGCCCCTAGCTAGGCATAAAAGAAAGAATAAATCTAGGTATTATCATCTTTGATATGCAATCCATAAGTAGCTATCGTAATAGATTCATAAGGCAATTTAATTTTCTACCTAGGAAACTGTTCCATGCTTTTCCTTAGGGAAATTGGAATCTAATAATTCGTTCTTTCATGTCAATAATTGCACCAATCGTTCTAAGGAAAGGTCTACCAAGAATAATAGGGCATGTAGGATTGCAATCTATATCAAGAACAATCAAATCTACGGGAACATAATTCCTATTTGCAACAATAAGAACATCATTAATTCTTCCCATAGGTTTCTTAATAGTGGAATCCACAAGATGCAAATTTAAAGAACAATCATCAAATTCACGGAAACCTAGCACATCACACAAAGTTTTTGAAATCATGGAAACACTAGCACCCAAATCACGTAAAGCATGGCATAATCTTTAATATTAATTTTAATAGTAGGTTCCCACTCATCATAAAGTTTTATAGGGATAGAAACTTCTAGTTCAAGCTTTTCTTCATAGGATTATATTAAAGCATCAACGATATGTTTAGTAAAAGCTTTATTTTGATTATAAGCATGAGGAGAATTTAACACAGATTACAACAAGGAAATACAATCTATCAAAGAGCAATTATCATAATTAAATTCCTTGAAATCCAAAATAGTGGGTTCATTGCTATGTAAAGTTCTAACCTCTTCAATCCCACTTTTATTAATTTTTGCATCAAGATCTAAAAACTCCGAATCATTGGGACACCTTTTAAGTAAAGTTGACTCATCTCTAGTCCCATATTTATCAATATTCATATTGGAAAACAAAGATTTAATAGGAGTCACATCAATCACTTTTAGATCTTCATCATTATTATCATGAAAACTAGAAGAACATGCTTTCACAAAGCAATCTTTTTAGCACGCATCCTAGGGGTTCTTTCTTTGCACTCATCGATGGAAATTCTCATGGCTTTGAGAGACTCATTGATGTCATGCTTAGGTGGAATAGATATAAGTTTCAAAGAATCAACATCAAGAGAAATTCTATCCATGTTCCTAGACAACTCATCAATCTTAAGCAATTTTCCTTCAAGCAAAGCATTGAAATTCTTTTGCAAATTCATAAATTCGTTAACACTAGTCTCAAAATCAGAGGGCGTCTTATTAAAATTACCATAAGATTTGATGTAGGAATTACCATAATTATGTAACACCCCGGATGTAACTTTCCCAATTTGTACTCCAACTCTTGCCGTTTCTGCCGTTAAGTTATATTTATTTCTCGGGTTCAGGTCTTTGTCTCCGTGTGTTGTTTTCGTTTTCATGCATCTCATATCATGTCATCATGTGCATTGCATTTGCATATGTGTTCATATCATGCATTCGAGCATTTTCCCCGTTGTCCGTTTTGCATCCCGGTGCTTCGTTCTCCTCCGGTGGTCATTTCTAGCTTTCTTTCGTGTGTCGGGATTAAACATTTCCGGATTGGACCGACACTTGCCAAGCGGCCTTGGTTTACTACCGGTAGACCGCCTGTCAAGTTTCGTATCATTTGGACTTTGTTTGATACTCCAACGGTTAACCGAGGGACCGAAAAGGCCTCGTGTGTGTTGCAGCCCAACACCCCTCCAATTTGGCCCAAAACCCACCAAACTCTGCTCCATGTCCTAGAGCGTTCGATCACGATCACGTGGCCAAAAACCGCACCTCATTTGGACTCTCCTAGCTCCACTTATGCCTATAAATAGACCCCCCCCCCCGAAATTCGGATCTCTCCCCCTCTCCGAAACCCTAGATCCATTCCCCATGCCGCCGCCGGACAAAATTTGCCGGGCCGGACGTGTCCGACCCGACCTCCGCCGCCGCCCGCAGCCAGTGGCGAGCCGCCACGTGGCCGCCGCGTCCCTCACCCGCCGCCGGCCCGGGAGGCCCAGGAGGGGCCCCCGCGAGCCCATCCACGCGCCGCCGCCCTTCGCTGCCATCCCCGTCGCCTCTTCCAACTCCGGCGGCCGGAGCCGCCATCGCCGCCGCCGCCCGGCTCCCGACGCCGCCCTTCGCCGCCCTCGTCGTCGGGCCGCCGCAGCGACCGTCGCCGCCCCAAGCCGCCGCGGAGCTCGCCGGCATCGCCCGGCCCGCAGCCGGCCTCGGCTCCGGCCACCGCGGCCCCCGGCGCCGCCGCCCCGGCCACCGGACGTCGCCCCCGCCGGCCGCCGTCCTTGTCTTCGCCGGAGTCGCCTCGGGAGGCGCGCCCCGACCCAGTTGCTACAGTGATCCGAAACCCTAGATCCAGATCTGGGTAGTTTTTTTTCACTAAGTCCTCAGAATTTTAGTCCAAGTGTCCCTGTTCGAGGCTCCGTAACTTTGCATCTGTAGCTCCGATTTGGGCATATAGCATATCAAAATGTTCGGCTCGACGAGTACATCATTTCGTTCCATTGCATCATTTTCATTTGAGCTCATCTTCATGCCCGAAATGCTGTTAGAAGGAGGCTTGGTGAGTTAATTGTCAGATCTGCTAGTTCATCTTAGAATTTTGTCATTTTTGCCATGTTTGTTGTGTGCATGATATGCCTGTGAGTCCTTCATATGTTTTGTTAAGGATTTTGTCTTCTTTCCAGAGGTGCAACCCATGAATTTTTGTGATGTGCGTGGTGACTTGTGCAAGCTTGCAAAGTGAGGCACCCGGTAAATCTGTTTTCAGGGACTTAGTAGTTTTCACTAAGTCTGGGATTATTTAGTTCATGATGCCATATGTTCAGCTTGTTTCCTAGTGATCCGCGCCTCTTTTGAGGATAATCAGTAAAGGATTTTTGTTAATATTGTTATGCTCTATCCATCCATGTCTTTGCTTGCAATTATGGAGCACCCTAGCTTGAGTCAATCGAGCTCTACTTTTGCTTCATGGTGAATCTGGGCAGATCGTCAACTCGTTTGCGATTTTGCCGATGCTATTGTAGTTGATCCGTGCATGATATGCCATTGTTGTTTCCATGTCTAGCTAGCATTTTGTTCCTTCTTAATGGATGTATGCTTTCCTTGCCATGACTTGCACCGTAGTTAGTGCATCGAGCTCGTTTACGTGCCTTCGTGAGTTATATTTCAGCATGTCTCAGTTTTCACTAAGTCTGAAAACTGATTGTGTTTTAGCTATGTTCGTGTGCCCGTTAGTATATTTTGTGAACCCTTTTGGCCCCAGGTCACTTTGGGTCCTTTGTTAAGATTGTTGGGTAGCTCCATGACATGTTCTTACTTGTCTTAATCAGGTCATGTTTCATGTTGTTTTGCTGCTCCGAAGAGGGCTTCGTGATCTGAAATTTCAGGCAAGTGTTGATTTCACTGTCTGAAATCAGCTTTGCATTTGCGTTTTTTCCATGCTTGTTTGAACCTCCTAAGGGATGAATTGGCCGTAGCTCAGTGCTAGACTTTTGTTAAGAATCTTGTGTGCATCCCTGCCATGTATTTTCTTGTCATGTTTGGTGGCTGTAGCATGTTCATTTCATTGCATTTAGATGCCTACTTGCTGTAAATCGCAGACCGGTGTCAATTTTGAATCGCTTGCCATTTCCAAACCGTAACTCCGATTCCGGCGTTCTTTACATCGTTTTCAAGCGATTTTATCTCATCTTTCCAGTGGCACCCTTGGAATTCCAAGTTGAGGCCAGGTTCATGCATTTCCTGTCATATCTTGCATTTTGCATCCTGCATCGCATCCCGCATAGCATATCATCATTGCATCGTATCGCTTGATCCTTGCACGTGGTTGATTGTATCCTTGTTGCTTGTTTGTCTTGTTTGGGTAGAGCCGGGAGATGAGTTTGCTAACGAGGAGCCCGTTGAGTTTGCTTTTGAGGATCCAGTAAACTCTGACAACTGTGTAGGCAAGATGATCATACCCTCGAAATCACTACTATCTTTGCTATGCTAGTTTGCTCGCTCTTTTGCTATGCCAATGCTACGATGCCTACCTTTTGCTTGTTAGCCTCCCAAATTTCCATGTCAAGCCTCTAACCCACCATTGTCCTAGCAAACCGTTGATTGGCTATGTTACCGCTTTGCTCAGCCCCTCTTATAGCGTTGCTAGTTGCAGGTGAAGATTGGAGGCCGTTCCTTGTTGGAACATTTTTTATTTACTTGTTGGGATATCATTATATTGCCATGTTATCTTAATGCACCTATATACTTTCGTAAAGGATGGAAGGCTCGGCCTCTTGCCTAGTGTTTTGTTCCACTCTTGCCGCCCTAGTTTCCGTCATATCGGTGTTATGTTCCCGGATTATTGCGTTCCTTATGTGGCTGGGTTATAATGGGAACCCCTTGGCTGTCCGCCTTGAATAAAACTCCTCCAGCAGTGCCCAACCTTGGTTTTTACCATTTTCCACCTAGCCTTTCCCTTGGGTTTCGCGGACTCAAGGGTCATCTTATTTTACCCCCCCCCCCCCGGGCCAGTGCTCCTCTGAGTGTTGGTCCAACCTAGAGCACCGTGCGGGGCCGTCCCTCGGCAACTTGGGTTACGTTGGCTCCCGTGTGCTTAGCTTATCCGGTGTGCCCTGAGAACGAGATATGTGCAGCTCCTATCGGGATTTGTCGGCACAGCGGGTGGTGTTGCTGGACTTGTTTTACCATTGTCGGAGTTGTCTTGAATTACCGAGATACCGAGTCTGATTGGAACGTCTTGGGAGGTCTATTCCTTTGTTGACCGTGAGAGCTTGTCATGGGCTAAGTTGGGACTCCCCTGCAAGGATTGAACTTTCGAAAGCCATGCCCGCGGTTATGGGCAGACGGGAATTTGTTAATGTCCGGTTGTAGATAACTTGAACCTTAATTAATTAAAATGAATCAACTGAGTGTGTTACCGTGATGGCCTCTTCTCGGCGGAGTCCGGGAAGTGGACACGGTGTTGGAGTAATGTTTGCGCAGGTTGCTCTCTAGTTTCTCGCTCGTGCTTTGCCTCCTCTTCTCGCTCTCTTTTGCGAATAAGATAGCCACCATATATGCTAGTCGCTTGCTGCAGCTCCACATATATATTTGCCTTACCCTTCCTATAAGCTTAAATAGTCTTGATCGCGAGGGTGCGAGATTGCTGAGTCCCTGTGGCTCACAGATACTATAACTCCAGATGCAGGTCCAGGTGATTCCGCTCCACGTGACGAGTACGAGCTCAAGTGTGAGTTCGACGAAGACTCTCAGCGTTACTATGTGTCTTTTCCTGAAGATCAGTAGTGGTGCCTAGTTGGGGTTTGATTCGGGGCCTTGTCGCATGTTGGGTTCTTTTCTATTTTGGCGCCGTAGTCGGGCCATGAGTGTTTGAATGATGGATGTTATTTATGTACTTTGATGTGACGTGGCGAGTGTAAGCCAACTATGTTCCTCCCCCTTTTATTATATATTGCATGGGGTGTTGTGATGATTGCCTAACTTGCGACATTGCTTTCAATGCGGTTATGTCCCTAAGTCGTGCCTCGACACGTGGGAGCTATAGCCGCATCGAGGGCGTTACAAGTTGGTAATCAGAGCCTTCCCCGACCTTAGGAGCCCCATTGCTTGATCGTTCTTAGCGGCCGAGTTGTGTCTAGAAAAATGTTTTGAGTCATTTAGGAATTATATATCGGAGAGTTTAGGAATTCTTTTTACTTCCCAGTCTCCTCATCGCTCTGGTAAGGCATCCTGACATAGAGTTTTGACTCTTCTCTTCTCAAATTTCACTAAAAAAAATTTAGGATCACGCGAGTATCTTGGAATCGTTCCGATGGCTTATGATGAGAACATTGTCTTGGTGCCTCCTGTCAGGGGTTTAGTGGAAGTGTCCCGGGGAGTTGAGCTCTGAGGTGTTGTCATCATAATTTTATCGTTACAGTTCTGGAATACCTGAGTTTAGTACGCCGACATCGAAAATCTCTTTTATGCAGTTCGTTGGTGAGATAACCTCGACGCCACCCAGTACTGGGGCGGGAGTTCGGGAGTATCGCCATAACTTGTATAACGGATGCTTTTCGAAGGTTGAGGTAGATGGTTTCCGAAGTTTTCTTGGTTATGTGTTGAAGGATGGATACAGCTGGATGTAGGATTTGCTAGTTTGGGTGAGATATTATGATTCCCCTGTATCCCCAACACCTGATTGCATAACCAGAAAGGTTCGGAAGTTTCATAGGTGGGAATTCTAGTAGCTCTAGTTCTTCTTCCACGGATATTGGTTTGAGATTGGGATTCCTTACCGATTATTCATTCTTGATCTGTACCTTGTTGATTTATTTCTCTACCTTAATTCTACGTGGCTTCGCAATTAGGGATATGTGACCACTTCAAGAGGAATGCATTCGTTCATTTTGTTCGGATGTGAAGACTTTATGTTGCAATTTTCATTCCGTTGGATTCAGCTTCAATATTTGTCTATCAATGTGCTAATGGTGGTCACCCTCTTCAGGATGGCTCCTCCAACGCGCACGACTCCGAATCCTGATCCGCCACCACCCCCACCTCCTCCGGAGGCATGGCAAGCTGTGATGGCTGCAACCAATGCAAACACACAGTTGATCATGCAAATTCTTCAAGAGCGCAATCAAGGCAGTCAAGGGAATCAAGGCAGCAATCAGAGTCACTTTGCTACACTCAACCAGTTCCTTTCTAACGAGCCAAAGACTTTCAGCAATTGTGTTGAGGCAACCGATGCTGACGATTGGCTTGTGGATCTGTGTAAGCATTTCGAGTGCAGTAACGTCAGACCTGAGGACTTTGTCAAGTTCGCTTCCTTCCAGCTCAAAGATCAAGCTGCAGAATGGTTCCAGCAGTACAAGGACTCCAGAGGTGGACGTGTTATCACTTGGGATGATTTCTGTCGAGATTTCCGAGCTCATCATATTCCGCAGAGCGTGGTTGAAAGCAAGCGTGAGGAATTCCACAATCTGAAGCAAGGCTCTTTGTCTATCTATGACTACAACAAGTTGTTCCAGAAGCTCACCCGCTTTGCCAAGCAGGACGTGCCTGATGAGAAGAGCATGATATACCAGTTCAGGGGTGGTCTCAGAGAAGATATCCAGCTCGCTCTTGTCCTCTTCGAGCCCTTGAGATACGATGAGTTCTACAACATGGCACTGAAGCAAGAGGCTGCTCAGTTGAGGTGTGATGCTTCCAGGAAGCGAGTCAGAGATGTTACTCCTTCTTCCTCTACCCAAGTGGCCAAGCAGCAGAAGTTCTGGCTTCCTCCTCCTCCGTTCCGTCAGCCGTATCAGCAGAAGAGCAAAGATGGCAGTGGTTCTTCCCACCCACCCAACCCTGGCTTTCAGAACAAGACTTCGTCTCAAGCTCCAAGATCGAGTGCTCCGTATCACCGTCCGCTTTCAGAGGTCACGTGCAACAAGTGCCAACAGAAGGGTCACTATGCCAACAAGTGTTTCAACCAGAGGCATCTTCCTCCTCCTCCTGTCAGATCGGCAAGTACAGCTGTGGTCAAGCATAACCCCAAGCATGCCAAGGTGAATTTGATGAATGCAGCTCAGGCAGAGGACTCGTCAGATGTGATCATGGGTAACTTTCCAGTTAACTCTTTTCCAGCAAAAGTTCTTTTTGACACTGGTGCATCGCATTGTTTCATGTCAAGATCATTTGTTTCCAAGCATGACTTCGTTTCACAAATGTTGGGTAAACCTATGGGAGTGGTTTCTCCGGCTAAGTCTATGAGGGCTACTTCAATAGTTCCGGATGTTTCTATCATGATGGGTGATTTCAAGTTTCTGGCTTCTCCAATGGTTCTTGGTAACTCGGATATTGATCTTATTCTCGGGATGGATTGGCTTTCTAAGCACAAGGCTCAGCTTGATTGTGCAGCCAGGCAGATTCAATTGACTCATTCGTCTGAGGATGTAATTGTCTTTGCCGCTCGTGATGATACCATTCGTCTGTTTTCCCTCAATGAGAAGGGTGAATTGGACGCCATCTCGCAAATTCCAGTCGTTTGCGAATATCAAGACGTCTTTCCAGAAGAGCTCCCAGGAATGCCTCCGCACCGGCCAGTTGAATTCGTTATTGAACTTGAGCCCGGCACGGAACCTGTGTGCAAGCGTCCTTACAAGCTCGGACCTGAAGAGTTGAAAGAGCTGAAGAAGCAACTCGATGAGCAAGAAAGAATGGGTCTTATCCGGCCTAGTTCTTCTCCGTGGAGTTGTGGTGTTCATTTTGTGAAGAAGAAGGATGGAACAGACCGACTTTGTGTTGATTACCGTCCAGTGAACAAGAAGACCATCAAGAACAAATACCCTCTTCCCAACATCAATGAGCTGTTCGAACAACTCAAAGGTGCCCAAGTATTCTCCAAGCTTGATCTCCGTATGGGTTATCACCAGATTCGCATTCGTGAAGAAGATATTCCCAAGACAGCATTCAGAACAAGCTTTGGTTCATATGAATACACTGTCATGTCTTTTGGCCTCGCCAACGCTCCTCCGACGTTCTCTCGCATGATGAACTTCATCTTCAACGCCTACACCAATGACTTCGTTTTGGTCTATCTCGACGACATTCTGGTTTTCTCGAGGAACAAGGAAGATCATGCCAAGCACTTGCGTTTGGTTCTTGATAAGCTCAGGGAACATCAGTTCTACGCCAAGTTCTCCAAGTGTGAATTTTGGCTCGATGAGGTTCTTTATCTTGGTCATATCATCTCTGCCAAGGGCATTGCCGTGAATCCTGAGAAGGTGTCCGCAATTGTGAATTGGGGACCTCCTTAGAATGTGAAGCAACTCCGCAGTTTTCTCGGTCTCGCAAGCTATTGCCGAAGATTCGTTGAAAACTTTTCCAAGATCGCGAAGCCTCTCTCTAACCTTCTCCAGAAGCACGTCAAGTACGTTTGGTCTCCGGAGTGTGATATTGCTATCAACACTTTGAAAGAGAAGTTGATCACTGCTCCAGTTCTGACTCCGCCTGATGAATCCAAACCGTACGAGGTCTTTTGTGATGCCTCTATCCAAGGTCTTGGCGCAGTATTGATGCAAGAGAAGAAAGTTGTTGCTTATACATCTCGCCAGTTGAAGCCTAATGAGAAGAACTACCCCACTCATGATCTCGAGTTGGCGGCACTTGTGCATGCTCTTTTGACTTGGAGACATCTTCTATTGGGAAGAAAAGTGGACATTTTCACTGATCACAAGAGTCTCAAGTACATCTTCACTCAGCCTAATCTCAACCTCAGGCAAACTCGATGGGTCGAAATGATTCAAGAGTATAATCCGAGTATCGAGTACACTCCAGGCAAGGCCAATGTGATTGCTGACGCTTTGAGCAGGAAGGCTTACTGCAACAGTTTGATTCTTAAGCCTTATCAACCCGAGCTTTGTGAAGCTTTCCACAAACTTAATCTGCAAGTTGTTCCTCAAGGTTTCCTCGCCAACCTTCAAGTCTCTCCTACCTTAGAAGACCAGATTCGCCAAGCCCAGCTTCTTGATGCTATGGTGAAAAAGGTGAAGATTGGGATTGCCAAGAGGCAGTCCAAGTACAAGTGCTACCACCTTGATGACAAGGACACTCTTTTCTTCGAGGATCGTATTGTTGTGCCCAAAGGTGAACTTCGTAAAGTGATCATGAACGAGGCTCACAATTCTCTCCTCTCCATCCACCCTGGGAGCATGAAGATGTATCAGGACCTTAAGCAAGCTTATTGGTGGACTCGAATGAAGCGCGAGATCGCTCAATTCGTGAATGAATGTGATGTCTACAGAAGAGTGAAGGCAGAACACCAAAGGCCAGCTAGTCTCCTCCAACCTCTTGCCATTCCAGAATGGAAGTTTGACCACATTGAAATGGACTTCATGACTGGGTTTCCAAAGTCCAAGCGTGGCAATGATGCTATATTCGTTGTCATCGACAAGCTCACCAAAGTGGCTCACTTTCTGCCTATCAAAGAGCCGATCACTGCAGCTCAATTGGCGGAACTCTATACCTCTCGAATTGTCTCTCTGCACGGTATTCCTCAAGTGATATCTTCAGACCGTGGCAGCATCTTTACCTCCAAGTTTTGGGATTCTTTTCAGAAGGCCATGGGCACTAACATCCGCTTCAGCACTGCTTTCCATCCTCAAACAAGCAGTCAAGTCGAGCGTGTCAACCAGATTCTTGAAGATATGCTCAGGGCTTGTGTGATCTCCTTCGGCATGAAGTGGGAGGATTGTCTTCCTTATGCTGAATTCTCCTACAACAATAGTTTTCAAGCAAGTTCGGGCAAGGCCCCATTTGAAATTCTGTATGGTAGGAAGTGTCGTACCCCTCTCAACTGGTCTGAAACCGGTGAACGTCAGCTTTTGGGTAATGACTTAATCACAGAAGCAGAAGAAATGTGCAAAGTCATTCGTGATAACCTCAAAGCAGCCCAATCCCGCCAGAAGAGCTACTATGATAATAAGCACCGTGATTTGGCTTTCGAGATCGGAGATCTTGTTTACCTCCGTGTCTCTCCTATGAAAGGTACTCGTCGCTTTGGTATCAAAGGGAAGCTTGCCCCTAGATACGTGGGACCTTTCAAGATTGTCAGCAAGAGAGGCGACCTCACCTATCAACTCGAGCTTCCTTCAAACTTTGCAAATGTTCATGACGTGTTCCATGTCTCTCAGCTTCGAAAGTGCTTCAAGACTCCTGACCGCACCGTCAACTTCGAGGACATTGAGCTCCAAGAAGATCTCTCTTATCATGAGCACCCAGTTGCTATTCTTGAAGAGACTGAACGCAAGACTCGCAACAAGTCAATCAAATTTCTCAAAGTCAAGTGATCTCACCATTCCGACCGTGAAGCTACCTGGGAACGCGAGGATCACCTCCGTTCTGAGTACCCGGAGTTCTTCAGTCCTAGATCTCGAGACGAGATCTTTTCGTAGTGGTGGAGTGTTGTAACACCCCGGATGTAACTTTCCCAATTTGTACTCCAACTCTTGCCGTTTCCGGCGTTAAGTTATATTTATTTCTCGGGTTCAGGTCTTTGTCTCCGTGTGTTGTTTTCGTTTTCATGCATCTCATATCATGTCATCATGTGCATTGCATTTGCATACGTGTTCATCTCATGCATTCGAGCATTTTCCCCATTGTCCGTTTTGCATCCCGGCGCTTCGTTCTCCTCCGGTGGTCATTTCTAGCTTTCTTTCGTGTGTGGGGATTAAACATTTCCATATTGGACCGAGACTTGCCAAGCGGCCTTGGTTTACTACCGGTAGACCGCCTGTCAAGTTTGTATCATTTGGACTTCGTTTGATACTCCAACGGTTAACCGAGGGACCGAAAAAGCCTCGTGTGTGTTGCAGCCCAACACCCCTCCAATTTGGCCCAAATCCCACCAAACTCTGCTCCATGTCCTAGAGCGTTCGATCACGATCACGTGGCCGAAAACCGCACCTCATTTGGACTCTCCTAGCTCCACTTATGCCTATAAATAGACCCCCCCCCCGAAATTCGGATCTCTCCCCTCTCCGAAACCCTAGATCCATTCCCCATGCTGCCGCCGAACAAAATTTGCCGGGCTGGACGTGTCCGACCCGACCTCCGCCGCCGCCCGCAGCCAGTGGCGAGCCGCCACGTGGCCGCCGCGTCCCTCACCCGCCGCCGGCCTGGGAGGCCCAGGAGGGGCCCCCACGAGCCCATCCACGCGCCGCCGCCCTTAGCTGCCATCCCCGCCGCCTCTTCCAACTCCAGCGGCCGGAGCCGCCATCGCCGCCGCCCGGCTCCCGACGCCGCCCTTCGCCGCCCTCGTCGTCGGGCCGCCGCAGCCGCCGTCGCCGCCCCAAGCCGCCGCAGAGCTCGCCGGCATCGCCTGGCCCGGAGCCGGCCTCGGCTCCGGCCACCGAGGCCCCCGGCGCCGCCGCCCCGGCTACCGGACGTCGCCCCCGCCGGCCGCCGTCCTCGTCTTCGCCGGAGTCGCCTCGGGAGGCGCGCCCCGACCCGGTTGCTACAGTGATCCGAAACCCTAGATCCAGATCTGGGTAGTTTTTTTTCACTAAGTCCTCAGAATTTTAGTCCAAGTGTCCCTGTTCGAGGCTCCGTAACTTTGCATCCGTTGCTCCGATTTGGGCATATAGCATATCAAAATGTTCGGCTCGACGAGTACATCATTTCATTCCATTGCATCATTTTCATTTGAGGTCATCTTGATGCCCGTAATGCTGTTGGAAGGAGGCTTCGTGAGTTAATTGTCAGATCTGCTAGTTCATCTTTGACTTTTGTCATTTTTGCCATGTTTGTTGTGTGCATGATATGCCTGTGAGTCCTTCATATGTTTTGTTAAGGATTTTGTCTTCTTTCCAGAGGTGCAACCCATGCATTTTTGTGATGTGTGTGGTGACTTGTGCAAGCTTGCAAAGTGAGGCACCCGGTAAATCTGTTTTTAGGGACTTAGTAGTTTTCACTAAGTCTGGGATTATTTAGTTCATGATGCCATATGTTCAGCTTGTTTCCTAGTGATCCGTGCCTCTTTTGAGGATAATCAGTAAAGGAGTTTTGTTAATATTGTTATGCTCTATCCATCCATGTCTTTACTTGCAATTATGGAGCACCCTAGCTTGAGTCAATCGAGCTCTACGTTTGCTTCGTGGTGAATTTGGGAAGATCGTCAACTCGTTTGCGATTTTGCCGATGCTATTGTAGTTGATCCGTGCATGCTATGCCATTGTTCTTGCCATGTCTAGCTAGCATTTTGCGCCTTCTTAATGGATGTATGCTTGCCTTGCCATGACTTGCACCGTAGTGAGTGCATCGAGCTCGTTTACGTGCCTTCGTGAGTTATATTTCAGCATGTCTCAGTTTTCACCAAGTCTGAAAACTGATTGTGTTTTAGCTATGTTCGTGTGCCCGTTAGTATATTTTGTGAACCCTTTTGGCCCTAGGTCACTTTGGGTCCTTTGTTAAGCTTGTTGGGTAGCTCCATGCCATGTTCTTACTTGTCTTAATCAGGTCATGTTTCATGTTGTTTTGCTGCTCCGAAGAGGGCTTCGTGATCTGAAATTTCAGACAAGTGTTGATTTCACTGTCTGAAATCAGCTTTGCATTTGCGTTTTTGCCATGCTTGTTTGAACCTCCTACGGGATGAATTGGCTGTAGCTCAGTGCTAGACTTTTGTTAAGCATCTTGTGTGCATCCCTGCCATGTATTTTCTTGTCATGTTTGGTGGCTGTAGCATGTTCATTTCATTGCATTTAGATGCCTACTTGCTGTAAATCGCAGACCGGTGTCAATTTTGAATCGCTTGCCATTTCCAAACCGTAACTCCGATTCCGGCGTTCTTTACATCGTTTTCAAGCGATTTCATCTCATATTTCCAGTGGCACCCTTGGAATTCCAAGTTGAGGCCAGGTTCATGCATTTCCTGTCATATCTTGCATTTTGCATCCCGCATCGCATCCCGCATAGCATATCATCATTGCATCGTATCGCTTGATCCTTGCACGTGGTTGATTGTATCCTTGTTGCTTGTTTGTCTTGTTTGGGTAGAGCCGGGAGATGAGTTCGCTAACGAGGAGCCCGTTGAGTTTGCTTTTGAGGATCCAGTCAACTTTGACAACTGTGCAGGCAAGATGATCATACCCTCGAAATCACTACTATCTTTGCTATGCTAGTTTGCTCGCTCTTTTGCTATGCCAATGCTACGATGCCTACCTTTTGCTTGTCAGCCTCCCAAATTGCCATGTCAAGCCTCTAACCCACCATTGTCCTAGCAAACCGTTGATTGGCTATGTTACCGCTTTGCTCAGCCCCTCTTATAGCGTTGCTAGTTGCAGGTGAAGATTGGAGGCCGTTCCTTGTTGGAACATTTTTTATTTACTTGTTGGGATATCATTATATTGCCATGTTATCTTAATGCATCTATATACTTTCGTAAAGGATGGAAGGCTCGGCCTCTCGCCTAGTGTTTTGTTCCACTCTTGCCGCCCTAGTTTCCGTCATATCGGTGTTATGTTCCCGGATTATTGCGTTCCTTACGCGGTTGGGTTATAATGGGAACCCCTTGGCTGTCCGCCTCGAATAAAACTCCTCCAGCAGTGCCCAACCTTGGTTTTTACCATTTGCCACCTAGCCTTTCCCTTGGGTTTCGCGGACTCAAGGGTCATCTTATTTTACCCCCCCCCCCCGGGGCCAGTGCTCCTCTGAGTGTTGGTCCAACCTAGAGCACCGTGCGGGGCCGTCCCTCGCAACTTGGGTTACGTTGGCTCCCGTACGCTTAGCTTATCCGGTGTGCCCTGAGAACGAGATATGTGCAGCTCCTATCGGGATTTGTCGGCACAGCGGGTGGTGTTGCTGGACTTGTTTTACCATTGTCGGAGTTGTCTTGAATTACCGAGATACCGAGTCTGATCGGAACGTCTTGGGAGGAGGTCTATTCCTTCGTTAACTGTGAGAGCTTGTCATGGGCTAAGTTGGGACTCCCCTGCAGGGATTGAACTTTCGAAAGCCGTGCCCGCGGTTATGGCCAGATGGGAATTTGTTAATGTCCGGTTGTAGATAAATTGAACCTTAATTAATTAAAATGAATCAACTGAGTGTGTTACCGTGATGGCCTCTTCTCGGCGGAGTCCGGGAAGTGGACACGGTGTTGGAGTAATGTTTGCGCAGGTTGCTCTCTAGTTTCTCGCTCGTGCTTTGCCTCCTCTTCTCGCTCTCTTTTGCGAATAAGATAGCCACCATATATGCTAGTCGCTTGCTGCAGCTCCACATATATATTTGCCTTACCCTTCCTATAAGCTTAAATAGTCTTGATCGCGAGGGTGCGAGATTGCTGAGTCCCTGTGGCTCACAGATACTATAACTCGAGATGCAGGTCCAGGTGATTCCGCTCCAGGTGACGAGTACGAGCTCAAGTGGGAGTTCGACGAAGACTCTCAGCATTACTATGTGTCTTTTCCTGATGATCAATAGTGGTGCCTAGTTGGGGTTTGATTCGGGGCCTTGTCGCATGTTGGGTTCTTTTCTATTTTGGCGCCGTAGTCGGGCCATGAGTGTTTGAATGATGGATGTTATTTATGTACTTTGATGTGATGTGGCGATTGTAAGCCAACTATGTTCCTCCCCCTTTTATTATATATTGCATGGGGTGTTGTGATGATTGCCTAACTTGCGACATTGCTTTCAATGCGGTTATGTCTCTAAGTCGTGCCTCGACACGTGGGAGCTATAGCCGCATCGAGGGCGTTACAAATTATTAGAGGAATTACTAGAAAACGGCCTAGAATTAACGTTTCCTCTATACGCGTTGTTACCAAAATTGTTCCTACCAAAAAAATTCACATCCATAGATTCAGTATTATTCTCAATCAAAGTGGAGAAAGGCATATCACTAGGATCATAAGAAACACTTTTATTAGCAAACAATTTCATAAGTTCATCCGTCTTTCCACTCAAAACATTAATCTCTTCAATAGAATGAACTTTTTTACTAGTGGATCTTTCGGTGTTCCATTGAGAATAATTAACCATAATATTGTCTAGGAGCTTAGTATCTTCTCCTAAAGTGATTTCCATAAAAGTGCCTCCCACGGCTGAATCTAAAAGATTTCTAGAATCAAAATTCAATCCGGCATAAAAAAATTGTATAATCATCCACAAATTCAAATTGTAAAATTGCCGGAGTGGATCTTTCTCCTAGAGGGAAATTACGTATCATTAATTTCATCCTCTCCCAAGCTTGTACAACATGCTCATGATCAAGTTGCTTAAAATTCATAATATCGTTCCTAAGAGAGATGATCTTAGTGGGAGGAAAATAGTTAGAGATAAAAGCATCTTTTCACTTATTCCATGAATCAATACTATTTTTAGGCAAAGAAGAGAATCAAGTTTTAGCACGATCTCTAAGCGAAAATGAAAATAGCTTCAATTTAACAATGTCATTATCCACATCTTTCTTCTTTTGGATATCACACAAATCAACAAAGTTGTTTAGATGGGTAGCGGCATCTTCACTAGGAAGGCTAGAAAATTGATCTTTCATAACAAGATTCAACAAAGCGGTATTGATTTCACAAGATTCAGCATCGGTAGTAGGAGCAATCGGAGTGCTAATAAAATCATTGTTGTTCATACTGGAAAAGTCACACAATTTAGTATTATCTTGAGCCATCGTGACAAACAATCAATCCAACACACGAGCACACACAAAGCAAGCAAAAAGAGACGAACGAAAAAGGGGCTAAGAAAAGGCAAAGGTTTTTGAAAAAAATTAGAAGTGGGGAGAGGAAAACGAGAGACAAATGTCAAATAATGTAATGCGAGGGAGAAGAGTTTATGATGGGTACTTGGTATGTCTTGACTTGGCGTAGATCTCCCCGGCAACGGTGCCAGAAATCCTTCTTGCTACCTCTTGAGCATGCATTGGTTTTCCCTTGAAGAGGAAAGCGTGATGCAGCAAAGTAGTGTAAGTATTTCCCTCAGTTTTTGAGAACCAAGGTATCAATCTAGTAGGAGACAACGCACAAGTCACCTAGTACCTGCACAAACAATAAAGAACCTTGCAACCAACGCGATAAAGGGGTTGTTAATCCCTTCAGGGTCACTCGCAAAAGTGAGATCTAATAAAGATAGTAAGGTAAATATTTTTGTTAATTTGTTGTATAGATTGGAAAGTAAAGATTGCAAAATAGTAAACGAGATGCAATGTAAACAAAATAGATGCAATATAATAAGAAAGAGACACGGGGGCCATAGGTTTCACTAGTGGCTTCTCTCAAGATAGCATGTATTACGGTGGGTGAACAAACTACTGCCGAGCAATTGATAGAAAAGCACATGGTTATGAAGATATCTAAGGCAACGATCATGAATATAGGTATCACGTCCATGTCAAGTAGATCGAAACGATTCTGCATCTACTACTATTACTCCACACATCGACCGCTATCCAGCATGCATCTAGAGTATTAAGTTCATAAGAACGGAGTAACGCTTTAAGCAAGATGACATGATGTAGAGGGATAAACTAAAGCAATATGATGTAAACCCCATATTTTTATCCTCGATGGCAACAATACAATACATGCCTTGCTGCCACTACTGTCACTAGGAAAGGACACCACAAGATTGAACCCAAAGCTAAGCACTTCTCCCATTGCAAGAAATATCAATCTAGTAGGCCAAACTAAACCGATAATTCGAAGAGACTTGCAAAGATATCAAATCATGCATATAAGAATTCAGAGAAGAACCAAATAATATTCATAGATAATCAAGTTCATAAATCCACAATTCATCGGATCTCGGCAAACACTCCGCAAAAGAGTATTACATTGAATAGATCTCCAAGAACATTGAGGAGAACTTTGTATTGAGAATCAAAGAGAGAGAAGAAGCCATCTAGATAATAACTATGGACCCGAAGGTCTGTGGTAAACTACTCACGCTCCATCGGAGAGGCTATGGTGTTGATGTAGAAGCCCTCCGTGATTCATTCCCCCTCCGGCAGATCGCCGGAAAAGGCCCCAAGATGGGATCTCACGGGTACAGAAGGTTGCGGCGGTGGAAAAGTGGTTTCGTGGCTCTCCCTCATTGATCTAGGGTATAAGAGTATATATATATGCAAAAGAAGTACGTCGGTGGAGCTACGAGGGGCCCATGAAGGTGGGGGCGTGCCTACCCCCCTGGGCGTGCCATCCTGCCTCGTGGCCACCTCGTGGCGTTCCAGACTTTAACTCTAAGTCTTCTGGTTTGCTTTCGGTCCAAGAAAGATCATCATGAAGGTTTCATTCCGTTTGGACTCCGTTTGGTATTCCTTTTCTGTGAAACTCTAAAATAGGCAAAAACAGAAACTGGTACTGGGCCTCCGGTTAATAGGTTAGTCCCAAAAATAATATAAAAGAGCATATTAAAGTCCATTAAACATCCAAAACAGATAATATAATAGCATGGAACAATCAAAAATTATAGATATGTTGGAGACGTATCACGCGTCATCTTCCTCGCCTTCTTCATCTTCGATGACGCCACCGACCGTGGCGCCTAAGAACAAGAAGTCTGGCCCTTCAGCCCATCCGTCCACCTCAAAGGCTCTACCGCCCACGACCTCTAGTGCCTCGGAGGAGGCAGGGGTGAGAAAGGATGTGAACGCTACTAGGGGCGTGGTTGGGGCAGGTGGCGCAACCGCACTCCCCCTACGGCCGACGCGGGGCTGAAGATGCCAGAAGAGAATAGCATCAACAGTGTCTCGACGGTCAAGCTCTACAAGGTATGGGCGAGGGGGTCACTACGTCTGCACCCCCTCCTCTTACCGGCGAGCACAGCCATAGCAACGGTGCTTGATCTGGGGCGAGCCATCGCCCTCCGGTCGCCCCCACCATGGGGGCGGCCGCGCGGATGCGCCTCCTCCCAGACGAGCCAACAAAGCCGATGCGCTCAACGGAGCCGCTGATCTTTGAGCACCACTGTCAGGTGACCTCGCTGCCTCGGTGGTCATCCCACGACAGCGTGGGCATGGCGCGGTCGACATCATCAACATCCATGCCAAGCACGGCTACGGAGACCATAGCGCGAGCTCAGCTACTTTTGAGGTTCCCGCCAGCAGCCGAGCAGATGGATGAATGGTGTGCCACCATCCAAAGCCTGCTCGGTTTTGCCGAAGCTGGGGGCTCGCGACAAGCTTGCCCGTCGTGACTTCTCCAAGCGACAGCCACTGCCCGTACTGCTGGCCGTACGGAGGGGGTCGTCCCCATGGTTCAGTCCCCGCCACGGCAGCCGGCGCGGGAACAGCAGAATCAAGACCCCGACGACGTCTCGATGGTCTCTTCCGACCCTCGAGCACGTCCAGACCAACGCCAAACCCTGGAAGACAGGCGGCGGGGAGACACGTGCGTCGTCGATGAGCGGCGCCGCAACGACCCCCGCCAGACCGACGGGTGCGACGGCCTCAACGTCGACGTGCCTGCGCTCGGTGTTGCCGGGTGCCTACCTTTCGAGGTCGGATGACTTGCCTTTACACGTGAGATGCGGTAAGTCCGTTGGACGTCTGTTCGCACATTCAAGCTAGAGGTACCTGAGAAGTACGACGGGAGGCTGAACCCGGTAGAGTTCCTGAGCATCTACACCATCGTTGTTCAGGCTGCCGGGGGAAGAGATGAGAAGGTGTTTGCCAACTACTTCCCTTTGGCCCTCAAGTCCAATGTCAGGTCTTGGCTAATGCACCTACCGGAGAACTCCATTTCGTCATGGGCAGACCTATGCCACGAGTTCATCGGTGCCTTCATCCATGGGCGCCAAGAGCCCGGCAGGCCCAGCAACCTGCAGCTTCTCCAGCAGAAGGAAGGAGAAACCCTTCGTAAGTATTTACAGAGATTCAGCAAAGTTCATAGAAATATTCCAAATATCCATCTGGCAGCTGTTATAGCAGCCTTCTAGTCCAATGTGCGCAACCGTCACATTCGTTCTAAGATGAATGTGCGGTCGCCCAAGACTGTGAAGGAGCTATACACACTGGTGGACAAGTGTGCTCGAATGGAGGAAGGAAGGAAGTTGTGTGGAGAGGAGGATTGTGTCAATGTTGATTCAGAGGAAGAAGATCGATCAACCAATCAGAGAAAGGGCAAGAAGTGTAGTAAGAAGCCAAGAGATAAGGCAGTGATGACTGTGAAAGGTTCAGGCATGCCTAGTACTGGCAAGAAAGCCAAGGTTCATGCGCTGCCTGCTGGGAAGCCGTTGCCGTGGAAAAAGTTGGGAAAGGTGATGGGCCATACTGCAAGATCCACCGGACCAAAGGCCACGACCTTCAGGAGTGTTATTAGGTTGAGCAACTTATCAAGAAATAGAGAGCAGAGTATGACAAGCGTGATAAGGAAAAAGGTCAGAATGCTGCTGGCGGTAAGGGCCGAGGCAGTGAAGCAAACTGCCCCGGCAAGCCCGTTTAGAACCAAGGAAAACCCACCAGGGGCCAAGAGAAGGAAATTTGTGGTGACGTGAGTGATGAAGGGAATGAAAAGGAAACCAGTGAGCAGGAATTTCAGAAGGCCACTGACGCCCTATGCATTGACGGAGGTGCATCCTTGCACACCTCTCATTGCCAACTCAAGCGATGGGCACGAGAGTTCAATGCTATGGAACCAGCACCAGAGGCCCAGAAATTGCTCAAGTGGTCCCGCACGCCCATCATCTTTAATGAGGAGGATCACCCTGGCCGCACCACCGCGGTGGGGTGTTTTCCATTGTTGGTCTCCCCAGCAACCTCAAGGTCACAAAGATGCTAGTGGATGGCAGGGCCGGGTTGAATATGATTTCCTCGGCATTCATCAATAGGCTTCAGATAGGAGAAGAAGAACTAGAGGCCATCGGCACGTTTCAAGGAGTTAATCCCGGCAGGAGTCATCCTAAGGGAAAGATTACGTTGTCGGTGACGTTCGGGGGAGAACTGAACTATCGGACTGAGAATATTGTGTTTGACGTGGTTGATCTCCCCCTACCGTACAATGGGATTCTTGGACGACCAGCCCTGGCTAAGTTCATGGCAGCATCCCACTATGCTTATAACACTTTGAAGATGCCTAGGCCACTTGGAGTCATCACTATCCCATCAGATGAGAAGGATGCAATTATCTGCATGGACAAGATGTACCAAGATGCAGTCGCAGCAGAGGTTGCGGGAGCAGCAGCTCCCACCAAGGAAAGTAAAGGAAAGAAGAGGGACTGTAGAACCTCCGGCAAGGAGTCCGGGAAGTGTGCCCTCTCCGAGTGCACAGCACCCGTTGACGGCGTGCCGGAGTGTTCCAATAGCAAGAGGTCCAAGGTTACTGCACCCCAAGTGAAGAAGGTCCCGGCAGGGCTAGCCGGTGTTGATGGTACTTTCACTATCAGCGCCACCCTTGATGACAAATAGGAAAGCGCGCTCATTGTCTTCCTGTGGGCGAATATCGATGTGTTTGCCTGGCAACCATCTGATAACCCCGGTGCTCCCAGGGAGATAATTGAGCACCACCTTGATGTCTGCCCACATGCCCGACCCGTCAAGCAGAAAGTCCGGAAGCAGACCTTGGAGTGGCAGCAGTTCATTGCCGAAGAGATCAAGAAATTGGAGGCAGCTAGTTTGGTCAGAAGAGTAATGCATCCTACATGGTTAGCAAATCCAGTAGTGCTCCGGAAGGCTAATGGGAAGTGGAGGCTGTGTATTAATTTCACATATCTCAACCAGGCTTACCTGAAGGATCCATTTCCCTTGCCGCGCATCGACCAGATCGTGGATTCCACTTCGGTATGTGATTTGCTGTCCTTTCTGGATGCATACTCAGGATATCATCAGATCTTCATGTTGAAGGAATATGAAGAGAAGACGTCATTCATCACTCCGTGTGGTACGTACTGCTTTATCCGTATGCCGTTTTGATTGAAGAGTGTCGGGTCCACTTTTACAAGAGCAGTCCAGATTGGTTTTGAGCCACAGTTGCATAGAAATATAGAAGCCTATATGGATGACATCGTGGTCAAAACCAAAGATAAGGCCACCCTTATCCAGGATTTGAAAGAAACATTTTCTAATCTGCGCAAGATCAATCTGAAGCTCAATCTGGAGAAGTGTGTATTTGGTGTTCCCTCTGGCAAGCTACTTGGATTCTTCGTCTCCCATTGGGGAATCGAAGCCAACCCCAACAAGATCAAGGCCATTGAGCAGATCCAAGCGCCAAGGACAGTTATGGATGTGAGGCGCTTGACGGGATGCATTACCGCACTGAGCAGATTCATCTCCAAGTCTGCCGAGCGTGCCCTGCCGTTCTTCAAGGTTTTGAAGAAGGCAGGGCCTATGAAGTGAACCCCGGAAGCAGATGCAGCTTTGCAAGAGTTAAAATCCTACCTGTCATCCATACCCTCCTTGGTTGCGCCCAAACCCCAAGAACCACTATTGTTGTACTTGGCGGCAACCAACCAGGTGGTCAGTGCAGCCTTGGTAGCACAGTGAGAGGTAGATGAACCAGAAAGTGGTCAGATCATGGCAGGGTCAGAAAGAGATCAGGACAGCAGTGAGCACGGCAACGAAAACAACCCCAAGGACACGGCAAGGAAGAAAGTAGTGCAGCGCCCAGTGTACTTCGTCAGCTCCTTGTTATAGGGGGGCTAGATCGAGGTACTCTGGCCTGCAAAAGTTGATCTTTGGCCTTATCATGGCCTCAAGGAAAGTGTGCCACTACTTCCAAGCCCATGATATCACGGTTGTTACTCGTTTCCCATTGCAAAGGATACTCCGAAACCCTGAGGCAGCTGGCAGAATAGTGGAATGGGATTTGGAGTTATCTATCTTTGGTTTGAAGTTTGAGAGCACTTCAAGCATTCAGAGCAGGGCATTGGTAGAGTTTATTGCCAAATGGACGCCAACCCCTAATGAGAAAGTGACGGAAACAGCTCTCCCCGGCAAGGAATCACCCCAAGAATGGATTATGTATTTTTATGGTGCTTTTTCCCTACAAGGTGCAGGGGATGGCGTGCTTCTTGTCGCCCCCTCCGGGGAGCACTTGAAGTACGTCGTCCAGATGCACTTTGCCTGGGAAGAAGCCACCAACAATACAGCAAAGTATGAAGGGCTCCTTGCCGGGCTCAGGATTGCAGCAGAATTGGGAATTAATAAGTTAATCATTAGAGGAGATTCACAGCTCGTGGTAAGACAAGTCAACAAGGATTACCAAAGCCCATTGATGGAAGCATATATCAAGGAAGTAAGGAGATTGGAGGAGCACTTTGATGGGTTAAAAACAGAGCACATACCCCGTGCGGAAAACAACATAGCTGATCACCTGTCAAAGTGTGATGCGCATAAGCTTCCTGTGGAACCAAGAACTTTTGTTCTCCATCTCTATCAACCCTCCGTATCACCAGCCACAATGGCCCGAAAGAGGAGAAAGTTGGACTACGGTAAGCCTCTCCTGGCAGAGACCCTACCGGAAACAACTCCTCACAGCCTGCCGGACCACACCCTCTAGTTGGGCCTATGTATCCCATGAATGAGGTTGGTGCTCCCGCAGCTGAGGAGGTGCCTCTAGTCCTCGTTGCCGAGCCTCGGGCTCCAACTTGGGCAAGGCACATTGTCCACTTCCTCCAAACCGGAGAACTCCCTGGCAACCAAGATGAAGTTGAGAAAGTAGCCCGGAGGGCCAGTATGTATCAGTTTTGTCGATGACACTCTGTACAGAATGAGGCCCAATGGTGTGAAATTGAAGTGTGTTTGCCGGGAGGATGGAAAGGAACTGTTGGCTGAGATTAACAGAGGAATGTGCGGCTCACACATTGAACCAAGGGCATTAGTTAGGAAAGCATTCCGGCAAGGATTCTATTGGCCCACAGCCCTCCAAGATGATGTCGAGCTCGTCACGACATGTGAAGCCTGTCAGTTCCATTCCAAGAGAACACACCTGCCTGCCCAAGCCCTTCACACAATCCCTCTATCATGGCCATTTTCGGTCTGGGGGCTCGATATCCTCCATCCCTTCCCCCGAGCAATGGGGGGCTTTGAATTCTTGTTCGTTTCCATCGACAAGTTTACAAAGTGGCCGGAAGTGACTCCCGTGAGAAAGGTGGCTGCTCCGTCAGCTATCAAGTTCTTGAAAGAATTGGTGTGTCATTTCGGAGTTCCCGCAAGGATCATCATAGACAACGGCACCCAGTTCACGAGCCACACCTTCATGTAATACGTTCATGCCCTCGGATGCAAGGTCTCATTTGCTTCTGTGGCACACCCCGGAGCAATGGACAAGCTGAGAGGGCGAACGCTGAAGTGCTTCTTGGACTCAAGACAAGAACTTTCAATACACTGCAAAAGCACGGCAGGTGGTGGATTGAGGAGCTGCCGGTAGTTCTCTGGACCCTCAGAACGACACCTAACTGAGCTATCGGGCAGACTCCCTTCTCCTTGGTCTACGGGGCAGAAGCAGTTATCCCCACGGAACTCATTTACGGGTCTCCTCGAGTGCTTTCCTACGATGAAGTAGCGCAAGATCAGCACTGGTGTGATGACGTTGTGCTACTTGAGGAGAACTGTCTCCGGGCTGCTACGCGTGCTGCACACTACCAGCAAGCCCTGCATCGCTATCATGGCTGCAGGGTTTGTGCCCGATGTTTTGAGAAAGGTGACCTTGTCCTTGGGCGCATTCAGTCCGCCAAGGGTACAAACAAGTTATCACCGAAGTGGGAAGGCCCTTACTGGGTGGTACGAATCACCAGACCTGGCACAGTCTGTCTGGAGACCGGGGATGGCACTCAGTTGCAAAACTCATGAAATATTGAGCATCTCCGTAAGTACTACCCGTAAGGCGCGAGGTTGTCGGGCAGTCCCTTTTGTACAGCCCTTCCCTCAGCTGCATGTAACCCCTTGTACAGAGACGGGGCGATGACCCCGTGCAAGAGAAAATAAAGAAGCGGTGTAGGGGGGCAACTAAGATTGCATGCATGCATGAGCACACCCAGATCACTGCATAAGCATTTCATGAGCATTCGCATATGCATATAGATAGGATTGCATCCTGCATTCATTCTCATCTACATGGAGTTGCAGGTTCCTATCGTGAACAAAGCTCCGACAAGGGACGAGAAGATTGCACGGCACAGTGATCTCCGGCAAGCCAGGCAAATAAGTTTACCTCTTGTCCATTAGTATTCGGTAGGCTATTGTAACATCTCCAACATCACACTACAGTAATCTCCCCATAATAAAGGTCATGTCATCATGCCAAAATGTCACTTGTCCAAAATCTGCTTCAAATTCAAATTGCATGTCAAAAAATTTCTTCTTCTTTCATGCAATCAAAATAGTTCACAATATGACAAATATTCACTAAGTATTTTTCATGTTAAAACCAAAATCTTTGGAGTTCCCAAATTGCCTCTGGAAATTAATTAGTGTTCCAGCAGCATTTAAATATGCCATTCCCAATTTCCAAAATTCCTAGACAATTCCTCTTGCCTCCAAACTATTTGTGGCAATACCTAAAAATGTGGAGGAATTAATTGGCCAAGTCCCATATTTTTCCTAAATCCTTTGGTTGCTCAAATAAATCATTTCCTCTCTCTATTTTAATTAAAAAAGAAAAGACAAAAGAGAAAGAGGAAGAAGAGGACCTAATCTATTGGCGCTATGGCCCATCTAGCAAAAGGGAAGGCCCAGCCCACCTCCCTTGACTCATCTCCCTCCTCTGTACATTAGGCAGGGGTCGTGGCAGGCATCCCCCGGCCATGGCCGTGCCTTAACACGCGTCGGCCATCCGCCGGCTCCTCCGCCTACATCTACCCCGACACCCCCTCCCAGGAAACCCTGAAAGTCCGTTATATCGACTAGAGGGGGGTGAATAGGTGATTTTTATGACATTCTTCACTGAGGAATTTGCCGGTGAGGAAATTCCTTAGCGAAGAACTACTAGCAGCAGAATAAGTACTCAAAAGTAAACATAACAGAATACAAGCATGGTCATCATGATGAAATGAAGACAGGCACAGAGTACAGGTAGCATAAGCACAGGATAACACAGGCTGAAGACAAACAGACTGAAGAAATTGAACTAAGGAAATTGAGAAAGTCTTCAGTCAAAGTCATCAAACACAGATATGAACAAGCACACAACACAGTTATGAGGAAATGAAAGAGTTGAGGAAATAGAACCAGTAAGCTTGGTCAAGACAATGATTTGGTAGACCCGTTCCAACTGCTGTCTCAGTTGTACGTCTGGTTGGAGTGGCTGACTATTTAAACTCGAGGACACACAGTCCCGGACACCCAGTCCTGAGCACGCAGCTCAGGACACCAAGTCCTCGCCGTATTCTCCTTGAACTAAGGTCACACAGACCTCGCCCAATAACTCATGGTAAGTCTTCAGGTGACTTCCAAACCTTCACAAACTTGGTCACACGGTGATCCACAATTCCTATTGGATGCTCTAGACCATGACGCCTAACCGTCTGGAAGAAGCACAGTATTCAAAGGTAACAAGCGTCGGATCCACGCAGGATCAATCTCTTCAGTGATGCTCAATCACTTAGGGTTTGTAGGTGTTTGGGTTTGGGTTTTTCCTCACTTGATGATTTTCGCTCAAAGTCCTCGGAGGATGGGTTGCTCTCAAATGACAAGTGTCAGTTTCTCTTGGAGCAGCCAACCAGCTAGTGGTTGTAGGGGGCGACTATTTATAGCCTAGGGAGCAGCCCGACATGATAAGACATAAATGCCCTTCAATGATATGACCGTTAGGTGGATAGATATTTTGGGACAGCTCGCGCATAGCACAGCAACGGTCGGAATTTTGAGTAGCAAAATCCTCAGGGCTATCATGTTCCTCACTGTGTAGGTAATCCGCACTGGCGAATTCCTAACTCCTCAGTCAGAACAAATTCCTCAGAGACCAGAAGAACTTCATCTCTATCACTGAAGAAATTGACTGAACTGTATGAGATTTCCAATGGCTTCACTCAAAGGGATTGGTAGGTGTAGGATTTTGAGTTGAGCATCACATGGAAATTTTTCCTTAGTATTTCCTCAACCACCTTTAACAGTATGGTGTTTCCTATGACTCAAGAAAGAGAAAATGAAACTACGAAAACAAAAGTCTTCACACTTCATGTTCCTCGAATGAATACCAAGTCTTCACGGTCACACCAATTTCTTCACTTTCAAAGTCTTCAGAAAGTCTTCAGAGATTCAAAGTCTTCAGTCAAAGAACTTCATTTTTAGGGGTCGACTTTCTCTGTAAATATCAAACTCCTCATAGACTTATAGACCTGTGTACACTCACAAACGCATTAGTCCCTTAACCTATAAGTCTTCAATACACCAAAATCACTAAGGGGCACTAGATGCACTTACAATCTCCCCCTTTTTGGTGATTGATGACAATATAGGTTAAGTTTTCAACGGGGATAAACATATGAAGTGCAAATACTAATATTGAGGAATTTGATTGCAAGATATAGAAGAACTCCCCCTGAAGATGTGCATAGTGAGGAATTTGCTTTTGAAGCAATGCACACTTGAAGAGTTGAATCATGGAGATCTCCCCCTATATCTTGTAATTCATACACGCATTTGACATATCACAATGAAGAATTTGAAATGCATGATAAAATATGGTGACTGATGTAATTCAGCATGCGTGCATTAGCATATATGAGGAATAAGCATGCAGAAAAACATATCAAAAGTATCAGAGCACCATGGGTTTAAGTTTACAACTCGATCCAATAAAGTCTCAGAAGAACGAGAGTTGTAACTTAACAAAAAAACGCCCATATAGAAAGACCCGCTTGAAGACTAACTCAAAATTCTCCCCCTTTGTCATCAAATGACCAAAAGGATCGAATATGAGGACTAACGCCCCTGAAGAATATCAAGTTGATGAAGGAGCGTCAGCATTGTTGGGGTCGTTTGTTGTAGTAGGGCCTGCCGCAGTGTCGTCCAGGTCTTCATTTTCATTGGTGTCGCGCGATGAAGAAAATGAGCTAGCCACCAGAGAAGGAACTTTGACCTTCTTGAATTTCTTCGGTGGAGGTGCAGACCAGTCAAAATCTTCCTTGAGACCCATTTTCTTCAGATCGTCTTCACCATACAGATGTGACAGTATTGCCCAGGTGCGACCGAAAACTTCATGGAGGTAGTGATGGTTTTTCTTCACTGCATTGTGTGTAGCAGTCATGTTGTGAAGAAATGAACCAAACTGACGCTTAACCCATTTATGATTTCGATCCACCTTCTGGTGAAGACTAAGCAGAAGCTCACGATCAGTCATCACACGAGGAGCAGTGGCTTGAGGAGTAGACTTGGGTGCATCGGCAGAGTCATGTGTGGCAGAGTCATCATTGGTGGAATAAGAGGTAGCTTTGCGAAACTGACCATCCAATGGACGAGTGCCTTCATCTATAATAGCTGGAGCCTTGCCCTTTCCATCAACTGACGAATAGGTCTTCTTGAGGACTTCAATTGGGGGCAAGTAGCTAAGATGATTCTGAAAATCAGCTTTATAGTTGAGTGAAGACCTTGTCCTGAGGAATCTCATAATCCAAGGTGCATAAGGCTTCATCTCAAATGGAGATAGTGCAACATTTGCCAGAGTCCTCATGAAGAAATCGTGATAATTGACAGGAATGCCATGAACGATGTTGAATACCAGATTCTTCATGATGCCAACAATTTCCTCATCAGATGAGTCATGGCCTTTGATAGGACTCATTGTTCTCGTAAGAATACGATAGACAGTTCTGGGCACATAAAGCAATTCCTTCACGAGGAATTTTGTTCGTGGGGCCTGACCTGGCTTCAAAGGTTTCATCAGAACCTGCATGTAGTGATTTGTAAGCTCAGGTTCACTGTAGATGCAACGAGCTTCTTCAAGGGGAGGACTGAGTGATAATGCACGAAGCAGTTCAGAAGCTGGTGCAGTGTAGTGAGTGTTTTCAGACATCCAGTCCAGCACCCATGAATTCACATCTTCAAAATCTCATGTGATGTGCAGCGTTACATAAAATTGAAGAATCAGTTCTTCAATCCAATCGCAAATGTCAGAGCAAAAGTTTAACAGTCCAGCATCGTGAAGAACACTGAGGATTGGTGCGAAGCACGGCAGAGATTCCATATCCACGTGAGGAATGTGATCATGGTAGAAGATTTTCTCTTTGTTGAACAGCACTGAGGAATAGAAATTGTCTTGACTAGCAGTCCAGAAACGCCTCTTCCTAATGCGAGCAGAGTTATAAGGGCTGTAGTCTTCGAAGAATACATGCTCGCCGAAGAAATCATCAGCCTTGAACTTTTGCTTGCGTGAGAATGGATCCTTGGGCTTGGGCAGAGGAGTGTCAGTGAGTTGCATCACGACCTCGGGAATCGCAATCTCAGGTTCTTCAGGCTGAGGAATTTCTGGTTCCTCTTCAGTGGCAGTCTGCGTCTTCAGATGTTCAGTAGCAGCAGTTTCTTCAGCGCTAATGGCTGGAATTTCCTCATGTACAGATGAAGTGGGGTGAGTTTCTTTAGAGCCCATTTGAACAGTTTGTGCGGGGGACTAAGGTATTTGCTGCAACGATGTGAACATTGGACAGTTTGGATGCTGACTTTCCCAGAATTCATCACTCATCACTGGTGTGGAGCAGCCAACGTCCACATCTTCATCTTCCATTTCTTCAACACCAGACTCTTCAGCTGTGAACTGAGGCATAGGCGAGGAGATAACAGGTGTTGAAGGGATCGTATCCATTTCAATTTCTTCATCAATCTGCTCTGACGAAGCAGTAGAATGATTTTCTTCATCAGACCCGCTAGGGATCTCATATTCTTCATCGAAAGGAACAAGGTCCTTTGATGGCATAGTGGAGAGAGGAACAGCATCAATGGGATTTTCAAACAAGCTTGTCAAAGGCTTTATCTTCTTCTGAGCTGAAGAATCTGAAGTAGCTGATGCTTTCCTTTTCTTCACTGCTGCACACTCTGCAGCCTTGGTCTTCTTCACATCTGATGTAGATGGAAGGATTGGAGTTGGTATTGGCGCAGGAGGACCAGAGGAATCTGGTTGATTTTCTTCAGGCACAACTAATGCAGTTGCCCTGATTTCTTCAGCTTCTTCAGGCGCACCACTAGTGGATGCCCTGGCAATTTCTTCAGCGGCTGGAATGCAGTCATCAGCCCTGGAACTCACGTTTTCTTCAGCAGCCTGACTTTCATCAGCGGTGTCGGCATGTTCTTCAGTCAGCTGAGCGGATGCTTCAGCCTGAGGAATTTCCTGTTGCATTGGGGCAGCAACATTGGAAGTGAAGTTATCAGCAAGTCTCACAAAACGAACTTTGGCTCCAAGCCAATCAGCATGGTATGCGTCAAATTCATCACTGAGTTTCTTGATCTCAGATTGAGTAGTGACAAGTTCTTCAGTTGTCATAGAGACAATGTTTTTCTTCAGATGGCGCTCTTTCTTGTACTGCGCTTTCTTGATCTGCCTAGCCTTCTCAAATTTCCACTTTTCTTCTTGAATGAAGTGGGTCAGCATGTGACTTTGGCCAGGAGTCAGCTTGAAATCAGGCATGGGAGTGTTGGGGTCCTTATGCCAAACATCAATGTATTCGAGGATCAACTTGGGATCCAAAAGCAGTGGCACATCTGTTCCCTTGGCTCTAGTGGCCCTGACTTGCCTATCTTTGATGATTTCTGCAAGTTCATCATCATCAGCTTCGTCTTCTTCAGACGACACTTGGAAAGCGACTTGCTTCTTCTGAGGACTTGGGCGAGGACCTTGTCCAGCAGTGGCCTTTGTCTTCAGTAGAGAGGGTCCCGTTGAGGAATTTGGTGCAGCTGAGGAACTAGCTGAGACACCTGAGGCAATGGAGATGCCTGTAGTCCTTTGGCACGAGGCAAGATGCACAGGTGCTGAGGACCTTGTCGGAACAGCTGAGGACTTTGGAGGAGCAAGAGCAGTATGAGGAATTTGCCGTGAGGGCTTTGAGGATTCTGGCCGTGAGGGCATTGCTGAGGAACTTGGCCTTGAGGGCATTGTTGGTGAAGCACTTGGCTTGCGTGCAGGCTTCTTTAACATAGCCTTCTTCGGCTTGACAGCAGAGGCAGCAGCAGCAGCAGAGTCTTCATTGAATTTCCTTACTGCTTCTCAGGCTTGCTTAGCCAACTTGGTTTGGCGCTTGGCCCAATCATCAGGATAGTCCTCACCACGCTTGAGGCTGGTGGGATCTGCTATTTGGCCTGGTGCCAATGGAGCTCTTGGGCATGGGGGATTGAGTGCGAATTTCTTCATGTACTTTGGAGTTACATACTTGTACTCCCTCCATTCTCTTGCCCATCTCCTTTCAATTTTCTGAATGCGCACCTTGCGCTGATTTTTATCTTCCTCAGGAGGTGTGCAGTACCCATCATAGATGTCATCAGGGATCTCAAAGGCAGTCATAACCTCAGGCTTCTTTCCTCCTTTCTATGGTCTTTTACCATCAGCCATTTTCTTCAGTTGAGGAATTTGAACAATCGAATTCTCTGAAGAAGAATGCAACTTTTCTTCGAGGAATGCTGCAAATGCGTTAAGTTGATGAGAACCTAGTGATTCAGCAGCTGACATGAGTACCTGTGAACAGAGTATAGTTGCGAGGAATTTGGAGAGGTCATATGCGTTCTCAGAAGGTTTTATAAAGAACAAGTTTGAGGAATTTGACCAGATGAGTCTTGAAGAATTTCGCTAAGCGTTCTTTGTCTTAGGTTCCAGAGTTGTATAGATCGAAGATCCACACAATTGAGGAATCTTGAAGAAAAATGATGCTTAGAGAAACGAATCAAGAACAGATGACTTGTGAGGTGTTTAGTGTGTGAAGATATGAAGAAAAACACCTTTGAAGATTTTGTAGATAATCATTCGAATCAACGAGGGAAGTAAAAGTAACTTTTAATTACCCTGGATGAAGAACACGACGAACAGTGAGGTGGAGAGGTGAAGTTCGTCTGTGTAGATCTTCCATGCCCTAACTCGGCGGAGGAAGACGGCTACGGCGGCAGCGGAGTGAAGACTTCCGCGGCCGACGCGAGTACGGTGGCGATGAGGTCGAGGCAGTGAAGCTCTTCCTCACCGACGATGATGAAGTAGCGGCGGTGCTAGGGTTTGAGAAGCTCGAGCTGGAGAGAGGTCGAGCAGAGTAAAGGAAGTGAGGAAGGGGAAGAGGGGTATTTATAGCCACGGTGAAAAACTGTTCGCCCGAAGAAATTGGACGAACGTGCCCCTGACCCTTCTCATTCGCTTGACATGTGTCACCCACATACTGAGAGGTGGAGATCATGTGCGATCATGGGTGAAAGGATAAGTATATCGTGGGATGCGGAACGGTTTGAGCGGCAAAGCCAAAAATTTAGATAAGATAGGTTTTAAAGTTCCGTTCGCAATTTCTTCAGCTGACAAGGACACAGTGAAGATTTTGAACGAGTTTCAAATAGAACGCACATGAAGAATTTGTGAATAGATTGGGTTGAGTATAGCATAGAGGGGAAGGGTCCAATCACATTCACTTAGCAGAAAAACCAACTTAAAGAATTAGCAATAAGTGAATGTTGTAGAGGACATAAACTCATATATATATAGGGTCGCGCTATTCGTCACCCTGGGTGAGGAATAGCTATTCTTCACCCCCTTCTATTTTACCATCAATGCACCGTAATTTTACGTTCCGTAAGTTTTGTCTTAGTTCTCACGCAAAAAGACACCGTAAGAAAATATATAATCGCCATAAAAAATATTGTATGTTATGTAAAATTACAAACGTAAAAACATAGTCTAAAATACACATAAACTGCAAATTTTCTTGTCTTATGACCTATATTTTTATTTTCTTATGTCAAATTTTACGTAGTGAATCAATAGGAATGTAACTATTTAAATTCCAAATGTAATTTAATTATGAAATGATCGTAAGATTACGTCGGGTGAATAATAACTTATTCTGCACCCTGGGTGGTAAATAGTAACACTATATATATAGCCAATGAATAAAAACAACGGAAACTGTGAAGACAATGCAAAGTTGAAGAATATGAACAATTGAGAAATTTCAACTTTTGGTGGTGGCGTGACCCACCGTATAAGAATGATGATTTCAGACACCGCTTACAATTATCGTAGGGTTCTGAGAATCAAATTCTTCGTTAATTTCTTCACACTAAGAGTGTTATTCTTTATTGATTGAAGAAAAACGTTTCTTCATGTGTTGCACATCTAAGTCATCAATTTTGCATAAGTGTTAGGATGAGTGTCCTTTTCAAAGAACATTTGAAGATTCTAGGATATTTAGCTCACATCGCAACTTGCTAAATCTCTTCTCATCCAAGGGCTTTGCGAATATATCGGCGAGCTGTTCTTCAGTCTTCACATGCTCAATAGAAATGTCGCCCTTCAACACATGATCACGAAGAAAATGATGACGAATCTGAATGTGCTTTGTCTTCGAGTGCTGAACTGGGTTGTGAGCAATCTTGATGGCACTCTCATTGTCACAGAAGAGAGGCACATTCTTCATGTTGACGCCGTAGTCCTTGAGAGTTTGCTTCATCCATAGCAATTGAGCACAGCAAGAACCAGTGGCAATATACTCAGCTTCAGCAGTAGATAGTGATACGCAATTCTATTTCTTCGAGGACCAACAGACCAAAGATCGTCCGAGGAAATGACATGTACCAGATGTTGACTTGAGGTCCACACGATCACCAACATAGTCAGAGTCAGAATATCCAATGAGATCAAAAGCCGAGCCCTTGGGGTACCATAATCCTAGTGTTGGTGTGTGAGCTAGATACCAAAAAATATGCTTCACAGCCTTATGGTGTGATTCCTTCGGTGTAGCTTGAAATCGGGCACACATGCAAACACTAAGCATTATATCTGGCCTAGATGCACATAAGTACAATAAAGAGCCAATCATGGAGCGGTATACCTTATGATCAAAGTCGATACCATTTTCATCAGTGCATAGATGGCCATTTGTGGGCATAGGAATTTTGACGCCTTTGCAATCTTGCATGCCGAATTTCCTCAGTACATCCTTGAGGTATTTCTCCTGAGATATGAATATGCCATTGTGTTGTTGACGAATTTGAAGACCTAAGAAGAATTTCAACTCTCCCATCATAGACATTTGATATTCTTCACTCATCATATAGGCCAAATTCATCACTATAACGTTGGTCAGTACAGCCAAAGATAATATCATCAACATATATTTGGCACACAAACAATTCACCATCATAAGATTTAGTGAAAAGAGTAGGGTCGAGTGAACCGGGTTTGAAGCCTTTTTTCATGAAGAATTCCTTCAAGGTATCATACCACACCCGTGGGGCCTGCTTGAGGCCATAGAGGGCCTTGTTGAGTCTGAAGACTTTGTCAGGATTCTTTGGATCTTCAAAACCTGGGGGTTGAGCAACATATACTTCTTCCTCAAGCTTACCATTGAGGAATGCACTTTTCACATCCATTTGATATAAAGTGATATCATGATGGTTAGCATAAGCAAGAAATATGCGAATAGCCTCAAGTCTAGCAGCAGGTGCAAAAGTTTCATTTTGATATTCTTCACTCATCATATAGGCAAATTCATCACTATAACGTTGGTCAGTACAGCCAAAGATAATATCATCAACATATATTTGGCACACAAACAATTCACCATCATAAGATTTAGTGAAAAGAGTAGGGTCGAGTGAACCGGGTTTGAAGCCTTTTTTCATGAAGAATTCCTTCAAGGTATCATACCACACCCGTGGGGCCTGCTTGAGGCCATAGAGGGCCTTGTTGAGTCTGAAGACTTTGTCAGGATTCTTTGGATCTTCAAAACCTGGGGGTTGAGCAACATATACTTCTTCCTCAAGCTTACCATTGAGGAATGCACTTTTCACATCCATTTGATATAAAGTGATATCATGATGGTTAGCATAAGCAAGAAATATGCGAATAGCCTCAAGTCTAGCAGCAGGTGCAAAAGTTTCATCAAAATTAATTCCTTCAACCTGTGTGTAGCCTTGAGCTACGAGCCGTGCCTTATTCCTCACCACAAGGCCATTTTCATCTTGCTTGTTGCGGTAGATCCACTTTTTGTCAATGATATTGTGCTTGCGAGGATCTGGACGTTTGACCAGTTCCCAGACATTGTTGAGCTCGAACTGATGTAGTTCTTCTTGCATGGCCTGAATCCACTCAGGCTCCAGAAATGCGTCATCTACCTTAGTGGGCTCTGTGATAGAGACAAAAGCATAGTGCCCACAAAAGTTAGATAAATGTGAAGCTTTTGAGCGTGTGAGAGGACCTGGCGCTTTGATGTCATTGATGATCTTTTCAACTTGCACTTCTTTTGCAATGCGAGGATGAGTTGGTTGCCGTTGAAGAATTTGATCAGCATTCTCTTCAGCACCATTTTCTTCAGTATTTTCTTCAGGTGCATTAGCTCGACGTTCTTCATGTTCTGGAATGAATTCTTCAGCAGATTCTTCAGTAGGAATGACATCCTCAGTAGCCTTGAACTTGATAGTTTCCTCAGGTGCTGGTTCATCTATCACAGTAGGTAGGTGCTCTCTTTGCGAGCCATTAGTTTCATTGAACCGCACATCTACAGTTTCAACAACCTTATGAAGAACGTTGTTGAAGACTCTGTAGGTCTGCGGTCCTTTCCGTAACCAAGCATAAAACCTTAATGTGCTTTCGGTGCAAATTTTGAGTTGTGATGAGGATCTCTAATCCAACATTTAGCACCGAAGACTTTGAAATAACTTACATTGGGTTTCTTATCAGTGAGGAGTTCATAGGCAGTCTTCTTGAAGAATTTGTGAAGATATACTATGTTGATGATGTGGCACGCAGTGTCAATTGCCTCAATCCAGAACCAACGAGGCGTTTTGTATTCATCAAGCATAGTGCAAGCCATCTCAGCAAGAGTCCTGTTCTTGCACTCCACGACGCCGTTCTGCTGAGGAGTGTAAGGAGCAGATAACTCATGAGTAATACCAAGTTCATCAAGATAGTCATTGAGACCAAAATTCTTGAACTCAGTGCCATTGTCACTTCTGATGTGCCTGATCTTCACACCAAAGTTGGTTGAAGCCCTCGAGGAAAATCATTTGAAGACTTCCTGCACTTTATGTTTGTAAGTAACAATGTGTACCCATGTGTATCGAGAGTAATCATCAACAATAACAAAGCCATATTGAGATGCATCATTTGAAACAGCAGAATAATGATTAGGACCGAAGAGATCCATGTGAAGTAGTTCAAATGGACGAGTAGTGGTCATGATAGTCTTTGCTGGATGCTTAGCCTTTGTCATCTTCCCAGCTTCACAGGCTCTGCATAGGTGATCCTTGAGGAATTTGACATTCTCGATGCCAATGACATGCTTCTTCTTCGCAAGCGTGTGCAAATTCCTCATGCCTGCATGACCAAGTCATCGATGCCAGAGCCAGCCTTCTGAAGCTTTTGCAAGTAGACACACGGCTGGTTGTGGTCCTGTAGAGAAATCAACAATATACAGGTCTCCTCTCCTAAAGCCTTCGAAGACTTTGGAATTGTCAGCTTCCATAACCAAAACACAACGGTATTTGCCAAAGACAACAACCATATCAAGATCACAAAGCATTGAGACAGACATAAGGTTGTATCCTAAGGACTCAATAAGCATGACTTTGTCCATGTGTCGATCCTTTGTGATTGCAACCTTACCTAGACCCAATACCTGACTTTTGCCTTTGTCAGCAAAGATGATATGCTTCAGATGCGACGGAGATAATGGAGCATCCATCAATAGATTCTTGTCACCAGTCATGTGATTTGTACATCCACTATCGAGGACCCACTCAGTGGCTTTGGGTTGATCATCCTGCAGATGAATTAGTGCATCTTACGAACTCATATACTTCATCTGTGAAGAATATGACATCAATTCATCAGATCAATTCCATCAAGCAAAAGAACAGATAAAACAGTACGAGGATGTGAGAAATGAAACTTCATTTCTTCATGATTAGCCTGCGTCCTATCAGGCATACTCAGGTCTCCAGCTAATTCTTCAGACGATTACGTACGTCTGGAGACCTGACCCTGCAGAAGATATTAGTTCCTTTTCTTCACCACCCACATCTGAAGGGGTGGCAAAGAGTTCATCATTCTGCGAGCTCCATACGAGAAGGATGGCATAGAAGCCACTCCATTTCGTTTCACATAAGAGGGGTTAGAGTAAGCATAAGAGTAAGCAGAGAAATTCTTTGAGGACTTATGGACATAATGATTTGAAGAATAATGCACATATCCATAATCCTTAGATCTTCCCTGCGAAACAGACGGGTTATCACGATGATGTTCATATGAGGACTTTGATCCTTTTGAGGAATATGATCCATGTGAGGAGTTTGGTCCGTATGAGGACTTGGATCCATATGAAGAATTTGGTCCATATGAAGAATTTGATCTGGGGTTCCTATTCTTCACAGGTGGCGTCATGATGACATTCACCTGAAGATTTTCAAGGCATCTTTTGGGAACCCAGATTTTCTTCATAGGAGGACCGTTCCTGCCGTTAGTGCCAACATATCTAGCAAATACTTCACCATTCTGATTTTTGAACAGTTTATAGTTGGAGTCAAATGACTCATCATCAGAACGAGGAGATTCACATGCAAATCCAGATAAGTTAGATGGGTCAACTGGAGGTCCTTTTGCAGCAACCCATGTAGTTTTGGGGTACTGCTCAGGCTTCCAATATGTACCATCAGCATTGAGTTTCCTCTCAAAGGCAATACCCTCTTTCTTAGGGTTCTTGTTGAGGATTTGCTTTTTAAGCACATCACAAAGAGTCTGATGCCCTTTGAGGCTTTTGTACATGCATGTCATGTACAATTCCTTCAGCCCTGCATCGTCAGTGATACTAGCAATGTCTTCAGATGAGGAATTAGTGATAGCAGAGGCATGTGAAGAATTTGAAACATTAGCAGCATTTGAACATCCAGTGAAGAATTAGCAGATTCACGTTCAATGCATTTCAAACATGGAGGAACAAATTCTTCCTGAGAAGCATTGATTTGTTGAGCAAGTAATGAATCGCGCTCCTTCTGAAGTTCTTTATAACTCACTCTTAGCTTCTCAAGGTCTTGCTTTCTTTGAAGAAATTCATAAGAAAGCTTCTCATGATCGGATAAGAGAGTGTTATGATGACCTTGAAGATTGTCAAACCTAGTCTGAAATCTCTGAAGATTTTTAGTCAAGGCTTTAGTGCGATCCATTTCTTCACCCAACATATCATCACTTTTGTCTAGCATGATTTGAACCTTTTCTAAAGCCCTTTGTTGTTTTACAGCAATCTTAGCAAGTTTAGAATAGCTGGTCTTAAGGTTTTCATCAGATTCATTCTCACTAGATTCAGAGGAGGTATATTTGAGTACCTTAGCACCCTTTGCCATGAAGCAATAGGTGGGAGCGTAGTCATCATTGCCTTCATCAGCCTTGTTGGTGAGCTCATTTTCTTCGGTGTTGAAGATATACTTGCTGACGAATGCAGTAGCGAGAGCTAGGCTCACCACTCCGGATTCGAACTCCCTCAGATGTCTCATCTTCCTCATTTTCTTCAGATTCAGCCTCAGAGTCCATTTCCTTGCCAATGAATGCCCTAGCTTTCTTGGAGCTGCTCTTCTTGTGATATGAAGGCTTTGAGGATTTTGATGATGAAGATTTTGTGGATTTCTTCTTTTTCTTCGCATCATCAGAACTGTAATCCTTGTATTTCTTCTTCTTTGATTCCTTTTCCCACTGAGGACAATCTTGAATGTAATGTCCAGGTTTCTTGCATTTGTGACAGAGCCTCCTCTTGTAGTCACTGGATTTGGAATCATTGCTCCTTGAGGGTCTTCCAAAGCGACCACGTCTTGAGAACTTTTGGAACTTCTTCACGAGCAAAGCTAGATCATGGCTTAGTTCTTCAGGATCACCAAGGCAGCTACCAGAGTCTTCATCTTCGGGATCAGATACTGCCTTGGCCTTCAGTGCACGTGATCTGCCATAGCTCGAACCATAGAGATCTCTTTTTTTAGCAAGTTGGAACTCATGAGTATTTAGCCTCTCGAGAATATCAGCGGGATCAAGTGACTTGTAATCAGCACGTTCTTGTATCATCAATGCCAGAGTGTCAAATGAGGAATCAAGCGATCTCAGCAATTTCTTCACCACCTCATGGTCGGTGATGTCAATGGCACCAAGTGCTTGAAGCTCATTTGAGATGTCAGTGAGGCGATCGAAGGTTTGTTGAACATTTTCATTGTCGAGTCCTTTGAAGCGGTTGAAGAGATTGCGAAGAACATCGACTCGAGAGTCATGCTGTGTTGAGACTCCTTCATTCACTTTGGACAACTTGTCCTAGATAAGCTTCGCTGTCTCCAAAGCACTCACTCTGCCGTACTGTCCTTTGCTCAGATGGCCACATATGATGTTCTTCACTTGAGAGTCGAGTTGCTTGAATCTCTTCACATCAGCAGCATTCGGAGAAGGTGTGACTGGGGGAACACCATTTTCCACAACATACCAGAGATCGTTATCAATTGCCTCAAGATGCATTCACATCTTATTCTTTCAATAGGGGTAGCCCGTCCCATCGAAGGTAGGACACCCAGCAGAGACCTTGATCATACCTGCGGTCGACATAACTAAAACTTCAGGCGGTTAAACCAAAATCACACAGAACAAGGGAGTACCTTGCTCTAATACCAATTGAAAGTGCATTATATCGACTAGAGGGGGGTGAATAGGCGATTTTTATGAAATTCTTCACTGAGGAATTTGCCGGTGAGGAAATTCCTTAGCGAAGAACTACTAGCAGCGGAATAAGTACTCAAAAGTAAACATAACAGAATACAAGCATGGTCATCATGATGAAATGAAGACAGGCACAGAGTACAGGTAGCGTAAGCACAGGATAACACAGGATGAAGACAAACAGACTGAAGAAATTGAACTGAGGAAATTGAGAAAGTCTTCAGTCAAAGTCTTCAAACACATATATGAACAAGCACACAACACAGTTATGAGGAAATGAAAGAGTTGAGGAAATAGAACCAGTAAGCTTGGTCAAGACAATGATTTGGTAGACCGGTTCCAACTGTTGTCTCAGTTGTACGTCTGGTTGGAGCGGCTGAGTATTTAAACTCGAGGACACATAGTCCCGGACACCCAGTCCTGAGCACGCAGCTCAGGACACCAAGTCCTCACCGTATTCTCCTTGAACTAAGGTCACACAGACCTCGCCCAATCACTCGTGGTAAGTCTTCAGGTGACTTCCGAACCTTCACAAACTTGGTCACTCGGCGATCCACAATTCCTCTTGGATGCTCTAGACCATGATGCCTAACCGTTTGGAAGAAGCACAGTCTTCAAAGGTAACAAGCGTCAGATCCACGTAGGATCAATCTCTTCAGTGATGCTCAATCACTCAGGGTTTGTAGGTGTTTGGGTTTGGGTTTTTCCTCACTTGATGATTTTCGCTCAAAGTCCTCGGAGGATGGGTTGCTCTCAAATGACAAGTGTCAGTTTCTCTCGGAGCATCCAACCAGCTAGTGGTTGTAGGGGGTGGCTATTTATAGCCTAGGGAGCAGCCCGACATGATAAGACATAAATGCCCTTCAATGATATGACCGTTAGGTGGATAGATATTTTGGGACAGCTGGCGCATAGCACAGCAACGGTCGGAATTTTGAGTAGCAAAATCCTCAGGGCAATCATGATCCTCACTATGTAGGTAATCCGCACTGGCGAATTCCTAACTCCTCAGTCAGAACAAACTCCTCAGAGACCAGAAGAACTTCGTCTCTGTCACTGAAGAAATTGACTGAACTGTATGAGATTTCCAATGGCTTCACTCGAAGGGATTGGTAGGTGTAGGATTTTGAGTTGAGCATCACATGGAAAATTTTCCTTAGTATTTCTTCGACCCCCTTTAACAGTACGGTGTTTCCTATGACTCAAGAAAGAGAAAATGAAACTACGAAAACAAAAGTCTTCACGCTTCATGTTCCTCGAATGAATACCAAGTCTTCACGGTCACACCAATTTCTTCACTTTCAAAGTCTTCAGAAAGTCTTCAGAGATTCAAAGTCTTCAGTCGAAGAACTTCATTTTTAGGGGTCGACTTTCTCTGTAAATATCAAACTCCTCGTAGACTTATAGACCTGTGTACACTCACAAACGCATTAGTCCCTTAACCTATAAGTCTTCAATACACCAAAATCACTAAGGGGCACTAGATGCACTTACAAACCCTAGTTCTCATCACCTCCTTCTTGCGTCGTTCTCTCGCGGACACACACACAAACGCACTGCTGACGCCATGGTCGATCTTGTCCTCATGGCCACCATGCTCCCCGGCACTTGGGAGGATGACCAGGAGCTTCACCGTTGTCATCTGCTTCGTCAACGTGCGTTGTATCGAGTGGGGCGTCCTCGTACGCTCGTCACAACTGTCTTCTTCCCCGCCACGGTCGATGACCACTGTCGTCACTCCGCCCGCACCAGAGCCTCCCCGAGCCCGCTAAACCTCCCTATGGCGTCGATGTGAGCACCCCTCGGCTTTCCCCTCTGTTTCCTCGTCGAATTCGTGCCATAGCACCGTTACCCGCGAGCTTCCACTCCGTAGTCTGTGTGCGCTCGTCTGCGTCCATGTCGCACCCCGTCCCGCCCGTTGCCGTTCCTCATTGCCTGCTGCGGCCGTCCACACACGCACTCCCCTGCAGCCACCCACGTCCTCGTGCCGCCGCTGCTCTCTTCGTTGCTGCTGCTTGCGCCGTGCCCTGCGCCGAGTCGCGCTTGCATCGTGTACTGCCACCCCTTGTGCTGCCTGCTACCACTGTCGGCTGCCGCGCCTGCCACTCCCGCTCTCACTGCCCCCTGCTGCTGCTCGTCACCTGCTGCCTCCGGCGACCTCCTGCCATCGCTTCGCCGCATCTCGCCCCACCGAGCCCGCCTCCAGCTACCTTGCCTGTGTCGCTCACCTAGCCACGCCGAAGGCCGCGCCTGGCCAAGCTTGGGTCACACCAATGGAAGCTTCCCGTGTGTGCGTGTGTGGTTCCTCAATGGCCGGCTGGCCATTTCCTACTCGGGCCGGCCCCGCTTAATTTGGGGGTGCTAACTCCCCCATTAGCTTAACCCCCTCCAACTAATTAGGGTAATTAACTTAATTTGTCAACATCAGTTAGACTACTAACTCAATAACAGATGGGCCCCGATGTTAATTAAACAAAATTACCTAACCTACTAGAGTGAGAGACAATGACATGCGGGTCCCACTAGACCCCCCTTTGACTAGTCAAACTGACCAGTTAACTGCTGACTGGGCAGTTGACTGACCCCGCTGTCAGCCACTAGCGCAACACTGGGTGCACTGCACCGGGTGCACCTAGCTTATTTTTCCTTTTACTTAATTCGAGTTTAATTATTAAAATAAATTCTAGAAAATGGTTTAATCTTTGAAAATTCATATAAATTAAACCGTATCTCGGATGAAAATGTTTTCTACATGAAAGTTGCTCAGAAAAATCCAAAGAATCCGAATACGCGGTCCGTTCATGTGTCACATGCCCCTAGCATGCTGAACATGGAACATTCCCTCTCTGGTCATCTGTATGACACAAGTCCAGAATCGGGAAATCATTTCCGGTTGAATTCCCCCTTCACCTTTATCGTGTAGCCATACGTTAGGTCACACCCGGCACAGCATATTGCCACGTTATGCTTTGTGATGCTATGTTTGCTTTATATTTACTGTTTCTTCCCCCTCTTCTCTCCGGTAGACCCCGAGACCGATGCTGCCCCTGTGATCGATTACGTCGACAACGAACCCTCCTTGCCAGAGCAACCAGGTAAGCCCCCCCTTTGATCATCCTGATATCGCCCATTCCATTCTCTCATGCTTGCATTAGATTTTGCTACTGTAATTGATTGCTCCTATTCTGATGCATAGCCTGCTTTTGTATCCGCTGTTGTACCTTACCTGCTTATCGTAAACTTCTTAGTATAGGTTGCTTAGTGATCCATCAGTGACCCCCACCTTGTCCTTGTTGCCCCTGCTTCATCATCAAAGACCTGATCAACGGGATCGAAGACCAGGCCCCGGCACCGCGCATCACTTTCCCCTTAGTTGCTCGACACTACTGGGTTACTATCGAGTGCCGAGGGTGAGACCTCTTCAGCACTTCTGATGTTAACCCTGTAGTGTAGCTATTTGGTCATGGTCATCGAGGGTGATTTCCTCCTTAACCACTTCCGATACGACTCTGTCGTGCAACCCCTCAAGTGTGAACCTCGAGGGTGATTCCTCTTACATTCACCTTGATGATTACATCGAGTGGAATTCACCGGGGGTGATTCCTCGGGTTTTCCCCTTGATGTTTGGACACACGGTTACTATGGTTACTATGAATTTACACTGAACCATGTTACTAAAGATGGGTCAGCCCTGAGGGGTACCCGCGCGAGCTTAATTGCGAGTGATGTGGAGACGGGTTGACCTGGAGGGTGCCGGCGATATAATTACGAGGCGCGGTCGGGCATTCCTAGCCCTTGCCGCAAGTCCTCGAGATGGGGCAACGGGGTCACATCTTTCGTGAGTCTCTGCTTGTTACCGCGCGTTCCTAATCCACTACGATTTGGATATTTGATTTGAGGGGCCTCTGGCCTGATAGCACTAACCATCACGTGGGTATAGTATGGGCGTTCTGCGTCGTATGCATCAACCGAAGCTTAATAGACGTCAGCGACTGAGCGGCGCGCGCCGGGTTGGACTGCGTAAGCACCTGCCTTGTTGAAGGAGGTAGCTAGGTCTGCTCACCGGCCGCCCTCGCAACATGCAGGAGTTCCCGGGGAGATGGCCCATGACCCCTGGGGGCATAGGTTTAGTCCGGCATGCTGGCCTCTCTATTAAGCCTAGGTCGGGTTGCGGCGTATTGTTTGGCCGAGGCCGGGCATGACCCAGGAAAGTGTGTCCGGCCGGAGTTAATCAAGCGTGGTGGGTAAGTTGGTGCACCCCTGCAAGGAAGAAAACATCTATCGATAGCCTGCCCTACGGTAAAGGACACTTCGAGTTGTATCCCGATCGGTACAACTAGAACTGGATACCTGAGATGAGAAATGGATATGAGAAATGGAGATGAGAACTGGATAGTATGGCTCTGGGATTGCTTTCTCGCAGGGAGTCGAGAAAGGATCTCTCGCCGAGGTTGATAACACTACTACTACTTTACTTTATGCTACTCTACTCCCTCCTGTTGCTGCAAGATGGTGGTTTCCATAAGATGCTAGTCTTCGATAGGCTAGGCTTTCCCCCTTCTCTTCTGGCATTCTGCAGTTCAGTCCACAGATACAACCCTTTTCTTTGATACCGATGCATATGTAGTGTAGATCCTTGCTTGCGAGTACTTTGGATGAGTACTCATGGTTGCTTTGCTCCCCCTTTTTCCTCCTTTATTCTTTCTGGTTGATGCAACCAGATGTCGGAGCCCAGGAACTAGATGCCACCGTTGATGCCTACTACTACGTGAAGACCGCCAATGACCAGGAGTAGTTAGGAGACTCCCAGGCAGGAGGCCTTGCCTTTTCGATCGTAAATGCTTTGTGCTGGCCTTCTTAAGGCATGCTTGTCTAACTTATGTTTGTACTCAGATATTGTTACTTCCGCTGACTCTTGTGTATTCGAGCCCTCGAGGCCCCTGGCTTGTAATATAAAGCTTGTATTATTTTAATTTGTGTCTAGAGTTGTGTTGTGATATCTTCCCGTGAGTCCTTGATCTTGATCATACACATTTGCGTGTATGATTAGTGTACGATTGAATCAAGGGCATCACAAGTTGGTATCAGAGCCGACTGCATGTAGGTAGCCCCCTTCCAACTCCTTGGCCGAAGTTGAGTCTAGTCACTGAAAAACTTTTACTAACATGGATGTGTGTCTTACGGGCCCACGTCACCATTGGGTGGTATTAGGATCTTTTACTCCTCGTCTATACTCTGGGACTCTGATCTCTCTTCTATTCGGGTTAAAATGGATTTACTAACGCCGACACATAGATTCTCGGACCCACTTCCTCCCGGAGAGCCCCGACATTACCGATGATCGCTTATTGCACCAGAAGAATTCTGCAGTTACTCTCCGATGTTTTCCCGAGACCCTTGTGACCTCCGCCTTTGAAATTCCCTACCACTGTTATATTCATAGGGATAACGACTTACGCGTGTCGTTCATACAATCATTCCCAATTGCTCTTGATGATTACAAGTTACCCCAATACTATTCGTTGTTCCAAGAATCCTTGTGCTTCTGCTCTGCAGCTTCTTTCCCACTGCAGATAATTCCTCACACTTATCGAGTATCCGCTCATCCCCAATTGATTCATGTATTTCACAAAAGTCTTTGAAATACCATTCGATCTTCTGAAAGTCCTTAGTAGCCTATTTCTCTTGTTCTTCTTTACCTACTTGCATTATGGTTAAGTCCATATGTCCAGCAATATTCCTTAAAATCCTTTGTGATTGTCGTCCTTACCCTATTCATTCAACATGTGTGTGAATGCACGCAATCATCAATTGTTCCTTGTAAATTGTCCTTCCAGCTCAGACGTCATTCTAGACATGAGCTGGTTCTCGGTAAATCAAACCTTGATTGATTGCCCATCTAATCCTATTCAACTTACTCACACTTAATCAGAGCATCTAATTTTGATACACCGATCTGGATATCAAAATTCCTTTGTTACTTAAACTTTGAATTAGTTAGTTGTTTCTATAATCTGATGCCTTTGCAATCTTTCCTTCTTCTGATTGAGTACTGATACTCACATTACATCCTTTGAGGATCGCCGAATCCTTTGTTGGATTATTATCTGGCTATGTCCTTCATATTCTAAATCTCGTGCGCTCTTCCCTGATACATATTGCCTTCGGTAAATTGTATCCTCTCCTTTTTGTCAACCATGCTCTACCTTCGAGCTTGTGTTATTTTACTCGTGGGGTTTGTGGTATATGTTCCCAAGATTCCCCTATGGTTTGAACCTATGCCTTCCCTAAACCGTGTGAACCCGAAAGTTTTCACGAGTCATACTCTTCTGGTGCTTCGCCAGATAAAATTTCAGCACTACAACTTCTTCGAAAATGAGAAGTCAATGAAAGTTTATGCATTGGGGAAGTGGGAGTCGACCTTCAACTTTGTGTTCATTCCCATGGACACAATGTAGATCGTATCATTAAAGCTTCTCTTCAATTAAATATTCCCTTGGTATAAGTTTATCTTATATTTGGGATCTGGCATTTTGCAATCATGGTTCTGGCCATGTTCTCCTTTTAAATACCATTTCTCGGACAAGTTGAAGTGCTTGTCTTCTGCAGATCATTGCACCTGTCCAACCTTTACTTTGATCTACCGTCGAGTATTACACTCTGGTATCTCAAGAATATCATTGAACTGCATAACTTCTTATGGGTTCTTCATCAACTGTTATTTCTCACCGATTCCAATTTTCCTGGGTTCTGGGTTGTCTTCAACCGAGAACACTGATAAGTGAATCACTTCCGCACTCTGATTCAATAACTCTAAATAATCTTTGTTGCTTATGAGTTTATTAATCCTTCAAGTCATTCCTAGCCTGATCGGCTATGTCATTATCGTGCAACTTTTTAACTGTGCTACCTGGTCCTTCTTCCTGGAGCAAAGTTTTCGACGATGAGCTAAGCTTACGTTGATATTCCTCATCATATCATTTTTCCTTGAACAACAAGCTTGATTTCAAGTTTGTGTCGTACCCGTGGTTCGAATAACCTTTCGCTTCATCATTCCTTTGACTTGATGTCATCGCCAATCGATTACATCTTCATGAAATCTCTCGACAAATGTGTCGTGATCATCATCAACATTCTGATGCTCTTTCAGGTTAACAATTGAATTCATGATGAGAAATACCATCCTTGCCCCTCGATAATTTGTGTTATCATCGACAACATTCGTGCCTCCCCCAACATGAATTTGTTCATTTAAATTTTGGAAATACATCCTTTTTGACATGTCAATGGATTTTTGTTGAAACCATCGGCCACCTCCTCATCTTCCCTGATAAAATTGCATGAGGTGTTCAAGTAATTCCTGATGGATCCTTTGTGTTCCCAAGGTCCGGCCTTTACCTGATGACCATGTCAATGCTATCCAAAAGTATGACGGTGTTACTCCAAACATCATTAAGAACATTGGAGGCGCAATGCTAAATGTTTCTTAATCAATTATCCAAACACCATTGTATGGGTAAACATCATGATTCTCCTTTCCCCATTAACTAAATGGATAAGTACTTGATGTCTTGTCATGTATATCATGCTCTGTTTGTTCTTGGGAAGCATATACTCTAATACTTTTGTATAAGCACCTTTTCCTTTACATTGGTATGGTTAAACTAATAACCACATTTTCCTTTCCATTGTTTTGTTTAACCTTTCTTGTGATCTTTATGATATAAGCAGTAATATTTCCCTGCTTATGTAAACACCTCAGTGTACAAACTGTTAGTAAGACCTTGTTACTATTGTGGAGGACATTCCGGTAACCACCGATGGACGAGAACTTTGCCTATTGGTCTGCCTCGTTCAACGAGCAGGAGAATGGTTCTCTTCGTCCCTCGCCCTTGGTACCGACGATTGTTGCCAACATAACTGGCAGGCTACCCTCTGACATGCCTTGCTATCATGACCGTGCAAAATGAATAGCGCATTTCCTTCTTTTAACCCACATGGTGGGCCTGAGGGAGTCCTGGATTAGGGGGTGTCCGGATAGCCGGACTATACCTTCGGCCGGACTCCTGGACTATGAAGATACAACATTGAAGACTTCGTCCCGTGTCCGGAAGGGACTTTCCTTGGCGTGGAAGGCAAGCTTGGCGATATGGATATGTAAATCTCCTACCATTGTAACCGACTCTGTGTAACCCTAGCCCTCTCCGGTGTCTATATAAACCGGAGGGTTTTAGTCCGTAGGACGAACAACAATCATACCATAGGCTAGCTTCTAGGGTTTAGCCTTCTTGATCTCGTGGTAGATCTACTCTTGTACTACCCATATCATCAATATTAATCAAGCAGGAGTAGGGTTTTACCTCCATCGAGAGGGCCTGAACCTGGGTAAAAACATCGTGCCCCTTGTCTCCTGTTACCATCCGCCTAGACGCACAGTTCGGGACCCCCTACCCGAGATCCGCCGGTTTTGACACCGACATTGGTGCTTTCATTGAGAGTTCCTCTGTGTCATCACTTTTAGGCCCGATGGCTCCTCCGATCATCAATGACGATGCGATCCAGGGTGAGACTTTTTCTCCCTGGACAGATCTTCGTATTTGGCGGCTTTGCACTGCGGGCCAATTCGCTTGGCCATCTGGAGCAGATCGAAAGCTACGTCCCTGGCCATCAGGTCAGATTTGGAAGTTTGAGCTACACGGCCGACCTCCGCGGAGACTTGATCTTCGACGGATTCGAGCCGCAGCCGAGCGCGCCGCACTGTCACGATGGGCATGATCTAGCTCTGCCGCCGAACAGTGCCCTGGAGGCCGCACCCGCATCAGCCCCGACCCTTAATTCGGAGCCAACTGCGCCAATCGAGGATGGGTGGTTGGACACCGCCTCGGGGCTGCAATCTCTACGGCGATCGAGCCGAACACCAGCCCTATTCTCTGCGAAGCCCGTGACTCCAAGGAGCCGGACTCCTCTCTAGACTCCGAGCCCTCCGCGCCCCTACCGATCGAACCTGATTGGGCGCCGATCATGGAGTTCACCGCCGCGGACATCTTTCAGCACTCGCCCTTCGGCGATATTCTGAATTCACTAAAGTCTCTCTCTTTATCAGGAGAGCCCTGGCCAGACTATGGTCAACAAGGTTGGGATGCGGATGATGAAGAAATTCAAAGCCCACCCACCACCCACTTCGTAGCCACTATCGATAATTTAAACGACGTGCTCGACTTCGACTCTGAAGACATCGACGGTATGGACGATGATGTAGGAGATGAACATGAACCAACGCCTATAAGGCACTAGACAGCCACCTCATCTCATGATGTATACATGGTGGACACACCCAAAGGAAGCGACGACGAGGAACACAGGGATGCAACGAGGGATCGTTCACTCAAAAAGCAATCAAAGCGGTGACGTAAGTGCCGCTCCAAGCCCCACCTCGACAGAGACAACAGCCATACAGACCCAGCCATAGAGAAGGACGAGCCGGCGGACGACGAACATGCCTTCGAGCAACCGTCCGAACAGGGCAACTTGGATAAACAAACCAAACACCCCGTCCCTGGCGAAAACAACAGTCCGGACGACCTTACGCCGGATAGGCTCATGGAGCAGAAGAACCTCCACAAAAGGCTCGTCGCCACTACGCGTAGCCTGAAAAAGCATAAGCGGAAGCTCAAAACTGCGGAAGATGCACTCTGAATCAGATGGAGCAAAGTACGCAACACCGCAGACAAATATGGCGGCAGTCGCCGCACAAAAAGCTATCCAAAGCGAAAGCTACTGCCTGAATTTGACGAGGAGGCCTTAGAGCCCCCGCAGTCAAAAAATAGGAAAGCCACCCGGTCGGATAGACGACCGCATGGCCAGCATGGAGCGGCACCGCACACAAGCTGGCACGCGATCCACCAAAGGATCCGCATCAAAAAGATGGCCCAGACAGATCTATCTATGGGCCAAGAAAGCAAGCTCTAGTAAGCAATGCAACACAACAAATATCCGAACATCACGGCACACCCAAATACAGGGGTGCCGCACACCCCCTATGTTTCACCGATGAGGTGCTGGACCATGAATTTCCAGCGGGATTCAAGCCCGTAAACATAGAGGCGTACGACGGAACAACAGACCCTGGGGTCTGGATCGAGGATTATATCCTCCACATACACATGGCCAGAGGAGATGACCTCCACGCCATAAAATACTTACCTCTCAAGCTTAAAGGGCCAGCCCGGCATTGGCTCAAAAGCCTTCCCGAAAACACCATTGGAAGTTGGGAAGAGCTTGAGGATGCTTTCCGGGCAAATTTTCAAGGGACCTATGTCCTCCGGATGCAGAAGATCTCAGTCACATAACTCAACAGCCCGGAGTCAGCCCGGAAATTCTGGAACAGATTTCTTACTAAAAAGAATCAGATAGTCGACTGTCCGGACGCCGAAGCCCTAGCAGCTTTTAAGCATAACGTTCGAGACGAATGGCTCGCCAGACACCTCGGCCAAGAAAAGCCAAGAACAATGGCCGCATTAACAAGCCTCATGACCCGCTTTTGCGCAGGAGAGGACAGCTGGTTGGCAAGATGTAGCACCAGCGACCCAAGTACATCTGAAGTTAGGGATGGAAACGGAAAACCCCGACGCAGCAAGGACCAGCGCCGGAATAAGGGAAACAGCCCAAAGAGCACGGCGGTCAACGCCGGATTCAAAAGCTCGCGGCAGAATCAGAGAAAGCCGCCCCTCAAGGATAACAGGGACGAGCTATCCAACTTAAACAAAATCTTGGACAAGATATGTCAAATACACAGTACTCCCGGGAAGCCTGCGAACCATACCCACAGAGATTGTTGGGTTTTCAAGCAATCCGGCAAACTCAACGCCGAACACAAGGGGCTCGACACACCAAGTGAGGAAGACAATGAACCCCACAAGCAAAGCACCAGGAAACAAAAGGATTTCCCACAAGAAGTCAAAACAGTAAACTTACTTCACGTGACGAACAGAATGGTGCCAAAGAGATACGCGCCATACGGCCTATCCCAAAGGAGTCTCGCCAATGGTTGTTAAAACCGATCACCTTCGACCATCAGGATTACTCTAGAAGTATCCGGAACGCAGGCTGGACTGCCTTGGTATTAGATCCAATAATCGGCGGACTCCACTTTACAAATGTCCTGATGGACGGCGGCAGTGGTCTAAACCTATTATACCAGGACACAATCCGCAACATGGGGATAGACCCAACAAAAATTTGCCATAGCAAAACCTCCTTTCAAGGGGTAACGCCAGGCCCGGATGCCCGTTGCATGGGTTCTCTCCGGCTAGAAGTTATGTTCGGCTCCCCCGATAACTTCCGTCGCGAACAGCTAACTTTCCACATCGCCCCATTCTCAAGTAGCTATCAAGCACTGCTGGGACGCGAAGCTTTCGCCCGCTTTAACGCAATACCGCATTATGCATCTCTTACGCTTAAGATGCCCGGTCCACGAGGCATCATCTCATTAAAGGGAAAACATTGAGTGTTCCTCCCGCGCGGAAGACAGTGCGGCTGCCTTGACAGCCCCACAATAAATGGCTTCACCAACCAAAGCACCTAAATAGGTCGTCAAGACCACGGACACGGCTAGACGAGTCCGGCATAAACATACAATTGATAAAGGCTTAATAGCCGTATATCCCTGTACTAGGGGCTCCGCGCATATAAAACAAGAGATAATAAAGCTCAATTTTACCCATTTCGATTTATACTTTGTTTATTTAGTATAACTCATGTTCGGCACGATCTTTCTTCAACTAAGTTCCTCTCTTTTATAGATGAACACCGTGCTACGCCCGTCCAGGATACGGCACAACGAAGACACAGGCACAGACGTGCAGCAGGGACCCGTTCCAAGGATTCTTTTCAGATTAAGACCCTGCGTAAACCTTTTTTACTGTCTCTTGTTGATACACATCCCCTGGTTTCTTGGTATAACCAAGGAGGAGGCTGGCGTTTTGGCATGTGGCCACGTCAGAGTTTTGCGCGTACCTGGACACTAGGGGCTTATTACTAAGGGCGTTATCCCGCCCGCCCTCATAAAGACCGAATACCTTAGGGAGTGTTCGGCGTCGCGAGTTTGGCCTTATATGTATCAGCTCCGAATCATGTCTTTGGTCAAATGTTGGGTTTGCCCGGCTCCTGTGTTTTTCTACCTTACGTTCCGCTCTATCGGCTAAGGCGGCACCAGGAGAACTACTGTGATTGTGCCCCGGTTCGGCCAGGCGAGCACCTCAGTAGAGAAAGCCGAAAACTGACTGTCATGATATAGCGTGAGACTGGTCAACCAGTCGATGACTTACCGGAATCTTTAGGATTCCTCCGCATTAACGAAGGGCCGCTTCCCGGCCAGGCACATACGCGCCCCGAGTTCGGGCGAGCGCAGGCGCCACCAGGGGCTATATAAGTAGCCTCACTGTCAAACTCCTATGGCTAAGTGAAAGTGATAAAGCATCATAGTCTGATTGCCTAGTTCGCTGCGCTATCACCTCCTTTGTAGGACCAAGATGTTGGATCAAGTGTGAAAACGCGCCTTCTGCGAACACCCCTGCATTATGTGCGTGGGGGCTGAAGCCGACGACTGCCATCTTTCAGATTATATATACATATATGTTAAATGGCCGCACAGGAGGTATTATAATACTTACAGGCACAAGTATAAAAAGCTTCTACAATTTATCAAAATATTGTTTTACAATAATATATGCTATTCGAATATAGTATCCTTCGAGCACTGCGTCTCTATTAAACGAGCGCCTTGCAGAACTTCCTGAAAATAGTGCTCGGCAGGTACTCGGCTTCCATCCGAGTCTGGGGATGCAACAGCGGTGGCCTCCATTTCCGCCCAGTATGTCTTGACACGGGCAAGAGCCATCCGCGCACCCTCTATGCACGCTGACCTCTTCATCGCATTGATATGCGGCGCCGCACCAAGGAACTGCTGCACCAAGTTGAAATAAGTTTTCGGCTCTGGCCTCTCTGGCCACAAATGACTCATGACATACTTCATGGCGCGTCCGGACAACCTATTTAGCTCGGCCCATTTGGCCAAATGATCGGCTAATGGCAGTGGACGCTCTGGATTGTGGAACTGCGACCAAAGAAGCTTTTCCACTTCGCGATCTTCTTGATCTCGGAAGTGTTCTGCCGCATCTGCGGCACTCGCTGCCAAATCTAGATAGGTGTCCGCCGTACTCCACATCCGGTCTAACGGAGCATGTTTAGGATCACAGAACTTCCTCCGCAGCATAAAGGGCTTTCCAGCCGCGATCTCTCCGGCCTGACGCAGCTCCTCCTTCATAGCTCTCATCGCAGAGCGAGCATCCTTGGCATCGGCAACAGCCTTCTCCAGGTCCGTCTGTTCCGCCTGATCTTCTTTTTCAAGAAGCTTGCAACGGTCAGCAGCGCTCTTCAGCTTCATAGCCATCTCGGACATTTCCTTCTTGCTTCAGCAGTGAGCAGCCTGTTCGGCTTTCAGCTCTTCAATTGCCTTTCCGGCAGCCGCATCACTTTTCCTGGCTTGCTCCTTGGCTCGGGCAAGTTCTGCCCAAAGATTCTCCATGGCAGCAGCACCATCTGCATCAAGCACACACATTGTAAGATACTGGCATAAAGCTCCTCTTACCAGGTGCCGCCGGAGTAATTACATACCTTGTGCCTCGTCAAGCCGCTTGTTGACAAGCGCGATGTTGGCATCTGCCATGTAAAGTTGCCGCTTTAGCTCGGCAAATTCATTAGTCCAGCTGGCCACCCGACACTTTGCCACCTACGTATGAAGGCGGCATATTAGACCTGGGATTATGATCCTCTGCGCGCCGTCACTTTTGACAACGCACAGAGTCTCAGGGGCTACTATCTACACAGGGCACATCTTATTTATGCGCAACTGTCCAAAAAGGGTACATTATTTCACGTACCTCAAAACCTGTCAGTAAACTCCTGACGGCCTCGTGCAGTCCGCTCTCCACGGATGAAATCCTCTCAATCACCGTACCCATCAATGCACGGTGCTCCTCTGAGATAGATGCTCGCCCTAGCAGATCCTTCAGCTCCTCCAACCACGCACCAGACGGTGCCGGACTCGTCCGATGGCCCTTTTCAAAGGCCGGACGCGGAGGGCTTTGGGGGCCATATGACTACCTTCCGGCCCTGCCGGATTCGGAGAAACCCTCCGCGACGATACCTCAGGGTCGCCCGCCTCGCAAGGCGGTACGGCAGGGGGAGGCGTTCCGCTCTCCATCATCTCCGGAAGAAGATCCCTCGAAGACGAGCTCTGCTGAGAAGGGCTAAGGTCCGAGCTACAAGGTAAATTTTTGATTACTCTTATCAGATATAACGCAAGGATTTCTCTCATTTCTTAAAAAGAAAAACTCCTCTCTACTTATGGCTCGGTGGAGGGCTGATCCCCTTGAGGGCATAATTCGGCCGAAGTATCCCCCGGTGCAGGACCCTCTGACGAAGATTTCTTCCCCCGCTTTGAGGCCATGGTCTCCGGGTCATCAGAGGCGGTCCTCTTCTTCCCCTGAGGAGAGGAATTCTCGATTCCTCCCTTCCGGACAACCTCCTTCGAGGAGGCTGTAGCTTCCTTGTCCCCTCCCTCGCTTTCCTCCGAAGGCACAACCTCCAACATCCTGACTAGCACGGGATCCGGCGTGGTCTCGGGGAGGGGGGCCGGACACCTGATTAGCTTTGCTTTTGCTATCCACTCCTGTTTAAAGGACAGCTCTTTTTAGGGGCAATTTTATGATAAATATACGGATAGCGAGTCCGGGCACAAGGCTACTTACTTGAGTATCCGGGCGATTGCAGCTCAGGCCTACGTCCTCGGTCAAATCCGGACACATTGTTTGTGATCCGAAGAACAATTTGTACATCTCCACGGGCGTTGCGCCCATGAAATGCTGGAGAGCTCGTGGTCCCTCCGGATTGAACTCCCACAGGTGAAGGGGCGACGTTTGCCGGGCAAGGCTCGGCGGATCAACATGACCTGCATCACCACGACCAGGCTAATGTCTCTTTCTAAAAGATCTCGAATGCGGCCCTACAACAAGGGGACGTCCTTGGATGGCCCCCAGTCCAGTCCTTTATTGACCCATGACACTAGCTGTGGTGGGGGACCCGAGCGAAAGGCAGGTGGCGCCACCCACTTGGTGCCCCTAGGAACGGTGATGTAAAACCACTCTCGTTGCCATAAGCTGGACTCCTCTTGAAAAGAGCCCTCGGGCCATGGAGCACCAGCATTCTTGCTTATAAAAGCACCTCCGCACTCCGCGTGCCGTCCCTCGATCATCTTCGGCTCTACTTTGAAGGTCTTGAGCCATAGTCCAAAGTGAGGAGTAATACGGAGGAAGGCTTCACACACGGCGATGAATGAGGAAATATGGAGGATGGACTCCGGAGCTAAGTCATGAAATTCCAGCCCATAATAAAACATGAGCCCCCTCACGAAGGGATCCGTCGGGAAGCCTAGCCCCCGAAGGAAGTGAGACATGAACACCGCACTCTCACCAGGCTTGGGAGTGGGAATGACCTGCCCTTGAGCAGGCATCCTATGCCAGATTTCGCCGGTTAAGAACCTGGCCTCTCTCAACTTCAACACGTCCTCCTCCGTGACGGAGGAGGGCATCCATCAGCCTCGAAGGTCGGAACCGGACATTGTCGAAGGTCCGAAGCGCCTGAAGTCTGGAGCCTTGGGTGTTGGAACTCGAGGCGAAGGGCGAACTCGTTTGAGATTGAAAGAAAGGAGTAAGGCCTTGGTCTCTTTATAAGAGGTTGAATGCCAAGGGCCCTCCCCGTGACTGTTTGGGACTCGCCTTTGATCGAGAAAACATACCAACGGGTACGACTGGGTTACCCACGCCCGTATTGATGAGAATCCCGGAATAAGGGGACATGATCTCTACTTTGACAAGACGTGCCAAGGAAACCGCCTCGCTAAACGCGCTGAGGTGGGACAGTAAAACGATTCGAATAAAGACTTGGTCGTGGTGTGATGTCACGCTATGGAATACGTCAACAGATTAGATTTGTGTAAATATTATTCTCTCTATGGCAATATGTGGAAACTTATTTTGCAGAGCCGGACACTACCTTTGTGTTCAAAATCTTCTATGAAGTACTTGGAGGAGGAACCCGCCTTGCAATGCCGAAGACAATCTGTGCGCCGGACTCGTCGTCATTGAAGCCTGGTTCAGGGGCTACTGAGGGAGTCCTGGATTAGGGGGTGTCCGGATAGCTGGACTATACCTTCGGCCGGACTCCTGGACTATGAAGATACAAGATTGAAGACTTCGTCCCGTGTCCGGAAGGGACTTTCCTTGGCGTGGAAGGCAAGCTTGGCGATATGGATACGTAGATCTCCTACCATTGTAACCGACTCTGTGTAACCCTAGCCCTCTCCGGTGTCTATATAAACCGGAGGGTTTTAGTCCGTAGGACGAACAACAATCATACCATAGGCTAGCTTCTAGGGTTTAGCCTCCTTGATCTCGTGGTAGATCTACTCTTGTACTACCCATATCATCAATATTAATCAAGCAGGAGTAGGGTTTTACCTCCATCGAGAGGGCCTGAACCTGGGTAAAAACATCGTGTCCCTTGTCTCCTGTTACCATCCGCCTAGACGCACAGTTCGGGACCCCCTACCCGAGATCCGACGGTTTTGACACCGACAGGGCCCATAACCCACAGTTCCAAAGGATTGAAACCTGACTCTCCTGTACAACCTTGATGCCGAAATATTCTTTACACTTGGCTTCATATCATGTCACGAGCCACCTTCCGAGAGATGATCTATTCCCGATGCTCTGAACCCCCTTTCTCACACTCTGTTCAGGTATCAATCATTTGTCCATTCGCTTGAAGCTTCCTATTGTACCTTCATACTTTGCTCTCGATGTTTATTAAGTTTCAACTCGAGAGGTACTTCTGCCTCATTCCCTGAATTGTTCACCAGATAATTAACCCTATAAGGGTCAGTTCTCCCAAAGTTACTCTTTACTCCCCCACTTAAATCTCGGGACGAGATTTCTTGTAGTGGAGGAGACTTGTAACATCCCCAATATCACACTACAGTAATATCCCCCTAATAAAGGTCATGTCATCATGATCATCATGCCAAAATGCCACTTGTCCAAAATCTGCTTCAAATTCAAATTCAAATTGCATATCAAAAATTTGCTTCTTCTTTCATGCAATCAAAATAGTTCACAATATGACAAATATTCATTAAGTATTTTTCATGTTAAAACCAAAATCTTTGGAGTTCCCAAATTGCCTCTGGAAATTAATTAGTGTTCCAGCAGCATTTAAATATGCCATTCCTAGTTTCCAAAATTCCTAGACAATTCCTCTTGCCTCCAAACTATTTGTGGCAATACCTAAAAATGTGGAGGAATTAATGGGCCAAGTCCCATATTTTTCCTAAATCCTTTGGATGCTCAAATAAATCATTTCCTCTCTCTATTTTAATTAAAAAGAAAAGACAAAAGAGAAAGAGGAAGAGGAAGAAGAGGACCTAATCTATTGGCACTATGGCCCATCTAGCAAAAGGGAAGGCCCAGCCCACCTCCCTTGACTCATCTCCCTCCTGTGTACAGGAGGCAGGGGTCGTGGCAGGCATCCCCCGGCCATGGCCGTGCCTTGCCACGCGTCGGCCATCCTCCGGCTCCTCCGCCTACATCTACCCACACCCCCTCCCAGGAAACCCTAGTTCGCATCCCCTCCTTCTTGCGCCATTCTCTCGCAGACACACACACACACGCGCACTGCTGACGCCATGGTTGATCTCGTCCTCATGGCCACCATGCTCCCCGGCGTTTGGGAGGATGACAAGGAGCTTCACCGCCGTCATCTGCTTCGTCAAGTGCGTCGTATCAAGCGGGGCGTCCTCGTACGCTCGTCACAACCGTCTTCTTCCCCGCCACGGTCGACGACCGCCGTCGTCACTCCGGCCGCACCAGAGCCTCCCCGAGCCCGCTAAACCTCCCTACGGCGTCGATGTGAGCACCCCTCGGCTTTCCCCTCTGTTTCCTCGTCGAATTCGTGGCATAGCACCGTTACCCGCGAGCTTCGACTCTGTAGTCCGCCATGGCCAGAGCCTTGCTCCGCGTGCGCTCGCCTGCGTCCATGTCGCACCCCGTCCCGCCCGCTGTCGTTCCTCACTGCCTGCTGTGGCCGTCCACACACGCACTCCCCTGCAACGACCCATGTCCCCGCGCCGCCACTGCTCTCTTCGTTGCTGCTGCTTGCGCCGTTCCCCGTGCCGAGTCGCGCTTGCATCGTGTACTGCCGCTCCTTGCGCTGCCTGCTACCACTGTCGGCCGCCGTGCCTGCCACTCCCGCTCTCACCGCCCCCTGCTGCTGCTCGACACATGCTGCCTCCGGCGACCTCCTGTCATTGCCGCTGTTGCCGTCGCTTCGCCGCATCTCGCCCCACCGAGCCCGCCTCCAGCCGCCCTGCCTGCGTCGCTCACCTGGCCACGCCGAAGGCCGCGCCTGGCCGAGCTTGGGCCGCACCGGTGGCCGCTTCTCGTGCCTGCATCCACCTGCCGGCGCCCCCGCCGCCGCTCGTCGCCTGCCAGGCTGGGCTCCTCCACCCGCGCGCGTGCGTGCGTGGTTCCTCAATGGCCGGCTGGCCATTTCCTACTCGGGCCGGCCCCGCTTAATTTGGGGGTGCTAACTCCCGCATTAGCTTAACCCCCTCCAACTAATCAGGGTAATTAACTTAATTTGTCAACATCAGTTAGACTACTGACTCAATAACAGATGGGCCCCGCTGTTAATTAAACAAAATTACCTAACCTACTAGAGTGAGAGACAATGACATGCAGGTCCCACTAGACCCTCTTTAACTAGTCAAACTGACCAGTCAACTGCTGACTGGGCAGTTGACTGGCCCCGCTGTCAGCCTAGCGCAACTCTGGGTGCACTGCACCGAGTGCACCCAGCCTATTTTTCCTTTTACTTAATTCGAGTTTAATTATTAAAATAAATTCCAGAAAATGGTTTAATCTTTGAAAATTCATATAAATTAAACCGTATCTCGGATGAAAATGTTTTCTACATGAAAGTTGCTCAGAAAAATCCAAAGAATCCGAATACACGGTCTGTTCATCTGTCACATGCCCCTAGCATGCTAAACATGGAACATTCCCTCTCTAGTCGTCTGTATGACACAGGTCCGGAACCGGGAAATCATTCCCGGTTGAATTCCCCCTTTACCTTTATCGTGTAGCCATACGTTAGGTCACACCCGGCACAGCATATTGCCACGTTATACTTTGTGATGCTATGTTTGCTTTATATTTACTGTTTCTTCCACCTCTTCTCTCCGGTAGACCCTGAGACCGATGATGCCCCTGTGATCGACTACGTCGATGACGACCCCTCCTTTCCAGAGCAACTAGGCAAGCCCCCCCCCCTTTGATCATCCCGATATCGCCCATTCCATTCTCTCATGCTTGCATTAGATTTTGCTACTGTAATTGATTGCTCCTATTCTGATGCATAGCCTACTTTTGTATCCGCTATTGTACCTTACCTGCTTATCATAAACTGCTTAGTATAGGTTGGTTACTGATCCATCAGTGACCCCCACCTTGTCCTTGTTGCCCCTGCTTCATCATCGAAGACCTGATCAACGGGATCGAAGACCAGGCCCCGGCACCGCGCATCACTTTCCCCTTAGTTGCTCGACACTACTGGGTTACTATCGAGTGCCGAGGGTGAGACCTCTTCAGCACTTCTGATGTTTAGCCTGTAGTGTAGCTATTCGGTCGTGGTCATCGAGGGTGATTTCCTCCTTAACCACTTCCGATACGAGTCTGTCGTGCAACCCCTCAAGTGTGAACCTTGGGGGTGATTCCTCTTACATTCACCTTGATGATTACATCGAGTGGAATTCACCGGGGGTGATTCCTCGGGTTTTCCCCTTGATGTTTGGACACACGGTTACTATGGTTACTATGAATTTACACTGAACCATGTTACTAAAGACGGGTCGGCCCTGAGGGGTACCCGCACGAGCTTAATTGCGAGTGATGTGGAGACGGGTTGACCTGGAGGGTGTCCGCGAGATAATTATGAGGCGTGGCCGGGCATTCCTAGCCCTTGCCGCAAGTCCTCGAGACGGGGCAACGGGGTCACATCTTTCGTGAGTCTCTGCTTGTTACCGCGCGTTCCTAATCCACTACAATTTGGATATTTAATCCAAGGGGCCTCTGGCCTGATAGAACTAACCATCACGTGGGCATAGTATGGGTGTTATGCGTCGTATGCATCAGCCGAAGCTTAATAGACGTCAGCGACTGAGCGTCGCGCGCCGGTTTGGACTGCGTAAGCACCTGCCTTGTTGAAGGAGGTAGTTAGGTCTGCTCACCGGTCGCCCTCGCAACGTGCAGGAGTTCCCGGGGAGATGGCCCATGACCCCTGGGGGCATAGGTTTAGTCCGGCGTGCTGGCCTCTCTATTAAGCCTAGGGTTGCGGCGTATTGTTTGGCCGAGGTCGTGCATGACCCAGGAAAGTGTGTCCGGCCGGAGTTAATTGAGCGTGGTGGGTAATTTGGTGCACCCCTGCAGGGAAGAAAACATCTATCGATAGCCTGTCCTACGGTAACGGACACTTCGAGTTGTATCCCGATCGATACAACTAGAACTGGATACCCGAGATGAGAAATGGAGATGAGAACTGGATAGTATGGCTCTGGGATTGCTTTCTCACATGGAGTCGAGAAAGGATCTCTCGCCGAGGTTGATAACACTACTACTACTTTACTTTATGCTACTCTACTCCCTCCTGTTGCTGCAAGATGGTGGTTTCCAAAAGATGCTAGTCTTTGATAGGCTAGGCTTTCCCCCTTATCTTCTGGCATTTTGCAGTTCAGTCCACAGATACAACCCTTTTCTTTGATACCGATGCATATGTAGTGTAGATCCTTGCTTGCGATTACTTTGGATGAGTACTCACAGTTGCTTTGCTCCCCCTTTTTCCCCCTTTATTCTTTCTGGTTGATGCAACCAGATGTTGGAGCCCAAGAACCAGATGCCACCGTTGATGCCTACTACTACGTGAAGACCGCCATCGACCAGGAGTAGTTAGGAGACTCCCAGGCAGGAGGCCTTGCCTTTTCGATCGTAAATGCTTTGTGCTGGCCTTATTAAGGCATGCTTGTCTAACTTATGTCTGTACTCAGATATTGTTGCTTCCGCTGACTCTTGTGTATTCGAGCCCTCGAGGCCCCTGGCTTGTAATATAAAGCTTGTATTATTTTAATTTGTGTCTAGAGTTGTGTTGTGATATCTTCCCGTGAGTCCTTGATCTTGATCGTACACATTTGCGTGTATGATTAGTGTACGATTGAATCGAGGGCGTCACAGCTATAACTTGTGCATAGAGAAACCTCGTTGCCCTCTTGGAACTAGGGTGCTCCCATCCTTGGCTCGAACGCTGCTTCGGCCTGGATGGTCGCAGTGGCCCTTGGTAAAAAAGGAGTGGGCGGGGGGCTGGCACTCAGTCTGTTCCCCGGCAGACAGAGCTCTCCGGCAGACGAAAAGGGGTGCCAGTAGGATATCTTGCTGGGGAAAACTCGTTTAATTACAATAAAGAGGCACTCCACCTCTGCATGGATATACACATGCACGGGTTCCCGGCAAGGTTTATCTCTTTCATTGACATGCGGATACAAGTACAAGCATTACAGAACACTAAGATGGACTCGAGAGATTACATTATTGGAGTTAAAATTTGGCAATTGCCGGCTAATTTAAGGTTGAAAAAAGATAAGCCTCCTATAACCCCTCTTTTCCTTTCTCTGCTCCTCCTCCCTAGGATATCTGGACAAGAGGGAAAGAAGAGTAAAAGGAGGGCGTAGGAGGGCGGCAATGAAGGGGTCGGCAGAGTGGTCGTTTGTCGCGGGCTGCAGGAGGCGTGTGCTCAGGAGCTGCGCAAGGTGACGAGCAAGGCCTGTCACCCCTCCCCAAACGAAAAGAAGAGGGGAAGAAAAAGGGGAAGGGGCAGAGACGGTAGCAGCATCACCCACAATGGGCATGGAGCGCTACCATCACCTCGGCAGGCAGGAAGGTGCGCCTCTCATCGACAATAGCTCCAAGACCTCCGGGAGGGGCGATGCTGGGATTACCAGCCCCGCCTCATGGTCGAGCATCGAAGAGATCAAAAGATTCGCCACTCCAAGGACCAGGCTCACTCCTCGAGCGTCAGCACTGTCATGAGGCAATGAATGCCCCGAGCCAGAGCCCGGGGGCTGGCCCCAGGCTTCCTTCTCAAACATGAGCAGCAGAAGCAGAACAAGAGAAGAAGAAGGAGAACACAGAAATGGATGATGCTGCCCTCCTCCGCCTCCCCCTTTTATAGATCGGGCGGAGAAGGGCAGCTGCTCCATCAACGGGTGACCACCGCCCTCCTTTGCCAATTCGAGGTAGGCGGGCCCTTTCCAAGGTACTCTCCTGCGCCACGCGCTTCCGTTACCTACCCCACGCGATTCATGCCGCATACGTGGCTAAGGATAAGGGTGTTGGAAATATGCCCTAGAGGCAATAATAAAAGCATTATTATTATATTTCCTTGTTCATGATAATTGTCTTTATTCATGCTATAATTGTGTTATCCGGAAATCGTAATACATGTGTGAATAACAGACACCAACATGTCCCTAGTAAGCCTCTAGTTGACTAGCTCGTTGAGCAACAGATAGTCATGGTTTCCTGACTATGGACATTGGATGTCATTGATAACGAGATCACATCATTAGGAGAATGATGTGATGGACTAGACCCAATCCTAAACATAGCACAAGATCGTATAGTTCGTTTGCTAGAGTTTTTCCAATGTCAAAGTATCTTTTCCTTAGACCATGAGATCGTGTAACTCCCGGATACCGTAGGAGTGCTTTGGGTATACCAAACGTCACAACGTAACTGGGTGCTATAAAGGTAGACTACGGGTATCTCCGAAAGTGTCTGTTGGGTTGACATGGATCAAGACTGGGATTTGTCACTCCGTATGACGGAGAGGTATCACTGGGCCCACTCGGTAATGCATCATCATAATGAGCTCAAAGTGACCAAGTGTCTGGTCACGGGATCATGCATTACGGTACGAGTAAAGTGACTTGCCGGTAACGAGATTGAACGAGGTATTGGGATACCGACGATCGAATCTCGGGCAAGTAACATATCGATTGACAAAGGGAATTGCATACGGGGTTGATTGAATCCTCGACATCGTGGTTCATCCGATGAGATCATCGTGGAGCATGTGGGAGCCAACATGGGTATCCAGATCCCGCTGTTGGTTATTGACCGGAGAGTCGTCTCGGTCATGTTGCTTGTCTCCCGAACCCGTAGGGTCTACACACTTAAGGTTCGGTGACGCTAGGGTTGTAGATAGTATATGCAGTAACCGAATGTTGTTCGGAGTCCCGGATGAGATCCCGGACGTCACGAGGAGTTCCAGAATGGTCCGGAGGTAAAGAATTATATATAGGAAGTGCTGTTTCGGGCATCGGGAACAAGATTCGGGTTATCGGTATTGTACCGGGACCACCGGAGGGGTCCCGTGGGCCCACCGGGTGGGGCCACCTGTCCCGGGGGGGCACATGGGCTGTAGGGGGTGCGCCTTGGCCTACATGGGCCAAGGGCACCAGCCCTACTAGGCCCATGCGCCTAGGGTTTCCACCAAGGAGGAGTCCAAGTGGTGGAAGGCACCCCGAGGTGCCTTGGGGGGGAGGGAAACCCTCCCCTGGCCGCCGCACCTAGGAGATCAGATCTCCTAGGCTGCGCACCACCCTGGCCCTCCTATATATAGTGGGGGAGAGGAGGGATTTTCCACCAGCCCCCCTTGGGCGCCCTTCCCCTCTCCCCGTTACGTCTCTCTCTCGTAGTATAGGCGAAGCCCTGCTACTGTGACGCCCTGCATCCACCACCACGCCGTCGTGCTGCTGGATCTTCATCAACCTCTCCTTCTCCCTTGCTGGATCAAGAAGGAGGAGACGTCTCCCGTCCCGTACGTGTGTTGAACGCGGAGGTGCCGTCCGTTCGGCGCTGGTCATCGGTGATTTGGATCACGTCGAGTACGACTACATCATCACCGTTCTTTTGAACGCTTCCGTGCGCGATCTACAAAGGTATGTAGATGCATCCAATGACTCGTTGCTAGATGAACTCCTAGATGATCTTGGTGAAACGAATAGGAAAATTTTTGTTTTCTGCAACGTTCCCCAACAGTGGCATCATGAGCTAGGTCTATGCGTAGTTCTTCTTGCGCGAGTAGAACACAATTAGTTGTGGGCGTAGATTTGTCAACTTTCTTGCCGTTACTAGTCTTTTCTTGCTTCAGCGGTATTGTGGGATGAAGCGGCCCGGACCAACCTTACACGTACGCTTACGTGAGACCGGTTCCACCGACTAACATGCACTAGTTGCATAAGGTGGCTGGCGGGTGTCTGTCTCTCCTACTTTAGTTGGAGCGGATTCGATGAACAGGGTCCTTATGAAGGGTAAATAGAAGTTGACAAATCACGTTGTGGCTTTAACGTAGGTAAGAAGACGTTCTTTCTAGAACCCTAATTCAACCACGTAAAAACTTGCAACAACAATTAGAGGACGTCTAACTTGTTTTTGCAGCAAGTGGTTTGATATGGCCAAAGTTGTGATGAATGATGAATGATCTATATGTGATGTATGAGATGTTCATGCTATTGTAATAGGAATCACAACTTGCATGTTGATGAGTATGACAACCGGCAGGAGCCATAGGAGTTGTCTTTATTCTTTTATATGACCTGCGTGTCATCAAGGATCGCCATGTAAATTGCTTTACTTTATTGCTAAACGCGTTAGCCATAGTAGTAGAAGTAATAGTTGGCGAGCAACTTCATGGAGACACGATGATGGAGATCATGGTGTCAAGCCGGTGACAAGATGATCATGGAGCCCCAGATGGAGATCAAAGGAGCTATGTGATATTGGCCATATCATGTCACGTTCATTATTTGATTGCATGTGATGTTTATCATGTTTTGCATCTTGTTTACTTAGAACGACGGTAGTAAATAAGATGATCCGTCATAAATAATTTCAAGAAGTGTTCCCCCTAACTGTGCACCGTTGCGACAGTTCGCTGTTTCAAAACACCACGTGATGATCGGGTGTTTTATTCAGACGTTCACATACAACGGGTGTAAGACAGATTTACACATGCAAACACTTAGGTTGACTTGACGAGCCTAGCATGTACAGACATGGCCTCGGAACACAGAAGACCGAAAGGTCGAGCATGAGTCGTATAGAAGATACGATCAACATGAAGATGTTCACCGACGTTGACTAGTCCGTCTCACGTGATGATCGGACACGGTCTAGTTAACTCGGATCATGTAATACTTAGATGACTAGAGGGATGTCTAATCTAAGTGGGAGTTCATTAATAATTTGATTAGATGAACTTAATTATCATGAACTTAGTCTAAAATCTTTGCAATATGTCTTGTAGATCAAATGGCCAACGTAGTCCTCAACTTCAATGCGTTCCTAGAGAAAACCAAGCTGAAAGACGATGGCAGCAACTATACGGACTGGGTCCGGAACCTGAGGATCATCCTCATAGCTGCCAAGAAAGATTATGTCCTACAAGCACCGCTAGGTGATCCTCCTGTCCCACAGAACCAAGACGTTATGAACGCTTGGCAGACACATGTTGACGACTACTCCCTCGTTCAGTGCGGCATGCTTTACAGCTTAGAGCCGGGGCTCCAAAAACGTTTTGAGAGACATGGAGCATACGAGATGTTCGAAGAGCTGAAAATGGTTTTTCAAGCTCATGCCCGGATCGAGAGATATGAAGTCTCCGATAAGTTCTTCAGCTGTAAGATGGAGGAAAATAGTTCTGTCAGTGAGCACATACTCACTATGTCTAGGTTACATAACCGCTTGTCTCAGCTGGGAGTTAATCTCCCGGATGATGCGGTCATTGACAGAATCCTCCAGTCCCTTCCACCAAGCTACAAGAGCTTTGTGATGAACTTCAACATGCAGGGGATGCAAAAGACCATTCCTGAGTTGTTCTCAATGCTGAAATCAGCGGAGGTAGAAGTCAAGAAGGAGCATCAAGTGTTGATGGTCAATAAAACCACTAAGTTCAAGAAAGGCAAGGGTAAAAAGAACTTCAAGAAGGACGGCAAGGAGGTTGCCGCGCCCGGCAAGCAAGCTGCCGGGAAGAAGCCAAAGAATGGACCCAAGCCCGAGACTGAGTGCTTTTATTGCAAGGGAAGCGGTCACTGGAAGCGGAACTGCCCTAAGTACTTAGCGGATAAGAAGGCCGGCAAAACAAAAGGTATATGTGATATACATGTAATTGATGTGTACCTTACTAGTGCCCGTAGTAGCTCCTGGGTATTTGATACCGGTGCAGTTGCTCACATTTGTAACTCAAAGCAGGGGCTGCGGAATAAACGGAAACTGGCAAAGGACGAGGTGACGATGCGCGTCGGGAATGGTTCCAAGGTCAATGTGATCGCCGTCGGCACGCTGCCTCTGCATCTCCCTTCGGGATTAGTTTTAAACCTTAATAATTGTTATTTAGTGCCAGCTTTGAGCATGAACATTGTATCGGGATCTCGTTTAATTCGAGATGGCTACTCTTTTAAATCTGAGAATAATGGTTGTTCCATTTTTATGAGAGATATGTTTTATGGTCATGCTCCTATGGTGAATGGTTTATTCTTTATGAATCTCGAACGTGATGCTACACATGTTCATAATGTGAGTACCAAAAGAAGTAAGGTTGATAATGATAGTCCCACATACTTGTGGCACTGCCACCTTGGTCACATAGGTGTCAAACGCATGAAGAAGCTCCATGCAGATGGACTTTTAGAGTCTCTTGATTATGAATCATTTGACACGTGCGAACCATGCCTTATGGGTAAAATGACCAAGACTCCGTTCTCAGGAACAATGGAGCGAGCAACCGACTTATTGGAAATCATACATACTGATGTGTGCGGTCCAATGAGTGTTGAGGCTCGCGGTGGCTATCGTTATGTTCTCACCCTCACTGATGATTTAAGTAGGTATGGGTATATCTACTTAATGAAACACAAGTCTGAAACCTTTGAAAAGTTCAAGGAATTTCAGAGTGAGGTTCAAAATCAAGGTGACAGGAAAATCAAGTTTCTACGATCAGATCGTGGAGGAGAATACTTGAGTCACGAGTTTGGCACACACTTAAGAAAAAGTGGAATAGTTTCACAACTCACGCCGCCTGGAACACCTCAGCGTAACGGTGTGTCCGAACGTCGTAATCGCACTCTATTAGATATGGTGCGATCTATGATGTCTCTTACCGATTTACCGCTATCTTTTTGGGGCTATGCTTTAGAGACTGCCGCATTCACTTTAAATAGGGCTCCGTCGAAATCCGTTGAGACGACACCGTATGAATTATGGTTTGGGAAGAAACCTAAGCTGTCATTTCTAAAAGTTTGGGGATGCGATGCTTATGTCAAGAAACTTCAACCTGAGAAGCTCGAACCCAAGTCGGAAAAATGCGTCTTCATAGGATACCCAAAAGAAACTATTGGGTACACCTTCTACCTCAGATCCGAAGGCAAGATCTTTGTTGCCAAGAATGGGTCCTTTCTAGAGAAAGAGTTTCTCTCGAAAGAAGTAAGTGGGAGGAAAGTAGAGCTTGATGAAGTATTACCTCTTGAACCGGAAAATGGCGCAACTCAAGAAAATGTTCCTGAGGTGCCAGCACCGACTAGAGAGGAAGTTAATGATAATGATCAAGATACTTCTGATCAAGCTCCTACTGAAATTCGAAGGTCCACAAGGACACGTTCCGCACCAGAGTGGTACGGCAACCCTGTCTTGGAAATCATGTTGTTAGACAACGGTGAACCTTCGAACTATGAAGAAGCGATGGCGGGCCCGGATTCCGAAAAATGGCTGGAAGCCATGAAATCCGAGATAGGATCCATGTATGAAAACGAAGTATGGACTTTGACTGACTTGCCCGTTGAACGGAGAGCCATAGAAAATAAATGGATCTTTAAGAAGAAGACAGACGCGAATGGTAATGTGACCATCTATAAAGCTCGGCTTGTCGCTAAGGGTTATCGACAAGTTCAAGGGGTTGACTACGATGAGACTTTCTCACCGGTAGCGAAGCTGAAGTCCGTCCGAATCATGTTAGCGATTGCCGCATTCTATGATTATGAGATATGGCAAATGGACGTCAAAACGGCATTCCTTAATGGTTTCCTTAAGGAAGAATTGTATATGATGTAGCCGGAAGGTTTTGTCGATCCTAAGAATGCTGACAAGGTGTGCAAGCTCCAACGCTCGATTTATGGGCTGGTGCAAGCATCTCGGAGTTGGAACATTCACTTTGATGAGATGATCAAAGCGTTTGGGTTTACACAGACTTATGGAGAAGCCTGCGTTTACAAGAAAGTGAGTGGGAGCTCTGTAGCATTTCTCATACTATATGTAGATGACATACTTTTGATGGGAAATGATATAGAACTCTTGGACAGCATCAAGGCCTACTTGAATAAGAGTTTTTCAATGAAGGACCTTGGAGAAGCTGCTTATATATTAGGCATCAAAATCTATAGAGATAGATCAAGACGCCTCATAGGTCTTTCACAAAGCACATACCTTGATAAGATATTGAAGAAGTTCAATATGGATCATTCTAAGAAGGGGTTCTTACCTGTATTACAAGGTGTGAAATTGAGCTCAGCTCAATGTCCGACCACGGCAGAAGAAATAGAAGAGATGAGTGTCATCCCCTATGCCTCAGCCATAGGTTCTATTATGTATGCCATGCTGTGTACCAGACCTGATGTAAACCTCGCCGTAAGTTTGGTAGGAAGGTACCAAAGTAATCCCGGCAAGGAACACTGGACAGCGGTCAAGAATATCCTGAAGTACCTGAAAAGGACTAAGGAAATGTTTCTCGTTTATGGAGGTGACGAAGAGCTCGTCGTAAAGGGTTACGTCGACGCTAGCTTCGACACAGATCTGGATGACTCTAAGTCACAAACCGGATACGTGTATATTTTGAATGGTGGGGCAGTAAGCTGGTGTAGTTGCAAGCAAAGCGTCGTGGCGGGATCTACATGTGAAGCGGAGTACATGGCAGCCTCGGAGGCAGCACATGAAGCAATATGGGTGAAGGAGTTCATCACCGACCTAGCAGTCATACCCAATGCATCGGGGTCGATCAAGCTCTTCTGTGACAATACTGGAGCTATTGCTCTTGCCAAGGAGCCCAGGTTTCACAAGAAGACGAGGCACATCAAGCGTCGCTTCAACTCCATTCGTGAAAATGTTCAAGATGGAGACATAGAAATTTGTAAAGTGCACACGGACCTGAATGTAGCAGATCCGTTGACTAAACCTCTCCCTAGAGCAAAACATGATCAACACCAGAATTCCATGGGTGTTCGATTCATCACAATGTAACTAGATTATTGACTCTAGTGCAAGTGGGAGACTATTGGAAATATGCCCTAGAGGCAATAATAAAAGCATTATTATTATATTTCCTTGTTCATGATAATTGTCTTTATTCATGCTATAATTGTGTTATCCGGAAATCGTAATACATGTGTGAATAACAGACACCAACATGTCCCTAGTAAGCCTCTAGTTGACTAGCTCGTTGAGCAACAGATAGTCATGGTTTCCTGACTATGGACATTGGATGTCATTGATAACGAGATCACATCATTAGGAGAATGATGTGATGGACTAGACCCAATCCTAAACATAGCACAAGATCGTATAGTTCGTTTGCTAGAGTTTTCCAATGTCAAAGTATCTTTTCCTTAGACCATGAGATCGTGTAACTCCCGGATACCGTAGGAGTGCTTTGGGTATGCCAAACGTCACAACGTAACTGGGTGACTATAAAGGTAGACTACGGGTATCTCCGAAAGTGTCTGTTGGGTTGACATGGATCAAGACTGGGATTTGTCACTCCGTATGACGGAGAGGTATCACTGGGCCCACTCGGTAATGCATCATCATAATGAGCTCAAAGTGACCAAGTGTCTGGTCACGGGATCATGCATTACGGTACGAGTAAAGTGACTTGCCGGTAACGAGATTGAACGAGGTATTGGGATACCGATGATCGAATCTCGGGCAAGTAACATATCGATTGACAAAGGGAATTGCATACGGGGTTGATTGAATCCTCGACATCGTGGTTCATCCGATGAGATCATCGTGGAGCATGTGGGAGCCAACATGGGTATCCAGATCCCGCTGTTGGTTATTGACTGGAGAGTCGTCTCGGTCATGTCTGCTTGTCTCCCGAACCCGTAGGGTCTACACACTTAAGGTTCGGTGACGCTAGGGTTGTGAAGATAAGTATATGCAGTAACCCGAATGTTGTTCGGAGTCCCGGATGAGATCCCGGACGTCACGAGGAGTTCCGGAATGGTCCGGAGGTAAAGAATTATATATAGGAAGTGCTGTTTCGGGCATCGGGACAAGTTTCGGGGTTATCGGTATTGTACCGGGACCACCGGAGGGGTCCCGTGGGCCCACCGGGTGGGTCCACCTGTCCCGGGGGGCCACATGGGCTGTAGGGGGTGCGCCTTGGCCTTCATGGGCCAAGGGCACCAGCCCTACTAGGCCCATGCGCCTAGGGTTTCCACCAAGGAGGAGTCCAAGTGGTGGAAGGCACCCCGAGGTGCCTTGGGGGGGAGGGAAACCCTCCCCTGGCCGCCGCACCTAGGAGATCAGATCTCCTAGGCTGCGCACCAACCCCCTGGCACCCCTATATATAGTGGGGGGAGAGGAGGGATTTTACACCAGCCCCTGGCGCCTCCATCTCCCCCCGTTACGTCTCTCTCTCGTAGTCACGGCGAAGCCCTGCTTCTGTGACGCCCTGCATCCACCACCACGCCGTCGTGCTGCTGGATCTTCATCAACCTCTCCTTCTCCCTTGCTGGATCAAGAAGGAGGAGACGTCTCCCGTCCCGTACGTGTGTTGAACGCGGAGGTGCCGTCCGTTCGGCGCTGGTCATCGGTGATTTGGATCACGTCGAGTACGACTACATCATCACCGTTCTTTTGAACGCTTCCGTGCGCGATCTACAAAGGTATGTAGATGCATCCAATGACTCATTGCTAGATGAACTCCTAGATGATCTTGGTGAAACGAGTAGGAAAATTTTTGTTTTCTGCAACGTTCCCCAACAAAGGGCGCGCTGTGGGAAGAGTAAATTGGCAGTTTCTTCCCCGTGCATTAAAGTCATTCACGGGCCATCACTGGAGCGGCCCCACCACTATTGGCTTTACGCCGCACACGAGAAAACTGGAAACTGGCCTGGAATCAAGGCTAATGAAGCAGCAACGGAAAACTCAAGGGGACAACCCCTTCAGCAACCTTGCATGTGCACTTATTAGGCCCTACCCCGACGAGACTCAGCAGCGCGTTCGGGGCAGGCCCGGAGGCTTCTGTCGGTGCAACAAACCCTGGGTCTGTTGACCAACTGTGCACAGGCACAAAATCAAGATTGAAGCACCAACCCAAGAGATTTGAAGAACCAACATGCAGCTCAGAAGGACCAAGACCGAGCCTAAGGAGCAAGATGCCGGCAAGAGAAGGGCCTCCCTTGCTGGGCAGGCGAGCCCGGCAAGGGGCAAGGCCACCACCAGAAGCAAGCAACCAAGGCTCCCCGGCAGAGCCTGCCGGAGCTCGCGGGGGAAGAACCACTCCACCAACCACTCAACAACGACCGACGTTGTCAATCAGTGTGGTGTCAAGCCGCAAGATGATTAAGTGACAGTCGTTCACCACATGGCAGCCATTTCCTATAGAAGAAACCCGCAGATAACACCCGTCCTACGACGTGTCAAGAGAGCAGGTGCGGAGCTGGCGAGATAGCCCGGCAGGCCTTGTCGGGCGACCAGTGATGTGACACTAAGCGACGCATTTAATGCATCCTGTCAGCCCACAGATTTAGGTATGATAGCACTGTTCGCTATCATATCAGTGGATAATGACCACTTTGTCACTGTGGTGACCCCTTAATCTATAAAAGGAGGCCCATGGCACTTGTAGGAGGGGGTTAGGGGGTTGGAAAGTTGACAAACCCAAGCCACCATACGCGCGTAGTCGCTGCGGCCCCGAGGCAAAACCTTGCCGGGCAAGTGTACTACGCACCACCACATTCATCTCACCATCAATCCACTAAAGCAGGAGTAGGGACTTACGCCTTGCGGCGGCCCGAACCTGGGTAAATTGCTTGTGTGCTCTCTGTCGCGTTGTCGTGCGTTGATCTGCTCTTTGTGCAACGTGTCGTCCCCCTGCCGAACCAACAAGGGGCCACCCAGTCCCATAGGTTTACTTCTATCTAGCGAGCTTATGTTTATGTCTGATATGTTTTGGCTTGTTATTGCTCTAAGTTATTGCCAGTACTGCTTAGTTTTACCTCTATTCAGTTCTGATGGTGTTCTATGTACTCTGATGTTCTTCTAAGAAATTGTTTTTAAAGGAATTTTCAAATCGCTCTCCCCACCCCACCCCACTCCCCCCCCCCTTATTTTCGGTATCTGGTCCTACACAAGCCAATATGATCCATGACAATAAAATTCAACAATTCATGCATAGTCTTTTTGCGCACATTGATGATCCCTCCTTGGCATCGACATACATTGGGCTTGTGCAACCAACATGATCCTCGAATCCTTACTGAATCTCTATCTATCTATATATGTAAATCTCACCCTTAATGCTCTACATGACTACATCGCCTTCGTTTTCTCAAGCTACATATTCTTTCATGCCTTCATATTCTCCATCTCCATCCTCTCCATCACCCTCTCCTTGTCAAATTTCACCCCTCCCTCTTTGGACCTTCAAGTAGAGTGTGTATCTCTCCTCCTTCTACTCCTTCTTGATGTCCTCCTTTTTAAAAAAATCACATCTTTGTTTGAAAGGAACTCTGCCCACATGGCCAACATTTTGCTCGTCGCTCCATCATGTGGGATCCTATCTTTCTCCCACTTCTTCCCCCTCGTGCTCCTACTTATCTTTGGCATGATCCTAAGTCCACTTATCACATCCTCTTCATCCAATCCAATAGATTGGTGCGAACTTGAGACAGTTTTTCTTCGAGATGCCCCACCCTTGCGAAGTCATGCCGGAGTCGTCCACGGGCATGGGTGCGGTCGAGGATGGTGCCGGCGCAAACACAACAATGTCCACGTCTAGGTCGTGGACTTCCTCTGCCGCCATCCAGGCGTGCTGGGGGACACAACGTCCTTGCCGGTGAGGTGCTCCGCGTTCACAATGGCGCGGACAGCAGCCCCACGAACTCTACCGATCCAACACCTGTGTGGGCACGATGTCTATGAGGAAGGTGGGTAGTGGCTAGGATAGAGATGAATGACAGCACGGACGCGGGGGGCTAATACGTAAGAGGAGAGGTCGGGCAAGGGGGCGGGACAAAAGGGGATGGTTGGAGTGGCGAGTCGTTGGGTCGGTATTTTCAGTCCGAATTGTCACCTGGACATATATTGGGCAGTTTTGGGGAGTCCCTTTGAGATGTTCTTACCTAGTTATTTCTTTTTTTCCAGAACCAATTAGCTTCTTAGGGGATTTTCTAATTAATTAGTGTGTTTTAGGGGTACTAGTTTTTTTAGCAATATTGCACAGCTTTATTTCTTTTTTTTTAGAACCAATTAGCTTCTTAGGGGATTTTCTAACTAACTAGTGTGTTTTTTAGGGGTACTAGGTTTTTTTAGCAATCTTGCAAAGCTTTATTAGATCGTCGCAATGTTTACACGGACGAAAGAAAGGTAACCGGGCACATCAGTACAGACACAAGCACTTATATACACGCGCATACACTCTCGTCATCGAGAAGACCGTCTCCTCCCACTGAATGCACATCGTCGGAAACTCTGAAATAAATCCAGAAATAAATGCGAATATCAGGATTTGAACCCTGGTGGGCTGGTGATACCACAGTGCTTCTAACCATACAACCACATGTTGGTTCACGTGTGCCTCGACATTTGAGATTATATAAATATGACAAAAAACACAAGAAGTAAAAGCAGCAGCCTGCGCTAGTGATTTTGTGATATATATCCTTACTATGCGTGGAACATATATTTTGATAGGGTGGCCCCGACCTCTCGCTCGACGGATTCGCTCACGGCCCAAAGCGTGCGTCCCGGCCGAGGCGGCATCTCGTGCGGCCGTCGTGCTTCAAGGGGATGGCACGGCTGGGTAGCCGTGTATCGATGTGTGTACGTGTGTGTGGTCGATCACATCACATGAACGAGCGATCCGGGAGAACGGGGGACTGGTGGCGCCTGTCCCGTACAGGCTCTACACCGCGCGGCACGAGGCCCCCGGCGCGTACACATAGAGCCCGATCGGTCTCATGTCGCCTCTCTGCAGGACATCACCCCGTATCTTCAGTGAGCTGCCATTGATACAAAGGGACACTGTATGTGTAAATATATAATCCCAACTAAAGTACTCGATCCAAGGGGATCTCGTGATTATTGGTTCATGCGTGCGGAGATCGATCTACTGCCTGCTAGCTGCTTCTAGTTCGTCCTGGTAACATGCGCTGCTCAGTGCCCAAACTGCCCGTGCACCTCTATATAAGCACCCGGACCCTCACATACGAAATCCATCCAGCTAAAGCTACTCTTCTGAATCAGGCCTTTGCGATCATATATACCACTCGCTCACGAAACGGTGGCAGTGCCTTTCCTCCTGCTGCCCTGCACGATGGCGGCGGCTCAGGTTTTTATAGCTACCTGCATCTTCTTGATCAGCCTCTGATATTGTGTTGCATATGTACTAATCAATGAACATACAACTAATGGTGCCATGCATATATACATGACCTATTTGACTTACTTTGTGGTCGATTGTTGGTTTGATGCCGGATGTTAGTCACTTTTGTGTCTCACTTTTCGATCGAATGTTCAGCAGGTCATGGCAGCACCTGTTCATGACAATGACAATCGCTCAAAGGAGGAGAAGAACCGTGAGATCATCCAAGACACGCCCTGCACAGAGGCGGAAGAACAAGCTCCTGATGCAAAGGTGCGTGACAACGGCGACTCCATGGACGAGGAGGTCACGATCGCCGCTGATACCGATGAGGGGCGGGGCTTAGCACGGGAAGTCGAAGCCAAGCTCGCTGTCGAGCCTGCAGAAGATAGAGCAAAGGAAACCAAGGAAGGAAGGCCCCGCCCGGCGAAGAAGACTGAGAAAGCGGCCGCCAAGGGGGCGGTCGTCCCTGTCGACGACGACACTGATGATGGTGAGGCTGCTGAGCCGAAAGGGGCAAAGAAGACCGAGAAAGCGGCGGCCAAGTGGGCGGTAGTCCCCGTCGACGATGACACTGGAGATGAGGCCGCTGCGGGGGCAGCGCCTATTGCTCTTGAGGAGGCAGAGTCAGCTAGCGAGGAAGCGGGCGAAGGTGGCACGAAGTGTGAGGAGAAGGCTCACGAGGAATAGGGGATGTATTGCGGTGGTTTGCTTTGTCAGATTCAATAAGCATCTCATAATGTAAAACGTTTTTAGACACTAGTGTAGTGTCAAAAAACATGGAGTAGTTAATTCGGTCAGGTGTAAGGTTGTAAGTGAAGCAATCAGGTGGAGTTGTAGTGTATTGCCTACAATAAAATTGTGTGGTGTTTTCTTCTACAACACACACTAAAAATACAGAGGCGCAAGTGATGTCCTGAAACCACTAAGGACATGTACAATGTTTGATAAGAGAGTCTTATCTCAAGTCTTGCATGTAATTTACAAATGACAAAAAAGACATGTATACAATGGGTTATCTTTTAGCCTTATCTTTAATAACTAGTAGCTATTTCTAAAAATATGGTGAGACATATTGTGCTATGAGATCATCTCTTAAATAAGAGAAGACAAGTTTTTTCTTATGATTTCTCTCTTCTTCATCTCAGCATTTATCCTATGTGGCACTTCTAAGATATCATCATTGTACATGCCCTAAGATTTCTTGTGGAATTACATATTTTTCTCAAAATTCGAGTAAAAGGTGGAAGCTGAAACTCAAAAAATCCGGAGATTACGAATTATAAATTTCTGAGTATATATATGTACTAATTCAGTCACCTATTTATAAAACTGCTAAACATATGATGGTTTTATGTGAAGTTGGATCAACACTGGGCATGTCTAATGTCTTGGAGATAAATATGGAGACAGTGGATCGAAATGGGCGGGTTAGAAACAAAGTGGGTGTGGCCAATATTCCCCCATGACCAAAGTGTCCGAAAGAACAATGTTATACTTACCGGATGGGGGCTATGGAATTTTATTACGGGCTAATGTGGCAGAAAACAAGTGGATGGTTGAAATCATGAGGGGGGCAGTAGGTTGATTTCGTAACCTCCTTTCGTAAGTCTAGCATTTTCGTAAGTCTAGCATTTCGTATTCAAAAAATGTTGATGTGTCAATATATACTTCAAGATAAAAGTTGTAGAAAAATGAAGGAGGGTGAGAAATGATGAGAACATGATCAAGACTTTGATTATATTGAAGATGAACAATTTGAAGAATTATGTACCAGAGATGTGTAAAGACAGAAAAGAGATACTCATGGCAGCAATAAGAATGTGGAGACAAATTCTATACCAGGGGATTACATGGGAGACAAATTCAAGCTAGCACCAAGGCAATACAGAATGTAGAGACAAAGCTCATGACAAAGAGGACTTTAATTTCCCATTCTCTCTCCTCTCCCTCCCTTAGGTGAGAGTCTCCATAGTCTCCTCAGCTCCTCTCCCCTCCTTGGGCGACATGGGGTGGGAGAGGAGGTCGGACTACCCATGTACAACATTGATTTAGAAGTAGACTATGGTCTAGGTTGGCCTTAGGGTTGTTTGTTGTTATGTCGGCCAATTGCAGTTGCCCGTTGCTTGCATGCAACACGCGGTGGTTGCCAATGTCATTATCTACTCCTCTGTGGTGAAAGTGAAGTAGGAGTGATGGATCTGGCGAATCCTGCTTGAATAAGCACTAGGTCACGCCAGATCGAGCTGTTGTCGTGGACATTTTTGTACTTGTCTACCCTCTTGGTGAGAGAGAGAGAGACTAGGTGGGAAGGCCAGCCTCGGCTCCGCTTCCTGGTACTTTGCCTCGGTAGATTTTTGCTTTCATTGATGGGGGTATGCTCCCTTAATCTAGAAAAGGCCTCTGATGGGGATCCTGAGCACGAGCGATGGTGGTTCTAAAGGAGCTACAACACCCATGATGGTTGGTCGCCTCCACCGACAAGTTGTTGAATCCTCAAGGTGAATGGCAAACAACTTCATTCCTCCAGACCTTGATGCCAAGGAAGGTGGTCCTTGCAAACAAATTTATACATACATCTATGAAAACATCCATACTTGCAAACAAATTTAGTAAGACATACATGGATGTGTAATGTAGCCTTTGAGCCAAACATATACATGGATTTGAATATGTCATGAACACCACACACATGACAAAACAACATTAAACATCCATACATATGAACATGACACATCTATTTCAACTTGACTCTTACATCCATACATTGGGGGAAACATTACTAAAGTTTCACCATATAGATACATTGCAACCAACATAACATATATCTACTTATGTCACATACTCAATGATGCACCGCCATGAATGAAAGCAATGTGTTCACTCAAACACGCCTTCAACAATGACACGATCATCACATATGTGCCAAAACAACATGACATTCAATTTTTTTTTGCACCTATACACACAAATACAACATTTTTATTTTTAGTTCATGACTAAAAATATTCTATCTCAAATCCAAGTCAATGATTATATGTGGTACAAACACACATTGTCATTGATTTGAACCAAAATTATAATAAATGGAGAGGAACAAACATGGCCCAAAAATTAGGAAATCAAAGAGCTAGGGTTTCATCTAGTGCTACAAATGCAACCAAAACAACAAGATTCAAGCCATTTCGATGGAATATCAGGTACTATTTGATCCAAACGAGGTCATTTCATGCTAATCTCATCCTTTCTTTTTTAGAAAACGAAATTTGTAACTTCCAAACGTTAGGATTTTATGATTAGATCCAAACAAACAGGATAGAAAAATAATGTCCGGTAAAAAAGTCAGATCTTGAAATATTTTCAAAACAAGGTCATTTCATGCTAATCTCATCCTTTATTTTTTAGAAAACGAAATTTGTAACTTCCAAACGTTAGGATTTTATGATTAGATCCGGACAAACAGGATAGAAAAATAATGTCCGATCATGGGGATCGAACCCAGGTTGATAGCGTGAGGGCAAGATGGTGTTACCAACTCGGCCTTCAACAATGACACGATCATCACATATGTGCCAAAACAACATGACATTCAATTTTTTTTGCACCTATACACACAAATACAACATTTTTATTTTTAGTTCATGACTAAAAATATTCTATCTCAAATCCAAGTCAATGATTATATGTGGTACAAACACACATTGTCATTGATTTGAACCAAAATTATAATAAATGGAGAGGAACAAACATGGCCCAAAAATTAGGAAATCAAAGAGCTAGGGTTTCATCTAGTGCTACAAATGCAACCAAAACAACAAGATTCAAGCCATTTCGATGGAATATCAGGTACTATTTGATCCAAACGAGGTCATTTCATGCTAATCTCATCCTTTCTTTTTTAGAAAACGAAATTTGTAACTTCCAAACGTTAGGATTTTATGATTAGATCCGGACAAACAGGATAGCAAAATAATGACCCAGGTTGATAGCGTGAGGGCAAGATGGTGTTACCAACTCGGCCAGCTATTGTCTTTGTGAAGTTACGCTTTTAACATTATTTGACTCAAACACACGTGCATTCTTTGTACAAACCAAAAAATGGACCAGCTAATTATTCAGTTTATTCACCATTCTTATTTTATTCTTTTTTCCTGTCATTTTTCGTTCATGGTTAGGTCCAGTTTTCTTGTGTAAATTTTATGCATGGTTGTCTCTTTACTCTCATGGTGCAACCCACATGCAGCAGAATTTTAGCCCAGCCCACGTACAGATCGGGATTTATTTTTCACCCACAACTCCTACAATGTAGTAGCAGTGTACTAACCAACTCACCCTGCCTTAGCCTTTTTTTCACTTTCATATGAGCAAAAAAAAACATTTTTCTTCTTGTGTTTTTTTTAGATTTTCCAAGTTGTCTTGTAGTCTCCTATATACCAACGGGCTGTATACCTTGCCCATGTAGTCTCGTTGTAAATATCATGGCAACTTCACATGAGGGATTTTTTTGGGTTGAAACATACACCGGTAACTTCTGTGCAAATGGCACGGTAATTTGTGTACCGGGACCCGATAACTTACATATAAATGTCATGGTAACTTCGACCGGGGGTAAAAAGAATATCGAACATCTCCCCGATAATTTATGTGTAAACGACACGGTATTTTCCGCATGGCAACCCTGATAACTTAGGCACAAACACCACGACAATTTTGACCTGAAGGAAAAAAGTTGTCAAAAATGTACCCCGATAAATTTTATATAAACATCATGATAATAACGCATCATATACATGATAACTTGGGTATAAACACCATGATAACTTGGACTCCGAGGAAAATTTATTGAAAAATATAACCTCGATAACATTTGCGTGAATATCATGGCTATAGAAGCACCGCATACCTCATACTTAGGTGAACCGCCAGACGGAGTCAGGGGGTCGGAGGGAGGGGCGGGGGTTGTTAAAAAACATTTTTTTCGATACTTTGTGTGCAAATAACACGGTATTATACACACAATAAAGTTGTTAACTCACTACAAACCCCACGGTAACTTTTGACCTTGGAATAAAAGTTTGTTGAAAACATACCCTAATAACTTGTGTGTAATTAACATGATAATATACATGCAACTGAGCTGATAACTTACTTAATCCAGACGTGGTAACTTTTTGACCAGGGAAAATGTTGTTAAAATACCCCTTAATAACTCATGTGTAAATAACATGATAATACACGCACATGAGAGCTGATAACTCATATACAAATATCGCGGTAATTTTTTGATCGAGGGAATAAAAATTGTTGAAAAACATACCCCGATAATTTTTGTGCAACATAGTAATATACACAACAAAGCTGATAACTCACTGCGTCATAGTCACTTTTTGACCCTGCGATAAAAGTTTGTCGAAAACATACCCCCGAAACTTTTATGTAAATCACATGGTAACTTATGTATGACATACGTGATAACTTATAGTCTAGATGTAGTAACTTTTGGTCCGAAAAAAAAAGTCATTAGAATATATCAATATGGGATTGAGTTTCGAAAATCTCGTCGAGACGATTTTTTTTTGTGAAGACAGCTTTTCAATCGGAACGACGGTTTGAGCTACAAAATATTTTGAAATTTGAAAAAAAAAATCTAGAATGACATCAGCTTTTTGTTTTTTAGTGCATATATGCGTGTAATTAGAGGGAGGAGGGCACGTGAAAGAAAAATTAGTCATTCTAATGCATGCATGTATATAATTAGAGTGAAGTAAAAATCGTTGTTGTCTATTGCTAAAATCCGAATATTTGATAGTTATAAAAGTCCTTTAGAAAAATCCATCCTTATATAAGGGTAAAGAAAAACAGTACTACTGGTAATTTTGGCCTCAATCGGTCGGCCCCATGAAAAGTCCGCTATGAAATTTCAAGTCTCTTTTGTGCACTGCATTCCTCCGCGAGAAAAAGAAAAGACCACGACGCCGGGACACCGCGCCACGCCCCGGCGGCTGGAGCGCCGCGTCCCGATGCCACCGCCGAGGATCACCTTGTCCGCGCCCCACAGCGACGTGCTCCGCCTCCTCGACGCCCAGGACCTACCCGCCGCGGCGCGCCTCGCGGCCGCGCACGCCTCGTCCCCCCTCTCCCTCGCCGCCGTCCTGCTCCGCCACCCGCCGCCCCGTCTCGGGTACTGCCTCCACGCCCGCGCCGCGCGCGCGGGCCTCCTCGCCGACCGCTACCTCGCCAACGCCCTCCTCGCCTTCTACGTCCGCCTCCCGCGCCACCTCCCCCACGCGCTCAGGGCGTTCGACGACCTCCCTCAGCGCGACGTCGTCGCGCACTCCTCCATCCTCGCCGCGTTCCTCCGCGCGGGGCTTCCCCGCCGCGCGCTCCAGTCGCTCAGGTCCATGGCTGCCGGCGCGGACGGTGTCTCACCCAACGCCCACGCACTCTCCGCCGCCGTCAAGGCCTGCGCTGTGCTCCACGACCGCAACGCGGGCGCCTGCGTCCACGGGAGCATCCTTGTCCGCGGATTCAACGACGACGACATCGTGCTGAGTGCGCTGGTGGACATGTATGGCCATGCGGCTTCACCAGGTGACGCACGGAAGGCGTTCGAGGAAATGCGCGCCCCTGACGGGATATGCTACACATCGTTGTTATCAGCATTTGTGCGGAACCATTGGTATGAGGAAGCCGTGAGGTGGTTCCGGACTATGGTCATGACGAATGGGGTTGAGCCGGATGGCTGCACATTTGGTTCGATGATGACAGCGCTAGGGAACTTGAAGAGGGCGAGGCAGGGCCGTGAGGCACATGCTCAGATACTGACCCGCGGTCTTTGTGGGAATGTGATTGTGGAGAGCAGCACGCTCGACATGTACGCCAAGTGTGGGGCGATGTTGGAGGCACGCAAGGTGTTTGACAAGATGCAGGTTAGGAATGCAGTTTCATGGTGTGCGTTGCTTGGAGGTTACTGCCAGAATGCGGAGTACGAGAAGGTTCTTGTGTTGTTTCGACAGATGGATAGGGAATACGATGACTCATATAGCTTGGGGACTATTCTAAGGGCATGTGCTGGTCTATCTTCTGTAGAACCAGGAAAAGAGATCCATTGCCGGTTTCTGAGGAGTGGAGGCTGGAGAGATGTGGTTGTTGAGTCTGCACTCGTAGACCTATATGCAAAATGTGGCGCTGTAGACTATGCTTATAGAGTTTTTGAAGCGAGCAGTGTCCGTAACACAATTACTTGGAATGCCATGATTGGCGGCTTCGCTCAGAATGGCCATGCTGAGGACGCTATCAATTTGTTCAATCGGATGGTCAGCGAAGGGGCGAAACCCGACTACGTCAGTTTCATTGGTGTTCTTTTTGCGTGTAATCATACTGGAATGGTTGAGCAAGGACGGAACTACTTCAAATCTATGAGCAAAGACTATGGCATTGCCCCCGGAATCGAACACTACAATTGCATTGTTGATCTTCTCAGCAGAGTAGAACTTCTGGAGGAGGCTGAAGATCTGATAAACAAGTCACCTTTCAGAGATGATTCGTCCTTGTGGGCACCAATCCTTGGTGCTTCTTCCACACATTCAAACCCAGATGTAGCAGAAAGGGTTGCCAAGAAAATGATGGAGTTAAAGCCTCAGTACCACTTGAGCTACGTTCTTCTTGAAAATGTGTACAGAACAGTTGGACGGTGGGAAGATGCTTTAGAGATAAGGAGGCTGATGAGATCAAGAAAGGTCGAAAAGGAGCCCGGAATGAGCTGGATTGATGTAAACAGAAGCAAACAACATATGTCAACTGTTAATGGGGCAGCTTCAGAACTAGTAGCCTCCGAGGACATCATCACATGTGACAACTGACCTTAACATTTTCTGTCTCTGCTTTTGCGATTCTGTCCTGTGATTGGCTTATGAGTCATTCGGAGTTTGGGATGAATTCTGGCATGTATTGTTCCCAAAATGCTCTACTGTTATAGCTGCATCCCTGAAAATTGATACCAGCTGGTGTCTTGCAAAGTTCAATGCGTCAGTTGATAGAGACATGAATAATTTGTCGAGCACATATATTCATATATGCTTTGCGGCATATGTGTTTATGTGGGTGCGATGCCCTTATTTGACATGGCAGGCTTGGATGGGATGGCCTTAGCCACCATTAACACAAAAGTGGGACTCTCGGACAGGCTGTCTACTTATTGGCTTCATTTGTAATGACAAGTACGTTTTCTCTGTACTTGGCTCTGTAATTGTTTTTCTTATGTCTCTGCTCAGAGAGATGAAATGCTTGCTTCCATTAATAATGGATAGCGTAGCTGCTAGCAGGCTAACATGCTATATTAATCCAACTGCAGAGGCATTTTAGAATATTTTTGTAGGGTAGCTTTGTATTCTTTTTTTCTCAAAGGCATCTGTGTGTCACTGTGTAGGGTAGCTTGAATTAATCTTTAACGTATATGGCATATGCAAGAATCTCAAAACATTTCCTGCGTATTATGCTTGATTTGAACACAGTTGTACAGTTTGATGCATGTAAATAGTTTTCGTAGACAAGCTTCTTTTGGTGATAATGAGGAATAGTAGTCGGTGCTACCTGTTTATTTCCTCTTAACATTCATGAGACTGAAATCACAGAACATTGTTAGTTGTTGTCACGAGTAGTAATGATTAGCACCTATATGTATGATATCAATGATTCTATTGCCTGCCATCTCAATTCTCTTCCATGGAACAAAGAAAATGTATAGGTTTAACCTCAGATTACGCCATTTTAGTGAATATATACAAACGACAGGCATTTTGATGTGTGTTTGAGAGAGAGAAAAAAAGGGTTAAGCCTTAGACAATGGTACTAACTGAAGCATATGGCCCTATGCTAAATCGCAGGCGCTTGATCGATGCTTGGTTATTTCATGACCTCCGTGCTTGATCTAATGGTACTTATAAATCCAGAGACAGTGCTCTCAGGATGCGAGGAGAGAGCCCTTACCCCGCGGCCGATCGTGATTGGTGCAGCAGAGATGCAGAATGATTGAACGCGTGGAGCCACTAGTAAGTACTCCTACTTAGCATGATGATTGATGGCCCTCCCTGATCCCCATAACCGATCATTGGTACTGTAGCATACATACGTCAGATGTGCTCGAAACGAGGGACAATTCGGAGACACGCCTGGCCTGCCTATGTCGATGACGCTTCATCCTGGGCTTCAGTCTAGGACACCCAGCTGTCAAACTCAAACTCCTAGCTCATGTCATCAGATCTCCGACAGATGCGGCACCCAGTTCACCAGTTGTACGTCGTTCACATGCTCATCTACACCCTAACTCAGTTTCTGCTTTGGTTCCCCCATTGCACCAGCCGACGCCGGGCGGTGGATTCAGCCAGGAGCGGCGGGGAAAATTCTCAGCTGCTCTCAGGGCCCTCGCCTCTCGGATGAAACTGACCAAGCCGGTGAAAACCCTGCCGTTACTCCTCTGCCCGTCCACCGACTATAATTGAAGGAGCAGATCAAGGGAGCGGCGCCGTCAGCACGGTTCGACCTGAGGCTCGGAGCTGTGTTTTTTGACCGGCTGGGGTTTGGCACAGGGAAATGAAGACCGGTGCCACAGGATCCATGCGTCGGCCACTTTCGAGGCTTCAGTTCAGAGTCGAGGCTTCACTTGAGTTGAGGTCCGGGCTCTGAGATTCTGCCGGTTGCTGGCAACAGGCAGGCGGGTACCGAACCTAGTGTGCTGCCCTGTGAGCTTTTAACGTACGATATGATGATGAGAAATCTGCAGCATGGTACAGCTTCAGAGTAGGGCTGTAGGAGAGGGCAAGGCCAAACAGAACAAAAGATTAGGTTGGATGAGGCCAAGGGCGAGCAAAGCCATGTGAGAATCCAGTGTAAAAGGGCGCACGTCCAGAGCCTTTATCTCCGGGCATTCTTCCCCGCTAATCTCCTTTATTTCCTCATTCGTCAGAAGGCTAATAAAAGTGAGCTCCTGCCGACAGATCCATGTATGTACTGTACCCGAACTGCGTACGGCGGCAACCACCCAGGCAAGAGGTCGGCAGCCGGAGGTCGAAGCCTGTACCCCTTCATGATGAATGAATGGACTGACGGTGACTGTCCGGATGCCAAGTGATGATAGCCATGGCGAAACACGGGCTCTTAACCACTAACCCCCTCCCCCCCCTGGAGTTACCGGGAATCAGAGCGTTTTAGAACATGTCCAAAAGAGAGGGAGAGCAGTGTGGAAGAAGACGCTCCGGTCCAGCTCTAAAGCCCCCCTTGCCTGCCTCCTCTCCTCTTTCTGCCAGACCCAAAAGAAAGCCCAACACATGGGGCCTCGCCCGCCTCGCCTCTCCCTGTCTGTCATCATCAAGGCCACCGCGGCGTGTGCGGATCCGCCAATCAGACGCGCGCCCGCGCCTTTACGCGGCACAAAAGTTGCACCGAACCAAAGCAACCGCATCGCATCTCATCCCATCCGCGCGCACGCAGACTCTGTTTTGGTTGGATTCACCCCTCTGCTCCTCTCCGTACCGCGCGAGTCCAGCGAGTCCGTGGCCGCTAGCCCGGTGGTGGTGCCGTCGCTATAAGGGCACCCAGCTAGCCACACGCACGGCTCCGTCAAGGCCTTGGCACGGTGCTCTGTACGTTCCGGGCTGAGCCATGGGCCTCGCCGGCGGCATTGTCCGGAGAGTCCTCTCCAAGAGCCCCTGCGGCTCCTCCTCGTCGGCCGGCGGCGGACGCGGAGGCCACAGCGTGCGTGCAGTGCATTCTCAACGGCAGCTCGAGAGTTCAGTCTGCCGCCGCAATGTGACATTCTTGTTCTTCGCAGGAAAGGAGCCCGGGCGACCACAAGAGGAGATGGGGCTCTCTGAAGCTGTACCTGTGTGGCGACGAGAATGGAGCGGGTGCCGAGGACGGGGAGGACGACGACGACGGGACGGTCTCGGCCAGGAGCTTCGAGACCTGCGCGATGACGCAGGACGCCCAAGCTCCGGGGGCAGCCGATCAGCGTCGCGACATGAACGGCCGCGCACGCGGCCACGCTGAACAAGTGCGCGTTCAGTGGAGCCCCGGCGAGCCGACGAAGCCGTTCACCGAGGACGATGCGGCGAAGCTGATCCAGTCCGCGTTCAGGAGGTTCATGGTGCGTTTCCTGACTGAAAATCATGGTTCAGAGCCCAAACTGCGTCTAGCTAGCTACGTTTCCTGAATGAAGATCATGGTGCGTTTGCCGTGCTGCAGGCAAGGGGGCGCTTGCTGCAGGAGGAGCTGAGGAGAAGCTCCGGACAAGAGTGCTGCTACGGTGAAGCGCCCAAGAGCCCTGCCTCGGCGTCCACCATCGCCGCGTCGGTGGAGGTCCAGGTAGGGGAGTCCCTGAGCAACCTCCGGCTGAGCGACGACGGCGCGTCGGTGTCGGCGCAGCACCGGGCGGGCCAGAGCCAGAAGCCGCGGCCCCAGGTCTTCAGAGCCAAGGTAGTCCTGCAGAGCTTTCGCTGCTGCTACACTGTGTCACTGTAGCACACAGGGACTTGACCGCAATCGCATCGCTTTGGTCAAGAAAAACAGTGGTACGGCTTAATTTGGCACCTGAATGAACAGTGAGCTTATCATTAAACGTGATGTTTCAGGAGGAGTGGGACGACAGCACGCTGAGCTCCAACGTGCTGAGGATGAGGATCCAGAGCAAGATGGAGGCCACCACGCGGCGCGAGCGGGCCCTCGCCTACGCCTTCTCGCAGCAGGTACGCACGCACATCATCACGCTGATAACAGAGCCAAGGTACATTTCATTTGGGTCTCTCTCTTCTGAACTCGTCTTGATCGCCGCAGCTGAGGAGCGGCGGCACGAAGAAGCGGTCGTCGCGGTCGGAGCAGGGGGAGTTCAACGTGGGGTGGAGCTGGCTGGAGCGGTGGATGGCGACGCGGCAGGCCGAGCCCGGCGCCGACGACAGCGCGAGCAAGAACGCGACGGACGCCGGTTCGGCGGTGGCCGGGCGGCGGGTGGTGGTGGTGAGGAGGCGGCAGGACGTGGCCGTCGAGGAGAAGGAGAGCTGCGGCTCCAACGACGTGTCCGCCATCAGCTTCGACGGCTCCAGCGCCGGCGCCCGGAGCGGCCTCAGCTGCTACAGGCCCGGCAAGAACCGGCTCAGGGGGCCCAGGAACCTGCCGCGCCGCAAGGTGGCGGCCGCGTCGTCGGACCACCGGCTCCAACCAAGATCCCACAAGGTAACCTGTCCAACCCCTCGAGGCACCGCCATGATTTACGCCTCATCAGCAATGTCGTCCTGTACTGATTCCGAAACGCTCTGGTTTGACAAGGTGAGCAAGAAGGCGCGGCAGAGGGAGGAGAAGCAGCTGCAGAAGGATCATCAAGTAGAGACCGAGTGTGTGGCCTACGATCCCCGCCAGCCTCCGACGGATTACTGAAACCGAGACGATGGAATGATGTACATAGGTTTCTTCAGATCCTGATTGCTGTGTTCGCTTTGTATCGCCATGATTTCTCTCTTACTTTTCAGTTGCTTGGTGCTGAAGTGTTAGATGATTCGAGCTGATCTAAGTGCGTTGATCTGCAAGACTGACAAGTCGGTCGTGTAAAAGTTGGTCACTAAATAAAGTACGCACGCAGGTGATGGAACATTGTAAAAGTGTCAGTTATTCATAGCACCAGCTGCATTCGATCTACAACACGAGACCAACATCCATCCATCCATCCATCCAGTTACAGAGGCGATTCCCGCCATGACTATCATCAGATTAAACTCTCGCTCCACCTAGCTAAGCTAAGCTTAAGCTCTATAATCTCCCGACTACTGCACAGCTATACTTCTCCAACCGGCACTGATAGGCCAGGTGTCAGTTCGAAGACGCTTGCGAAGCCGCGTCGTCCTTGGCGATGGCCACGTAGTTCACCGGCGCCGATGGCCTGACGCTCTCCCTGCGGCCGTCCCGGCTCGCCGACCGCACGCCGTTCTGCTGCTGCACCGAGAGCCTCCGGTTCGGCGTGCCGTTGACAGCGCCGCCGTTGGCCCGAGGGCCAGGCAACTTCTTCGCAGACTGGGGCCGGGCAGGGCTCGGCTTTGACCCGAACAGCTTCTCCTGCTCGGCGGCTAGCTGGTCGTTTATCTTCTTCTGGTCCTGGGATGAACGGCAGATAGAACAGTTGAGGCAAAACATGGAAAGCAGAGATGATTCGCTGGACATAGCCGTTGGACATGGCAAAAAGGAACGGCACAAAAGAGTACTGACCCTCATTCTTCGCTTCTCTTCCTCCTTCTCCTGTCTCAGGATTCTGTATTCGTCCAGCATCACAAGAAGTGCGACACCGTCGTAGGTGAATGCTGTGTTGTGTTCTTGTTCCCAAGCCTGGGTCTTCGCCACCAGCATGTCAACAATGGCTGCAGTGAAGATATGCATGAAAAGTTAGGTCAGTTTAAGACTAGCACTCACGTTCCCTTCACGTATCATGCAAGTATGTGTAATATAATGAGCCCTAAGCCAGCGGCCATAAGGTAGTGTGATGCATTTCCCAGGAAGAAACCATTTTCAGAACATACCTGGGATTTTATTAACCAAAACACGAGCTTTTTCTGCACGCTTGAGGTTCAGATGTGCGCCTCTAGTTGCACTGTATCTGTTATCATCCTGCCGATAAGAGAACATCAATGTTAGAGTCCACAGCCAAGCAAGTGGTTTCAACTTCATGGAGAATGGAAATGGCAGAACAATGCTGGTGCAAAGGAGCACCATATGCCTGAAGCACACTTGATATCCTCCCTTTCGAGCATTAAAATGGAGACAGAGAAAGGGTAACATGACAAATTTTGCATACCCGGCTATAGTCTTCAAGCCAGCTCTCTTCTTCACATGCTAGCATCCACCTGTCAACCTTCTCCAATATGTCCTTTCTGCTTGAGGCCTCCTCTTTTGCTTTAAGTATCTGGTTCTCCATATCGGCCAGTAGCTCTGATGGCTCGAACATACTAGAATCAATAACAGACAGTATTCTATCTCTTGCAGCACTAGTATCTATCGCAATATGAGCCTGGGCATATATATCTTCAAGTTCAGTCTGCCTTTTGAATGCAATATCCTTCATCCTACTAGCTTTTAGCTGATCCAGCCTTTCAACTTCATGTTCAGCCTTTAGAATGCAAAAATATGTCAGGTCACAGGTGAACAAGGACTACTTTATCAATACGCCAAACTCACTGAGAGAAGAAAACACATCTTAACCTGATCAAGTACATCAAGAGCCAAAGCTCCAGGAACTGTCACTCTATCCAATGTTGAGGACATATTGCATGTGACATGATCAAAAAGTTGCCGTTCCTCAACAGTGGCATCCATTAAGTTCCAAAGGTCAGTTAGCTGGGAGGCTAGAGCTTGAATCTAAGAGAGCATAGCACTACGTCAGAAATAAGATCACATACGAAATGATATCAAAGACACCTAAAGAGAGGATAAGCAATAACAAGAGGCTCACTGCAAATTTACCTTTCCAATCCTCTTAACTTTCTCTTCTTTAAGTTCGGTCACCATCTTAGACAGCCTGGATATTGTTTCATCACTAACACTCTTGGAGTGAGCACCCACAGAGTCTTTGAGGCTAGGATGAACTTCAGTAACAGTAGCCAAGAAATCCATCCCAAGGACAGAACAAAGATCGTGCACAGAGCTCACAAAGTCAAGAATCTTGTGCAATCTATCACTCTGCAATACAAAAGAAATTAAGAGTGCCATTTCAAGTCAGGTCATTTTAGATAATCCAGACCAAAGGCATTACGCTGACTGTCATCAGCAATATCAGTAGCCTATTGCTTTGGCCATTAATATGGTACAGGATTATGTGTTAATGCCACAGTTTAGACTTCAACATCAAGGGGGTAATGATTACTTAAGTTATGCAGACTTGGCATATGAAGTGGATTTGAGAAACACATAAAACATTTAAAATTATGTGTGTACTGCACAAACATACAATGCCTTCAGGCTCCAGCAAGCTTTGACGTTTGGAATATTAGCACATTAACAGAACAGAACCAGTTCTTGTGCAAAGCAAACTATGGAATCGGTACCAACCTTTTCCTTTTGAAGTGCTTGTAGTTCAAAAAGAAATTCATTTAGTTTCTTCATTGAAAGATCATCCTCGTTGACATGGGGCATTTCCAAGTGGTCACCAACTTGTAGAGTACCCGCAATTTCACCACGTATTGTTTGAATTTGGAGTTGAACATCAGCAAACTCTTTCACCCTCTTCTCTTTTTTCCTGCAGAGCTGTTCCAAGAATGGTGATGTCGCTGCTAGTTGCTCCTTGATTGTACCAGTTGTCTTGTCAGGCTGTAAATCAGGGGAAAGGGGACATATGTACTATATTAGCGGAAGAGATGTTATACTCGAAGATAAACTCTAGCAGAAATGCAGAAGTAAAATAAATGTATGACAAACTATTAAGTACAGAGTATCAACTAAGTATAGTTGGGTAGTGTGTATATATAAATGACCTAGGTTGAGATGGGAGTTGGGGGGCTATTCCCAGATACTTACAACTATAACGCCAGAAATAGACAGTTCTCCCAGTGAAGAAAGCAGTCTATTAAGCTCGGATTTGGAGTTGGCAAGTTGTTGAAGAAGACGAGCCCTGGAACTAGAAGCCTGATCAACCTTTCTCCTGTAAACATCTAAGCATTCCTGCTCTAGCTGAAGTAACATCTTGTCGCGATCATCATCGCTCTCACCAACCTCATCCCATATCAGCTGAAATAACACAAACCAGTTACTAATAAAACCTGATATCTTCCTGCTTAAACATGATATGTTCACTCTTATTGATGCAAAGGAGTTGAAATGGTGTTTGTGTTGCCACTGTTTTCAGTTTACCTCTCAAAAAGTGCGAGGAAAAAAAATGATAATTCTTAAGAGGGAGGGAGAGTTGGCAAAGCACCTGTAGTTGCTGCAGCAAAGACCCACATGTGGTTTCACCTAACAAAGGATCATTGTGACCGGCCACTCCCATTTTAGGTCAAAATCTGCAATGATGGCAATAGGTGATCATGCATATACAAGATTTCAGGGCAAATTTAACTCTGAAACTATCATGGTTCAAGGCATGTTCACTTCGAGCGCCATAAAAATCTAAAAGCTACACACATTACACAAACAATGAAGCTACATCTGTCTCACACCCAAACAGAAGAAAAACAATGAAACTAGAGCCTGAATTTTCATGGCATTGATACAACTTTAGACCATTAGCAAATAATCTGTTGTACAAACTAAATACCACGAAATGTATTGTTGTGATACTCTGAAAGCAGACTGAATCACTTCGATAGCAGTTGCAAACATAAGCTGCTCAAATCCATGAAGATAGATGGGCAAGACTACACAATACAGGCTATGGCACACAATTCTGCCAGAAGAATTCTCTCACAGACCTTCCCAGACTTTCAAGAAATGCTGATAAGCCGAATGGGCCATTCTGATACACTCATCTGCTGACCCACGCATGCATTGCCTCACTTCAACCATACATTTATGGATGTTCAGATAATGTTGAAGCATTCAGGTTCTGAACAGTAAATTCCATCTGGCGATAATATTTGGCACTAGATTTAACAATTCTCCACAAAGAACAGCAACGAGAAAACCATAACGACCTTCTCAGAATTTCTAGGCATACGAGCTATTCCAACAGCCGACTGCGCCAAAATTACCCGATTCCGTTAAAGCTCCTAAATTCCAACAAAAAAAGGTCCAAATTTCCGGCGAGTTCTTGCACCCAGAGATCCAATCTGACCCTTCAGAGTGTCAAACAGGCAAACGAACGCGCGAGACCACAACGAAATCGCTGAAACGACCAACCCGAGCGCCGCGCAAGAAAGAAAAAAAATCAAGAAACCCGACAAAACCCTCCCCAAACCCCACGGAATCCGGAGTAAAATCCCTAGAAAGAAACCACCCACGGGACCAAGAAACCGCCCCTGACCCCTAGTCCAGTCGCCAAGAAACCCCAGGGGCGCCCATTTCGGGCGGAGATCGCCGCGGAGGCGACAGGAAACCAGAGAAGCGCCGCGGGAGGGGGGGGGGGGGGGGGGGGGGGGGGGGGGGGGGGGGGCAATGGCGGCGCGGAGGCGTCCTCACCTTGGGGCTGCCCGCCGGGCTAGGGTTCTTGCTTCTTGCTTCCTCTCGGCCTCGTGCTCTCGCGGCGAGGCTTCCGGTTTCTGCAACCGCGGGGCGCGCGTGAGGTGACGGCCGCCAGGACAGAGATAGAGAGAGAGGTGGGGGAGGGGCGGAGTCAAAGGGGGGAGTGAGGAGGCGGACGACAGGGAGAAGAGAAAACGGCGTGTGGGGTGAAAAGTGCGGGGGTTCGGAATAAAAAAAAAGGAAAAAAATTGGGTTGGAACCCTGCATATGCTTTTCCTTTTGTCCTGATATAGGTTTGGTTGAATTCCTTTGAGACGTTATTTGGTTCATATGATAGGATTATCATAGAAATAGAAAATTTGTAGGCCAAGCATAAAAACAAAGATTCCAGATGAAAATTTTCTATAGATGCATTCGGTTTGTAGGAAACGCGTACGGGGATTTTGTAGGAATTACTATTCATTTCCTGTGATTTTGACGGAATCTACACATCCACTCAAAGCTCATTTTGGGAATGAGGCAAGGCAATTCCTTAGAATGGCAAATGTCATCCTATCAACTGCATGTAGTATTATTAAATCCTATGTTTTGGTTCCTCTAAACCGAATGAGGGACAACCCTAGCCTAGCAGCCTCCCGGCTCTGTAAGTGCATCTAGTGCCACCCTTAGTTGGTTTTGAAGTATTGACGACAAATCTAGTTGAGGGACTAATGTGTTTGTGAGAATTGTAGGATAACACAGGTAGAAGTCCCTCATTGATTCGGTTTTCCTACCAGAGAGGACCCCTCAAAATGTATGAAGACATTGAAGTCAAAGGTGGTATATGAAGATATTCACATTGAAGACTATGACAAGCGAAGACACCACATGAAGCCTATGGAGCTCGAAGACTTAGATCTTTCGTAGTTCTTTTTCTTTTGTGTTGAGTCATAGGAACCACCGTACTGTTAAGTGGGGTCCAAGAGAACCAGTCAGAATGACTGAAGTGATGCCTAACCAAAACCTATGTCTTCGAGTGAAGACTATGAGAGCGAATCTTGTCCAGAGTCGGACAAGTCAGCTTTGCTTGTAGCCCAAGTAAAGTTGTCGTATGAGTTTGAAATCTGACCGTTGGAACACATGTCAGTTCCTTAGTGACCCTGGGTCATTTCGGACAAATAAGGTCGGGTTGCCAAGTGGCTATAAATAGCCCACCCCCCCACAACCATAAACGGTTGGCTGCTCAGAATTGAGAGTACGGCTTTTGTCGTTTGAGAGCAACCCACCTCGAAGCCTTTGAGAGAGAATTCCTTGCGAGGATAAAGCCCTAACCACCCAGAGCCAAAGAGAATTGGGCATCACTTAAGTCTTCTTGTCTGTGTGATCTGAAGACTTATTACACTTGAGGACTGTGCATCCTCCAGCCGGTTAGGCGTCGCGTTCTGAGCATCCAAGAGACATTGTGGATTGCCGGTGAACGAAGTCTGTGAAGGTTTGGGAGTCTACCTTGAAGACTTACCAGAGTGATTGGGCGAGGTCTGTGTGACCTTAGCTCAAGGGGAATACGGTGAGGACTGGGTGTCCTGAGCTGCGTGTTCAGGACTGGGTGTCCGGGACTGTGTGTCCTAAGGTTTAAATACCTAGCCGCCCCAACCAAACGTACAGTTGTCACAGCAACTGGAACTGGTCCAACAAATCATTGTCTTCAACGAGTCACTGGTTTCATCTTCCCTTTCCTTTACTTACTGTTACTCCTTATAAAGTCATTTTATGCCTGCACTATATTTTGTCTTCACTGAGTGACTGCGTGTTCTGTTAGGCTTCATAATATCTTCCTACCTGATCCTTACTACATTGCTGCTATTAGTCATTGTGCTTTCACTCTATTGAATACTTGACTATGGCTTGCCTAGTGTAGTCTACCTTCCGCTGCATGGTAATAGGTTTATTTCTACCGTTTGTCTTCATAACTTCCACGTTTTGAAGACTTTCATAAAAATCGGCTATTCACCCTCCTTCTAGTCGATATAACGCACTTTTCATTGGTATCAGAGTAAGGTGCTCCCTTATTCTGTATGATTCGGTTTAACCACCTGGAGTTTTAGCTATGTCGACTGCAGGGATAATTAAAGTCTCCGCTGCGTGCCCCGTCTTCGATGGAACTGAATATCCCTACTGGAAGAATAAGATGCGCATGCATCTTGAAGCCATTGACGTCGACCTATGGTATGTCATCGAGAACGGCGTTCCCAAGGCTGGAGAAGGTGTCACTGCTGCTGATGTCAAGAAATTCGTTCAACTGGACTCTACTGCCAAGAATATCATCTGTGGTCATCTGACCAAAGGACAGTATGGCCGTGTGAGTGCCTTGAAGACATCTAAGCTAGTCTGGGACTGGCTCTCCAAGGTCAATGAAGGCATCTCAACCCAGAGAGATCAGAGAATCAGTGTCCTTCGCAACCTCTTCAACCGCTTCAAGCGAAATGACAATGAGAATGTCCAGCACATATTTGATCGACTCATTGACATCATAAATGAGCTTCAAGCCCTCGGCGCTACTGAGATCACCAAACATGAAGTCGTCAAGACGCTACTGAGATCACTTGATAGTTCGTTTGACATCCTAGCCCTGATGATTCAAGAACGTCGTGATTTCAAGACACTTGATCCGTCTGACATACTTGAGAGGCTCAATACACATGAGTTTCAGCTTTCTGAGAAAAAAGATATCTACGGTCCAAACTATGGACGAACTCGTGCCTTGAAGGCAAAAGCTGTCTCCTCATCTGAAGAAGAATCTGACAGCAGTTCTGATGATCCTGAAGACATTGGAAGGGAACTTGCTATGCTTGTCAAGAAGTTCCAAAAATTCACCAAGAAGAAAGGCTTCAGAAAGGCTTCCCGATCAAGCTCAAGGAATGATGAAGTTTCTGCTCACGACTACAAGAAGAAAACATGTCACAAGTGCAAGAAACCTGGCCACTTCATCTCTGAGTGTCCACAGTGGGACAATGAGAACAAAAAAAGAAGAAGAGCAAGGAATATGACTCTGACGACAAGAAGAAGAAGAAATACTCAAAGTCTTCGTCCAAGTCTTCCTCAAAGTCTTCATCACACAAGAAGAGCTCATCTGGCAAGGCACGTGCGTTTGTTGGCAAGGAAATAGATTCAAAGGAGGAGTTCGCTTCTAAGGAGACGGAGGTGGAGTCTGAGGAGGAGTCCGATTCAGGCGTCGCAAGTCTGGCTACAGCATACGTTGCCAAGTCCATCTTCAATACTGAAGACAATGACCTCGTCACCGACACCGATGCAAATGACAAGGACTACTCCGCTTCTACCTACTGCTTTATGGCACGCGGTGCCAAGGTAAACACACGCACTACTCACTATCAAACATCTAGTGATGATGACTCTGATTGTGACTCAAAATCCAGCTACAAAACACTTACTAAAATTGCAACTGAACAACAGAAAGCTATGGAACATATTCAAAAACTGCTAGACAGAAGCGATGATCTGTTAGGTGCTGAAATAACTCGATCTGAATCCTTAATTGAAGACATAAAAAATCTTCACGTTAAGTATCAGGAACTTGAAAGTCGTCATGAAACTCTCTCAACAACTCACGAAAAGCTTTCCTATGATTATCTTCAAAGGAAGTAAGATCTTGAGAAATTGAGAGCGGTTCATGAAGATCTTCAAAAGGAAAACGAGTCACTTCACGCCAAACAGATCAGTCCCGCTCAGGAAGGATTTGAACCACCATGTCTTAAATGCATTGAGCGTGACAATGCTACTTCTGTTGCTGAGTGTTCTACTGCTACTACTGTTGCAATATCTTCAACTGTTGATGTGGTAACTAACCCCTCTGCTGAGGATACCACTGCTATTGCTGATGAGAATGCTAGGTTGAAGACATTGCTTGAAACAGGGATGTACAAAAGTCTTAAAGGGCATCAGACACTTTGTGATGTCCTCAAAAAGCAGATACTGAACCGAAACCCGAGGAAAGAGGGTGTTGGGTTCGTAAGGAAAATGAATACTGATGGCTCTTACTGGAAACCTGAGCAGTACCCCAAAACCATGTGGGTTGCTGCAAAGGAACCTTCAGCAGACCCATCCAATCTATCTGGCTTCACTTGTGCTAACCCTATTATCATTGATGAATCCTTTGATGCAAACTATATACTGTTTAAGAATCAGAATGGTGAAGTGTTTGCCAGGTACATTGGTACTAACTGCAGGAATGGACCGCCTATGAAGAAGATCTGGGTTCCGAAAAGGTGTCTGGAGAATCTTCCTGTGAATGTCATCATGACACCTCACGTGAAGAAGACAAACCTCAGACCAAAGGCTTCATACGGTCCAAAGGCTTCATACAGACAGAGGACTCACCTGAGTCGCACTAACGCAAATGTTTTGCAGGGAAACCATACTCAGGCATATGAATATGAGAGCGGTTCATCAAACCGCCATGTTCATAAGACCAAGAACTATTCTGCCTATTCTTATGAGTACTATTGTCCGCCTGCAAGACTGTTTGCTAGGGCTCCAAAGCCAAAATTCTCAGATGCTGCACTTAGACTTATTGCTTCTCAGCCACCCTTGAAGATGTGGGTGGCTAAGAAAGCTTAACTCTCTTTTGCAGGGAAAGGTCTCCAGCAGAAAACCAAAATCGTCTGACGCCATTGCTGGGGACCTTAAACATCTTGTAGGGCGCAAGATCAAATGCCCGAATGGTCTTACTATGTATTTCGTTCCTGAATCGCGTGCTACTCTCCCTATTAGTCCTAATCTGGATCTAAGCTTTCATAACCCATTGGTTCGTCAAATGTTTTTGCTTCACAATGCTCTTGGTGAAGCCTATCCCCCTAACTGCACTGTAGGGTACGACACCAGCGTCTTCAGAATGGATTATTGATAGTGGGTGTACGAATCACATGACTGGCAAAAGAAGTCTTCTTATGGACTCAACCTTACGTCCATCCGACAAGAGCCACATCACATTTGCTAACACTGGTAAAAGTAAGATATTGGGTCTAGGTAGAGTTGCAATCTCAAGGGATCAACACATGAATAAAGTCATGCTTGTTGAATCCCTTGGCTTGAACTTAATGTCTGTCTCAATGCTTTGCTATTTGAACATGATCGTAATATTTGGAAAATATCGTTGCCTTGTACTAATGGAATCTGACAAGTCTCTAGTGTTTGAAGGGTATCGAAAAGATGATTTGTATGTGGTAGATTTCTCAGCAGGACCACAGCTTGCCGTATGTCTTCTAGCAAAAGCTTCAGAATGCTGGCTCTGGCATCGGAGGCTTGGGCATGCTGGCATGAGGAACCTCCACACCCTGGCAAAGAAGAAGCATGTCATAGGCATCGAGAGCATCAAGTTCAAGAAAGATCACTTATGCAGTGCCTGTGAGGCAGGGAAGATGACGAGGGCCAAACATCCCTCGAAGACAATCATGACCACTACTCGACCCTTCGAACTGCTTCACATGGATCTTTTCGGCCCCACTCATTACTCAACTCTTACTACTACTGCATGCCTCTATGGCTTCGTTATTGTTGATGATTACTCTAGATACACTTGGGTGCACATAATCCTTTACAAGACTGAAGTGCAGGATGTCTTCAGACGCTTCGCCAATCGAGCTATGAACAATTATGGCGCCAAGATAAAGCACATCAGAAGTGACAATGGCACTGAATTCAAGAACACTGGCCTTGATACATATCTTGATACCTTGGGCATCACACATGAATTCTCAGCCCCGTACACGCCACAGCAGAATGGCGTCGTTGAACGCAAGAATAGAACACTCATTGAGATGGCCAGAACGATGCTAGATGAATACAAGACCCCAAGAAAATTCTGGCCTGAAGCCATTGATATTGCATGCCATACAATAAATCGTGTTTATCTTCACAAGCTTCTGAACAAGACATTTTATGAGCTCCTTACTGGCAAGAAGCCAAATGTCAGTTACTTCAGAGTATTTGGCGCAAGGTGCTGGATCAAGGACCCACATCACACCTCAAAGTTTGCACCAAAAGCACATGAGGGTTTTATGCTTGGATATGGAAAGGATTCGCACTCCTGCAGAGTCTTCAATCTCTTTCATTACAAAGTGGTTGAAACAGTGGATGTGCGGTTCGACGAGACCAATGGTTCACAAAGAGAGCAACTGCCAAATGTGCTAGATGAAGTTTCATCCAGTGAATCAATCAAGCTAATGGGAACTGGAGAAATTATACCTTCTGAAGCTCATCCTGAAGAAGAACTTATCATCTCAGCACCTGGTCAACATGAAGACAATGCTCAGCCTGAAGACATTCCTTCTAACAACGACAATGATCAGCAAGAGCAAAGTCTTCGCCCTGTACATCCTCGCGTTGCCAATGAAGTGCAGATTGAAAGAATAATTGATAGCATCAATGCACCCGGTCCACTCACTCGTTCAAGGGCAACTCAGCTAGTAAATTTCCATGGGCACTTCGCATTCGTCTCAATAACAGAACCCAAGAAAGTTGAAGAAGCCTTCATGGAACCTGAATGGATTCAAGCTATGCATGAAGAGCTTCAACAGTTTGAGCTGAATAATGTATGGGAACTAGTTAAGCGTCCTGATCCACGGAAGCACAATATAATAGGCACCAAATGGATATACCGCAACAAGCAAGATGGGCATGGTCAAGTTGTGAGAAATAAAGCTCGTCTCGTTGCTCAAGGATATACTCAAGTGGAAGGCATTGACTTCGATGAAATATTTGCTCCTGTGGCTAGACTTGAAGCCATAGCATACTGTTGGCCTATGCAAATCATCACAACATACTTCTATATCAAATGGATGTGAAGAGTGCTTTTCTCAATGGCAAGATTGAAGAAGAAGTGTATGTTGCACAACCGCCTGGCTTTGAAGATCCAAAACATCCTGACATGATATACAAGCTCAACAAGGCACTGTATGGCCTCAAACAAGCCCCTCGGGCCTGGTATGACACGCTCAAATACTTTTTGAAAAGCAAAGGCTTTATACCTGGTTCCCTAGACCCCACTCTCTTCACGAAGACATATGATGGTGAACTGTTTGTGCGTCAAAAATATGTGGATGACATTATCTTCGGCTGCACCAATCAGAAGTACAGTGAAGAGTTTGGATATATGATGCAAGAGCAATATCAGATGTCCATGATGGGAGAGCTGAAGTTCTTCCTCGGTCTTCAAATACGACAACAACGCAACAGCATCTTCATATCTCAAGAGAAGTATCTCAAAGATTGCCTGAAGAAGTTTGATATGCAAGACTGCAAAGGCTTCACAACACCTATGCCAGCCAAGCATCATCTGGGTCCTGACGACAATGGTAAAGAGTTCGATCAAAAGGTATACCGCTCCATGATTGGTTCTTTACTTTATCTATGTGCATCTAGGCCAGATATTATGCTTAGTGTTTGCATGTGTGCTCGATTTCAAGCGGCACCAAAGGAGTCGCATCACTTAGCTGTGAAGCGAATTCTTTAATATTTGGCTCACACCCCAACTCTAGGATTATGGTATCCAAAGGGATCAGAGTTTAATCTGGTTGGATTCTCGGATGCTGATTATGCTGGTGACAAAGTTGATTGCAAGTCTACTTCAGCCACATGTCACTTTCTGGGACGATCACTTGTATGTTGGTCTTCAAAGAAGCAGAACTGTGTATCTCTCTCCACTGCTGAATCTGAATACATTGCTGCTGGATCTTGCTGCGCTCAGCTTCTGTGGACGAAGCAAACACTCAAGGACTATGGCATTCATCTGAAGCAAGTGCCACTTTACTGCGACAACGAAAGCGCCATCAAGATTGCCAACAACCCAGTTCAGCACTCGAAGACAAAGCACATTGAAATTCGTCATCACTTTCTCAGAGATCATGTTGTGAAGGAAGATATTGATATCATACACGTCAACACTGAAGAGTAATTGGCAGATATCTTCACCAAGCCCTTGGATGAGAAGAGATTTTGCAAGTTACGGTGTGAGCTAAATATCCTGGAATCCTCAAATGTCCTGTGATCAGGCACACATCCTAACCCTTATGCATATTGATGACTTAGATGTGCAACACACGAGGTAAAGTATATCTTCAATCAATGAAGACATACATTCTAAGTGTGAATACATTAATGTGGAATTTGACTTCGGAGCACCACGATAATTGTGCGCCGTGTCTGGGTCTAATTCTTCCTATACGGTGGGTAATGCCACCACCAAATGTTCTATTTTGAAGTGTTTCACTCATGGCGTTACCTTGCAATGTCTTCACATTTGGTTTGGCTTCGATCTCAACATATCTTCATGATTATCTTCACTATGTTGATTATATATATATATATATTAGTGTTCTGTCCTCTACAACATTCACTTATAGCTATGTCTTCATTGTTGAATCTTTTAAACTAAGTAAATGTGATCGGACCCTAACCTCTCTATGCTTTCTATCTCAAATTCTATCTCTCCAAATCATATGCATTCTATTGAAACCGTCGAATGTCTTCTCTGCGTCCTTGTCAGTAGAAGATACAGAGACAACCATTAAATCCATTTTCAATGCTCATTCCTCCACATGAAACCCGGAGAAGTAGGAACGACCACCCGAAAATCAAGGCGTACGTGGAACGTGGAGCAAACCCCAAAATTCCGCATAATGGCCACGTGTTCCTCAGATGCGAATCGCCAGGGGCACCTGTGTAATAGCGCAGTGCCACCCATGTACCTATAAATACACACTTCACAACGGTCATTATCTCTTCTTCCACTCTCGCACGAACCCTAGCGCCACCGCTAGCCCTCGACGACGCCGGCGACGAAACGCTTCGCTGCCGCAACCTCTCCGACGCCGTCTTCACGCCGACCGCGGACATCGTCCTCTCCGCCGTCGCCGTAGGTGTCCTTCGTCGCCAAGTTAGGGCACGGAAGATCGAACTGCTCGGCCCCATCTTCCACTCCGTCTAGCAGTTCTTAGTGTGGTAAATAAAACTTCCTATTTACAGCACCGTTGATCCTATGGATATGTCACTTTCTACCACAAGCAGTTTCTATTCACACAAGTTAAATCTCTCCCATATTGCATCTCATAATATGCCTAGTATATTCACTTGTGCTTCACAAAGTAGTTAGATTCCTCACTTGTACTGATCTACGGATTCGTACAAATCTGGAACCAACTCCTTATCTATGAGTGAATGTCTTCGCACGTTGAGGTCAATGTCTTCTAAACTGATTTATCTTCAAAATCTTCTGAGAATGCATATGACCTCTTCCCCTTCCCTCGCACCTTAATGCTGTCACAGGTACATGTCCGTGGGAGAATCCTTTGATTCTCATAGTCTGCATTCATTTGCAGAATTCTTACAGCATCACATAAATTCTCCCGAAGCCAGTTCCTGTTGGTCCAGCAAGAGAAAACCTTTGAAGCCTTTGAACGTGTTGAAGCCTTTCAAGTTAAAGTTTATGGCTTTAGAGAAAGCAGCAAGGAAGGGTGGCAGACAGCGTCGTGGCGGAACATCCAGAGATCTGCCAGATGAACTCTCAGAAATGTACAAGACAGATCCTGAAGAGGATTACAATCAGCGCAAGACCCGAATCCAATGGATTTGAAGATATTGGGCAGAACAATGGTTCAAATACCGATTTGTAACCCAGGAATATGCTGAGAAAAACACCATCAAGAGACCGTGGGGAGACATCCTATACAAGAATCTTCTGCCCAGGTCCAGAGATGAAGCCATTGAACAGGGCTTCTATCCCTGCATGGTCCGTGGGCCACAGCCTGCTGATGCACACCCATCGTCACTACTATGGTGTCGTGACGACAATCTGTTCAAGCGCAACTTCCAGTTTGCCCAGAACTCAGCGAAGCAGAACAAGAAGACTTTGGGGTTAGACTTCAACCCTGGTCCCTCAGCACCAAGGGCAGATGGCACACGTGATGCAGAACCAAATGTCATTGGTCCATTCTACAACCTTGAATGCCTCATCACCCGCATCTTAGTTCAAGGGACTACAGTGAATGAGCCTGCAGCTGCAGCTGAATCAGATGAAGCGCCTGCAGCGCTGAAGACAAAGAAGCTGAAGAAGGCTAAAGCTTCAAAGCCTGCCCCTTCACCAAAAATAGCACGGGCGAAGCAACTGGCAACTGCACCTCCTGAAGACAGTGTGCAGTCCGAAGACTTATCTCGCATCTCCAAGCCCCAGAAGGCCAAGATGCCTCTGCCACACACCGGCCAAGAGCTAACTGCTGCTGCCATTCTGCGCAATGATGACATTGATCTATCAAGTGATGAAGATCTTGCAGATGACGCTCTTGAGCAACTCATCAAGAGCAAAGAAGAAGCAAAAATCTTCAATGATCTGCCTCTCTTTGATGTAACCATCATACACAACTTCATTGACGAGTGGTTCGACACGCCAAACATCAGCTTTGAAGATCTGCAGCTACCCATTGGCCTCAGTGTCGCCTTCCAAGGCGCAATTGCTTCAGAGCTAGCTATTGCCCAGCGCATTGTTGAACTGAAGCAAACGATTGACTATGAAAAGGCTCAGTTCAAGAAGCATATGGCCAAGCTCAGTGTGCAAGAAGTGAAGAACTTCAAGATCATGATGCACGAGCTCAAGAAAGCCTTTCTGAAGAAACGTGCAGAAGCTCAGGGTTCGCGTGAGCGCATGAAGACTCTGGCTGACAGATGTGTGCAAGCCTATAATGAGGCTGAGAAGCGCAAGGCCCTTGGGCGTCCTGGCATCGACCCCAGGATGGCCGCAAAGAAGAAGAAAAAGCCTGCTACGGCTGAACCCGAAGCACCAAGGCAGGAAGCAGTTCCGATTGTCTTCCCAACTAGACTGACTGGCTCAAAGCCAAAAAGCCGGTCAAACGCTTCAGAGCTCAAGAAGACAAGGACTGCTGAGGCTGAAGCCAGGAAGAGGAAACTTTCTGAAGCCTCTCCAACTGCCCCCTCCAAGAAGAAGAGGAAGACCATGAAAAGATTGGGCTGCTCCCACAGAGCCCTTGATAGTTGAACCCATTTCTATGGTCTATCCTGAAACTAAACGCCAACTGACTATCCATGAGCCTGCTTCCACAGAGGCTCATGACAATGTAGAAGATGGTGTAGTCCTTCCTCAGAGCAGCGAACTCATCAGCATTGGTCGTCCACTGACGCCAATTGCACAGGATGCTTCATGGGCAGATCGCCCACAAGAGGAAGAAGACTATGAGGCCCAGCCCACTCCAACTCCACAGGCGTCGCCCGTGTTGCGCAGGCTTCGCAAAGGTCCAAGGCCTCAAGTCTCTACTGAAGACAATCCGGCTGCATCAGCCGCGGAAGAAGAAGTCCCACGAGTTCCCACTCCCCTGTCCCACCAAGAAGCAGTTCTCAAGGAGAACGCGCTTGTTACCGACCCTTCAGCTCGTCAAGTGGAGGATGAAAATCTTGCGGCTGCCACAACCACCAATGAAGCTAATGTGGAGCCCTCCCCAACGGAAGAAGAAGACAGCGAAGCCACTGATCCCGTCATTTCTGTTCCTGAGTCTGCTGCCGGTCCCCAGTTCGACTATCATGTTGAGCACAGGCCTCAGGTACAGAAGCCAATCCCAAGATTGCCAAGGTTCCCAGGTCCTGCATCAGCACCTGGCTCCTTCAATATCAATGGCTTCAGGGCAGACAACACATTCTTCGATAGCTCCAGGAACCCCTACTCAAGGGAAAGGATATCATCTGATCGGTTCTGAAGCTATCCTCAGCGAAGCTATTACTCATGCATTCTTTACAACCAAGGTCGCATCTTCCCACACAAGCGCCTTGACATTGAAGCCATCGCTGGTCTGCCCTGTCTGGAAGAAGTTTTGGATTGCTTTAAGGAAGTTGGACTGCTGCCGTTCGTTACTGACCAAGAGCATTGGAATGAAGAGCTGCTGCTCCAATTCTATGCCACACTTCATATCCGTGGGTACAGCAGAGATCCGAAGACTTGGGTCCTGGAGTGGATGACCGGGAACGTTCATCACGAAGCCAATGCATTTGACATCATTGAGCTCACTGGTTTGCCCACTCCTGGCGATCTCTACGAGCATGGCTGTCAGCTGCATAGTGAAGCTATTGAGAGCATCTTTAAGAGGCCGGAACCTGATATGAGTCAGATGCTCAGCATGATGAAGCCATTGTCCCAAGATGCTGCTTATCCAACAGAGTTCTTCGTTGAAGACCTTGAGTATCTGCCAAGAACCATCTATCACATCATCAGGCGAACTCTCTGGCCCATCAAAGGGCACTCTTCAAATGCCAAGCTTGAGGGTGCAATGAAGACTTTGGTCTTCTATATTCTTCATGGAAAATGCTTCAATGCACATGACTTATTCATCCGCCAACTTGCTGCATCAGGCTCTGATCTGTTTGGCTTAAAGTTCTACGCCCCATGGGTAATGCGGCTAATTAAACTTCACTCCAATATCTCATATCAGCCATCTGATCGCAATCATAGGATTTTTCTGCCTGATGTGGATATCTCTACTGAAGCCATCTATCCTGAGCCTGCAAAGGAACCTCTAAGTCTTCAGAATGCAGAGTATCAGAGTTTCTCACAAAACATTGAAGGAGTTGAAGCAGTCACTCGGGTGTATCCTTTGGCTGGCACTACACGTGCACCACACCCTGCGTCTACTGAAGCCACTGATAGTACAACTGCTCCAAGACCCAAGAAGCGCACTCGTGTTCTCAACGACCGAGAGCTTCTTGTGGCTCTTCATCAGAAACAGGATAGGCATCATGACTGGCTGAAGCGTCAGATGAAAAGCCTCTTGGTGGAAGTTAATCGCATTCGCAATCTTGCCACCAAGAATGCTTTCGTTGCCCATGAAACCTGTCGCCGCACATGGAAAGGGGTAACGATGATGTGTTCTGAAGATGATCTCCAAGAGGATGGTTTCACTGAGCGATTCAAGTTTGACTCCACACCTCCTCGAAGAGCTGTGCTGCTAGGAACTCCATCCCTTGAAGACTCTGAGTTCTCTTCATCTGCTGCAACAGTGACTGCCAGAGTTATCGAGGATGAAGATGATGCTACTTCACCACCACCTCCTTCAGCGCGCGTCAACTCTGCTCCAAGCTCTTCAGCACCGCCAAACACCACTAACGACCCTGCTACTTCACCTACTCCGCATGGGAACGAGTAGATACTTTATGTCTTCAAACCTTTTTGGTCCTTACTGACAAAAGGGGGAGAAGAATATGAGGTTGATAGTCTTCAAGCTGGTCCATATGCGCGGGTGCTTTATATTTTGCTTCGTGCTTACAACTCTCGTTTTGCTACATTTGGTTCTTTGAGTTGTAACACTTAAACTCGATGGTCGTCTGCTACTTATCTGCCAACTTGTTTTGCGATGATAAATTCCGCATGTGCGACGATAAATTCCGCACTTAGATCATTCTGCAGACGTCCATTTTCCATTATGCATTGTCATTATCTTCATGTACTTTCACATGCATAGTGAATTGTCATCATAAGTTGAAGTGGATCTCCACAAGTATAACCTGCCATGTGCATTTGCATTCCAAAAGCAAATTACTTATATGCACATCTTTAGGGGGAGCCCTTGCAACTTATGAAGACAATTCCTATCCTTTACAATTTCATAGATTATATTCCCCGTTGAAAACTTCAACTAGTTTGTCATCAATCACCAAAAAGGGGGAGATTGTAAGTGCATCTAGTGCCACCCCTAGTTGGTTTTGGAGTATTGACGACAAACCTAGTTGAGGGACTAATGTGTTTGTGAGAATTGTAGGATAACACAGGTAGAAGTCCCTCATTGATTCGGTTTTCCTACCAGAGAGGACCCCGAAAAATGTATGAAGACATTGAAGTCAAAGGTGGTATATGAAGATATTCACATTGAAGACTATGACAAGCGAACACACCACATGAAGCTTATGGAGCTCGAAGACTTAGATCTTTCGTAGTTCTTTTTCTTTTGTGTTGAGTCATAGGAACCACTGTACTGTTAAGTGGGGTCCAAGAGAACCAGTCAGAATGACTGAAGTGATGCCTAACCAAAATCTATGTCTTCGAGTGAAGACTATGAGAGCGAATCTTGTCCAGAGTCGGACAAGTCAGCTTTGCTTGTAGCCCAAGTAAAGTTGTCGTATGAGTTTGAAATCTGACCGTTGGAACACATGTCAGTTCCTTAGTGACCCTGGGTCATTTCGGACAAATAAGGTCGGGTTGCCAAGTGGCTATAAATAGCCCACCCCCCCACAACCATAAACGGTTGGCTGCTCAGATTGAGAGTACGGCTTTTGTCGTTTGAGAGCAACCCACCTCGAAGCCTTTGAGAGAGAATTCCTTGCGAGGATAAAGCCCTAACCATTCAGAGCCAAAGAGAATTGGGCATCACTTAAGTCTTTTTGTCTGTATGATCTGAAGACTTATTACACTTGAGGACTGTGCATCCTCCAGGCGGTTAGGCGTAGCGTTCTGAGCATCCAAGAGACATTGTGGATTGCCGGTGAACGAAGTCTATGAAGGTTTGGGAGTCTACCTTGAAGACTTACCAGAGTGATTGGGCAAGGTCTGTGTGACCTTAGCTCAAGGGGAATACGGTGAGGACTGGGTGTCCTGAGCTGCGTGTTCAGGACTGGGTGTCCGGGACTGTGTGTCCTAAGGTTTAAATACCTAGCCGCCCCAACCAGACGTACAGTTGTCACAGCAACTGGAACTGGTCCAACAAATCATTGTCTTCAACGAGTCACTGGTTTCATCTTCCCTTTCCTTTACTTACTGTTACTCCTTGTGAAGTCATTGTATGCCTGCACTATTTTTTGTCTTCACTGAGTGACTACGTGTTCTGTTAGGCTTCATAATATCTTCCTACCTGATCCTTACTACATTGCTGCTATTAGTCATTGTGCTTTCACTCTATTGAATACTTGACTATGGCTTGCCTAGTGTAGTCTACCTTCCGCTGCATGGTAATAGGTTTATTTCTACCGTTTGTCTTCATAACTTCCATGTTTTGAAGACTTTCATAAAAATCGGCTATTCACCCCCCCTCTAGTCGATATAACGCACTTTCAGGCTCGCTCTCGGGCGAGTCCGGAGGCACCCCCATCGCACCTACCTCGACCCCCATGTTCGTCAGCCCTCCTCACCGCCGCCGACGATGGCCTCCCCGGGCGGCTTGCCGGTGGCGGTGGGCCTGCCTGTGACGCCTACCTTCTCCTCCCATCTAGTTCCCTCCATATGGTCGGCCAGATCGTACGCGTCGCCGTGCGGATGTCAGTGCTGCTGCTCACGATCTGCTGGAGGTGGTTACGACCTCGTTGTAGATGAGGCCCCCCGTGCTGCTACTTTGGCCTGTACAGATAGCTAGGAGCGGCTCCTACGTCTGGACAGATGTTGTCCTCGGGATGCTCTACGCCTCTGCTTGGTCGATCTATGGCCTGCCCACTGTTCACATGGTGCCCCCACAGTGCAACTTCGACCCTGGATGATCGTGATGTTTGTGGCCGGTCAAAGGCAGCGGCGGCTTGTCAGATTCTATCCGCGATGATGCTTGGCCTGCTGTGGCGGCGAGTGTGACACATGTGCGGCGGACACAAGGTATGCGATTGTGGTAGATCGGCGCACGTGTGGCCCATGTATGCTTGGCTCTGCGTGTGATGACAACGGACATGAGTCGTGCGACAGTTAGATGATGTGAGCGTCACATATGGTGGCGGATGACAGGTGATCAGGCCCAAGGCTTCCCTGCTAGTTCCACTACCTAAATGATCAACACTATGTCCAGAACTATCACCTGTGGACTTTCGTGAAGACGGGATGTGCATGCCGGATGGCCCTGTATGGGTTCTTGGCGGCTCACACGACTTCATGTCTGCGGTCTATGCCATTGTTGAAGACTTGAGGCTACTGGATGGTCCCTACAGTGGGTTCTTGGCAGCGTTGATAACCTTGTTGATGCTTGCGGTGTTGCTCTGATCTGCTCTACGTATACGTGGTATGTCCTGTTTGCGTGGTGATCCTCCATGTTAAGGATGTGAACATGTAACACTAGTATAAAAAGGACCTTCAGTCCCGGTTCATAAGGGCCTTTGGTCCCGGTTCCGGGACTAAAGGGTCGGTACTAATGCCTATCCCTTTAGTCCCGGTTCCGGGACTAAAGGGTCGGTACTAATGCCTATCCCTTTAGTCCCGGTTCAATCCAGAACCGGGACTAAAGGGCGCGGCCACGTGGAGCTCCACCTTTAGTCCCGGTTGGTAACACCAACCGGGACTAAAGGAAATTTTATGATTTTTTTTTGAAATTTTTTTTGATTTTCAAATTTCTGAATTATTTTAACCTCTAGTCTGTAATCACCACCCCTCATCACTTCTCAATTTATCCTCTAATCACCCCTCATCATTCCAAATCATCTAACTTCCCGAACGGTCACCCATCCTCCCACTCCCCCAGCCTGAGCACGCTTAACTTTCGGGTTCTATTCTCCCTCGCTCCAAGTCTGCACTTGTTGTTTTCCTAACAATACTAAGATGTCAATCCTATTAACCTTCAGGAATTTTGCTTGAGCATGAAGTGACACATTTCATAGTTTTATTTTGAAACTATTGTTTTAAAAAACAATAATTATTTAGTAACACTAATATTTCTTGAATAATTAGTTTGACCATTGTTTGACCATAGTTTGACCACAGTTTGACCAGATTTGACCAAACTTGAAATAACAGAAATAATTATTTAGTAACACTAATATTCTAGAATAATTAGTTTGACCATTGTTTGACCACAGTTTGCCCACTGTTTGAATTTTTTTCGATTTTTTTCACTCTAGATCTTAAAAGCCCCGTAACTTTTTTCTATTAGGTTTTTGAGGATTTTGAAAATGTTTAACAGGTTCCCCCTGTTAAATTCGGATGTAACTTTTCGAGTAGATGATTTTTCATATAAAAAACTTTTTCATCCGAGTTAGTATGCAAAAGTTATGCCCATTTTTACAAATTTCAGAGAGATTTTGCAAATAAAGTCAAAATTCACATTTGCAAATTTTCCCAACAACTAGACCACATATCACATGGGAAACTTATTTTCTTTTATTTTTTTAACATTTCCATCATTTTCTTTTTTTAAAAAAACTAAAAAGGCGATCCACCGGGGGGAGGGGGGTAGAGTTTGAAAATGGGACCTTTAGTACCGGTTCGTGGCACGAACCGGGACTAAAGGTCCCATTTTCATTAGTCCCGGTTCGTGCCTCAAACCGGGACTAAAGGTCTAATCTTTAGTCCCGGTTTGAGGCACGAACCGGGACCAATGGTTGTGGGCCAAGAGCGAGGCCCATTGGTCCCGGTTCATCCCACAAACCGGGACCAAAAGGTCCAGATGAACCGGGACCAATGGCCCACGTGGCCTGGCCGCCCCCCTGGGCTCACGAACCGGGACTAATGGGCTGACCCGGCCTGAACCAAAGCCCTGTTTTCTACTAGTGTAAGGTTCTTGAGGTGTGACAACATGGCTTGCAGTGGTGACTTCTTCATTGAAAGTGGGGGCGACAATACAAGGTGACTTAAGATTGGTGGTGCTTTTGAGCACATGGTCTCGAGCTCCGAAGTGAAAACTCTAGGTTTCACCTACATTGGTTGTACTTGACAATGGTGGTTTCTACAACATACCCTTGTTGAATGCATTGTGTGGAGTTTGCTCAGACTTATTCTTCGAGGTGAAAACCCAAGATCTAGCCTCCGTGGGTGGATTTGGTGATGACAACACTCACATGTTATTTCCTTCTTGAAGGCATCGTTGTTGAAGCACTTTTCGCACAGTTTGGGTACTGTGGTCGGTGGTGGTTGATTTTGATGGTTGCAACTGCATGCCTGAGTTCGCTTCAACAAGACTTTTAGAGGTTGTTTTTTCTTTTTTCTTTGTGTGTGTGCGTTGGTGCTGGTTGTGTGCATCCTAGTTGTGCAGAGGTCGGGTGTGTTCATCGTGATTGTATTTCCTTGATGCAACGTTATGAATCAATAAAATCCATCCTTTATCGAAAAAACCGAATGAGAGATGACATGTATCTCAAATCTTATGAGTAGAAATAGAAAAAATAGATGTCATTTGGATCTTATAGGAATTTTTTTGTTGATTCAGGCTCATGTTTATTTTCTTATAAAATATGAACGTTAGGGACAAATCCTATATAGAAATAGAAATCTATTCTTATAACCAATGGGCTCTAAAGGAAAAAAATCTATAAGAATTCTATTCTATAGAATTCCTATGAAATCCCTCCAAATCAAAGAAGGCCTAAGTATTAGAGATATTACCTTCGTGAGCAAATATAAGACGTTTTAGATTATTAAAGTAGTGACTAAAACATTTTTTAGAGGGAGTATATCATTTATCGCGGTCCATAGCCAAAATGACCACGATGATCCATACAAAATGGGAGGTGCGACCATGTTTCCTGCACCTTCAGATGGTGTGGTGTCCATGTGTTGGCATATGCATACCGGACAAGTTAAGAATGTCTCAGAAGAGTTAGTGATTCACTCGGACTTTTTGGACTGGCCTTTCGTGCCGAGACTGGCTCCTTTGCAGCGCCCCAACTTCTGATCTCTTCTTCCACCTCCTTGGTCAACTTCTCTCCCTCCCGTCGCCGGCGGCCATGGTGGTCGACAATGAGCGGGGGAGAGGTCTGGTTGGTAGCTGTTGTAGGTTTATTTTTAGTGCTCTTCTCTCCAGTGAATAACAGAGCGCCCAGTGCTCCTCTCCCTCAAGCTCGTGTTGACGGCAGAACGGCGGAGGTGCATAGAGGGCTAGCTGTTGAAATCCTGTGCTGGGACTCTTTGGCTGGATCCATGGTGGGGTGTTGCTTCGGCCGGCGCTGCTCCGTTCTCATCCCCCCAGTTGTTCAGTAATAAGGTGACACGACGTGAGAGAGAAAAAAAACTATGCCATTAAGGGCATCTTCAGTCGCGTCCCAGGAAGGCCTCCCTAGATGTTTTTTTTGCGTCGGCGCCGAAAATCGGCCCAGTCGCACCCCAAGAGCCCGATTTTCGCCGGTTTGGACCGAAAACAGTGTCGGCGGACTCAGGCCGAACCCGGCGCGCTGGGGGGCGCCGGGGCGAACTGTTTTGGCGCGAAACAACCGTGGGCCCGCCGCGTCAGCGAGTCTACCCTCTTCTCACCCCTTCGTCGTCCTCATCGCCTCGTTTCCCGCGGCGAATCAATGCCAAAGCTGCCGCGCTGCCGCGCCGGTCAGCCTGCGCCATTGATGCCTCACGGGCGGAGCAGTGAAGACCGGATGACGCGCGTCCCTCGCCCTCCCTCGCCCGCCACGCGTACTCACGGCGGCTCCGACAAGGACGCCCTGCGGTGGGCGCGGGACGACTACCTCCGTGACGAGATGGTTCGGCAGCGTCGGGCCCTGGAGGAGATCGCCGCCCGCAAGCGTGGGCGCGAGGAGAGCACGGCGTCGTGGTCCTCAGCGACGGCGACGACGACGCCCTCGGACCGTCCAACCCGCCGCGCCAACCGGGGGAGGGATGCAGCAGGGACGGCGGAGGCGTCGGCGGGGGCGACGACGACGACGGCGGTGACTACACGCGGTTCTACCGCCTCCTCGGCATGTAGAACCGCGGCGAGGCGGGCGGCGAGGGAGACGGCGGGGGTAGCCCGCGGTAGTTTTTCCTTTTTTTTAAAGTATGTTTAAATTTAAACGAACTCGTCGATGTTTGCGTTAAATTTGAGTCGTGTTTGCACCGAATTTAAACATTTTAAAAATCCGTGGAGGACCGCGACTGGGGGGCATTACGCCTCCAGTGCACGGTTTAGTGCCGATGCGTCTCAGAGGCGATTTTTTGCTCCTCCTAAGGGGCCAACGGCTGAAATGCCCTAAGCTCTGGAGGCTCAAGATGGGGGTCATGTGCACCACCGGCGGTGGGTTCGGAGGAGCCATGGCGCCCATGTCGGCTGGCCGGCTTCTTCCGACAACCTGTCGCATTCTCAGCCGAAGGGCCGCAAAAATCATTCCTCCCGGCCATCGATCATGTTTTTTTTTTCGATCTGGAGTCTTCTTTGTAAAACTACGGTACCTATTTGTCACTGCCACTTTTTTGTAAGGTCTTTTGTGTTGATGTTGTATGCCACCGCTAAAAGCATCCAGGATTTTGTGCCCCTTCCCGGTGTTAAAAAAAGAGACAAGTTAAGAACTTTAACCTTCTCTTCTTCTTTTTCTCCTTCTTCTCCTTCTTCTTTATTTTTAGGATGCCTGATTTTTGCATTGTTTATTTAACTTCCATTCATGAGAAAGTAACGGGAAAACGTCTTGTCTTAACAAAAAAAAGGTTGCAAGTTTGGCATCTATCATCCTTGTTCATTGCTTGCTAACTTTTCGTTGAATTTATTGTGGCCAACTCAACATTATCTATTACTAACAATAAACTAAACAATTACCTTGGAGAATCACATGATTAGCACAACGCAACCATGTGTTCTTTCCAATAATCTAAAAGGTAAGACTTTTCTATAGCAATAAAAAAATCACAAGACTACGACGATTACTAACACAAGAGCAAAATACGTATGTTGTGTGGGTTTATCTATAGGAGGTGCTACTATAGTTCGTCGTGCAAGCAAACATTTTTATATTTATCATATTCAGTTTTGGATCCCTGTCAAGGAAATTTCTAAGGTATTGAATCATAAAAGGTGCTACTGAATACCTTGGACATTCAAATAATTTCATTGAATCATGAAAATCATAAAAACATCGTTATATGTGATAAGACATATTGCACGAAATCGAAGCAAATCATTGTACCTTCAATGTTAACGCGGAAATCTACTAAGATTTGATATTACCAAGTTGCATGATCAATGCCCAATTAGTGTTTTATTTGCTAAATTAAGAGGACATGTTGTGATATTTAGTGTGCTATTACGAGACTTGATTTGATTAGCCCGAGTAAATGCATGATTCATTAGGTTAGAGTTGGGTTGCAACTGTTTGGATTCCTCTGGCTCGACTCGTATATTTACATTGGCTTGTAACTCCGCGCAGAGAAGTTTGAATGTGATAATTGAAACATGCATAAGGAGAATTATATCGATATTTACAAGTACATGTATTCTCTATTAAATTTTACATGTTTTCTTACCTACAATTCAACATTGCTGATACGGGAAAACACTATGCAACCATATAATTTTGCATGTCATTTCGAGCCTTGAAGTATGAATCGTCACATAATTCATATTAAACTGAGAAAGATTGTTTCAGAGTTTTCAATTACACCCACATTTTGACAATAAATACACATAACCCTTTTTACTAAATATATGTGACACAATGTCTGATGAAAAACATGCAAACACAAATTATCATGTATCAGAATGAAATTATAGATGAGTTAGGACATAATGAAACACAAGTAATACATTATAAGTACATTGGCCACTAGAGGTATTTTCTCACAACCACTTAGTATGAAATTTAGTTAAATATTTCGAATGGCTTTGACCGATCAAAATTATTCCAAACAACTAGTGATTTCTAATATATTGAAATAGACATGGAAAAGACAATGAGTAATAGACTTGCTAAATCACATTTATGATCTTAAGGAGGGGTAAAAATGGAACGACGGGAGCGATAGTGCATTAGAAGAGGGGCGGCAGAGACGCTGGTCATGGGTGATGTCGGTCAGTGTTGGAGGGCAGGTCAACGGGGCGCGAGCGGGAAGACGATGGCGACAATCGCCAACGTGACAAAAAAATTACAATGAATAGTTAACACCTCACCCACCCCACACGCGCACATGCAAAACTGACATTCCTTCGCAAAGAAATATAAGAGCGTTTGCGGAGGGGGAACTAACTAGATGATACCATGCACATTATTGCGGGAAACAGTTGCAACATATTTGAACATATTTTGGTTGTATGAAACATGAATAATTGAATTTATAATATATGAAGTAAAACTAAAAAACATACTATATATTTTAATTGATTATTATATAGTTGAAAAATATTTATTCAATTAAGTGGCATAATATAATAGAAAGAAATCCACATGCATGTTGAGTGGACCCTTTAATGAGGTTACATGTGTGGTAAGGTAGGGATGTGTGCATGTTGAGATGAATAAAAATAGTGGAGACCAACTAATAATGAAAAAAATCTCATGCATGTCATGACGAGTCTTTAATGAGGTGACATGTATGCATGTCAAGATAAAAGAGATAGTGAGTGCGGAGCAAGAGAGAACATCACCGTATCACAAGTTGTGCCCGCTGCCCGGGACCGTGTGTTGAACTTGCAATGTTGTGGGTATCTACTTGTGTCGAGCTTGGCAACCCGCACTCACTCGTCACACCACCCGCAGGCAGACACCGATATGCAACGCGGAACGGGGATCTTCAACCACTCCTTGAGAGGCTTTTGGAAAGCCGTGGGAATGACAAGCATTGCCATGTCATCCATGTCCATTTGGACATAGAACAAGCATGGCATTTGTTCTCTCAGCTCATGGCCCAACTTGGGTCGGCGGTCATGGGTGTGTAGAGGCACCGCCACTGCCTCCCTTCTCCCCGACATTATGGGCTTAAGTGCCAAGCGGTTAACCGAGAGCAAGTCTTGGAATCTAGGCGATGGATGGCAGCCCAAAGTTGCGGACTGACATGCACATTGCCTGCCACAATGAATCGAATCTATAGATCTAAAAAAACTCGTGTATCTTCACCGGGAAAATAAAATTGTCATCGGAGATGGAGCGGCAAGCATCGCTTAGAGGCCTAAAAATCCTTACCACCTATCCAATCCCCCACCCATCCCAAGTCCAAATCTACAAAGCTATGTAAGCAAGAATGCGGTTTGAGGTACTTACAATGGTTGTTGAAGGTGGAGTTGGTGCCACCGGAGCCGAAGAAGAAGGCGACGCCGCTTGCATTGCGGTCGCCGCAGGGGCCATCGAAATCCCTCCCGCCGCCGCAACTACAGATTTTGCGGGTGAGGGAGTCCTGGATTAAGGGGTCCTCGGGCATCCGGACTATATGACATGGGCCGGACTAATGGGACGTGAAGATACAAGACAAAAGACTTCCTCCAGTGTCCGGATGAGACTCTCCTTGGCATGGAAGGCAAGCTTAGCGTGCATATATGAATATTCCTTTCTCGGTAAACCGACTCTGTACAACCCTAGCCCCCTCCGATGTCTATATAAACCGGAGGGTTTAGTCCGTAGAGGCAATCATAATCATACATGCCAGACAATTAGGGTTTAGCCATTACGATCTCGTGGTGGATCAACTCTTGTAAACCATATACTCATCAAAGTAAATCAAGCAAGACGTAGGGTATTACCTCCATCGAGAGGGCCCGAACCTGGTTAAAACATCGTGTCCCTTGTCTCCTGTTACCATCAATCCTTAGACGCACAGTTCGGAACCCCCTACCCGAGATCTACCGGTTTTGACACCGACATTGGTGCTTTCATTGAGAGTTCTGCTGTGTCGTCGCCAGTAGGTTCGATGGCCCCATCAATCATCTACAACAATGCTGCCTGAGGGAGGTCTTTCTCCCTGGCCAGATCTTCGTGTTCGGCGGCTTCGCCCCGCGGGCCAATTCGATTGGCAATCTAGAGCAGATCAACAGCTACGCCCCAGGTCACCAGATTAGTTTTGGAAATCTGGATTACGTCACTGATATCCGAGGAGATTTGGTCTTCCAAGGGTTCACGACCCCAACCTCCGCTCTGGCCATAGATCTGGAGCATCTCTTCAGGTCCGAAGACGGGAGTTTAGAACCCGCCGGACTCTCAGCGGCCTTAGAGCCCAACACTGAAAGAATAGCGTCTCCGGCAATCATCATGAAGCCGGACTCTTCTCCGAACACTGGCTCCGAGTTCTCGGAGTCGGCAGCGTGTGAGCTCGGCCAAGGAATTTCCCTCCCGTCGCACTCCACGAACTCTCTTCTCCCTAGTCGAACCTCGCCTTTAAGCGAGGCTCTGGACTTAATGCGACCCCTCATCATTACAGAGGAGCGACGTCCGAACTACGCCCAACCCGGACTAGGGGCTGAGAGCGGGGAATTTTACGTCTCACCCACCACCCACTTCATAGCCACTGTCGAGGACTTAACCGACATGCTCGATTGAGACATCGACAGTATGGACGACGATGCCGGAGAGGAGCAGGCCCAACACCCGCCGGTGACCGGACGTTGGACGGCCACCTCCTCGTACGACATATACATGGTGGAAACACCTACAAATGGCGATAAAAACCAGGTCGAGGGTGAACCTCCTGAGATACCGCCAAAACATCAACGTCAGCGACGCCACCCTAAATTGCGTCGCGGCAATAACGGCGATACTGGCACCGGAGACAATGATACTCCGGAGAACGCGAAGACCAAGAAGCCCGCATTGGGCCAACATCCAAATAGGACGATCGCGAGGACGGGCAAATTGATCTCGACGAACAAACAGGGAACGAAGACTCGGAGGACAGCAACTACCTACCACTCTCCGAAGACGATGTAAGCCTCAGTGATGAAGATTTTACCGTCCCAGAGGAACCCCTGGAGCAAGAGCGCTTCAAGTGCCAGCTAATAGCCACAGCTAGAAGCCTAAAAAAGAAACAGCAACAGCTGCAAGCTGACCAGGATCTGCTCAACGACAGATGGACTAATGTCTTGGCAGCCGAAGAGTACGGCCTCGAATGCCCAGCAAAGACTTACCTGAAGCGTAAACTGAAGGAAATATGCCCTAGAGGCAATAATAAAGTTATTATTTATTTCCTTATATCTTGATAAATGTTTATTATTCATGCTAGAATTGTATTAACCGGAAACATAATACATGTGTGAATACATAGACAAATAGAGTGTCACTAGTATGCCTCTACTTGACTAGCTCGTTAATCAAAGATGGTTAAGTTTCCTAGCCATTGACATGGGTTGTCATTTGATTAACGGGATCACATCATTAGGAGAATGATGTGATTGACATGACCCATTCCGTTAGCTTAGCACACGATCGTTTAGTATGTTGCTATTGCTTTCTTCATGACTTATACATGTTCCTATGACTATGAGATTATGCAACTCCCGTTTACCGGAGGAACACTTTGTGTGCTACCAAATGTCACAACGTAACTGGGTGATTATAAAGGTGCTCTACAGGTGTCTCCAAAGGTACTTGTTGGGTTGGCGTATTTCGAGATTAGGATTTGTCACTCTGATTGTCGGAGAGGTATCTCTGGGCCCTCTCGGTAATGCACATCACTTAAGCCTTGCAAGCATTGCAACTAATGAGTTAGTTGCGGGATGATGTATTAAGGAACGAGTAAAGGGACTTTCCAGTAACGAGATTGAACTAGGTATTGAGATACCGACGATCGAATCTCGGGCAAGTAACATACCGATGACAAAGGGAACAACGTATGTTGTTATGCGGTCTGACCGATAAAGATCTTCATAGAATATGTGGGAGCCAATATGAGCATCCAGGTTCCGCTATTGGTTATTGACCGGAGACGTGTCTCGGTCATTTCTACACAGTTCTCGAACCCGTAGGGTCCACACACTTAACGTTTTGATGACATTTATATTATGAGTTTATATGTTTTGATGTACCGAAGGTTGTTCGGAGTCCCGGATGTGATCATGGACATGACGAGGAGTGTCAAAATGGTCGAGACATGAAGATTGATATATTGGAAGCCTATGTTTGGATATCGGAAGTGTTCCGTGTGAAATCGGGATTTTACCGGAGTACCGGGAGGTTACCGGAACCCCCCGGGAGGTTAATGGGCCTTAGTGGGCCTTTACGGAGAAGAGGAGAGGCGGCCAGGGCTGGGCCGCGTGCCCCTCCCCCCTAGTCCGAATAGGACAAGGAGAGGGGGGCGGCGCCCCCCTTCCTTCTTCTCTCTCCCTCCTCTTTCCCCCTCCCAAGTCCTAATCCAACTAGGAAAGGGGGGGTGTCGGTGTCAAAACCGGCTGATCTCGGGTAGGGGGTCCCGAACTGTGCTTCTAAGGCGGATGGTAACAGGAGGCAGGGGACGCGATGTTTTACCCAGGGTTGGGCCCTCTTAATGGAGGTAAAACCCTACATCCTACTTGATTATTCTTGACAATATGAGTAGTACAAGAGTTGATCTACCACGAGATCGGAGAGGCTAAACCCTAGAAGCTAGCCTATGGTATGATTGTATGTTGTCCTATGGACTAAAACCCTCCGGTTTATATAGACACCTGAGGGGGCTAGGGTTACACAAGGTCGGTTACAAAGGAGGAGATATACATATCTGTATTGCCTAGCTTGCCTTCCACACCAAGTAGATTCCCCTCCGGACACGGGACGAAGTCTTCAATCTCATATCTTCATAGTCCAACAGTCCGGCCAAAGGATATAGTCCAGCTGTCCGGAGACCCCCTAATCCAGGACTCCCTCAGTAGCCCCTGAACCAGGCTTCAATGACGATGAGTCCGGCGCGCAGTGTTGTCTTCGGCATTGCAAGGCGGGTTCCTCCTCCGAATACACCACAGAAGAGTTTGAATACAAGGATAGTGTCCGACCCTGCAAAATAAGTTCCAGATACCACCGTTGTAACGCCCGGATAATCATGCTACAGTGATCTCACGTTAATGGTGACACGTCACCTCTGTCACTGTAATTAATCTCGGGTTAATTCAGAACCGTTTCAAATTTAAATCCTAAATAAGTCAAACGTCAAAAGATTTCAAATATTAAAATAAAATGTTCGGGCTATGTCTAATATTGCATCGGTAATTATGGTGAAGTAAACACCTTTTTATAAAATGCCTAAATACTTTTTGATGAATTAAACAGGAAAAGAAATAAAACAGAAAAACAAAAGACAAAAAAATAATCATAGAAGAGAACCCCCCGGGCTTTGGCCCAGCTGACCACAGGCCCAACTGGGCCACCACCAGGCCCAGCCGGCCACTCCCCCACTCCCTCTTATCCACTCCCCCTGGAAACCCTAGCCCACGCACCACTCCCCCCCTCCCCACGCCTCTCCTCTCCCCTTCCCGATCCGATCTGGATCAGGGACGAGCCCGCCCCCCCCACCTCGCGATGCCACCGCCCCGGATCACCGTCGCTGTTGCCTTCTCGCCCCCCTTCTCCTCTCCTCACGCGAACCCCCCACCTGAAGCCGGCGCCACCCGTCTCCGACCCCGTCACCCTCACTTTGGATCCAGATCGGTGAGAGGCCCGACCCCGTCGGCCGAAGCGCCGCCTCGCCGCCCTCCTCCTCGACGGACCACCTCGCCGGCCTGCTTCCTCCTCCCCACCGACCTGCCTCCCCGCCGGAACGTCGTCTCCGATCTCCTCCTCAAGCCCCGCTGCCCGAACCCCTACGCCTCCCTGTGAGCTTCCCCCTCTCCTTCCATGTCTTCCACGCGCACGCGCGCACGCCCCGCGGCCTCGTCCTGCGCTCGCCGCGCCGTTCCGCCCGCGCACGCTACCGCGCACCGCGGCCCCTCCCAGCGCCCGCTCGCACTCCGCCGCGGCATCCCCGGCCACGGCCACGCATTGGCCGCGGCCTATGCCACACCCGCGGCGCGCCTCGCGCCGCCGACCCGCCGTTGCCTCGCCGCCCTCCCCGCACTGGCCTCCTCCTGTCTCCAGCCGCTGGCCACGGCTTGGCTGCGCCCGCGCCTTGGTCGTGCTGGCCGCGAGCCCCGCACCTGCTTGCGCTCGCGCGCCCCGTAGCGCTCGTCGCCGCCTCCGCTCCATATGCCCTCCCGTGGCGCCACCCGGGGCGGCCCTTCAGCCGCCGCCGCCGCCGGCCGGCTGCACCAACCGCGCCCCTCGGCCCTGCTCCTGCTGCGCCTCGCTCCTGGGCGGGTCGTGGCTTCGCCCGCAGCCGCGCCCGCACGCCCGACCCGCTATGGCCCCTCTGGGCCAATGACAGGAGGGCCCCGCCTCCAGAACGAATTAAAAAAAACAAAGGAATAAAAAAATATACATAAATAAATAAATAATTAATGATAACGATAATTAATTAATTAATTAATTAACTAATTAGTTAACTTATTTAATTCTAATTAAACTAACTAATTAAGGTTAATTAACCCAATGATTAATTAACCTAATTAACTACTGTTAATTAGTTAATTAATTAGTATGACAGTGGGGCCCACCTCCCTAATTAATTTTGATTAGTTTAATTAATCTGTTTAATTAAAATGTGTCAATGACCAGTGGGTCCCACACGTCAGTTGACCAAGTCAACTACTGACGTCATGCTGACGTCATGATGACGTCAGCAGACACTATTCTGGATAATGTTGATTAAATTAATTAAATAAATCCTAAAAATGATTTAAATCTTTTAAAATTAATATAAAATAAACCGTAGCTCGGATGGAAAAATTTTGTACATGAAAGTTGCTCAGAACGACGAGACGAATTCGGATACGCAGCCCGTTCGCCTGCCACGCGTCCCTAGCATAGTGAACCTGCAACATTTCACCTCCGGTTCATCTGTCCGAAAACGCGAAACACCGGGGATACTTTCCCGGATGTTATCCCCCTTCACCGGTATCACCTAATACCGCGTTAGGGCACCTCTAACGTCGTTACTTGTCATGTCATGCATCACTATGCATATGCTTGCTTATATATTTATTGTTTCTCCCCCCTCTTCTCTCGATAGACACCGAGACCGACGCCGCTGCTACCCAGTACGACTACGGAGTTGACGATCCCTCTCTCTTGCCAGAGCAACCAGGCAAGCCCCCCCTTGATCACCAGATATCGCCTACTCTCCTCTATACTGCTTGCATTAGAGTAGTGTAACATGTTACTGCTTTCGTTATTCTCCCGTTAATCCTATCTGATGCATAGCCTGTCCTTGCTACTACTGTTGTTACCTTTACCTGCAATCCTAATGCTTAGTATAGGATGCTAGTTTATCATCAGTGGCCCTACATCCTTGTCCGTCTGCCATGCTATACTATCGGGCCGTGATCACTCGGGAGGTGATCACGGGTATATACTATATACTTTATACATGATACATGTGGTGATTAAAGACGGGTCGGCTCGTAGGAGCACCCGCGAGTGGATCTTTGAGGCGGAGCGACAGGGCAGGTTCCGACCACCTAGGAGAGAGGTGGGCCTGGCCCTGGTCGGCGTTCGCGGATACTTAACACGCTTAACGAGATCTGGGTATTTGATCTGAGTCTTGGCCATTTGGTCTATACGCACTAACCATCTACGCGGGAGTAGTTATGGGTATCCCGGCGTCGTGGTATCAGCCGAAGCCTTCGTGACGTCAGCGACTGAGTGGCGCGCGCCGGATTGGAACGTAAGCCTGCTCTTGTATTAAGGGGGCTAGTTCTGCTTCCGGCCGCGTACGCAACGTGCAGGTGTGCTAAGGGCGATGGGCCCAGACCCCTGTGCGCTTAGGTTTAGACCGGCGTGCTGACCTCTCTGTTGTGCCTAGGTGGGGCTGCGACGTGTTGATCTTCCGAGGCCGGGCATGACCCAGGAAAGTGTGTCCGGCCAAATGGGATCGAGCGTGTTGGGGTATGTGGTGCACCCCTGCAGGGAAGTTAATCTATTCGAATAGCCGTGATCTTCGGTAACAGGACGACTTGGAGTTGTACCTTGACCTTATGACAACTAGAACCGGATACTTAATAAAACAACACCCTTCCAAGTGCCAGATACAACCGGTGATCGCTCTCTCACAGGGCGACGAGGGGAGGATCATCGGTTAGGATTATGCTATGCGATGCTACTTGGAGGACTTCAGTCTACTCTCTTCTACATGCTGCAAGACGGAGGCTGCCAGAAGCGTAGTCTTCGAAAGGACTAGTTATCCCCCTTATTCTGGGCTTCTGCAGTTCAGTCCACATATGATACCCTTATTCCATTTGATACCAATGCATACATATGTAGTGTAGCTCCTTGCTTGCGAGTACTTTGGATGAGTACTCACGGTTGCTTTCTCCCTCTTTCCCCCTATCCCTTCTACCTGGTTGTCGCAACCAGATGTTGGAGCTCAGGAGCCAGACGCCACCTTCGGCGACGACTCCTACTACACCGGAGGTGCCTACTACTACGTGATGCCCGCTGACGACGACCAGGAGTAGTTAGGAGGATCCCAGGCAGGAGGCCTGCGCCTCTTTCGATCTGTATCCCAGTTTGTGCTAGCCTTCTTAAGGCAAACTTGTTTATCTTATGTCTGTACTCAGATATTGTTGCTTCCGCTGACTCGTCTATGATCGAGCTTTTGTATTCGAGCCCTCGAGGCCCCTGGCTTGTAATATGATGCTTGTATGACTTTTTTTATTTGTAGAGTTGTGTTGTGATATCTTCCCGTGAGTCCCTGATCTTGATCGTACACGTTTGCGTGTATGATTAGTGTACGATTAAATCGGGGGCGTCACAAGTTGGTATCAGAGCCGACTGCCTGTAGGAACCCCCTTCCACACTCCTTGGCCGAAGTCGAGTCTAGACATTGCAAAAACTTTTACTAACTTGGCTATGTGCCTTACGGGCCCACGTCGCCATCGGGTGGTACTAGGATCTTTTACTCCTCGACCTTTACTCTGGGACTCTGAACTCTCTTCTACTTGGGTTAAACGACTTTACTCACTCTAACACTAGGATCCCGTGACCACGTTCACCCCAAAGTTGGATAAGCCCTAGTTATTCTTTAGAGTAGTACTTGAACATTATCCGCATTGTCATTTGACTCCTGTGAAAACATCTTTGTTTTCAGATGGAACCCACGAGGCAGGTCGTGCGCCACACGACGGCCATTGGTGCCTCAGGATCACCTGCTGTGTTGGTTGAGATGATGACCTATCTGGGTTATCGCTGGCACCCTGAGTACACCATCTATGAGGAGTACCAGGACTTCAACCAGGAGCAGTACCGTGCCATCGTCCACCTCTACTCTCGAGAGTATGACTCCACTACCGTGCTGCACACTTCTCATGGAGTTGGAGTGACTATCGATATGGCGGTCCACGATGCTGCTTATGCTGCTCTGACACGTCTTCGTGGAGAGTATCAGGAGTTGGATACCTCCCCCTTCAGGCACATTGCTATCGCATCCGATGTTGGTGCGGAGGGATACTACACCGCTGCCTACTCCACTGTCACCCGAGAGCCCTTCTATCATCAGAACCTGGTTCTGCATGCTGATGGGCTGGATAGAGCTAACCGAGTTCTTCGCCATGAGTTGTACACCACTCGTCAGCACCTGTATCGTGCTCTGACGCTGTTGCACCCCTCTATCCGCTCTGGTGATCTGTCGCGTTCTGCGATCTACCCTGCCCGGACCGTGATGCCCCAGGGCGTCGGCTGGCCAAATGTGGGAGGCTACTCTCCTGCATTGGGTCCTCTCCTGCCACCTGCGCATCGGGTTCCGCACCAGAGTATCCGCGGACCCCAGGCTACTCGCGTGGAGGTCTTCCCTTCGCGTCACTACCAGCTGTCGGGCTACACCTACCTCCGCAGTGCCGCATGGGACTGACGTAGACTTGCTTATTAGTGTTAGCTGCATTCGCCGCGAGCCTGTGTGCCGCCTATATGTCTTAGCCTATGTACCGAACTCCGTGTAACGAACTCTATGCTGATCTCTGTTGTAAGATATGCCGACTACTATGTAGTATCTATCGTGCTACGTTCGTTGTGCATGTTTCATCATGAATGATTCTTGTTTTTTGCAATTCCTCAATGCTGAACTACCCCTGTTAAATATTAGCAGGATGGTTAGACCAGGTGGTCATGGTCGTGGTGGCAACGCCCCACCACCGCCTGAGTACATGGCTGGGATGATGCAACAGTTTGAGCTGAATCGTCAGTTCATGGAGAATATTATGGCTCAGTTTCCTTGCCCCAATATGAACCAGCAGCCAACCCAAGTGACTCTGCAAGATTTCATGCGCCTCAACCCAACCGTGTACCGCAGCTCAACTCAGCCTCTGGATGCTGACGACTGGCTCCGTGACATCACCTATGAGATGGAGTCTGCTGATGTAGCCCCTGCCAGCTATGTCACCTTTGCTTCCTTCTTCCTGAAAGGACCCGCGGCTCAATGGTGGGACAGCCACAGGCGTACTCTGCCAGCTGGAACAATCATCACCTGGCCAGACTTCCAAGCTGCCTTCCGTGCTCGCTTCATTCCTCGGGGAGTCATGGACCGGAAGAAGCGTGAATTCCGCAACCTCACCCAAGGCAGCAAGACTGTTGAAGCTTACCAGCGGGAGTTTCTTGACTTGTCCCGCTATGCTGAAGAAGACATTGCAACTGATGCACGCAGACAGGAGAAGTTCCGTGATGGCCTTCAAGCTGACATCAAGCTCGCACTTCTAGTGCATGACTTTGCTGATTTCGCCACCCTGGTGAACAAGGCCATCAATGTCGAAACTGGTCTGCAAGAATACCAGGGCTCTCACAGGCGCAACCGTGACACGGGCTCATCTTCGGGCCCGCCTTCACAGAAGTGTAAGATATGGATTCCCAACAGTATGTACCAGCCAAATGCACCTGCCCCAAGGCAGACCTATGCTGCACCTCGTCTGCCTGCTCCTCCAACTAGGCAGACAAGACTTCCAGCTCCACCACCACAAGCTCCTGTTCCCACTCCCAATAATGGTCTCTGCTACAAGTGTGGACAACCAGGTCACCGTGCTAGGGATTGCAATCAGAACCAGAATCAACTGGCCCTCCCAGCAACTGGCCGTGGAAGCAACCAGCCTCGCAACAACAGTGCCAAGTCTTATGGTCGTGTTCATGCCAACCATGTTGATCTCAATGAAGTTCTAGACCAGCCTGCTACCGTGATGGGTACACTCCTCGTAAATTCAGTACCAGCATATGTTTTATTTGATATAGGAGCATCACATTCATTCATATCAGCTGAGTTTGCATTCATGCATGGCATTAAATATGAAGAGATGAACACTGCGATTGTGGTACACACCCCTGCGGGCCAGTGTCAAACCTCTATGGTTAGTCACAACGTTCCCGTTGAAATTGAAGGGCTGGAATTCCTTGCCTCTCCCATCGTACTGAAGTCCTGTAGCATCGACCTCATTCTGGGAATGGATTGGTTGAAAGCGCATACTGCTTCTATAGTTTGCGCCACTAAGGTCGTCCATCTGCTACACCCTTCTGACGAAATAATAGCTTACCAAGCTCATCTAGTTCAGAACGCCGAGGCACGACTTTATGCCTTGAATGCGTTGAACGCTGCACCACTCGAGGGCATTGAAAACATTCCCGTCGTTCGTGAATTCCAAGATGTCTTCCCAGAAGAACTTCCAGGGATTCCCCCTGCTAGAGCTGTCGAATTCATCATCGACTTGAAACCCGGCACTACCCCTATAGCTAAACGACCCTACAAGATGCCGCCGCATGAACTCCTTGAGCTTAAGGAGGAAATCGACAAATCTCTTGTCAAAGGTTTCATTCGCCCAAGTTGCTCTCCTTGGGGAGCACCTTCTCTCTTTGTTAGGAAGAAGGATGGGACAAACCGATTGGTCCAAGACTACCGTCCTATAAACCAAGCTACCATTCAGAATAAATACCCTCTTCCTCGGATCAATGATCTTTATGATCAACTGGCTGGCTCATCAGTGTTCTCCAAACTCGACTTGAGGTTGGGTTACCACCAGATCCGTGTTCGTGAAGAGGACATCCCAAAAACCGCCTTCGTGACTCGGTATGGATCATACGAGTACACCGTCATGTCATTCGGCTTAACGAATGCTCCAGCCACCTTCTCTCGTCTGATGAATTATATATTCATGGATTACCTCGACAAGTTCGTCGTGGTTTATTTGGACGATATCCTTGTATTTTCCAAGAACAAGGAGGAACATGCTGAACATCTTCGTCTTGCGCTGGAAAAGCTTCGGGAGCATCAGCTGTATGCTAAGTATTCCAAATGTGAATTCTGGCTCCCCGAAGTAACCTATCTTGGGCATGTCATCTCCAAAGATGGTATTGCCGTCAACCCTAAACAAGTTCAGGCTATTCTCGATTGGACTCCTCCGAAGAATGTCAAGCAAGTCCGAAGTTTTCTCGGTCTCGCCAGCTATTGCCGTCGATTCATCGAGAACTTCTCCAAGATTGCCAGGCCTCTGACTAATCTGTTGCATAAGGGTGTCAAGTTCGAATGGACAGACAAGTGTCAGGAAAGTTTCCAGGCGCTCAAAGACAAGTTGACTTCTGCCCCCGTGCTTGCTCCACCTGATACTAAGAAGGACTTCGTCATTTACTGCGACGCTTCCCGCCAAGGATTAGGCTGTGTCCTAATGCAAGAGCGCAAAGTGATTGCTTATGCCTCTCGTCAATTGCACCCTCACGAAGAAAACTACCCAGTTCACGACCTCGAGCTTGCTGCTGTCATTCATGCACTGAAGCAGTGGTGACATTACCTTCTCGGTAATCGTTGCGAGATCTTCACCGACCATCAAAGTCTGAAGTATCTGTTTACTCAGCCAGATTTGAACCTACGTCAGCAAAGATGGATGGAGACTATTGCAGAGTTTGACGTGGATATATCATATACCCCCGGCAAGGCTAATGTAATGGCTGATGCCCTGAGCCGCAAGTCTTACTGCAACCACCTCCAGGTTCACAAAGTTCGACCCTCGCTTGTCGAAGAATTTAGAAGGCTGAACCTCCATATTGTTCCCCCGGGATCACTCGCTCCCCCTCCCGAAGGTTTCCCCAAACAGAACCTCCATGTTGTTTCCAAGGGTTCTCTCAATACCCTGGTTGCGAAACCAGATCTTGTGGACACCATCAAATGGATACAGAAATGTGACGATGAAGTCCTCAAGATTAAGCGCGACCTCAAAAAAGGAAAGCCCTCATTCTTCACGATCGCCGACGGTGGCGCCTTGTATTTCAAAGGCCGCCTAGTGGTACCATGTTCGAAGAAAAACCTGGATAAGACTAAAAGGGTTATGCAAGAAGCCCATGATACGCCTCTGTCCATCCATCCTGGTAGTACAAAGATGTACCAGGATATTCGTCAGAGATTCTGGTGGTCTAATATGAAGCAGGACATTGCTCGTTATGTTGCTGAGTGTGACGTTTGTCGCCGAATCAAAGCAGAGCATCAAAGACCTGCTGGAACTCTGCAACCTATCTCTATTCCTGAATGGAAATGGGACCATGTTGAAATGGACTTCGTCACTGGATTTCCCAAATCGCAGAAAGGTAATGATGCTATTCTTGTCGTCATTGACCGGCTTTCCAAAGTTGCCCATTTTCTGGCGGTCAAAGAGACAATCACTGCTAGTCAGCTTGCTACTCTCTACATGGCCAGAATTGTTTCACTTCACGGTATCCCACTGGTTATCAATTCAGACCGTGGCAGTTTATTCACTTCAAGGTTTTGGGCGAGTTTCCAAGAAGCTATGGGAACTCATCTGTCGTTCAGTACTGCATTTCATCCTCAGTCGCAAGGACAGGTTGAACGTGTCAACCAAGTTCTCGAAGACATGCTTCGAGCTTGTGTAATATCATTCGGCAAGAAATGGGAGGAATCTCTTCCATATGCCGAGTTCTCTTATAATAATAGCTATCAAGCTAGTCTGAAGATGTCCCCCTTCGAAGTGCTATATGGACGAAAGTGTCGAACCCCTCTGAACTGGTTAGAAACTGGGGAGCGTCCACTCTTCGGTCCGGATATTATCCTACAGGCCGAAGAACAAGTTCGCATTATTCGCGAGAATCTCAAGACTGCCCAGTCATGTCAGAAAAGTCAGTATGACCGTCATCACCAAGACATGGTCTATCAACCTAGCGAAAAGGCTTATCTTCGAGTTACACCAATGAAGGGTGCTCACCGCTTCGGGATCAAGGGCAAGCTAGCTCCTCGCTATATCGGTCCCTTCACTATTCTCGAAAGGCGTGGAAAAGTGGCATATCAACTGGAGCTTCCGCCGAACCTTTCTCAGGTTCACGATGTGTTCCATGTGTCACAACTCCACCGTTGCTTCAAGGATCCAATCCGAGCGGTGGATCATGAAGTGCTCGAATTGCAACAGGACCTCTCTTATAAAGAGCATCCGGTCCGCATTCTTGACCAAGCTGAACGCCGCACACGTCAGAAGGCAATCAAGTTCCTCAAGGTCTTGTGGTCGAATCACTCTGAAGACGAAGCCACCTGGGAACGCGAGGATCGTCTTCGCGATGAATACCCTGCACTGTTTCCTTCTACCTCCTAAATCTCGGGACGAGATTTCTTGTAGTGGAGGAGATTTGTAACGCCCGGATAATCATGCTACAGTGATCTCACGTTAATGGTGACACGTCACCTCTGTCACTGTAATTAATCTCGGGTTAATTCAGAACCGTTTCAAATTTAAATCCTAAATAAGTCAAACGTCAAAAGTTTTCAAATATTAAAATAAAATGTTCGGGCTATGTCTAATATTGCATCGGTAATTATGGTGAAGTAAACACCTTTTTATAAAATGCCTAAATACTTTTAGATGAATTAAACAGGAAAAGAAATAAAACAGAAAAACAAAAGACAAAAAAATAATCATAGAAGAGAACCCCCCAGGGCTTTGGCCCAGCTGACCACAGGCCCAACTGGGCCACCACCAGGCCCAGCCGGCCACTCCCCCACTCCCTCTTATCCACTCCCCCCTGGAAACCCTAGCCCACGCACCACTCCCCCCCTCCCCACGCCTCTCCTCTCCCCTTCCCGATCCGATCTGGATCAGGGACGAGCCCGCCCCCCCAACCTCGCGACGCCACCGCCCCGGATCACCGTCGCCGTTGCCTTCTCGCCCCCCTTCTCCTCTCCTCGCGCGAACCCCCCACCTGAAGCCGGCGCCACCCGTCTCCGACCCCGTCACCCTCGCTTTGGATCCAGATCGGTGAGAGGCCCGAGCCCGTCGGTCGAAGCGCCGCCTCGCCGCCCTCCTCCTCGACGGACCACCTCGCCGGCCTGCTTCCTCCTCCCCACCGACCTGCCTCCCCGCCGGAACGTCGTCTCCGATCTCCTCCTCAACCCCCGCTGCCCGAACCCCTACGCCTCCCTGTGAGCTTCCCCCTCTCCTTCCATGTCTTCCACGCGCACGCGCGCACGCCCCGCGGCCTCGTCCTGCGCTCGCCGCGCCGTTCCGCATGCGCACGCTACCGCGCACCGCGGCCCCTCCCAGTGCCCGCTCGCACTCCGCCGTGGCATCCCCGGCCACGGCCACGCATCGGCCGCGGCCTATGCCACACCCGCGGCGCGCCTCGCGCCGCCGACCCGCCGTTGCCTCGCCGCCCCTCCCGCACTGGCCTCCCCCTGTCTCCAGCCGCTGGCCACGGCTTGGCTGCGCCCGCGCCTTGGTCGTGCTGGCCGCGAGCCCCGCACCTGCTTGCGCTCGCGCGCCCCGTAGCGCTCGTCGCCGCCCCCGCTCCATATGCCCTCCCGTGGCGCCACCCGGGGCGGCTCTTCTGCCGCCGCCGCCGCCGGCCGGCTGCACCAGCCGCGCCCCTCGGCCCTGCTCCTGCTGCGCCTCGCTCCTGGGCGGGCCGCGGCTTCGCCCGCAGCCGCGCCCGCACGCCCGACCCGCTATGGCCCCTCTGGGCCAATGACAGGAGGGCCCCGCCTCCAGAACGAATTAAAAAAACAAAGGAATAAAAAAAATATACATAAATAATTAAATAATTAATGATAACGATAATTAATTAATTAATTAATTAACTAATTAGTTAACTTATTTAATTCTGATTAAACTAACTAATTAAGGTTAATTAACTCAATGATTAATTAACCTAATTAACTACTGTTAATTAGTTAATTAATTAGTATGACAGTGGGGCCCACCTCCCTAATTAATTTTGATTAGTTTAATTAATCTGTTTAATTAAAATGTGTCAATGACCAGTGGGTCCCACACGTCAGTTGACCAAGTCAACTACTGACGTCATGCTGACGTCATGATGACGTCAGCAGACAGACACTATTCTGGATAATGTTGATTAAATTAATTAAATAAATCCTAAAAATGATTTAAATCTTTTAAAATTAATATAAAATAAACTGTAGCTCGGATGGAAAAATTTTGTACATGAAAGTTGCTCAGAACGACGAGACGAATTCGGATACGCAGCCCGTTCGCCCGCCACGCGTCCCTAGCATAGTGAACCTGCAACATTTCACCTCCGGTTCATCTGTCCGAAAATGCGAAACACCGGGGATACTTTCCCGGATGTTATCCCCCTTCACCGGTATCACCTAATACCGCGTTAGGGCACCTCTAACGTCGTTACTTGTCATGTCATGCATCACTATGCATATGCTTGCTTATATATTTATTGTTTCTCCCCCCTCTTCTCTCGATAGACACCGAGACCGACGCCGCTGCTACCCAGTACGACTACGGAGTTGACGATCCCTCTCTCTTGCCAGAGCAACCAGGCAAGGCCCCCCCTTGATCACCAGATATCGCCTACTCTCCTCTATACTGCTTGCATTAGAGTAGTGTAACATGTTACTGCTTTCGTTATTCCTATCCTGATGCATAGCCTGTCCTTGCTACTACTGTTGATACCTTTACCTGCAATCCTACTTGCTTAGTATAGGATGCTAGTATTTCCATCTGTGGCCCTACATTCTTGTCCGTCTGCTGTGCTATACTATCGGGCCGTGATCACTCGAGAGGTGATCGCGGGTATATACTATATTCTTTATACATGATACATGTGGTGATTAAAGACGGGTCGGCTCGTAGGAGCACCCGCGAGTGGATCTTTGAGGCGGAGCGACAGGGCAGGTTCCGACCACCTAGGAGAGAGGTGGGCCTGGCCCTAGTCGGCGTTCGCGGATACTTAACACGCTTAACGAGATCTGGGTATTTGATCTGAGTTTGGCCATTTGGTCTATACGCACTAACCATCTACGCGGGAGTAGTTATGGGTATCCCGGCGTCGTGGTATCAGCCGAAGCCTTCGTGACGTCAGCGGCTGAGTGGTGCGCGCCGGATTGGAACGTAAGCCTTCTCTTGTATTAAGGGGGCTAGTTCTGCTTCCGGCCGCGTTCGCAACGTGCAGGTGTGCTAAGGGCGATGGGCCCAGACCCCTGTGCGCTTAGGTTTAGACCGGCGTGCTGACCTCTCTGTTGTGCCTAGGTGGGGCTGCGACGTGTTGATCTTCCGAGGCCGGGCATGACCCAGGAAAGTGTGTCCGGCCAAATGGGATCGAGCGTGTTGGGGTATGTGGTGCACCCCTGCAGGGAAGTTAATCTATTCGAATAGCCGTGATCTTCGGTAACAGGACGACTTGGAGTTGTACCTTGACCTTATGACAACTAGAACCGGATACTAAATAAAAAACACCCTTCCAAGTGCCAGATACAACCGGTGATCGCTCTCTCACAGGGCGACGAAGGGAGGATCATCGGTTAGGATTATGCTATGCGATGCTACTTGGAGGACTTTAGTCTACTCTCTTCTACATGCTGCAAGGCGGAGGCTGCCAGAAGCGTAGTCTTCGAAAGGACTAGCTATCCCCCCCTTATTCTGGCTTTCTGCAGTTCAGTCCACATATAATATCCTTATTCCAGTTGATACCAATGCATACATATGTAGTGTAGCTCCTTGCTTGCGAGTACTTTGGATGAGTACTCACGGTTGCTTTCTCCCTCTTTCCCCCCTATCCCTTCTACCTGGTTGTCGCAACCAGATGTTGGAGCTCAGGAGCCAGACGCCACCTTCGACGACGACTCCTACTACACCGGAGGTGCCTACTACTACGTGATGCCCATTGACGACGACCAGGAGTAGTTAGGAGGATCCCAGGCAGGAGGCCTGCGTCTCTTTCGATCTGTATCTCAGTTTGTGCTAGCCTTCTTAAGGCAAACTTGTTTATCTTATGTCTGTATCAGATATTGTTGCTTCCGCTGACTCGTCTATGATCGAGCTTTTGTATTCGAGCCCTCGAGGCCCCTGGCTTGTAATATGATGCTTGTATGACTTTTTTTTTGTTTGTAGAGTTGTGTTGTGATATCTTCCCGTGAGTCCCTGATCTTGATCGTACACGTTTGCGTGTATGATTAGTGTACGATTAAATCGGGGGCGTCACAACCGTAGAGAGAATAATATTTCCACAAATCTACTCTGCTGACACGTTTTGGCAGCATGACATCATGCCATGGCCCGGTAATTATTCGAACCGTTTTTCTTTAACCAGCCCCGCACATAACGCGAGGCGGTTTCTTGACACGTCTTGTCAAAGCAGAGATCGTGTCCCCCTTATTACGGGATTCTCATCAATACGGGCGTGGGTAACCCAAGCGTGCCTAGGACTCCTAGATTTTAGGCAAGTCCCAAACGGCCACGAGGAGGACGCTTGATATTCACCCTCTTTATAAAGGGACAAGGCTTTTACTTATTTCCCTCCCGTGCTCAATTGAATCCTTCCCCCGCCTCGAGTTCTAACACCCAAAGCCAAGGTCAGGTGCTTCGGACCTTCAATCATGTCCGGATCCAGCCTTCAAGGCTGGTGGATGCCTTCCTCCTTCATGGAGGAGGATATCAAGAAGTTGAGGGAGGACAGATATCTGACCGCTGAAATTTCGCATAGGCTGCCCACCCAAGGGCAGGTCGTCCCTACTCCCGAACCCAACGAGTGCATTGTGTTCGTCTCCCAGTTCCTCCGAGGACTAGGCCTCGCTCTGGATCCCTTTGTTAGGGGTCTCATGTTCTATTACGGGCTGGATTTTCACGATCTGGCCCCGGATTCTCTTCTTCACATCTCGTCATTTATTGTCGTGTGTGAGGCCTTCCTCCGCATTACCCCTCACTTCGGCTTGTGGCTCAAGATCTTCGATGTGAAGCCGAAGATGGCCGAGGGGCAGTACACAGCGTGCGGAGGTGATCTAATAAGCAAAATTGCTGATGCTCCATGGCCAAAGGGTTCCTTTCCAGAGGAGTCCAGATTGTGGCAACGGGAGTGGTTTTACGTCACAGCTCCTCGAAGTGCCAAGTGGGTAGATGCCCTCACCTTTCGCTCGGGCCCTCCACCACAACTGATGTCATGGATCAGCAGGGGGCTGAGCTGGGGTCCAGCCAAGGACGTGCCAATACTGCAGAGCCATATTCGAGATCTCTTCGAGGGAGATTTCAGTCTGGTTATGGCAATGCAAGTTATGCTGGTCCGTCGAGTCCAGCCTTGCAAACGCCGGCCCCTCCGCATGTGGGAATTCAACCTGGAAGGACTGCGCACTATTCAGAATTTCCTCGGCATGACGCACAAGGAGATGTACAAATCGTTCTTCGGACCCCAAATAGAGTGTCCGGACACTACCGAGGACGTGGGCCTGAGCAGCAACCGCACCGCTGCCCAAGTAAGTAATCCCATGGCCGAACACACTGTCCTTTTATTTATCATGACATCATTCTGAAGAATCGCTCTTTGACCAGGACTGGATAACAAAGGCGAAGATGATCAGGTGTTCGGCCCCCCTTCCTGAAGGCTTGGACAATCGGGTGCTGGAAAAGATGCTCGAGCCAGCACCTTGCCTGGTGCCCTCAAAGGAAGATGAAGGGGGGAATAAAGAGGGCGAAAGCGGGCCTCCATCGCTGCCTATTCCAACAGAGGGAATGAGCGCCTCCGCGAGGGAGGATAACCAAGGGGAAGAATCTGACATTCTCTCTCCCCGGGGAAGGAAGAGGACTACCTCTAAAGATCCGGAAACCAAGGTTTCCAAATGGGAGAAGAAATCTCTGCCAGAGGGTCCTGCCTCGGAGGGTGTTCTTGCCACACAATGTCCATACGGGGATCAGCCCTCTAACGAGCTGTAAGTAATCAAAAAGTACTTAATAGTGAAGATATCCTACCTTACTTCTGAGGAAAATAACCGAAGCATTTATCTTGCAGTTCGGATCTTAGCCCTTCTCAGCAGAGCTCGTCTTCGGGGGATCTTCTTCCAGAAATGATGGAGAGCGAAACACCTCCCCCTGCCACACCGCCTCACGAGGCGGGCGACCCCGAGGTGTCGTCGTGGAGGGTTTCTCCTGATCTGGCAAGGCCAGAAGGTAATCCTATAGCCACCCAAAGTCCCCAGTATCCGGCTCTTGAAGAGAGCAATCAAAAGAGTCCGACACCATCTGGTATACGGTCGGACATGCTGAGGGATCTGCTAGAGCGAGCGACTATCTCAGAAGAGCACTGTACGTTGATGGGTACGGTGATTGAAAGGATTTCGTCTGCCGAAAGGGGTTGCATGAAGCCTTTATGAGTCTACTGACGGGTTTTGAGATACGTGAAATGATGTGCATTTTTGACAGTACCGCACATTTTTAGGTGTGCCCTGTGTAGGTAGTAGCCCCTGAGACTCTGGTTGTCGTCGAGAACGGCGGCAAACAGAGGATCGTAGTCCCAGGTAATAACTAGACAGCCTTTATGTGCAGGTGGTTGAAACTCCGATGGCTAGCCAGACTGATGGGTTTGCCCAAATAAAGCGGCAACTGGATGTGGCAGATGTCGACATCGTGCTTGTTAACAAACGGCTTGACAAGGCACAGGGTAGGTGATTTTTCTGGTGAATGTCACAAAGTAAGAGCAGCATGATGCCAGTATCTTTAATATGTTGTGACTACAGATGGAGCTGCCACCGTGGAGACCCTTCGGGCGGAGCTTGCCCGAGCCAAGGAGAAAGCAAGGAGTAGAAATGAAGTCGCTTTAAAGGCGGCCGAAGAGTTAAGGGCCGAACAGGCCGCACATTGCGGGAGCAAATAAAAAATTGCAAAGATGGCCGTGGAGTTAAAAGATGCTGCTGACCGTTACCGGCTTCTTGAAGAGGAAAGTCGGGCGAAAGCGACGGACCTGGAGAAGGCCCGGGTGGCTGCCAAGGAGGCCCGCTCCAAAATTAGAGCGACGAAGGAGGAGCTGAATCAGGCTACAGATATCGTGTCTGGGAAGCCTTTCTTGTTGCGGACTAAGTTCGGAGATCCGAAGTATGCTCCTTTGGACCGGCTATGGAGTTCTGCGGACGCGCACATGGATTTGGCTGCCAGCGCTGCTGATGCCGCCGAGTACTTCAAGGATCAGAAAGGTCCCGAAGTGGAGAAGCTGTTCTGGTCACAGTTTCACGCTCCAGTCCGTCCGCTGCTGCTGAATGAGCGATTGACCGGTTGGGCCGAGCTCCATAGATTATCCGGACTGGCCATGAGGTCCGTTGTGGATCATTTGTGGCCAGGAGGGCCAAGGCCGAATAGCTACTTTAGCTTAGTGCAACAATTCCTTGGCGCTTTGCCACGCATCGATGATGTGAAGAGGTCGGCGTGCATAGAAGGCTCGCGGATGGCCCTTGCCCGTGTCAAAACATACTGGGCGGAGATGGATGCCACCACTTGAAAGTGCGTTATATCGACTAGAGGGGGGTGAATAGGCGATTTTTACAAAATTCTTCACTTAGGAATTTGCTGGTGAGGAAATTCCTTAGCGAAGAACTACTAACAGCGGAATAAGTACTCAAACGTAAACACAACAGAATACAAGCATAGTCATCATGATGAAATGAAGACAGGCACATAGTACAGGAGGCGTAATCACAGGATACCACATGATGAAGACAAACAGACTGAAGAAATTGAACTGAGGAAATTGAGAAAGTCTTCAGTCTAAGTCTTCAAACACAGATATGAACAAACATACAACACAATTATGAGGAAATGAAAGAGTTGAGGAAATAGAACCAGTAAGCTTGGTGAAGACAATGATTTGGTAGACCAGTTCCAACTGCTGTCTCAGTTGTACGTCTGGTTGGAGCGGCTGAGTATTTAAACTCGAGGACACATAGTCCCGGACACCCAGTCAAGGACACTTAGTCCAAGACACCCAGTCCTCACCGTATTCTCCTTGAACTAAGGTCACACAGACCTCGTCCAATCACTCGTGGTAAGTCTTCAGGCGACTTCCAAACCTTCACAAACTTGGTCACTCGGTGATCCGCAATTCCTCTTGGATGCTCTAGACCATGACGCCTAACCGTCTGGAAGAAGCACAGTCTTCAAAGGTAACAAGCGTCGGATCCACTCAGGATCAATCTCTTCATTGATGCTCAATCACTTGGGGTTTGTAGGTGTTTGGGTTTTGGGTTTTTGGTTTTTCCTCACTTGATGATTTTCGCTCAAAGTCCTCGGAGGATGGGTTGCTCTCAAATGACAAGTGTCAGTTTCTCTCGGAGCATCCAACCAGCTAGTGGTTGTAGGGGGCGGCTATTTATAGCCTAGGGAGCAGCCCGACATGATAAGACATAAATGCCCTTCAATGATATGACCGTTAGGTGGATAGATATTTTGGGACAGCTGGCGCATAGCATAGCAACGGTCGGAATTTTGAGTAGCAAAATCCTCAGGGCTATCATGTTCCTCACTGTGTAGGCAATCCGCACTAGCGAATTCCTAACTCCTCAGTCAGGACAAATTCCTCAGAGACCAGAAGAACTTCGTCTCTGTCACTGAAGAAATTGACTGAACTGTATGAGATTTCCAATGGCTTCACTCGAAGGGATTGGTAGGTTTAGGATTTTGAGTTGAGCATCACATGGAAATTTTTCCTTAGTATTTCCTCGACCCCCTTTAACAGTACGGTGTTTCCTATGACTCAAGAAAGAGAAAAACAAAACTATGAAAACGAAAGTCTTCAAGCTTCATATTCCTCGCATGAATATCAAGTCTTCACGGACACACCAATTTCTTCACTTTCAAAGTGTTCATGAAAGTCTTCAGAAATACCAAAATCTTCAGTCGAAGATGTTCATTTTTAGGGGTCGACTTTTCTTGTAAATATCAAACTCCTCATAGACTTATAGACCTGTGTACACCCACACACGCATTAGTCCCTTAACCTATAAGTCTTCAATACACCAAAATCACTAAGGGGAACTAGATGCACTTACAATCTCCCCCTTTTTGGTGATTGATGACAATATAGGTTAAGTTTTCAATGGGGATAAACATATGAAGTGTAAATACTGATATTGAGGAATTTGATTGCAAGATATAGAAGAACTCCCCCTGAAGATGTGCATTGTGAGGAATTTGCTTTTGAAGCAATGCACACTTGAAGACTTGAATCATGGAGATCTCCCCCTATATCTTGTAATTCATACATGCATTTAACATATAATATGAAGAATTTGAAATGCATGATGAAATATGGTGCCTGATGAAATTCAGCATGCGTGCAATAATATTAAACAAGGAATAAGCATGCAGAATAGTGCATCAAGAGTATCAGAGCACAGTGCATCAAAAGTATCAGAGCACCATTGGGTTTAAGATTACAACTCGATCCAATAAAGTTTCGAAAGAATGAGAGTTGTAACTTAGCAAAAAAACGCCCATATAGTAGAACCGCTTGAAGATTAACTCATATTTCTCCCCCTTTGTCATCGAATGACCAAAAGGATCGAAAATGAGGACTAACGCCCCTGAAGATAATAATGTTGATGAAGGAGCGCCAGCGTGGTTGGGGTCATTGGTTGATGTAGGGCCTGCCGCAGTGTCGTCCAAATCTTCATGTTCATCAGTGTCGCGCGATGAAGAATATGAGCTGGCAACCACAGAAGGAACCTTGACCTTCTTGAATTTCTTCGGTGGAGGTGCAGACCAGTCAAAATCTTCATTAAGACCCATGTTCTTCAGATCTTCTTCACCATATAGATGTGACAGGATTGCCCAGGTGCAACCGAAGACTTGATGGAGGTAGTAGTGGTTTTTCTTCACTGCATTGTGTGTGGCAGTCATGTTGTGAAGAAGTGAACCAAACTGACGCTTAACCCATTTTTGATTTCGATCCACCTTCTGGTGAAGACTAAGCAGAAGTTCATGGTCAGTCATCACGTGCGGAGCAGTGGCTTGAGGAGTGGACTTAGGTGCATTGGCAGAGTCATGTGTGGCAGAGTCATCATTGGTGGAATAAGATGCAGCTTTGCAAAACTGACCACCAATGGACGAATGCCTTCATCAATTACAGCTGGTGCCTTGGCTTTCCATCAACTGAGGAATATGTCTGCTTGAGGACTTCAATTGGGCACAAGTAGCTGAGATGATTCTGGAAATCAGCTTTGTAGTTGAGTGAAGACCTTGTCCTGAGGAATCTCATGATCCAAGGTGCATAAGGCTTCAGCTCAAACGGAGATAGTGCAACATTGGCCATAGTCCTCATGAAGAAATCGTGATAATAGGCAGGAATGCCATGAACGATGTTGAATACTAGATTCTTCATGATGCCAACAATTTCCTCATCAGATGAGTCGTGGCCTTTGATACGACTGATTGTCCTCGTAAGAATACGATAGACAGTTCTGGGCACGTACAGCAATTCCTTCACGAGGAATTTGGTTCTTGGTGCCTGACCTGGTTTCAAAGGCTTCATCAGCACCTGCATGTAATGATGTGTGAGCTCAGGTTCACTGTAGATGCAGCGAGCTTCTTCAAGGGGAGGACTAAGTGGTAGAGCACGAAGCAATCCAGAGGCTGGTGTAGTGTAGTGAGTGTTTTCAGACATCCAGTCCAGCACCCATGAATTCACATCTTCAGCATCTCTAGTGATGTGCAGCGTTGCATAAAATTGAAGAAACAATTCTTCATTCCAATCGCAGATGTCAGAGCAAAAGTTGAGCAGTCCAGCATCGTGAAGAACACTGAGGACTGGTGCGAAGCACGACAGAGATTCCATATCCACGTGAGGAATATGCTCATGGTAGAAAATCTTCTCGTTGTTGAACAGCACTGAGGAATAGAAATTGTCTTGACTACCAGTCCAGAAACGCCTCTTCCTAATGCGAGCAGAGTCATATGGGTTGTAGTCTTTGAAGAATACGTGCTCGCCGAAGAAATCATCAGCCTTGAACTTTTGCTTGCGTGAGAATGGATCCTTTGGCTTCGGCAGAGGAGTGTCAGTGAGTTGCATCACAACCTCAGGAATCTCAATCGCAGGTTCTTCAGGCTGAGGAATTTTTGGTTCCTCCTCAGTGGCAGTCTGCGTCGTTGGTTGTTCAGCAGCAACAGTTTCTTCAACGCTAGTGGCTGGAATTTCCTCATGGACAGATGCAGTGGGATGAGTTTCTTCAGAGCCCATGTGAACAGTTTGTGTGGGGGACTAAGGAATTTGCTGTAGAGGAGTGAACATTGGAGAGTTTGGATGCTGACTTTCCCAGAATTCATCACTGATTACGGGCGTGGAGCAGCCAATGTCCACATCATCATCTTCCATTTCTTCAACGTCAGCCTCTTCAGCTGTGAACTGAGGCACAGGCGAGGAGATGATAGGTGTTGAAGGGATCGCATCCACTTCAATTTCTTCATCCAATGGTTCAGATGAAGCAGCAGAATGAGTTTCTTCATCAGATCCGCTGGGGATCACATATTCTTCATCAAAAGGAACAAGGTCCTTTGATGGCCTGGTTGAGATGGGAACAACATCAATCGGATGTGCAAATGAACTTGTCATAGGCTTCATTTTCTTCGGAGCTGAAGAATATGAAGCAGCTGATGCTTTCCTTTTCTTCATTGCAGCACGCTCTGCAGCCTTGGTCTTCTTCACATCTGATGCAGATGGAAGGATCGGAGTTGGTGTTGGCGCAGGAGGAGCAGAGGAATCTGGTTGATTTTCTTCAGGCACAACTCATGCAGTTGCCCTGATTTCTTCAGTTTCTTCAGGTGCACCACTAGTGGATGCCCTGACAATTTCTTTAGTGGCTGGAATGCAGTCATCAGCCCTGAAACTCACATTTTCTTCAGCAGCCTGATTGTCATCAACGGTGCTGGCATGTTCTTCAGTCGGCTGAGCAGATGCTTCAGCCTGAGGAATTTCCTGTTGCGTTGGGGCAGCAACATTTGAAGTGAACTATTCAGTTATCTTTACAAATCTAACTTTGGCTCCTTGCCAATCAGCATAGTAGGCTTTGAAGTCATCGCTGAGGGTTTTGATTTCAGATTGGATTTTTACAAGTTCATCAGTTGTCATAGTGACAACGTTGTTCTTCAGAAATTTCTCCTTCTTGTACTGCGCTTTCTTGATCTGCCTGGCCTTCTCAAATTTCCACTTTTCTTCTTGAATGAAGTGGGTCAGCATGTGATTCTGGCCAGGAGTCAGCTTGAAGTCAGGAAAGGGAGTGTTGGGGTCCTTGTGCCAATCATCAATGTAGTCGAGGATCAGCTTGGGATCCAAAAGTAGTGGCACCTCTGATCCTTTGGCTCTAGTGGCCCTGACTTACCTGTCTCTGATGATTTCTGCAAGTTCATCATCATCAGCTTCATCTTCATCAGACGGCACTTGGAAAGCGACTTGCTTCTTTTGAGGACTTGGGCGTGGACCTCGTCCAGCAGTGGCCTTTGTCTTGAGCAGTGAGGGGCCAGCTGAGGAACTTAGTGCAGCTGAGGAACTAGCTAAGACACCTGAGGCAATGGAGATGCCGGCAGTCCTTTGGCATGAAGCGAGATGCACAGGTGCTAAGGATTTGGTCGGAACAACTGAAGGCTTTGGCGGAGGAGCTGAGGACTTTGGAGGAACAGGAGCAGCATGAGGAATTGGCCGTGAGGGCTTTGATGATTCTGGCCGTGAGGGTATTGCTGATGAAGCACTTGGCTTGCGCGCAGGCTTCTTTGACATAGCCTTCTTTGGCTTGACAGCAAAGGCCTCAGCAGAGGCACCAGCAGCGACAGAGTCTTCATTGAATTTTCTCACTGCTTCTTTGGCTTGCTTAACCAACTTGCCTTGGCGCTTGGCCCATTCATCAGGATAGTCCTCACCTTGCTTGAGGCTAGTGGGATCAGCAATTTTGCCAGGTGCCAGTGGTGCTCTTGGGCATGGAGGATTGAGTGCGAATTTCTTCATATACTTAGGAGTGACATATCTGTACTCCCTCCATTCTCTTGCCCATCTCCTCTCTATCTTCTGAATGCGCACTTTGCGCTCATTCTTGGTTTCCTCAGGAGGTGTGCAGTACCCAGCATATATGTCATCAGGGATCTCAAACGCTGTATTTTCTTCAGGCCTCTTTCCTCCCTTCTGTGGCCTTTTACCATCAGCCATTTTCTTCAGTTGAGGAATTTGAACAATCGAATTCTCTGAAGAAGTATGCAACTTTTCTTCGAGGAACGCTGCAAATGAGTTAAGTTGATGAGAACCTAGTGATTCAGCAGCTAACATGTGTACTTGTGAACAGAGTATAGTTGCGAGGAATTTGGAGAGGTCATATGCATTCTTAGAAGGTTTTTCAAAATGAACAGGTTGGAGGAATTTGACCAGATGAGTCTTGAAGATTTTCAATAAGCGTTATTTATCTTAGGTTCCAGAGTTGTATAGATCGAAGATCCACACAATTGAGGAATCTTGAAGAAAAATGATGCTTAGAGAAACGAATCAAGAACGGATGACTTGTGAGGTGTTCAGTGTGTGAAGATAGGAAGAAAAACACTTTTGAAGATTTTGTAGATAATCATTCGAATCAACGAGGGCAGTAAAAGTAACTTTTATTTACCCTGGACGAAGAACACGACGAACTGGAGTGAGGAGATGTGAAGTTCGTCTGTGCAGATCTTCCACGCCCTAACTTGGCGGAGGAAGACGGCTACGGCGACGGCGGAGTGAAGATGTCCGCGGTCGGCGCGAGTACGTCGGCAACAAGGTCGAGGCAGTGAAGCTCTTCCTCACCGGCGGCGATGAAGTAGCGACGGTGCTAGGGTTTGAGAAGCTCGAGCCGGAGAGAGAGGTCGAGCGGAGTAAAATAAGTGAGGAAGGGAAGGAGGGGTATTTATAGCCACGGTGAAAAACTGCTTACCTGAAGAAATTGGACGAACGTGCCCCTGACCCTTCTCATTCGCATGACATGTGTCACCCATGTAGTGAGAGTTGGAGATCGTGTTAGATCGTGGGTGAGTGGATAAGTGTATCGTGGGATGCGGAACGATTTGAGCGGCAAAACCGAAAATTTCGATAAGATAGGTTTTAAAGTTCCGTTCGCAATTTCTTCAGCTGACAAGGACACAATGAAGATTTTGAACGAGTTTCAAATAGAACGCACATGAAGAATTTGTGAACAGACTGGGTTGAGTATAGCATAGAGGGGAAGGGTCCGATCACATTCACTTAGCAGAAAACCAACTTGAAGAAATAGCAATAAGTGAATGTTGTAGAGGACATAAACTCATATATATATATATATAGCCAATGAAGAAAAACGACGGAACCAGTGAAGACTATGCAAAGTTGAACAATATGAATAATTTGAGGAATTTCAACTTTTGGTGGTGGCGTGACCCACCGTATAAGAATGATGATTTCAGACACCGCGTACAATTATCGCAGGGTTCTGAGAATCAAATTCTTCGTTAATTTCTTCACACTAAGAGTGTTATTCTTCATTGATTGAAGTAAAACATTTCTTCATGTGTTGCACATCTAAGTCATCAATTTTGCATAAGTGTTAGGATGAGTGTCCTTTTCAAAGAACATTCGAAGATTCTAGGATATTTAGCTCACATCGCAACTTGCTAAATCTCTTCTCATCCAAGGGCTTTGTGAAGATATCGGCTAGCTGTTCTTCAGTCTTCACATGCTTAATAGAAATGTCGCCCTTCAACACATGATCACGAAGAAAATGATGATGAATCTGAATGTGCTTTGTCTTTGAGTGCTGAACTGGGTTGTGAGCAATCTTGATGGCACTCTCATTGTCACGGAAGAGAGGCACATTCTTCATATTGACGCCGTAGTCCTTGAGAGTTTGCTTCATCCATAGCAATTGGGCACAGCAAGAACCAGCGGCAATGTACTCAGCTTCAACAGTAGATATTGATACGCAGTTCTGTTTCTTCAAGGAACAGACCAAAGATCGTCCGAGGAAATGACATGTACCAGATGTTGACTTGCGATCCACACGATCACCAGCATAGTCAGAGTCAGAATATCCAACAAGATCAAAAGCCGAGCCCTTGGGGTACCATAATCCAAGTGTTGGTGTGTGAGCTAGATATCGAAGAATATGCTTCATAGCCTTATGGTGTGATTCCTTCGGTGCAGCTTGAAATCGGGCACACATGCAAACACTAATCATTATATCTGTCCTAGATGCACATAAGTATAATAAGGAACCTATCATGGAGCGGTATACCTTATGATCGAAGTCAATACCATTTTCATCAATGCACAGATGGCCATTTGTGGGCATAGGAATTTTGACGCCTTTGCAATCTTGCATGCCGAATTTCCTCAGTACATCCTTGAGGTATTTCTCCTGAGATATGAATATGCCATTGTGTTGTTGACGAATTTGAAGACCTAAGAAGAATTTCAACTCTCCCATCATAGACATTTGATATTCTTCACTCATCATATAGGCAAATTCATCACTATAACGTTGGTCAGTACAGCCAAAGATAATATCATCAACATATATTTGGCACACAAACAATTCACCATCATAAGATTTAGTGAAAAGAGTAGGGTCGAGTGAACCGGGTTTGAAGCCTTTTTTCATGAAGAATTCCTTCAAGGTATCATACCACACCCGTGGGGCCTGCTTGAGGCCATAGAGGGCCTTGTTGAGTCTGAAGACTTTGTCAGGATTCTTTGGATCTTCAAAACCTGGGGGTTGAGCAACATATACTTCTTCCTCAAGCTTACCATTGAGGAATGCACTTTTCACATCCATTTGATATAAAGTGATATCATGATGGTTAGCATAAGCAAGAAATATGCGAATAGCCTCAAGTCTAGCAGCAGGTGCAAAAGTTTCATCAAAATTAATTCCTTCAACCTGTGTGTAGCCTTGAGCTACGAGCCGTGCCTTATTCCTCACCACAAGGCCATTTTCATCTTGCTTGTTGCGGTAGATCCACTTTTTGTCAATGATATTGTGCTTGCGAGGATCTGGACGTTTGACCAGTTCCCAGACATTGTTGAGCTCGAACTGATGTAGTTCTTCTTGCATGGCCTGAATCCACTCAGGCTCCAGAAATGCTTCATCCACCTTAGTGGGCTCTGTAATAGAGACAAAAGCATAGTGCCCACAAAAGTTAGATAAATGTGAAGCTTTTGAGCGTGTGAGAGGACCTGGCGCTTTGATGTCATTGATGATCTTTTCAACTTGCACTTCTTTTGCAATGCGAGGATGAGCTGGTTGTCGTTGAAGAGTTTGATCAGCGTTTTCTTCAGCACCATTTTCTTCAGCATTTTCTTCAGGTGCATTAGCTCGATGTTCTTCATGTTCTGGAATGAATTCTTCAGCAGATTCTTCAGTAGGAATGACATCCTCAGTAGCCTTGAACTTGATAGTTTCCTCAGGTGCTGGTTCATCTATCACAGTAGGTAGGTGCTCTCTTTGCGAGCCATTAGTTTCATCGAACCGCACATCTACAGTTTCAACAACTTTGTGAAGAACGTTGTTGAAGACTCTGTAGGTGTGCGAGTCCTTTCCGTAACCAAGCATAAAACCTTCATGTGCTTTCGGTGCAAATTTTGAGTTGTGATGAGGATCTCTAATCCAACATTTAGCACCGAAGACTTTGAAATAACTTACATTGGGTTTCTTATCAGTGAGGAGTTCATAGGCAGTCTTCTTGAAGAATTTGTGAAGATATACTATGTTGATGATGTGGCACGCAGTGTCAATTGCCTCAATCCAGAACCAACGAGGCGTTTTGTATTCATCAAGCATAGTGCAAGCCATCTCAGCAAGAGTCCTGTTCTTGCACTCCACGACGCCGTTCTGCTGAGGAGTGTAAGGAGCAGATAACTCATGAGTAATACCAAGTTCATCAAGATAGTCATTGAGACCAAAATTCTTGAACTCAGTGCCATTGTCACTTCTGATGTGCCTGATCTTCACACCAAAGTTGGTTGAAGCCCTCGAGGAAAATCATTTGAAGACTTCCTGCACTTTATGTTTGTAAGTAACAATGTGTACCCATGTGTATCGAGAGTAATCATCAACAATAACAAAGCCATATTGAGATGCATCATTTGAAACAGCAGAATAATGATTAGGACCGAAGAGATCCATGTGAAGTAGTTCAAATGGACGAGTAGTGGTCATGATAGTCTTTGCTGGATGCTTAGCCTTTGTCATCTTCCCAGCTTCACAGGCTCCGCATAGGTGATCCTTGAGGAATTTGACATTCTCGATGCCAATGACATGCTTCTTCTTCGCAAGCGTGTGCAAATTCCTCATGCCTGCATGACCAAGTCATCGATGCCAGAGCCAGCCTTCTGAAGCTTTTGCAAGTAGACACACGGCTGGTTGTGGTCCTGTAGAGAAATCAACAATATACAGGTCTCCTCTCCTAAAGCCTTCGAAGACTTTGGAATTGTCAGCTTCCATAACCAAAACACAACGGTATTTGCCAAAGACAACAACCATATCAAGATCACAAAGCATTGAGACAGACATAAGGTTGTATCCTAAGGACTCAACAAGCATGACTTTGTCCATGTGTCGATCCTTTGTGATTGCAACCTTACCTAGACCCAATACCTGACTTTTGCCTTTGTCAGCAAAGATGATATGCTTCAGATGCGACGGAGATAATGGAGCATCCATCAATAGATTCTTGTCACCAGTCATGTGATTTGTACATCCACTATCGAGGACCCACTCAGTGGCTTTGGGTTGATCATCCTGCAGATGAATTAGTGCAGCTTACAAACTCATATACTTCATCAGTGAAGAATATGACATCAATTCATCAGATCAATTTCATCAAGTAAAAGAACTGATAAAGCAATATGAGGACGTGAGAAATGAAAGTTCATTTCTTCATGGTTAGCCTGCATCCTTTCAGGCATGCTCAGGTCTCTAGCAAATTCTTCAGACGATTATGTGCGTCTGGAGACCTGACCCTGCAGAAGAGATTAGTTCTTTTTCTTCACCACCCACATCTGAAGGGGTGGCAAAGAGTTCATCATTCTGCGAGCTCCATACGAGAAGGATGGCATAGAAGCCAGTCCATTTCGTTTCACATAAGAGGGGTTAGAGTAAGCATAAGAGTAAGCAGAGAAATTCTTCGAGGACTTATGGACATAATGATTTGAAGAATAATGCACATATCCATAATCCTTAGATCTTCCCTGCGAAACAGACGGATTAGCATGATGATGTTCATGTGAGGACTTTGATCCATATGAGGAATTTGGTCCATATGAAGAATTTGATCTGGGGTTCCTATTCTTCACAAGTGGCGTCATGATGACATTCACCTGAAGATTATCAAGACATCTTTTGGGAACCCAAATTTTCTTCATAGGGGAGCCGTTCCTGCAATTAGTGCCAATATATCTAGCAAATACTTCACCATTCTGATTTTTGAATAGCTTATAGTTGGAGTCAATTGACTCATCATCAGAATGAGGAGATTCACATGCAAATCCAGATAAGTTAGATGGATCAACTGGAGGTCCCTTTGCAGCAACCCATGTAGTTTTGGGGTACTGCTTAGGCTTCCAATATGTACCATCAGCATTGAGTTTCCTCTCAAAGGCGATACCCTCTTTCCTAGGGTTCCTGTTGAGGATCTGCTTTTTAAGCACATCACAAAGAGCCTGATGCCCTTTGAGGCTTTTGTACATGCCTGTCGTGTACAATTCCTTCAGCCCTCCATTGTCAGTGATACTAGCAATGTCCTCAGATGAGGAATTAGTGATAGCAGAGGCATGTGAAGAATTTGAAACATTAGCAGCATTTGAACATTCAGGTGAAGAATTAGCAGATTCACGTTCAATGCACTTCAAGCATGGAGGAACAAATTCTTCCCGAGAAGCGCTGATTTGTTGAGCAAGTAATGAATCGCGCTCCTTCTGAAGATCTTCATAACTCACTCTTAGCTTCTCAAGGTCTTGCTTTCTTTGAAGAAATTCATAAGAAAGCTTCTCATGATCCGATAAGGGAGTGTTATGATGACTTTGAAGTTTGTCAAGCTTGGACTGAAGTCTTTGAAGATTTTCAGTCAAAGTTTCAGTGCGATCCATTTCTTCACCCAACATATCATCACTTTTATTTAGCATGTTTCGAAACTTTTCTAAAGCCCTTTGTTGTTTTATAGCTATCTTAGCAAGTTTAGAATAGCTGGGCTTAAGGTTTTCATCAGATTCATTCTCACTTGATTCAGAGGAGGTATATTTGAGTACCTTGGCACCCTTTGCCATGAAGCAATAGGTGGGAGCATAGTCATCATCGCCTTCATCAGCCTTGTTGGTGAGGTCATTTTCTTCAGTGTTGAAGATAGACTTGCTGATGAATGCAGTAGTGAGATCTAGGCTCGCCACTCCGGACTCGGACTCCTCAGATGACTTCTCTTCCTCATTTTCTTCAGATTCAGCCTCAGAGTCCATTTCCTTGCCAATGAATGCCCTGGCCTTCTTGGAGATGCTCTTCTTGTGATATGAAGGCTTTGAGGATTTTGATGATGAGGATTTTGTGGATTTCTTCTTTTTCTTCGCATCATCAGAACTGTAATCCTTGTATTTCTTCTTCTTTGATTCCTTTTCCCACTGAGGACAATCTTGAATGAAATGTCCAGGTTTCTCGCATTTGTGACAGAGCCTCTTCTTGTAGTCACTGGATGAGGAATCATTGCTCCTTGAGGATCTTCCAAGGCGACCACGTCTTGAGAACTTTTGGAACTTCTTCACGAGCAGAGCCAGATCATGGCTCAGTTCTTCAGGATCACCAAGGCTGCTACCAGAGTCTTCATCTTCGGACTCAGATACTGCCTTGGCCTTCAGTGCGCGTGTTCTGCCATAGCTTGAACCATAGAGATCTCTCTTTTCAGCAAGTTGGAACTCATGAGTATTTAGCCTCTTGAGAATATCAGCGGGATCAAGTGACTTGTAATCAGCACGTTCTTGTATCATCAATGCCAGAGTGTCAAATGAGGAATCAAGCGATCTCAGCAATTTCTTCACCACCTCATGGTCGGTGATGTCAGTGGCACCAAGTGCTTGAAGCTCATTTGAGATGTCAATGAGGCGATCGAAGGTTTGTTGAACATTTTGATTGTCGAGTCTTTTGAAGCGGTTGAAGAGATTGCGAAGAACATCAACTCGAGAGTCATGCTGAGTTGAGACTCCTTCATTCACTTTGGACAACTTGTCCTAGATAAGCTTCGCTGTCTCCAAAGCACTCACTCTGCCGTACTGTCCTTTGCTCAGATGGCCACATATGATGTTCTTCACTTGAGAGTCGAGTTGCTTGAATCTCTTCACATCAGCAGCATTCGGAGAAGGTGTGACTGGGGGAACACCATTTTCCACAACATACCAGAGATCGTTATCAATTGCCTCAAGATGCATTCACATCTTATTCTTTCAATAGGGGTAGCCCGTCCCATCGAAGGTAGGACACCCAGCAGAGACCTTGATCATACCTGCGGTCGACATAACTAAAACTTCAGGCGGTTAAACCAAAATCACACAGAACAAGGGAGTACCTTGCTCTAATACCAATTGAAAGTGCATTATATCGACTAGAGGGGGGTGAATAGGCGATTTTTATGAAATTCTTCACTGAGGAATTTGCCGGTGAGGAAATTCCTTAGCGAAGAACTACTAGCAGCGGAATAAGTACTCAAAAGTAAACATAACAGAATACAAGCATGGTCATCATGATGAAATGAAGACAGGCACAGAGTACAGGTAGCGTAAGCACAGGATAACACAGGATGAAGACAAACAGACTGAAGAAATTGAACTGAGGAAATTGAGAAAGTCTTCAGTCAAAGTCTTCAAACACATATATGAACAAGCACACAACACAGTTATGAGGAAATGAAAGAGTTGAGGAAATAGAACCAGTAAGCTTGGTGAAGACAATGATTTGGTCGGTGTACTAGAGTAGGGGTACCCTAGTATCCCGAACTTGTGCACGGGCAGTCGCAGCATCCCGCGACAAGGCTTGCCGGGTGACTGCCAAGGTCCTCCGTGGTTCCTTTGGAGCCATTCAAGGACAAAGTATCCAAGCCAAGGAGACAAGACCCCGGCAAGAGGAGCTTGCCGGGAAGGCCAACCAAGGCATCTCAAGGAACTTGCCGCGACGCGCCACGCGTCCCGGCAAGGCCCGGTGAGCGACAAGCTCCCGGACGCGACAAGACAACGACCGCGGCAAGGCGCTTGCCGCAGCAAGCCACCACTCTGTGTCCGCGCTCCAGCACATCCACCAACGTGTCGCTCTGGGACCCTTCCAGGCGTACGTGGCGGGAGGCTGTGCAGCCAGCGGTGCGCGGTGGCAAGCGGCGCTGACAAGATTGCCATCGTGGCGAGCGGTGGCGTCCCTGACGGTCCCTTTTGCACTATTTAGGCGACGCAGACGGGCATTTAATGCCCTGGTCCCCTGCCGTCAGGGTTAGGTATGATACACTGTAGCAGGTAGCTGTACCAACCGCAACACCTTTCCATTTTTACCCTTGTCTACGTTGCCACCTGTCGGTGACCCCTTGAGCATATAAAAGGAGGCCCATGCGCAACGTAGAGGGGGGGGAGGAAGAGAACACTCACGCTCGGTCTCGTTAGCTGCTGGGGTGTACTGTAGCACTCCGCACTCCCGAGCAAGAACTCAATACAAACCACAAAGCAGGAGTAGGGTTTTACGCATCCGTTCGGCCCGAACCTAGGTAAACTGCTCGTGTGCTTCGCCTCGATCTGCTCTTCGTGCGACCCTTGCCCCCGCCGAACCGAAAGGGGCTCGGTCCGCCGGTCCCATAGATGCTCGTGGATTAGTCCCCCGACATTCTTGGGGCGCCAGGTAGGGGTGTCGAGGTTGTGTGAACAAGATCCGGCGTTCACACGAGCTAGATCTTCATCATCTTCATCGACATGCCGCCGAAGAAGAAGGCTTCGGAGGCGGCTGCTCCGTCCGCGCCGAACCCACCACCGCCGGAGCAAACGGCTGATGGGGCAGACGCCGGCGGAAGAACGGGCTTCGATGACGGAGCTCACGGTGCTGCCAGGTCCAAGGACAAGGCTGCGCTGCCCATCGGCGGCGTAGCCGGCTCCCACAACGACCGGGCGCACTCCAAGACCTCGGCGTCCGTACATGCACCGCGCCCATCTCAGTAGGCGCGGGACTGGCAGCGTCATGGTACTCACAGTACCATGCGTTTGCTGGACTAAGATCGAGCTGGTGGATCTCGGAGTGCTCAAGACCAGCATGCATGCCAACATGCTGGCATGAGCGAGGCACGGTCGCCTGGACGGGATACTGCTCCTTCTAACATAGTTAGAAGTCCGAGCATATCCCGCTCCTCGCACCGTTCGCCACCGCCACCCGCCACTACAGCAGAAGCTTTGGTGCGAGCTCAACTGCTCCTGGACTACCCTCCAACGGCAGACAAGATCGACGACTGGAGGGCCACCATTCAGAGTCTCATCGGCTTCGCCAACGGCGACACTCAACGGCAGCCGAGCACGTCGCAGCCGCGGCAAGTCAGCCAGGCACGAGCCGGTGGCGACAAGACCGGTGGGGGTGCAACCACTGTGCACTCTCCGCCCCGAAGGCCAAGATCGCCGACTCGCCGGATCCACCTCGACAGCGACTCCACCGCATCATCAGATCCACGAGCTCGTCGCGATCAGCGCCAAGTTCTTCATGAACGACAGCAAGAAGACACTCGTACTCGCATCAAGCGCCAAAGAGAAGCGTGACGTCAATCGGACCAGCGTGCTGGGCCCTCTATCGACATGCATGCGCCAGGGGAACCAGGCGACTTGTCGTACGCGGTAGGTTGCCCTGCGTTTACTCGTGAGCTGTAGCAAGTCCAGTGGCCCAGCACGAAGAATTTCAAGCCAGACGTACCAGAAAAGTACGACGGCAAGTCGCATCCGTCGGATTTCCTCTGCATCGACACCATCGCGGTGCAGGCTGCCGGGGGGCGGGACGACAAGATCCTTGCCAACTACTTCCCGCTGGTGCTCAAGCCCAACGTCAGGTCCTGGCTCATGCACTTGCGGGACAACTCCATATCCTCCTGGGCAGACCTATGCCATCAGTTTGTCGGCGCCTTTACAGGCGGCCACAAACCTCATGGCCAAGAGAGTGACCTTCATCTGCTCACCCAGAAGGAAGGAGAGCCCCTGCGCAAGTACATTCAGAGATTCAGCCGTGTACAGCACAACATCCCAGATGTCCACCCTGCCGCGGTCATCAGCGCGTTCCATCAGAACGTGCGTAACCGCAGGATGCGGGAGGAGATGGCGATGTGCAAGATCAGAGATGTCAGTGAGCTGTATGCCCTGGCCGACAAGTGTGCACGTGCTGAGGAAGGGAGGAAACTCCCCGGAGAGAATACAGGAGTAGGAGGATGTGACAGCGAGGATGCTGCCCCGGCAAAGAAAAACCAGCGACGGAACAACAGGAAGAAGAAAGGCAAAGATGTGCTAGTCATTGAGCAGTCCGGCAACGAAGGTGGCGCCAAGAAAGCCAAAGCTGGTAGCTCCGGCAAGGAGATTGCCGCATGCACCAACTGCCAGACTGTGGCGGTCGCCGACAAGCAGGACGGCACCGACAAGAAGTACTGCAAGATCCACTGCACCAAGGGCCATGACCTCCAGAGCTGCAAGAAGGTCGAGCAGCTTGTCCAGCAGCAAAAGGCTGAATACGAGCAACGCGACAAGGAGAGGGCCCAAGGAGGCACTGGAGAATCCGGCACGAAGCGCGCCGGCCGAGGAGGACGCCGCGGCAAGGCCAAGCAACGGCAAGGAGACAGACCTCCCCGCGGCCGCGACAAGGATGAAGATGACGGCGACGACGAAGACATGGATGGTGTCGAGACCAGTGAGCAGGAGTTCCAGAAAGCCACAGAGGTCTTGTGCGTTGACGGCGGTGCTTCTCTACATACTTCGCACCGCCAACTCAAGCAGTGGGTGCGGGAAGTCAATGCGGCGGAACCACCTATCGAGTCACGCAAGCTTCTGAATGGTCCAGCACGCCTATCATCTTTGATATTGAGGACCACCCTGATCGCACAACTGCGGTCGGGTGCTTGCCGATGTTGGTTTCACCAACTATCCGCAACCTCAAGGTCACTAAGATGCTAGTTGACGGCGGGGCCGGCTTGAACCTGATCTCCTCCGCTGTACTCCAGAGACTCCAGATCCCTAACAGCGAGCTTGAAGAGACCGGCACATTCCAAGGAATCAACCCGGGAAGGAGCAAGCCAAAGGGGAAGGTCACGTTGCCAGTAACATTTGGCAACGAGGTGAACTTCAGGACTGAGAGGGTCACTTTTGACGTTGCCGATTTTCCATTGCCTTACAATGGGATACTCGGCCGTCCAGCACTCGCCAAGTTCATGGCAGCCTCTCACTACGCATACAACATGCTAAAGATGCCAGACCCGATAAGCGTCATCTCTGTCCCTGGCGACAAGAAGGATGCTCTTATCTGCGCCGACAAGATCTACCGGGAAGCGGCAGCTGCAACAGATCGCAAGTCACCTGCCGTTGAAGCTCCCGAGGGGGAGAAGAAGACCAAGTCCGGCAAGAGTTCTGATGCCCACTCCGGCAAGCGCACCTCTTCGGAGTGCTGCGCTGCCGTCGAGGACGCACCATCGAGCTCCACCGGCAAGTGTAAGAAGACAATGGCAGCTCCGTCAGAGACCAAGAAGGTGTCCGCCAAGGAGGACGGCACTGGTGGTACCTTCACCATCAGTACCACTCTCGACCCTAAATAGGAAAGCGCGCTCATTGCTTTCCTGCGGGCGAACGTCGACGTGTTTGCGTGGCAACCGTCTGACATCCCCGGTGTACCCAGGAAAGTAATTGAGCACCATCTTGCCGTTTGTCCTCATGCGCGGCCCGTCAAGCAGAAGGTCAGGAAGCAAGCAGTGGAGCGCCAAGAATTCATCGCAGAAGAGATCAAGAAGTTGGAAGCAGCAGGCCTTGTCAGAGGAGTGCTCCATCCTACGTGGTTGGCCAATCCTGTAGTCATGCGCAAGGCGAACGGGAAATGGAGACTTTGTATCGACTTTACCGATGTTAACAAAGCTTGTCCCAAAGACCCATTTCCTTTGCCGCGCATTGACCAGATTGTTGACTCCACGGCCGGATGTGACTTGCTTTCATTTCTTGACGCATACTCAGGATACCATCAGATCTTCATGGCAGAAGAGGATGAGGAGAAGACCGCATTCATCACTCCATGTGGCACGTACTGTTTCATACGGATGCCTTTCGGTTTAAAAAATGCTGGTTCAACATTTGCAAGGGTAGTCCATGTCGCTCTTGAGCCACAAATACACAGAAATGTGGAAGCCTACATGGATGACATAGTGGTCAAGAGCAAGGACAAGGCAACTCTGATTCAAGATTTAGACGAGACCTTTGCAAATCTGCACAAGATCAGCCTCAAGCTCAACCCCGAGAAGTGTGTGTTTGGAGTCCCCTCCGACAAGCTTCTCGGGTTCTTCGTGTCTCAGCGGGGAATCGAAGCCAATCCCGACAAGATCAAGGCCATTGAGCAGATTGAAGCACCAAAGCGCGTCAAGGATGTACAAAGACTTGCCGGTTGCGTGGCTGCTCTCAGCAGGTTTATCTCTAGGTCTGCTGAGCGCGCCCTGCCGTTTTTCAAAATATTGAAAAAGGCAGGTCCAATGAAATGGACTCCGGAAGCGGAGGCTGCGCTGCAAGACTTGAAGAGATACCTGTCCTCCACTCCAACACTTGTCGCACCTAAGCCACAAGAGAAGTTGCTGCTGTATATAGCGGCAATCAATCAAGTGGTTAGTGCTGCGTTAGTAGCAGAGAGGGAGGCAGATGACGAGCCAGCAACCACGGCAGGCGCATCCAGCGACAAGCAGGGGGCTTCCCCGACAAGCTCTGGTCCCGACAAGGATGGATCTGCGCAGACGCGCGAGGAGATACAGAAGAGAATGGTACAGCGCCCAGTTTACTTTGTCAGTTCTCTTCCGCAGGGGGCTAGGTCAAGGTACTCTGGCGTGCAGAAATTGCTTTTCGGCCTTCTCATGGCCTCGAGAAAGCTGCGCCATTACTTCCAAGCACATGAGATCACAGTTGTCACTCGTTTTCCGCTGAAGAGGATACTACAGAATCCAGAAGCGACAGACAGGATTGTTGAGTGGGCACTGAAACTGTCAAGCTTTGGCCTCAAGTTTGAGAGTACTTCAACTATCCAAAGCAGAGCATTGGCAGAATTCATAGCAGAATGGACGCCAACACCAGATGAAGAAATTCCAGAAACGAGCATCCCCGTCGAGGAAGCAAGCAAAGAGTGGCTGATGTACTCTGATGGTGCCTTTTCGCTGCAAGGCGCCGGCGCTGGCGTGCTGCTTGTCACACCCATCGGAGAGCACCTCAAGTACGTAGTCCAGATGCACTTTCCCAAGGAGCAAGCAACAAACAATACTGCAGAGTATGAAGGCTTGCTTGCCGGTCTCAGGATCGCGGCAGACCTTGGGATCAAGAAGCTCATTGTCAGGGGTGACTCGCAGCTTGTCGTCCGCCAAGTGAACAAGAGCTATCAGAGTCCGTTGATGGAAGCCTACGTCGACGAAGTGAGAAAGCTAGAAGAGCACTTTGACGGCCTACAGATGGAGCATGTTCCAAGAGCTCAGAACGCCATTGCCGATGGCCTATCAAAGTGCGCCGCACTTAAGTTACCTGTGGAACCAGGGATCTTTGTGCTCAAGCTGACTCAACCGTCTGTAACGCCATCAACTGGACAGAGCAAGAAGAGGAAGTTGATTTCTCGTGACTATTTTCCAGCAGAGCTTCCCGAAGCCGCTGCCAAGAAGGTCCCCAAGATCAACGCCAAGAGCGCTGAGGAGCAGTCTGCTCCGGCAAGCCCTAGGGTTTGTTCCGTTGAAGCACAAACTCCCAACAAGTTTTGCTCCGGCAAGCTTGCCGGGGAACGTCAAGCTCCGGAAGAGCCGCAGGTTCTCGCCATAGAAGCGGATGTTCCCGCAGCAGCAGATTTGCCTTTAGTCCTTGTTGTCGAGCCATAAGCTCCAGCATGGACACAGCAGATTGTCCGTTTCCTTCAGACAGGAGAACTTCCCGAAGAGCAAGAAGAAGCGGAAAGAGTAGCCCGGCAGTCAAGTATGTACCAGTTTGTCGACAACACACTGTACAGAAGAAGACTCAACGGTGTGAAATTGAAGTGTATTCACCGGGAAGACGGACAAAAGCTGTTGGCAGAGATACATGGAGGCATATGTGGTCACCACATTGGCGCAAGAGCACTTGCCGGCAAAGCATTCCGGCAAGGTTTCTTTTGGCTGACAGCCCTCCAGGATGCAACTACACAAGTAACCAAGTGTGAAGCGTGCCAGTTCCATTCCAAGCAGATACACCAACCAGCTCAAGCTCTCCAGACGATCCCTTTATCCTGGCCATTTTCGGTCTGGGGGCTCGACATCCTCGGCCCCTTTCCCCGAGAAGTCGGGGGCTTTGAGTACTTGTACGTTGCAATCGACAAGTTCACAAAGTGGCCGGAAGTGGAAGCAGTGAGGAAGGTGACAGCACGGTCAGCAGTCAAGTTCTTCAGGTCGATTGTTTGCCGCTTCGGGATCCCTAACAGGATAATCACCGACAACGGTACGCAATTCACGAGCCGCACCTTCATGCAGTACGTCCAAGATCTTGGCGCCAAGGTCTGCTTCGCTTTTGTTGCTCACCCGAGAAGCAACGGTCAAGCGGAGAGGGCAAATGCTGAAGTGCTGCGTGGGCTCAAGACCAGGACTTTCGACAGGCTGCACAAGTGCGGAAGAAACTGGATAGAGGAGCTGCCGGTGGTTCTTTGGTCGATCAGGACGACGCCAAATCGAGCCACTGGCCAGACACCTTTCGCTCTAGTCTATGGAGCAGAGGTAGTTCTCCCCACGGAACTCGTATATGGGTCCCCTCGAGTGCTCGCTTATGATGAGCTTGAGCAAGAGCAGCTGCGACAAGATGACGCGCTACTCCTTGAGGAAGACCGTCTTCAGGCTGCTGTACGAGCTGCTCGCTACCAGCAAGCTTTGCACCGCTACCATAGCCGCAAAGTTAATGCCAGAAGTCTCGAGGAAGGCGACCTTGTTCTTCGGCGTGTTCAGTCCGCCAAGAATTCCAACAAGTTGACGCCGAAGTGGGAAGGCCCTTACCGGGTGAAACGAGTCACTAGGCCTGGCGCTGTCTGCCTTGAGACCGAAGATAGCATTCTGGTGAGCAATTCCTGGAACATTGAGCATCTTCGTAAGTTTTACCCGTAAGGCGCGGTTGCCGGAACCTGTTCCGGCAACCACCTTTTGTACAAGTCTTGCCGCTGTTGCATGTAATCCTTTGTACAAAGCCGGGCGCAGACCCCGTGCATAAGTAAAGCTCATATGCTCCGCACATCTTGTCAATTTCATGCTTTCTATTTTTTTGCATATGTGATCTGACACTTTGTGCAGCACCTACTCCCCGGTAAGCAATAACGAGCCGTAAGGCTCCATATCTTTATTTTCTCCTCTTTATTTTTTCTCAAGGAAAGGAAGGTTCCCTCGCCCACAAGTTTGCCGGGGGGAAAGGAGAAGATAATGGTATGGACCAGGCGTCGTTCAAGAAAGTTTCGCCTTACCGGGAAGCAAACAACAGAAAAGCTAAGTTGCCAAAGTTTGAGCAATCAGATTTTTAAAATTTTTAAGTTATCTCCCTTGAACGACCGCACTTTGTATGGAAAACCTGTGCGCGGAGGAACCAACTCGTAGCTAGTTGCGCCCTTACTTTGTTTCGAGTCCGCTCAACAACTTAAGTGAGCTGTGACTAGTTGCGACAAGGTTTCTTGTCGGTAGCAGCACCGCCAGCAGGCTGCTGACGTCCCGCACTCAGCGCTCGCGGCTAAGGTGCCTGCACCGGCAAGTTCCCTAAAAGCGTAGGGCAAAAACATACAAAGGGAGGAATCAAGTAAAGGGAATAACATTGCAATCATTACCCGGAATAGAGTTATATTACAAGGTAGCTTGTCGCGGCTCTAACAGATTGTTCTCATAACATGACCAGCAGCGACAAGAAAAGAAGAAAACGGGCGGCCTAGTCTACGCGATCGCCCTCAATCCTCTTGATCCCGCTCACCTTATCCACAATGGGTGCGACAAGGGTCTTGAGCGCCTCCAAATCAGCATCCGGCGGCAGGGTCTTGAGGACGTTGGTGAGGTTGAGGCCCGGGTTGCGGAAGGCCACCTTCACCAACACCTTTTGAAGAGCTCCGCCGCAGATCTTGCGCGACTCGTCGGCCAGCTGCTTTGGGATCTTCTCCTGGAGCCGCTGGAGGGCCGTCGCCACGCCTTTGAAGAACAAGGTGAGCTTGGCGCTGGGTTGGAAGTTCTCATCAGAGGGATACCCGAGATCCTCCACCCCCAGTTGCGCCAGCTCCCTGTCGATATCTGCGGCAGCATTCACGAGACCCTCCGTCTAGTGCTCCACTTTCTCCCTAAAAGCATTCTGGGCGGCGGCAGCACTCGCCAGCAGCGCCTTGTCGCCCTTGATCTCCTCCTTCAAGGCCACCTCCTGCTCCCTGGCGCCGTCCAGCGTCTTGGTCAAAGTGGTCAGCTTCAACTCAAGATCTGCGTTGGAGTCCTTGGCGGCGCTAAGCTCTTTGCCCTTCTCGGTGAGACGAACCTGCAACTCTGAGTTGCTGTGGGCGTCCTTCTCCCGCTCACGCTTGAGCGCGGCAAGCTCTTCACCACTCGCCTTGAGATCAGCCTCCAGCTGCGCCACCTTCGTCTCCAGCTCCTTCTTGGAGGCCTCGGCAACTGCGGCAGCATCCTCTGCTTGCTTAAGGGCTCCGCCGAATTTTTGCTCACGCGCGGCAAGCTCCTCCTCGTGGCTGTCGAGGTTAACTTTCCGCTGCACCAGCTCACCCTCCTGCGCAGACAGCTTCTCAGCGGCAAGCCGCTGTTGCTCTTCAACTTCGGCCTTCTCGAGGAAGAAGGCCTTCTGCTCTTCGGCGAGTTGCTCCCGCTCCTCTGCCAGGGACCGGAGAGCTTCCTGGTTGAGACCCCGGAGCTCCTCCGCGCGCTTCTCTATGTCCGCTCCCGCCTTCACGACAAGCGCCTCGTGGGATTCCAGCTTGGCTTGCCGCGCGCGGTAGAGCGACAACAGCTTCCGCAGCAGCCGCTCCTCCTCAAGCTCGCCGCTGTTGCTGCTCGGCGCATCAACTAGCGTCAGCCCAGCGGAGGCGAGCACCTCTCCATTAAAGCTCTCTCCCTCGACCGGCGCCCTGGAGCTTGACGCCCAGGGGAGGTTGATGAAGACGCCATCGCCGGCCTTCAAGTAGACACCTGGCTGGGGCTCTTCGGAGCCTGGCGCTGCGGCAGCGGCGGACGGGTCGGCGGTTGACGTAGCGCCTGGCGCTCCTGCGGCCTCAGGGCCATCAGTGAGATCGCCAGACCCCTCGCCAGCTGCTGCGGCGACAGCTTTGGTGGCCTCGTCGCCGGCGGGATCATCAGCGCCGGCTGCTTCTTCAGTGGCAGCGGCGTCGTCGGCAGCAACCTCGGTCTCCATCGGCTCTGCAGCAGATGGGTCTGATGGCCGAAAAAGTGAGAAAAGTCAAGCAAATACCCAAAAAGAAGAAGAACCCAAGGGAAGCTTTTAAAGAGAAGATTACCTGTACTGGGTTCGGCAGTCGTAGTCTCCGCCACCGGGGGGACGCTGGTGCTGTCCCTTGCCGGAGAACTCTCCCTTGCCGGAGGACTCTCCCTTGGCATTTCGGGGGCGGTCTCCGGGCGCTCCTGGTGGGGCTGCTCTGCTCCTACACAAACCGACAGTCAGATGTCAGCAAAGAAAGAGTATCCATGCGCGCCTAACAGCGGAAAGCGAACCATATACTTATGCTGGGGGCTGCTCTGGAGAATAGTTGTCGGGTCCGGCAAGGTTGTCTCGGACGCACCCCCTGCTGTCGCGGTGGGTTCATCCTCGATGACAATCACCGGGACCTTGGCTCTCTTCGCTGCTCTCTGGGCCAAAGTCCTAAAAAGGAATAAGTTAAGAGTAAAGCAAATGAGATACAAGACAAAACAGCAAGAATTGAAGAACTACAAGTACAACAAGAGAATCTTACTCTTCTTCTTCCTCATCGGAGCTGAACGCGGAGAAGTCGAAGTCCGGCTCACGTTCGGTGCGAGGAGGCGGAGGAGTAGTTTCCCTTGGCCGCTTGGCGGGAACAGTGGCGGTTGTCTGAGACGACCCCGCTCCGGCTGCCGCCGCGGCGTGAGCAGCGGCAGGAGCAGAAGCGGTGGTCCGGGTGGACCCCGCTCCAGTTGCGGCAGCAGCGTGAGGTGCTCCCGCAGCAATAGTGCTTGCCGTGGTGGAGCGTGTCGCGCGGCGCGGCGACTGTTCACTCGCCCGCCGCCCTGCTACGTCCCTGGCCTTGCGGAGACGCCTTCTTGGTGGGGATGGAGGCTCTGCTTGCGGCGAGCTGCCTGAAGATGAGGAGGAAGAGGAGTTGATCTCTAGCGAGCCGCTCGTATCCTCGGCGGGCTCGCTTGACTCGACGTTATGCCCGGCAAGCTCTTTCTCGCCGACAAGCTCCTCTCGCTCGGCACGGCTTGCCGCCTCTGTTGCCTCTACCTCCTCCACGGTGAATCCAAATTCGCCCGCGGCTGCGGCTGCCGCCGCCTCTTCCAGCCTAGTGGCGATGCGTGTCATCTCCACATCGGTGGTGTCACGGGTGAGGCTATTCTTTTCATCGGAGCGGACCGGCACTTCTACCAAGCCGTCAAAGAACTCCTGCATGACGTCGTCTGCAGGCTCTTGCCAAGTTGGGACAATTCCATGCGAATCGCATAGCGGCATCATTGCACGGATGCGGTCGAGCGCGGAGTTGTTGCACAGCGGAACGACACCCTTCAGCAACCTGAACACTTCGGGATGTTGAGGGTCGTACTTGAACAGCTCCTGGAGCATCGCGTTAAGCTCCAGAACAGTGAAGTTGAAGTTGAGGCCCGGACGCAGCCTCATGATATCCGCTGCATTCTTGAATTCCCAGGCGGGTCTCCTCCGTTCCTGCAGGGGGGCGATGCGGCAGCGAAGAAAATCTGCGCCAACAGCGCCTACAGTGAGCCCGGCAAGCCTGAGGCGTTGGATCCAGGTGACGGCAATCTTAAGCCTATCGTCTTCCGGGGCCACGTCACTCCAATCGCTGCCGCGTGCTACTGGGGCTTGGCGCCGGGCGGTAAACGGCTGCGGGTTCTCCTCGACAATCCAGCACCAGTCTGCTCTCCATTCCTCCCACTTGCCGCGGAACTCTCCCTCCAGATAAGTGTCCTTCTTGCCGGCCCTCGAGATCCAGGCGATTCCGCCGGATAAAGGCTCTCCTCTCTCTACTCGGGGCATAAAGAAGTGGCGAAAAAGGGCTACATTGGGATAGACTCCGACAAAGTTTTCGCAGAGATGTGCGAAAACTGCCATGGTCAGGACAGCATTGGGGGTGAAGTCAAGGAGGCGGAACCCGTAGGTGTTCATAATATCGCAGAAAAACTCAGAGAAGGGCGGGCAGAGCCCGCAGTAGAAGAACAAGGCGAAGAAAGGATATCCGTTTGGAGCCATTTTCCAAGCGGCGGCTGGAAGTACCTTCGTGCGCGGATGTGCTCGCGTCTCCGTCGACCAGAAGAGGTAGTAATTCTCCCTCAGCTCCCTCGCGGCGAGCTTGGGGGGGTGGGGGGAGATTGCCCGCTCCTTTCGCAGCGCCGCAAGCCGCTGCGCCTCGGTCGACTTCACAACCTTCCCTTTGTCGGCTCTCGGAGCCATGGCGGAAGTGGTGGAGGAGGTCGACGGCGTTGGTGGTGCTGGTGGCGATGGGGGGCGGGGCGCTGCTCTCTTTTAGCTTTGGGAAGACGAGGGAGCGGCGGAGGTTTCCGAGATTGGAGTAGCAACCGGCGAATGGGCGAACTACCCCTGTTTCCCATGCTTATAAAGAGGGAGGGGGCGGACGTTCCGCCTTTCCGAATAAAGAAACCACCCACGATCTATCCCACGACGCCGCATTCAAACGCGTGCCGTTCGAGGAGGGCGCAGTGGATACGGGGAGAGATACGGCGTAACCCAGGCCGCGCGTGCCCGTGCCCTGTTTTGGGCCTGGCCCAACAGCGTTCGGCACCATGTATGGCCCAGGCCCGGGGGCTCCTGTCGGTGTACTAGAGTAGGGGTGCCCTAGTATCCCGAACTTGTGCACGGGCAGTCGCAGCATCCCGCGGCAAGGCTTGCCGGGTGACCGCCAAGGTCCTCCATGGTTCCTTTAGAGCCATTCAAGGACAAAGTATCCAAGCCAAGGAGACAAGACCCCGGCAAGAGGAGCTTGCCGGGAAGGCCAACCAAGGCATCTCAAGGAACTTGCCGCAACGCGCCACGCGTCCCGGCAAGGCCCGGTGAGCGACAAGCTCCCGGACGCGACAAGACAACGACCGCGGCAAGGCGCTTGCCGCGGCAAGCCACCACTCTGTGTTTGTGCTCCAGCACATCCACCAACGTGTCGCTCTGGGACCCTTCCAGGCGTACGTGGCAGGAGGCTGTGCAGCCAGCGGTGCGCGGTGGCAAGCGTCGCTGACAAGATTGCCATCGTGGCGAGCGGTGGCATCCCTGACGGTCCCTTTTGCACTATTTAGGCGACGCAGACGGGCATTTAATGCCCTGGTGCCCTGCCGTCAGGGTTAGGTATGATACACTGTAGCAGGTAGCTGTACCAACCGCAACACCTTTCCATTTTTACCCTTGTCTACGTTGCCACCTGTCGGTGACCCCTTGAGCATATAAAAGGAGGCCCATGCGCAACGTAGAGGGGGGGGAGGAAGAGAACACTCACGCTCGGTCTCGTTAGCTGCTGGGGTGTACTGTAGCACTCCGCGCTCCCGAGCAAGAACTCAATACAAACCACAAAGCAGGAGTAGGGTTTTACGCATCCGTGCGGCCCGAACCTGGGTAAACTGCTCGTGTGCTTCGCCTCGATCCGCTCTTCGTGCGACCCTTTCCCCCACCGAACCGAAAGGGGCTCGGTCCGCCGGTCCCATAGATGCTCGTGGATTAGTCCCCCGACAACAATGATTTGGTAGACCAGTTCCAACTTCTGTCTCAGTTGTACGTCTGGTTGGAGCGGCTGAGTATTTAAAATCGAGGACACACAGTCCCGGATACCCAGTCAAGGACACTTGGTCCAAGACACCCAGTCCTCACCGTATTCTCCTTGAACTAAGGTCACACAGACCTCGTCCAATCACTCGTGGTAAGTCTTCAGCGACTTCCAAACCTTCACAAACTTGGTCACTCGGCGATCCACAATTCCTCTTGGATGCTCTAGACCATGACGCCTAACCGTCTGGAAGAAGCACAGTCTTCAAAGGTAACAAGCGTCGGATCCACTCAGGATCAATCTCTTCATTGATGCTCAATCACTTGGGGTTTGTAGGTGTTTGGGTTTTGGGTTTTTGGTTTTTCCTCACTTGATGATTTTCGCTCAAAGTCCTCGGAGGATGGGTTGCTCTCAAATGACAAGTGTCAGTTTCTCTCGGAGCATCCAACCAGCTAGTGGTTGTAGGGGGCGGCTATTTATAGCCTAGGGAGCAGCCCGACATGATAAGACATAAATGCCCTTCAATGATATGACCGTTAGGTGGATAGATATTTTGGGACAGCTGGCGCATAGCATAGCAATGGTCGGAATTTTGAGTAGCAAAATCCTCAGGGCTATCATGTTCCTCACTGTGTAGGAAATCCGCACTAGCGAATTCCTAACTCCTCAGTCAGGACAAATTCCTCAGAGACCAGAAGAACTTCGTCTCTGTCACTGAAGAAATTGACTGAACTGTATGAGATTTCCAATGGCTTCACTCGAAGGGATTGGTAGGTTTAGGATTTTGAGTTGAGCATCACATGGAAATTTTTCCTTAATATTTCCTCGACCCCCTTTAACAGTACGGTGTTTCCTATGACTCAAGAAAGAGAAAAACAAAACTATGAAAACGAAAGTCTTCAAGCTTCATATTCCTCGCATGAATATCAAGTCTTCACGGACACACCAATTTCTTCACTTTCAAAGTGTTCATGAAAGTCTTCAGAAATACCAAAATCTTCAGTCGAAGATATTCATTTTTAGGGGTCGACTTTTCCTGTAAATATCAAACTCCTCATAGACTTATAGACCTGTGTACACTCACACACGCATTAGTCCCTTAACCTATAAGTCTTCAATACACCAAATCACTAAGGGGCACTAGATGCACTTACACCACTATTGCGGCACAGGGTTCGGCCATAGGCCGAGTGGCTACCGAGCACTACTTTGAAGAAGTTCTTGAAGGCGCTCATTCAATAGAGGCTCAGTGCTCGAAGAATATTATGTTTGAGTGACATTTATTCCCATTGTAAAAACAATGTTTTATTGAATTTATCAAGGAAATATTTATACTTTTGCCCAAAAGTGCTATAATGCCACCTGTGCGGCCGTTTATGTATATATGTATATAACCTGAAAGATTGCAGTCGTCGGCTTCAGCCCCCACGCATATAATGCAGGGGTGTTCACAGAAAACGCATGTTCACACTTGATCCAACGTCTTGGTCCATTAAGGAGGTGATAGCGCAGCGAACTAGGCAACCGGACTATAATGCTTTAACACTTTCACTTAGCCAGAGGAGTTTGACAGTGGGGCTACTATATAGCCCCTGGTGGCTCCGCACTCATCCGAATTCGGGGTGCGTACATGCCTGGCCGGGAAACGGCCCTTCGTTAAAGCGGAGGAATCCCGAAGATTCCGCTAGGTCATCGAGTGGTTGACCAGTCTCACGCTATATCATGATAGTCAGTTTTCGGCTTTCTCTACTGAGGTGCTCGTCCGGATGAACCAGGGCACAATCGCAATAGTTCTCCTGGTGCCTCCTTAGCCGATAGAGCAGAACGTAAGGCAGCAAAACACAGGAGCCGGGCAAACCCAACATTTGACCAAAGACATGATTCAGAGCTGATGCATATAAGGCTAAACTGGCGACGCCGAACACTCCACGAAGGTATTCAGTCTTTATGATGTATACTGGGCCTAAACAGTACCCTTTGTAATAAGACCCTGGTGTCCAGGTATGTGCAATATTCTGACGTGGCCACATGCCAATACGTCAGCATCCTTCTCAATTCTACTGAGGATCCGAGGGATGTGTATCAAAAAGATACAGTAAAAAAGGTTTACGCAGGGTCTTAATCTAAAAAGAATCCTTGGAACGGGTCCCTGCTGCACGTCTGCACATGTGTCTCTGTTGTGCCGTATTCTGGACAGGTTTTTCACGATGGTCATCTGAAAAGAGAGGAACTTAGTTGAAAAGTTGTCGTGCAAAAAGGTAGGTTAAATAAACTATGTACAATTCAAGATTAGTAAAGTTGAGCCTAATTGCCACTTGTTTGCACGTGTTGAGCCCCTTGTATTTTAATAGGGGTATAGCCATCAAACATGTATCAATTACGTATAGCTGTGCCGGACTCGTCTAACCGCGTCCGTGGTCTTAAAGACCTGTCAGATGCTTTAGTTGGTGAGGCCGTTTAGTGTGCGACTGCCAAGGCAGCCGCACGGTCTTCCGCGCGCAAGGAGCCCTCAATATTTCCATTTACTGTAATGATGCCGCGTGGACCGGGCATCTTAAGCATGAGGGAAGCATAATGTGGTATTGCGTTAAAGCGAGCGAAAGCTTCGCGTCCGAGTAGTGCTTGATAGCCACTTTGGAACGGAGCAATGTGGAAGGTTAAATTTTCGCCGCGGAAATTATCGGGGAAGCCGAATATAACCTCTAGTAGCAGGGAGCCCGTGCAATGGGATTCTGGGCCTGGCGCTACTCCTTTAAAGGTAGTATTGCTATGGCTAATTTTTGTTGGGTCTATCCCCATTTTGTGGACTGTGTCCTGATATATCAGGTTTAAACTATTGCCGCCGTCCATCAGGACTCGTGTGAAGTGGTATCCGTCAATTATCGGGTCTAACACCAAGGCAGCCCATCCTGCACGCCGGATACTTGCCGAGTAATCCCGATGGTCGAAGGTGATCGGTTGGGACGACCAGTGGCAGAACTCCGCTGTGATAGGCCCTGGGACATATGTCTCTAGGAGTGCCGCTTTGTTTCTCCCCTTTGTCACGTGTAACACGTTTACTGTTTTAACTTCTGGTGGTAATTTCTTTTGTTCCCCAGTGCTTTGCTTGTGAGGCTCGTCCTCGTCCTCTCTTGGTGTATCCTGCCCCTTGTGTTCGGCGTTGAGCTTGCCGGACTGCTTGAAGACCCAACATTCTCTATGGGTATGATTTGCAGGTTTATCGGGGGTGCTGTGGATCTGACATATTTTGTCCAGAATCTTGTTTAGGCTGGACAGTTCGTCTCTGTTGCCTTTGGAGGGCAGCTTTTGCTGACCTGGCCGAGAGCTTCTGAATCCGGTGTTTACCGCCGTGCTCTTCGGGTTGTCTTCTTTATTCTGGCGCTTGTTTTTGCTGCGTCGTGGTTTCCCGTTTTCATCCCTGACTTCGGATGTACTTGGGTCGCTGGTGCTGCATCGGGCTAACCAGCTGTCCTCGCCCACGCAAAAGCGGGTCATGAGGCTTGTTAATGCTGCCATTGTTCTCGGCTTTTCTTGGCCGAGGTGTCTGGCAAGCCATTCATCTCGAACGCGATGCTTGAAGCTGCTAAGGCTTCAGCGTCCGGACAGTCGACTATTTGGTTCGTTTTAGTGAGGAACCTGTTCCAAAGCTTTCGCACTGACTCTCCGGGCTGTTGAGTTATATGACTTAAATCGTCTGCATCCGGTGGTCGGACATAGGTCCCTTGAAAATTTGCCCGAAAGGCGTCTTCGAGCTCTTCCCAGCTTCCAATGGAGTTTTCGGGGAGGCTTTTAAGCCAGTGCCGAGCTGGCCCTTTGAGTTTGAGGGGTAAGTGCTTTATGGCGTGGAGATCGTCTCCTCGAGCCATGTGGATATGGAGGATGTAGTCCTCAATCCAGACCCCAAGGTCTGTCGTTCCATCGTACGCCTCTATTTTTACGGGTTTGAATCCCTCTGGAAATTCATGGTCCAACACCTCATCGGTGAAACATAGGGGGTGTGCGGCACCCCTGTATTTCGGTGTACCATGGTGTTCAGATGTTTGTTGTGTTGCATTGCATGTTGGAGCGCGCTTGCGTGGCCCGTATATGGATCTGGTTGCGCTGTCCTTTTGATGCGAGCCCTCGTGTGGATCGCGTACTGGCTTATGTGCGGCGTCGTTTGCCGCTCTATGTTGGCCACGAGGTCATCTATCCGACCGGATGGCCGCTTTGTTTTTTGGTTGCGAGGGATCTAAGGCCTCCTGATCGAATTCAGGTAGCAACTTTCGCTTCGGGTAGCTCTTGGCGTGGTGATTACCGCCGTACTTCGCTGCAGTGTTGATTACTTCACTCCATCTGATTCTGAGTGTGTCTTGTGCAGCCCTGAGCCTTTGCTTCTACTTTTTCAGACTCCTCGCAGTGGCAACCAGCCTTTGATGGGCATTCTGTTGCTCCGGGTGCCTGTCCGGTGTGATGTCATCCGGACTGTTATCTTCGACGGGGTCGGGTTCTTCGGTTTGATTCTCCGTGTTGCCCTGGTCGGGCGATGGTTCACCCTGCTCTATTGCTGGGTCTAGATGATCGATGTTTCTGCCGAGGCGGGATTTGGAGCGGCGCTTTCGCTGCCGCTTTGACTGCTTCTCGAGGGAACAACCCTTCGCTGCGTCCTTCCATTCCTCGTCGTCGTTTTCTTTGGGTGTGTCCACCATGTATACATCATATGATGAAGTGGGCGTCCAGTGCCCTGTGGGCAGTGGTTCCTGTTCGTCTCCTACATCGTCGTCCATACCATCGATGTCTTCGGAGTCGAAGTCGAGCATGTCGGTTAAATCGTTGACAGTGGCTACTAAGTGGGTGGTGGGTGGGCAGCAAATTTCTCCATCATCCGCATCCCAATCCTGCCGAACATAGTTCGGCCAGGACTCTCCTGACAGGGAGAGAGACCTTAATGAGTTCAGTATGTCGCTGAAGGGCGAGTGCTGAAAGATATCCGCGGAGGTGAACTCCATGATCGGCGCCCTATCGGATTCGATAGGCACGGACGCAGGCGGTTCGGAGTCTGTGGCCGGGGAAGAATCCGGTAGTTCGGCGTCACGGCTCCCATGAAGGGTAAGGTCGATATTCGGCTCGATCGCCACTGAGAATACGGCCTCCGTGGTGGGGTCTATCCACCCATCCATGGATGGCGCAATTGGCTCCGAATTGAGGGTCGGAGCGGTTGCCGGTGCGATCTCCTGAACACTGTCCGATGGTAGGGCTAAATCATGCTCATCGTGACCGTGCGGCTCACTCGGGCGGGGCTCGAATCCGTCGAAGATCAAGTCTCCGCGGATGTCGGCCGTGTAGTTTAAGCTTCCAAACCTGACCTGGTGGCCATGGGCGTAACTCTCGATCTGCTCTAGATGGCCAAGCGAGTTGGCCCACAGTGCGAAGCCGCCCAATACAAAGATCTGTCCGGGGAGAAAAGTCTCACCCTGGACTGCATCGCTATCGATGATCGAAGGATCCATCAAGCCTAATGGTGACGACACAGAGGAACTCTCAATGAAAGCACCAATGTCGGTGTCAAAATCGGCGGATCTCGGGTAGGGGGTCCCGAACTGTGCGTCTAAGGCGGATGGTAACAGGAGGCAGGGGACACGATGTTTTACCCAGGTTCAGGCCCTCTTAATGGAGGTAAAACCCTACGTCCTGCTTGATTATTCTTGACAATATGAGTAGTACAAGAGTTGATCTACCACGAGATCGGAGAGGCTAAACCCTAGAAGCTAGCCTATGGTATGATTGTATGTTGTCCTACGGACTAAAACCCTCTGGTTTATATAGACACCGAAGAGGGCTAGGGTTACACAAGGTCGGTTACAAAGGAGGAGATATACATATCCGTATTGCCTAGCTTGCCTTCCACGCCAAGTAGAGTCCCATCCGGACACGGGACGAAGTCTTCAATCTCGTATCTTCATAGTCCAACAGTCCGGCCAAAGGATATAGTCCGGCTGTCCGGAGACCCCCTAATCCAGGACTCCCTCAGGGGGAGTCCTACTCCTGGTGGGATTAGGACTCCTCCTGGCGCGCCCACTCTCCTGGCCGGCCGCACCCCCCTTGCTCCTTTATATATGTGGGCAAGGGGGCACCCTAGAGACACAACAATTGATCGTTTGAACTTTTAGCCGTGTGCGGTACCCCCCCTCCACCATAGTCCACCTCGATAATACTGTAGCGGTGCTTAGGCGAAGCCCTGCATTGGTAGAACATCATCATCGTCACCATGTCGTCGTGCTGACAAAACTCTCCCTCAACACTCGGCTGGATCGAACTTCGAGGGACGTCATCGAGCTGAACGTGTGTTGAACTCGGAGGTGCCATGCGTTCGGTACTTGATCGGTCGGATCGTGAAGACGTACGACTACATCAACCGCGTTGTGCTAACGCTTCCGCTTTCGGTCTACGAGGGTACATGGACAACACTCTCCCCTCTCGTTGTTGTGCATCACCATGATCTTGCGTGTGCGTAGGAAATTTTTTAAATTACCACATTCCCCAACGGTGGTATCAGAGCCAGGTTTTATGCGTAGATGTCATATGCACGAGTAGAACACAAGTGAGTTGTGGGCGATATAAGTCATACTGCTTACCAGCATGTCATACTTTGGTTCGGCGGTATTGTTCGATGAAGCGGCCCGGACCGACATTACGCGTACGCTTACGCGAGACTGGTTCTACTGACGTGCTTTGCACACAGGTGGCTGGCGGGTGTCAGTTTCTTCAACTTTAGTTAAACCGAGTGTGGCTACGCCCGGCCCTTGAGAAGGTTAAAACAACACCAACTTGACAAACTATCGTTGTGGTTTTGATGTGTAGGTAAGAACGGTTCTTGCTAAGCCCGTAGGAGCCACGTAAAATTTGCAACAACAAAGTAGAGGACGTCTAACTTGTTTTTGCAGGGCATGTTGTGATGTGATATGGTCAAGACATGATGCTAAATTTTATTGTATGAGATGATCATGTTTTGTAACCGAGTTATCGGCAACTGGCAGGAGCCATATGGTTGTCGCTTTATTGTATGCAATGCAATCGCCCTGTAATGCTTTACTTTATCACTAAGCGGTAGCGATAGTCGTAGAAGCATAACATTGGCGAGACGACAACGATGCTACGATGGAGATCAAGGTGTCGCGCCGGTGACGATGGTGATCATGACGGTGCTTCGGAGATGGAGATCACAAGCACAAGATGATGATGGCCATATCATATCACTTATATTGATTGCATGTGATGTTTATCTTTTATGCATCTTATCTTGCTTTGATTGACGGTAGCATTATAAGATGATCCCTTACTAAATTATCAAAGTATAAGTGTTCTCCCTGAGTATGCACCATTGCGAAAGTTCTTCGTGTTGAGACACCACGTGATGATCGGGTGTGATAGGCTCTCGTTCAAATACAACGGGTACAAAACAGTTGCACATGCGGAATACTCAGGTTAAACTTGACGTGCCTAGCATATAACAGATATGGCCTCGGAGCACGGAGACCGAAAGTTCAAGCGTGAATCATATAGTAGATATGATCAACATAGTGATGTTCACCGTTGAAACTACTCCATCTCACGTGATGATCGGACATGGTTTAGTTGATATGGATCACGTGATCACTTAGAGGATTAGAGGGATGTTTATCTAAGTGGGAGTTCTTAAGTAATATGATTAATTGAACTTAAATTTATCATGAACTTAGTACCTGATAGTATCTTGCTTGTCTATGTTGATTGTAGATAGATGGCCCGTGCTGTTGTTCCATTGAATTTTAATGCGTTCCTTGAGAAAGCAAAGTTGAAAGATGATGGTAGCAATTACACGGATTGGGTCCGTAACTTGAGGATTATCCTCATTGCTGCTCAGAAGAATTACGTCCTGGAAGCACCGCTAAGTGCCAGGCCTGCTGCTGATGCAACTTATGACGTTAAGAACGTCTGGCAGAGCAAAGCTGATGACTACTCAATAGTTCAATGTGCCATGCTTTACGGCTTAGAACCGAGACTTCAACGATGTTTTGAACGTCATGGAGCATATGAGATGTTCTAGGAGTTGAAGTTAATATTTCAAGCAAATGCCCGGATTGAGAGATATGAAGTCTCCAATAAGTTCTACAGCTGCAAGATGGAGGAGAATAGTTCTGTCAGTGAGCATATACTCAAGATGTCTGGGTACTACAATCACTTGATTCAACTGGGAGTTAATCTTCCGGATGATAGCATCATTGACAGAATTCTCCAATCACTGCCACCAAGCTACAAGAGCTTCATGATGAACTATAATATGCAAGGGATGGATAAGTGCTACGTCTTGAGCTTGCGTTGGTTTTCCCCGAAGAGGAAGGGATGATGCAGCAGAGTATCGTAAGTATTTCCCTCAGTTTTTGAGAACCAAGGTATCAATCCAGTAGGAGCCCACGCTCAAGTCCCTCGTACCTGCACAAAGCGATAGCTACTCGCAACCAACACGATTAGGGGTTGTCAAGCCCTTCACGATCACTAATGAGAGTGAGATCTGATAGATAAAATATTTTTGGTATTTTTGATATAAAGATGCAAAGTAAAAAGTAAAAGCAAAGTAAAAAAGCAAAACAATATAAAAGTGATGGAGATTGATATGATGAGAATAGACCCGGGGGCCATAGGTTTCACTAGTGCCTTCTCTCAAGAGCATAAGTATTCTACGGTGGGTGAACAAATTACTGTTGAGCAATTTATAGAATTGTGCATAATTATAAGAATATGTAGGCATGATCATGTATATAGGCATCACGTCCGTGACAAGTAGATCGAAATGATTCTGCATCTACTACTATTACTCCACTCATCGACCGCTATCCAGCATGCATCTAGAGTATTAAGTTAAAAACAGAGTAACGCCTTAAGCAAGATGACATGATGTAGAGAGATAAATTCATGCAATATGAAATAAACCCCATCTTGTTATCCTCAATGGCAACGATACAATACGTGCCTTGCTGCCCCTTCTGTCACTGGGTAAGGACACCGCAAGATCGAACCCAAAGCTAAGCACTTCTCCCATGGCAAGAAATACCAATCTAGTTGGCCAAACCAAACGGATAATTCGAAGAGACTTGCAAAGAAAACCAATCATGCATAAAATAATTCAGAGAAGATTCAAATATTATTCATAGATAGACTTGATCATAAACCCACAATTCATCGGTCTCAACAAACACACCACAAAAAGAAGATTACATCGAATAGATCTCCACAAGAGAGGAGGAGAACTTTGTATTGAGATTCCAAGAGAGAGAAGAAGCCATCTAGCTACTAATTATGGACCCGAAGGTTTGAGGTAAACTACTCACACTTCATTGGAGGGGCTAGGATGATGTAGAAGCCCTCCGTGATGACGGCCCTCTTCCGGCGGAGCTCTGGAACAGGCCCCAAGATGGGATCTCGTGGATACAGAAAGTTGAGGCGGTGGAATTAGGTTTTTGGCTCCTGTTCTGATCATTTGGGGGTACGTGTGTATATATAGGAGGAAGGAGTACGTCGGTGGAGCACCGAGGGGCCCATGAGGCAGGGGGCGCGCCCTAGGGGGGGCGCCCCCCACCCTCGTGACCACCTCTTTGATCCCTTGCAGTAGGGTCCAAGTCTCCTGGATCTCGTTCGGTGAGAAAATCACGTTTCCGAATATTTTATTCCGTTTGGACTCCGTTTGATATTCTGTTTATCTGAAACACTAAAATAGGCAAAAAACAACAATTCTTGGCTGGGCCTCCGGTTAATAGGTTAGTCCCAAAAATAATATAAAAGTGGAAAATAAAGCCCAATATAGTCCAATACAGTAGATAATATAGCATGGAGCAATCAAAAATTATAGATACGTTGGAGACGTATCAGGCATCCCCAAGCTTAATTCCTGCTCGTCCTCGAGTAGGTAAATGATAAAAAGAGAATTTTTGATGCGGAGTGCTACTTGGCATAATTTCAATGCAAATCTTCTTAATTGTGGTATGACTATTCAGATTAGAAAGATTCAAGACAAAAGTTTATATTGACATAGAAAATAATAATACTTCAAGCATACTAACAAAGCAATTATGTCTTCTCAAAATAACATGGCCAAAGAAAGTTATCCCTACAAAATCATATAGTCTGGCTATGCTCCATCTTCCCCACACAAAGTATTTAAATCATGCACAAGCCTGATGACAAGCCAATCAATTGTTTCATACTGTAACTTTTTCAAAACTTTTTCAATTTTCACGCAATACATGAGCGTGAGCCATGGATATAGCACTATAGGTGGAATAGAATGGTGGTTGTGGAGAAGACAAAAAAGGAGAAGATAGTCTCACATCGACTAGGCGTATCAACGGGCTATGGAGATGCCCATCAATAGATATCAATGTGAGTGAGTAGGGATTGCCATGCAACGGATGCACTAGAGCTATAAATGTATGAAAGCTCAACAAAAGAAACTAGTGGGTGTGCATCCAACTTGCTTGCTCACAAAGACCTAGGGCAATTTGAGGAAGCCCATCATTGGAATATACAAGCCAAGTTCTATAACGTAAAATTCCCACTAGTATATGAAAGTGACAACATATGAGACTCTATATGAAGAACATGGTGCTACTTTGAAGCACAATATATGAGACTTGCTATATCATGGTGCTACTTTGAAGCACAAGTGTGGAAAAAAGGATAGTAGCATTGTGCCTTTTTAATTTTTTGGGCGTTCCTTTTTTTGGCCATTCTTTTTTTTGGGACAATGCTCTATTGAATGATGATCATCACACTTCTATTTATTTACAACTCAATGATTACAACTCGATACTAAAACAAAGTATGACTCTATATGAATGCCTCCGGCGGTGTACCGGGATATGCAATGAATCACGAGTGACAAGTATGAAAGAATTATGAACGGTGGCTTTGCCACAAATACTATGTCAACTACATGATCATGCTCAGCAATATGACAATGATGGATGTGTCATGATGAACTAGATGGTGGAAAGTTGCATGGCAATATATCTCGGAATGGCTATGGAAATGCCATAATAGGTAGGTATGGTGGTTGTTTTGAGGAAGGTATATGGTAGATGTATGATACCGGCGAAAGTTGCGCGGTATTAGAGAGGCTAGCAAGGGTGGAAGGGTGGGAGTGTGTATAATCCATGGACTCAACATTAGTCATAAAGAACTCATATACTTATTGCAAAAATTTAGAAGTTATCAAAGCAAAGTATTACACGCATGCTCCTAGGGGGATAGATTGATAGGAAAAGACCATCTCTCGTCCCCGACCGCCACTCATAAGGAAGACAATCAATAAATAAATCATGCTCCGACTTCATCACATAACGGTTCACCATACGTGCATGCTACGGGAATCACAAACTTCAACACAAGTATTCTTTAAACTCACAACTACTCAACTAGCATGACTTTAATATTATCACCTTCGTATCTCAAAACAATTATCATGCTTCAATCTTTTCTTAGTATTCAACACACTCGAAAGAAAGTTTCACAAATCTTGAATACCAAGCATATTATTATTAGGCAAATTACCATGCTATTAAGAGACTCTCAAATTAATTTAAGTGAAGCATGAGAGATCAATAGTTTCTTTAAAATGAATCCACCACCGTGCTCTAAAAGATCTAAGTGAAGCACATAGAGCAAAATTATCTAGCTCAAAAGGATATAAGTGAAGCACATAGAGCAAACTTATCTAGCTCAAAAGATATAAGTGAAGCACACAGAGCAAAATTATCTAGCTCAAAGGATATAAGTGAAGCACATAGAGCAAAATTATCTAGCTCAAAGGATATAAGTGAAGCACATAGAGTATTCTATCAAATTTTAATTCATGTATGGCTCTCTCAAAAGGTGTGTATAGCAAGGATGATTGTGGCATACTAACAAACAAAGACCCAAATAATACAAGACGCTCCAGGCAAAACACATATCATGTTGGTGAATAAAAATATAGCTCCAAGTAAATTACCGATGGAATTGGACGAAAGAGGGGATGCCTTCCGGGGCATCCCCAAGCTTTGACTTTTTGGTGTCCTTGGATTATCTTGGGGGTGCCATGGGCATCCCCAAGCTTAGGCTCTTGCCACTCCTTGTTCCATGATCCATCAAAAGAATTCACCCAAAACTTGAAAACTTCACAACACAAAACTCAAAATAGAAAACTCGTGAGCTCCGTTAGTGAAAGAAAACAAAAGACCACTTCAAGGTACTGTAATGAACTCATTCTTTATTTATATTGGTGTTAAACCTACTGTATTCCAACTTCTCTATGGATTATATTTTACTAGCCATAGATTCATCAAAATAAGCAAACAACACACGAAAAACAGAATCTGTCAAAAACAGAATAGTCTGTAGTAATCTGTAGCTAGCGCAAGATCTGGAACCCCAAAAATTCTAAAATAAATTTCTGGACGTGAGGAATTTATCTATTAATCATCTTCAAAAATAATTAACTAAATATCACTCTTCAAATAAAAATGACAGCAGTTCTCGTGAGCGCTAAAGTTTCTGTTTTTTACAGCAAGTTCAACAAGACTTTCCTCAAGTCTTCCCAACGGTTCTACATGGCACAAACACTAATTAAACACAAAAAACACAACAAAAACATAGGCTAAATAATTTATTTATTACAAAACAGGAGCAAAAATCAAGTAATAAAAAATAAAATTGGGTTGCCTCCCAACAAGCGCTATCGTTTAACGCCCCTAGCTATGCATAACGAGCAAGAATAGATCTAGGTATTGCCATCTTTGGTAGGCAATCCATAAGTGGCTCTCATGATAGTTTCATATGGTAATTTTATTTTCTTTCTTGGAAATTGTTCCATGCCCTTTTTTAATGTAAATTGAAATCTAATATTCCCTTCCTTCATATCAATAATCGCACCAACCGTTCTAAGGAAAGGTCTACCAAGAATAATAGGGCAAGAAGGATTGCAATCTATATTAAGAACAATGAAATCTATGGGCACATAATTCCTATTTTCAACAATAAGAACATCATTAATTCTTCCCATAGGTGTCTCAATAGTGGAATCCGCAAGATGCAAGTTTAGAGAGCAATCATCAAAATTACGGAAATCTAGTAAATCACACAAAGTCTTGGGAATAGTAGGACACTAGCACCCAAATCACACAAAGCATAAAACTCATGATCTTTAATTTTAATTTTAATAGTTGGTTCCCACTCATCATAGAGTTTTCTAGGGATAGAAACTTTCAACTCAAGTTTTTCTTCATAAGATTGCATCAAGGCATCAACAATATGTTCGGTGAAGGCTTTATTTCGACTATAAGCATGTGGAGAATTTAGCACGGATTGCAACAAGGAAATACAATCAATCAAAGAGCAATTTTCATAATTAAATTCCTTGAAATCCAACATAGTGGGTTTAGCAACATCTAGATTTTTATTTCTTTCAATCCCACTTTCATCAACTTCATCATTAAGATCTAAACACTCTGAATTTTTAGAACGCCTTCTAGGTAAAGGAAGATCATATTCAGTTTCATCAAGATTCATATTGCAAAATAAAGATTTAATTGGAGACACATCAATAAATTTTAGATCTTCATCTTGATTTTCATAGGAATTGGAAGAACACGCTTTAATAAAGGCATCTTTGGAAGCACGCATCCTAGCGGTTCTTTCCTTACACTCATCAATTGAAATTCTAATGGCCTTTAGAGACTCATTAATATCATGCTTAGGTGGAATAGATCTAAGTTTCAAAGCATCAACATCAAGAGCAATTCTATCAATGTTCCTAGCCAAATCATCAATCTTAAGCAATTTTTCTTCAATCATAGCATTAAAATTCTTTTGCGAAGAAATAAATTCTTTAATATTAGATTCAAAATCAGAGGGCATCTTATTATAATTTCCATAAGAGTTGTTGTAGGAATTCTCATAATTATTAGAAGGATTACTAGGATATGGCCTAGGATTAAAATTCCCTCTATAAGCGTTGTTACCAAAATTATTCCTACCAACAAAATTCACATCCATAGATTCATTGTTATTCTCAATCAAAGTAGACAAAGGCATATCATTAGGATCAGAAGGAACACTCTTAGTAGCAAATAATTTCATAAGTTCATCCGTCTTTCCACTCAACACATTAATTTCTTCTATCGCATGCACTTTTTTATTAGAAGTTCTTTCAGTATGCCATTGAGAATAATTAACCATAATATTATCTAGGAGTTTAGTAGCATCTCCTAAAGTGATTTCCATAAAAGTTCCTCCCGCGGCCGAATCTAAAAGATTTCTAGAAGAAAAATTTAATCTGGCATAAAAATTCTGTATAATCATCCACAAATTCAAACCATGAGTAGGGCAATTACGTATCATTAATTTCATTCTCTCCCAAGCTTGTGCAACATGTTCATGATCAAGTTGTTTAAAGTTCATTATATCAACATGTTCATGCATTTGTTCCATGAATCAATACTATTCTTAGGCAAAGACGAAAACCAAGCTTTAGCACAATTTCTAAGCGAAAAAGGAAATAGCTTCAATTTAACGACATCATTATTGACATCTTTTTTCTTTTGCATATCACATAAATCAACGAAGCTATTCAGATGAGTAGCGGCATCTTCACTAGGAAGGCCGGCGAATTGATCTTTCATAACAAGATTCAACAAAGCAGTATTAATTTCACAAGATTCAGCATCGGTAAGAGGAGCAATCGGAGTGCTAAGGAAATCATTATTATTGGTATTGGTGAAGTCACACAATTTGGTGGTATCTTGAGCCATCGCGACAAACAAGCAATCTAACACACGGGCAAACAAAAAGCAAGCGGACAAAAGAGGCAAACAGAGAGGGAGGATAGAGAGAGAGGGCGAATAAAACGGCAAGGGTGAATTGGGGGGAGAGGAAAACGAGAGGCAAATGGCAAATAATGTAATGCGAGAGATAGGGATTGTGATGGGTACTTGGTATGTTGACTTTTTGCGTAGACTCCCCGGCAACGGCGCCAGAAATCCTTCTTGCTACGTCTTGTGCTCGCGTTGGTTTTCCCCGAAGAGGAAGGGATGATGCAGCAGAGTAGCGTAAGTATTTCCCTCAGTTTTTAAGAACCAAGGTATCAATCCAGTAGGAGCCCACGCTCAAGTCCCTCGTACCTGCACAAAGCGATAGCTACTCGCAACCAACACGATTAGGGGTTGTCAAGCCCTTCACGGTCACTTACGAGAGTGAGATCTGATAGATAAAATATTTTTGGTATTTTTGATATAAAGATACAAAGTAAAAAGTAAAAGCAAAGTAAATAGCAAAACAATATGAAAGTGATGGATATTGATATGATGAGAATAGACCCGGGGGCCATAGGTTTCACTAGTGGCTTGTCTCAAGAGCATAAGTATTCTACGGTGGGTGAACAAATTACTGTTGAGCAATTGATAGAATTGTGCATAGTTATGAGAATATCTAGGCATGATCATGTATATAGGCATCACGTCCGTGACAAGTAGATCGAAACGATTCTGCATCTACTACTATTACTCCACTCATCGACCGCTATCCAGCATGCATCTAGAGTATTAAGTTAAAAACAGAGTAACGCCTTAAGCAAGATGACATGATGTAGAGAGATAAATTCATGCAATATGAAATAAACCCCATATTGTTATCCTCGATGGCAACGATACAATATGTGCCTTGCTGCCCCTTCTGTCACTGGGTAAGGACACTGCAAGATCGAACCCAAAGCTAAGCACTTCTCCCATGGCAAGAACTACCAATCTAGTTGGCCAAACCAAACGGATAATTCGAAGAGACTTGCAAAGATAACCAATCATGCATAAAAGAATTCAGAGAAGATTCAAATATTATTCATAGATAGACTTGATCATAAACCCACAATTCATCGGTCTCAACAAACACACCGCAAAAAGAAGATTACATCGAATAGATCTCCACAAGAGAGGGGGAGAACTTTGTATTGAGATTCAAAGAGAGAGAAGAAGCCATCTAGCTACTAACTATGGACCCGAAGGTCTGAGGTAAACTACTCACACTTCATCGGAGGGGCTAGGATGATGTAGAAGCCCTCTGTGATGATGGCCCTCTTACGGCGGAGCTCCGGAACAGGCCCCAAGATGGGATCTCATGGATACAGAAAGTTGCGGTGGTGGAATTAGGTTTTTGGCTCCTGTTCTGATCGTTTGAGGGTACGTGTGTATATATAGGAGGAAGGAGTACGTCGGTGGAGCACCGAGGGGCCCACGAGGTAGGGGGCATGCCCTAGGGGGGCGCCCCCACCCTCGTGACCACCTCTTTGATCCCTTGCAGTAGGGTCCAAGTCTCCTGGATCACGTTCGGTGAGAAAATCACGTTTCCGAAGATTTTATTCCGTTTGGACTCCGTTTGATATTCTGTTTATCCGAAACACTGAAATATGCAAAAAACAACAATTCTGGGCTGGGCCTCCGGTTAATAGGTTAGTCCCAAAAATAGTATAAAAGTGGGAAATAAAGCCCAATATAGTCCAAAACAGTAGATAATATAGCATGGAACAATCAAAAATTATAGATACATTGGAGACGCATCACATCGCAGCCCCAAACTTTCAGAAACGACAACTTTGGTTTCTTGCCAAACCACAGTTCATAAGGCGTCGTATCAACGGATTTCGATGGTGCCCTATTTAACGTGAATGCGGTCGTCTCTAAAGTATAACCCCAAAATGATAGCGGTAAATCAGTAAGAGACATCATAGATCGTACCATATCTAGTAAAGTACGATTACGACGTTCGGACACACCATTACGCTGTGGTGTTCCGGATGGCGTGAGTTGCGAAACTATTCCGCATTGTTTCAAATGAAGAGCAAACTCATAACTCAAATATTCTCCTCCACGATCAGATCGTAGAAACTTTATTTTCTTGTTACGATGATTTTCAACTTCACTCTGAAATTCTTTGAACTTTTCAAACGTTTCAGACTTATGTTTCATGAAGTAGATATACCCATATCTTCTTAAATCATCTATGAAGGTGAGAAAATAACGATATCCGCCACAAGCCTCAACATTCATCGGACCACATACATCTGTATGTGTGATCTCCAACAAATTTGGTGCTCTCTCCATAGTACCGGAGAACGGCGTTTTAGTCATCTTGCCCATGAGGCACGGTTCGCAAGTACCAAGTGATTCATAATCAAGTGGTTCCAAAAGTCCATCAGTATGGAGTTTCTTCATGCGCTTTACACCGATATGACCTAAACGGAAGTGCCACAAATAAGTTACACTATCATTATCAACTCTGCATCTTTTGGCCTCAGTATTATGAATATGTGTATCACTACTATCGAGATTCAACAAAAATAGACCACTCTTCAAGGGTGCATGAACATAAAAGATATTACTCATATAAATAGAACAACCATTATTCTCTGATTTAAATGAATAACCGTCTCGCATCAAACAAGATCCAGAGATAATGTTCATGCTCAACGCTGGCACCAAATAACAATTATTTAGGTCTAATACTAATCCCGAAGGTAGATGTAGAGGTAGTGTGTCGACTGCGATCACATCGACTTTGGAACCATTTCCCATGCGCATCGTCACCTCGTCCTTAGCCAATCTTTGCTTAATCCGTAGCCCCTGTTTCGAGTTGCAAATATTAGCAACAGAACTAGTATCAAATACCCAGGTGCTACTATGAGAAGTAGTAAGGTACACATCAATAACATGTATATCACATATACCTTTGTTCACCTTGCCATCCTTCTTATCCGACAAATACTTGGGGCAGTTCTGCTTCCAGTGACCAGTCTGCTTGTAGTAGAAGCACTCAATCTCAGGCTTAGGTCCAGACTTGGGTTTCTTCTCCTGAGCAGCGACTTGCTTGTTGTTCTTCTTGAAGTTCCCCTTCTTCTTCCCTTTGCCCTTTTTCTTGAAACTGGTGGTCTTATTGACCATCAACACTTGATGCTCCTTCTTTATTTCTACCTCCGCAGCCTTAAGCATTGCGAAGAGCTCGGGAATTGTCTTATTGATACGTCTCCAACGTATCTATAATTTTTGATTGCTCCATGCTATATTATCTACTGTTTTGGACTATATTGGGCTTTATTTTCCACTTTTAGACTATTTTTGGGACTAACCTATTAACCGGAGGCCCAGCCCAGAATTGCTGTTTTTTGCCTATTTCAGTGTTTCGGATAAACAGAATATCAAACGGAGTCCAAACGGAATAAAATCTTCGGAAACGTGATTTTCTCACCGAACGTGATCCAGGAGACTTGGACCCTACTGCAAGGGATCAAAGAGGTGGTCACGAGGGTGGGGGGCGTCCCCCCCTAAGGCACGCCCCCTGCCTCTTGGGCCCCTCGATGCTCCACCGACGTACTCCTTCCTCCTCTATATACACACATACCCCCAAACGATCAGAACAGGAGCCAAAACCTAATTCCACCGCCGCAACTTTATGTATCCATGAGATCCCATCTTGGGGCCTGTTCCGGAGCTCCGCCGTAAGAGGGCCATCATCACGGAGGGCTTCTACATCATCCTAGCCCCTCCGATGAAGTGTGAGTAGTTTACCTCAGACCTTCGGGTCCATAATTAGTAGCTAGATGGCTTCTTCTCTCTCTTTGAATCTCAATACAAAGTTCTCCCCCTCTCTTGTGGAGATCTATTCGATGTAATCTTCTTTTTGCGGTGTGTTTGTTGAGACCGATGAATTGTGGGTTTATGATCAAGTCTATCTATGAATAATATTTGAATCTTCTCTGAATTCTTTTATGCATGATTGGTTATCTTTGCAAGTCTCTTCGAATTATCCGTTTGGTTTGGCCAACTAGATTGGTAGTTCTTGCCATGGGAGAAGTGCTTAGCTTTGGGTTCGATCTTGCTTTGGGTTCTTTGTTTGTTAGTATGCCACAATCATCCTTGCTATACACACCTTTTGAGAGAGCCATACATGAATTAAAATTTGATAGAATACTCTATGTGCTTCACTTATATCCTTTGAGCTAGATAATTTTGCTCTATGTGCTTCACTTATATCCTTTGAGCTAGATAATTTTGCTCTGTGTGCTTCACTTATATCTTTTGAGCTAGATAAGTTTGCTCTATGTGCTTCACTTATATCCTTTTGAGCTAGATAATTTTGCTCTATGTGCTTCACTTAGATCTTTTAGAGCACGGTGGTGGATTCATTTTAAAGAAACTATTGATCTCTCATGCTTCACTTAAATTAATTTGAGAGTCTCTTAATAGCATGGTAATTTGCCTAATAATAATATGCTTGGTATTCAAGATTTGTGAAACTTTCTTTCGAGTGTGTTGAATACTAAGAAAAGATTGAAGCATGATAATTGTTTTGAGATACGAAGGTGATAATATTAAAGTCATGCTAGTTGAGTAGTTGTGAGTTTAAAGAATACTTGTGTTGAAGTTTGTGATTCCCGTAGCATGCACGTATGGTGAACCGTTATGTGATGAAGTCGGAGCATGATTTATTTATTGATTGTCTTCCTTATGAGTGGCGGTCGGGGACGAGAGATGGTCTTTTCCTATCAATCTATCCCCCTAGGAGCATGCGTGTAATACTTTGCTTTGATAACTTCTAAATTTTTGCAATAAGTATATGAGTTCTTTATGACTAATGTTGAGTCCATGGATTATACACACTCCCACCCTTCCACCCTTGCTAGCCTCTCTAATACCATGAAACTTTCGCCGGTATCATACACCTACCATATACCTTCCTCAAAACAGCCACCATACCTACCTATTATGGCATTTCCATAGCCATTCCGAGATATATTGCCATGCAACTTTCCACCATCTAGTTCATCTTGACATATCCATCATTGTCATATTTCTTAACATGATCATGTAGTTGACATAGTATTTGTGGCAAAGCCACCGTTCATAATTCTTTCATACTTGTCACTCGTGATTCATTGCATATCCCGGTACACCGCCGGAGGCATTCATATAGAGTCATACTTTGTTTTAGTATCGAGTTGTAATCATTGAGTTGTAAATAAATAGAAGTGTGATGATCATCATTCAATAGAGCATTGTCCCAAAAAAAAGAATGGCCAAAAAAAGGAAGGCCCAAAAAATTAAAAAGGCACAATGCTACTATCCTTTTTTCCACACTTGTGCTTCAAAGTAGCACCATGATATAGCAAGTCTCATATATTGTGCTTCAAAGTAGCACCATGTTCTTCATATAGAGTCTCATATGTTGTCACTTTCATATACTAGTGGGAATTTTACGTTATAGAACTTGGCTTGTATATTCCAATGATGGGCTTCCTCAAATTGCCCTAGGTCTTTGTGAGCAAGCAAGTTGGATGCACACCCACTAGTTTCTTTTGTTGAGCTTTCATACATTTATAGCTCTAGTGCATCCGTTGCATGGCAATCCCTACTCACTCACATTGATATCTATTGATGGGCATCTCCATAGCCCGTTGATACGCCTAGTCGATGTGAGACTATCTTCTCCTTTTTTGTCTTCTCCACAACCACCATTCTATTCCACCTATAGTGCTATATCCATGGCTCACGCTCATGTATTGCGTGAAAATTGAAAAAGTTTTGAAAAAGTTACAGTATGAAACAATTGATTGGCTTGTCATCAGGCTTGTGCATGATTTAAATACTTTGTGTGGGGAAGATGGAGCATAGCCAGACTATATGATTTTGTAGGGATAACTTTCTTTGGCCATGGTTATTTTGAGAAGACATAATTGCTTTGTTAGTATGCTTGAAGTATTATTATTTTCTATGTCAATATAAATTTTTGTCTTGAATCTTTCTAATCTGAATAGTCATACCACAATTAAGAAGATTTGCATTGAAATTATGCCAAGTAGCACTCCGCATCAAAAATTCTCTTTTTATCATTTACCTACTCGAGGACGAGCAGGAATTAAGCTTGGGGATGCCTGATACGTCTCCAACGTATCTATAATTTTTGATTGCTCCATGCTATATTATCTACTGTATTGGACTATATTGGGCTTTATTTTCCACTTTTATATTATTTTTGGGACTAACCTATTAACCGGAGGCCCAGCCAAGAATTGTTGTTTTTTGCCTATTTTGGTGTTTCAGATAAACAGAATATCAAACGGAGTCCAAACGGAATAAAATCTTCGGAAACGTGATTTTCTCACCGAACGTGATCCAGGAGACTTGGACCCTACTGCAAGGGATCAAAGAGGTGGTCACGAGGGTGGGGGGGCGCCCCCCCTAGGGCGCGCCCCCCTGCCTCGTGGGCCCCTCGGTGCTCCACCGACGTACTCCTTCCTCCTATATATACACACATACCCCCAAACGATCAGAACAGGAGCCAAAAACCTAATTCCACCGCCTCAACTTTCTGTATCCATGAGATCCCATCTTGGGGCCTGTTCCGGAGCTCCGCCGGAAGAGGGCCGTCATCACGGAGGGCTTCTACATCATCCTAGCCCCTCCGATGAAGTGTGAGTAGTTTACCTCAGACCTTCGGGTCCATAGTTAGTAGCTAGATGGCTTCTTCTCTCTCTCTTTGAATCTCAATACAAAGTTCTCCCCCTCTCTTGTGGAGATCTATTCGATGTAATCTTCTTTTTGCGGTGTGTTTGTTGAGACCGATGAATTGTGGGTTTATGATCAAGTCTATCTATGAATAATATTTGAATCTTCTCTGAATTCTTTTATGCATGATTGGTTATCTTTGCAAGTCTCTTCGAATTATCCGTTTGGTTTGGCCAACTAGATTGGTAGTTCTTGCCATGGGAGAAGTGCTTAGCTTTGGGTTCGATCTTGCGGTGTCCTTACCCAGTGACAGAAGGGGCAACAAGGCACGTATTGTATCGTTGCCATCGAGGATAATAAGATGGGGTTTATTTCATATTGCATGAATTTATCTCTCTACATCATGTCATCTTGCTTAAGGTGTTACTCTATTTTTAACTTAATACTCTAGATGCATGCTGGATAGCGGTCGATGAGTGGAGTAATAGTAGTAGATGCAGAATCGTTTCGATCTACTTGTCACGGACGTGATGCCTATATACATGATCATGCCTAGATATTCTCATAACTATGCACAATTCTATCAATTGCTCAACAGTAATTTGTTCACCCACCGTAGAATACTTATGGTCTTGAGACAAGCCACTAGTGAAACCTATGGCCCCCGGGTCTATTCTCATCATATCAATCTCCATCACTTTCATATTGTTTTGCTATTTACTTTGCTTTTACTTTTTACTTTGCATCTTTATATCAAAAATACCAAAAATATTTTATCTATCAGATCTCACTCTCATAAGTGACCGTGAAGGGCTTGACAACCCCTAATCGCGTTGGTTGCGAGTAGCTATCGCTTTGTGCAGGTACGAGGGACTTGAGCGTGGGCTCCTACTGGATTGATACCTTGGTTCTCAAAAATTGAGTGAAATACTTACGCTACTCTGATGCATCATCCCTTCCTCTTTGGGGAAAACCAACGTGAGCTCAAGACGTAGCACGATGCTTATGTGAAAAAGCTTCAACCTGATAAGCTCGAACCCAAATCGGAGAAATGTGTCTTCATAGGATACCCAAAGGTGACTGTTGGGTACACCTTCTATCACAGATCCGAAGGCAAGACTTTTGTTGCTAAATTCAGAGTTTTTCTAGAGAAGGAGTTTCTCTTGAAAGAAGTGAGTGGGAGGAAAGTAGAACTTGATGAGGTAACTGTACCTGCTCCCTTGTTGGAAAGTAGTTCATCGCAAAAACTGGTTTCTGCGACACCTACACCAATTAGTGAGGAAGTTAATGATGATGATCATGAAACTTCAGATCATGTTGTTACTGAACCTCGTAGGTCAACCAGAGTAAGATCCGCACCGGAGTGGTACGGTAATCATGTTCTGGAAGTTATGTTACTAGACCATGGCGGACCTACGAACTATGAAGAAGCGATGGTGAGCCCAGATTCCGCAAAATGGCTTGAGGCCATGAAATCTGAGATGGGATCCATGTATGAGAACAAAGTGTGGACTTTGGTTGACTTGACGGTGATCAGCAAGCAATTGAGAATAAATGGATCTTCAAGAAGAAGACTGACGCTGACGGTAATGTTACTATCTATAAAGCTTGACTTGTTGCGAAAGGTTTTCGACAAGTTCAAGGGATTGACTACGATGAGACCTTCTCACCCGTAGCGATGCTTAAGTCTGTCCGAATCATGTTAGCAATTGCCGCATTTTATGATTATGAAATTTGGCAAATGGATGTCAAAACTGCATTCCTGAATGGATTTCTGGAAGAAGAGTTGTATATGATGCAACCGAAAGGTTTTGTCGATCCAAAGGGAGCTAACAAAGTGTGCAAGCTCCAGCGATCCATTTATGGACTGGTGCAAGCCTCTCGGAGTTGGAATAAACGCTTTGATAGTGTGATCAAAGCATTTGGTTTTGTACAGACTTTTCGAGAAGCCTGTATTCACAAGAAATTGAGTGGGAGCTGTGTAGCATTTCTAATATTATATGTGGATGACATATTGTTGATTGGAAATGATATAGAATTTCTGGATAGCATAAAGGGATACGTGAATAAGAGTTTTTCAATGAAAGACCTCGATGAAGCTGCTTATATATTGGGCATCAAGATCTATAGAGATAGATCAAGACGCTTAATTGGACTTTCACAAAGCACATACCTTGACAAAGTTTTGAAGAAGCTCAAAATGGATCAAGCAAAGAAAGGGTTCTTGCCTGTATTACAAGGTGTGAAGTTGAGTAAGACTCAATGCCCGACCACTGCAGAAGATAGAGAGAAAATGAAAGATGTTCCCTATGCTTCAGCCATAGGCTCTATCATGTATGCAATGCTGTGTACCAGACCTGATGTGTGCCTTGCTATAAGTCTAGCAGGGAGGTACCAAAGTAATCCAGGAGTGGATCACTGGACAGCGGTCAAGAACATCCTGAAATAACTGAAAAGGACTAAGGATATGTTTCTCATTTATGGAGGTGACAAAGAGCTCATCGTAAATGGTTACGTTGATGCAAGCTTTGACACTGATCCGGACGATTCTAAATCGCAAACCGGATACGTGTTTACATTGAACGGTGGAGCTGTCAGTTGGTGCAGTTCTAAACAAAGCGTCGTGGCGGGATCTACGTGTGAAGCGGAGTACATAGCTGCTTCGGAAGCAGCAAATGAAGGAGTCTGGATGAAGGAGTTCATATCCGATCTAGGTGTCATACCTAGTGCATCGGGTCCAATGAAAATCTTTTGTGACAATACTGGTGCAATTGCCTTGGCGAAGGAATCCAGATTTCACAAGAGAACCAAGCACATCAAGAGACGCTTCAATTCCATTCGGGATCTAGTCCAGGTGGGAGACATAGAAATTTGAAACATACATACGGATCTGAATGTTGCAGACCCGTTGACTAAGCCTCTTCCACGAGCAAAACATGATCAGCACCAAGGCTCCATGGGTGTTAGAATCATTACTGTGTAATCTAGATTATTGACTCTAGTGCAAGTGGGAGACTGAAGGAAATATGCCCTAGAGGCAATAATAAAGTTATTATTTATTTCCTTATATCATGATAAATGTTTATTATTCATGCTAGAATTGTATTAACCAGAAACATTATACATTGGGAATACATAGACAAACAAAGTGTCACTAGTATGCCTCTACTTGGATAGCTCGTTAATCAAAGATGGTTAAGTTTCCTAGCCATTGAGATGGGTTGTAATTTGATTAACGGGATCACATCATTAGGAGAATGATGTGATTGACATGACCCATTCCGTTAGCTTAGCACACGATCGTTTAGTATGTTGCTATTGCTTTCTTCATGACTTATACATGTTCCTATGACTATGAGATTATGCAACTCCCGTTTACCGGAGGAACACTTTGTGTGCTACCAAACGTCACAACGTAACTGGGTGATTATAAAGGTGCTCTACAGGTGTCTCCAAAGGTACTTGTTGGGTTGGCGTATTTCGAGATTAGGATTTGTCACTCCGATTGTCAGAGAGGTATCTCTGGGCCCTCTCGGTAATGCACATCACCTAAGCCTTGCAAGCATTGCAACTAATGAGTTAGTTGCAGGATGATGTATTACGGAACGAGTAAAGAGACTTGCCGGTAACGAGATTGAACTAGGTATTTGATGAGGACATCAATACCATTGTTACACCCACAGCCCCTACTGTTACATATACTGGACCAATTACTAGAGCTCGCGCACGCCAATTAAATTACCAGGTACTTTTGTTTCTTGGTAATGATTCTAATGTTCATGAGATTATGATGCTGCCTAAATTGGATACATTTGTTTTGCTTACAAATGAAGGGCCTAGCTTGGAGAAGGATGAACATTGGAGCAAGAACACGCATGGAGTTGATGGCATGCGCAAGGGGATCAAGAACGGAGTTACAAGTGTTGATTTCAGGACTTTGAAGCCGCCATAAGGAGTGCATGAAGCCTTGGACGAAATATACAAGATGCCACTTCATAATATTCGTCCATAGGCTATTCTAGGTGCTGCGTCACCTTATTAATGGGCCAGGCCCATGTAATTTCGAAATACTTAAGTATAGGCTATTTTTAGAGTCCGTATGTGTGGGGAAACAAGAGTTAGGGTTGGTTTCGGACCCCACCCTCAAGGGCCACGAAATTCCCCCCTCTTCCTCCATATATACAGCCCTTAGGGCGTCGTTTAGACTTTGGGTTTTGTTTAGATTAAAAGTTCGCCATAGCTGCAACTTCGCGTACTTCGTTTGTGTCCAACGACCAGACCAAGACGTCACAGAACCCCACCTTGATCAATAAAGCTTTCATCTTATATTCGCAATATCCAGATTGCAATCTCAGTTTCTTGCTTGTTCTTCGTTTGCTCGCAGGAAACAGACCCTCGTGGTCAGGTTGATCGTGCTCCGGCGTGGTCAATAACCCTCGGAAGTTGGTTTTAGCGATTGCTAAGGCGCGACGTCTCGCACGTTCGTAGTCGGATCGTCAAGGTCAACTCCCACAGAAAACGATAGCCACCATCTCATCGAAACATCGGGAGGATTTGTCACTCCGATTGTCAGAGAGGTATCTCTGGGCCCTCTCGGTAATGCACATCACCTAAGCCTTGCAAGCATTGCAACTAATGAGTTAGTTGCAGGATGATGTATTACGGAACGAGTAAAGAGACTTGCCGGTAACGAGATTGAACTAGGTATTGAGATACCGACGATCGAATCTCGGGCAAGTAACATACCGATGACAAAGGGAACAACGTATGTTGTTATGCGGTCTGACCGATAAAGATCTTCGTAGAATATGTGGGAGCCAATATGAGCATCCAGGTTCCGCTATTGGTTATTGACCAGAGACGTGTCTCGGTCATGTCTACATAGTTCTCGAACCCGTAGGGTCCGCACGCTTAACGTTTCGATGACAGTTATATTATGAGTTTATATGTTTTGATGTACCGAAGGTTGTTCGGAGTCCCGGATGTGATCACGGACATAACGAGGAGTCTCGAAATGGTCGAGACATGAAGATTGATATATTGGAAGCCTATGTTTGGATATCGGAAGTGTTCTAGGTGAAATCGGGATTTTACCGGAGTACCGGGAGGTTACCGGAACCCCCGGGAGGTTAATGGGCCTTAGTGGGCCTTTACGGAGAAGAGGAGAGGCGGCCAGGGCTGGGCCGGGTGCCCCTCCCCCCTAGTCCGAATAGGACAAGGAGAGGGGGGCGGCGCCCCCCTTCCTTCCTCTCTCCCTCCTCTTTCCCCCTCCCAAGTCCTAATCCAACTAGGAAAGGGGGGAGTCCTACTCCCGGTGGGAGTAGGACTCCTCCTGGCGCGCCCTCTCTCCTGGCCGGCCGCACCCCCCTTGCTCCTTTATATACGGGGGCAAGGGGGCACCCTAGAGACACAACAATTGATCGTTTGATCTTTTAGCCGTGTGCGGTGCCCCCCTCCACCATAGTCCACCTCGATAATACTGTAGCGGTGCTTAGGCGAAGCCCTGCATCGGTAGAACATCATCATTGTCACCATGTCGTCGTGCTGACGAAACTCTCCCTCAACACTCGGCTGGATCAGAGTTCGAGGGACGTCATCGGGCTGAACGTGTGCTGAACTCGGAGGTGTCGTGCGTTCGGTACTTGATCGGTCGGATCGTGAAGACGTACGACTACATCAACCGCATTGTGCTAACGCTTCCACTTTCGGTCTACGAGGGTACGTGGACAACACTCTCCCCTCTCATTGCTGTGCATCACCATGATCTTGCGTGTGCGTAGGAATTTTTTTTAAATTACTACGTTCCCCAACATAAACTACTACCCCAATTCGACGACGAGGTGCTGAAACCCATACCGCTCGCACATAACACGGCTGACGGAGCTCACCGACCACCACGTGGCCAGGGCAGAACGGCAACTGAGGCCGAACACCAGCCCGCTCCACCTCTCCGTAAAAGTAGAGACACAACAGCTCGGAAATATACTTATGACCTGCGGCAGAATTTGGAAAACAAAGCGGGCCAGACTAGATCGATCTACGGATCGCGGGGGCGTGCTTCGACGCGCAAAGACGACTATCTAGCCGAGCATAACAGCCATAACCATGCCCGAGCCGAAAACCGCAGATGGACTTCATCCGAACTACGTCACAATGTGGCCCGCTATAGAGGCTTCGCACACCCCCTCTGCTTCACTGACGAAGTAATGGAACATGAATTCCCAGAAGGGTTTAAACCCGTGAATGTCTTATCATATGATGGAACAACAGATCCCGCGGTATGGATTGAGGACTCCATTCTCCATATTCATATGGCTCACGGTGATGATCTCCATGCCATCAAATATCTCCCGCTAAAGCTCAAAGGACCAGCACGGCACTGGCTGAACAGCCTACCAGAAAATTCTATTGGTAGTTGGGAGGACCTGGAGGATGCATTCAGAGACAACTTCTAGGGTACCTATGTTCGGCCCCCGGACACCGATGACCTTAGCCACATAATGCAGCAACCCGGGGAATCGGCCCTACATCTTTGGACAAGGTTCCTAATCAAAAAGAACCAGATTGTGGACTATCCGGACGCAGAAGCCCTCGCGGCCTTCAAACATAGCGTCCGAGACGAGTGGCTCGCCCGACACCTCGGCCAAGAAAAGACAAAGTCCATGGCAGCCCTCACCGCACTTATGACCCGGCTCACTCACAGAAGCAATAGCACTAGTGACCCTGGTACCTCCAAAGCCAGGGACGGCAATGGCAAGCCACGACGCGACAAGCACAAGCGTCGAAACAATAATGAAGGAACGCAAGACACGGCGGTTAATGCCGGATTCAGCGGCTCCAAACCCGGTCAACGGAAAAAGCCATTCAAGGCAATCAGAGATGGCCCATCTAGTATAGATAGAATACTTGATCGGCCTTGCTAGATTCATGGCACCCCCAATAAACCCGCCAACCACACCAACAGAAATTGTTGGGTCTTCAAACAAGCCAGCAAGCTTAACGCCGAACACAAGGGAAAGGGGGCGCCAAGCGACGGCGATGACCAAGAGCCCCGTCACCCGAACACAGGGGGACAGAAGCAATTTCCCCCCGAAGTAAAGACAGCGAATACGATATATGTCACACATATCCCCAAGAGGGAGCACAAATGCGCACTACGGGACGGCTACGCCAGAGAGCCAGGCGCCCTCAAATTTAACCCATGATCGGCTTGTCCAATCACCATCGATCGAAAGGACCACCCAACCAGTATCTGTCACGGGGGTTCGGCAGCTTTGGTCCTCGATCCAATCATCAACGGATTCCATCTTACGAGAATCCTCATGGATGGCGGCAGCAGTCTCAATCTACTTTATCAGGACACTGTCCGCAAAATGGGTATTGATCCGTCAAGAATCACACCCACTAGAACTACCTTCAAAGGAGTAATACCTGGAATAGAGGCCCACTGTATGGGCTCAATCACGCTAGGAGTAGTCTTCGGCTCGTCGGACAACTTCTGAAGCGAAGACTTGATATTTAACATCGTCCCCTTCCATAGCAGCTATCATGCACTGCTCGAACGAACTGTTGTTGCCCGCTTCAATGCGGTCCCGCATTATGCCTATTTGAAACTCAAAATGCCTGGTCCACATGGCGTCATTACAAGCAATGGAAACAGGGAGTGCCCCCCCCCCCGCACCAAGGAGCATACAGCGGCCATCGCGGCCGAAGTACAAAGCGGCCCTATCAAGCCGCACAACCCCCCGGCTGTCAAGCCATTGGACTTCCCCACACAGGATCGATCAGTCCTACATATCGGTAGTCTGGCAACTTCAGGGCTGAATTAGTAGCCTAGCCTCCGCCGACCACCACGTACATTAGCGGAATTCGTAAACGTGTGCACAATTATGCACTCAAAATATCTCGGGCATCGGTGGAGGCAATATACGGATAGGCCTATACAAAGGTTCGACCTTATACGACCTTGCCCTTTCTTTAATCATCTTTCCTTTTTTTACCACAGGTGAATCAACACCTACTCATTCTTCGGATCCACAAGGACTCTTTCTGATCCTGGCTTCGTATACATGGCCGAAGACCATTCACTTAAAGAAATCTTTCTCATCTAGGCAAAAAGCGACGCAGAGTGCGGCAGGAAGACCACAACTTCGCTCAAAGACCTTTATAGGGCTTTTTCCTTCGCCCTAGACCCCCGGCATGTAAAATAGCCTTGGTGATTATGATACCTTCTGTAAGATTATGTTTGGACGTATCAATCAGATTTCCGTGAACCAAAATTCTTATTCGGTATCATTTTTATTCCATCTGTTATGTGGTTCCATGTACACACCTCGGCATAAGACTGTCAGGGGCTCTAAAAGGTAACCTATGTGTTGCCAAGCAAAAGTCCGAACAGCTTTTCAGCACAATTCGGCATCCCGAGTTCGGCATTATATGCATCGGCTCCGAATCATGTCTTTGATCAATAGTTGGGTTTCCCGGCTCCTGTGCTTGCTACCCTACGTTCCGTCTGATCGGCTAGGGTAGTAAAGGGAGAACTACTGTGATTGTGTTTCTGGTTCGTCTGGTTAAGCATCTCAGTAGAGAAAGCCAAAAACTGACTGTCATGATGCGGCGAGAGCTGGTCAGTCACTCGGCGATTCATTACAATCGTTAGCGATTTTTCTGTATTACATGAAGGACCGTTTCTCGGTCACCTATGTAACGCAACCATATTCGGATCACCACGTACATACCAAGGGCTACATCGTAGACCCACCATAAAACTCCTACGGCTAAGTGAAAGTGTTAAAGCCCTATAGTCCGATTGCCTAGTTCGCCGCACTGACACCTCCGTTACGGACCAAGATGTTGGGTCAAGAGTGATCAGGTGCTAATCCAAACACCCTCGTATTATATGCGAGGGGGCTGAAGCCGACGACTGGAAAACTTTCATATTATAAAAAATGGCCACACAGGGGGGGGACTTTCAGAAAAAGGTATGAATATAACACAGCCTTCATATATCATAATATTGTTCTCACAATTACGGTGCATCTATTCAAATATAATGTCCTTCGAGCACTGGCCCTCTATCAAACGGGCGCCCTCTAGGACATCGTCCAAATAATGCTCCGGCGTGCGGTGGTCCTTGTCGTTGGGCGGGCCTTTAACCACAACATCGGTGGCCTTCATCTTTGCCCAGTACATCTTGACGTGGGCAAAGGATGGCAATGGGTTGGGTTTGGATCGGGTTGAACAATATCAAATCCATATCCATGAAGACAGTCTTTGCCTGCCCATGAAAAAACCCATGGGTGAAAAATTGTGTCCATGTCCAAATCTGATGGATATCCATATCCACTAGATATCCATTGGGTCCTCTCGAGACATATAAATAAAACTTAACACAATATTAACATAAACTCTTCCATTCTTCACCTCGTGGAAAGCTAGGCTTCACTTATGGTAAATCAACATCCAGTAACAACCTAGGATCATTTAGTATTTTTGTAACAGATGAGAATGACGAGTCATTTAAGAAGGAGATAAAAATAAGGGAAGGGGTGTTGGAGTATGTTGCAGAGGGGATTGACTGTCAACTTATAAAAGTTATGATGGGGATTGTGTGATTTCTTATGCATGTTTTAGATAAAAAAAAGTGTAAAATTGTCGTGGGACATGTGAACGTGGGGCAGGGATGGAAGATTTTTTCCCCATTAAGTCATACTATCGGGTCGGGTTTGGGTATATCCATGGGTACAAGATTATATCCATGCCCTACCCACGAACAATCGGGTCGGGTTTGGGCGCCGCCCATGGACACAAAAGCATATCCAAACCCTATACATCCGGTCAGATATCCATGGATATCCATGTCCATGGATAAAATTGCCATCCTTACATGGGCAAAGGCCATCCGAGCACCTTCTATGCACACCGACCGCTTGACGGTGTCGATACGCGGCACTGCATCGACAAGTCACTGCACCAAACCGAAATAGCTGTTCGGAATGGGCTCAGCCGGCCATAGCCGGACCACGATGTCCTTCATGGCAGCTCCGGACATCTTATGGAGCTCGGCCCATTGTGCCATATGTTCGTTCAGCAACGCCTGACGCCGTGGCACGCTGAATTGTGACCAGAAAAGCTTCTCCGCAGAACATCCTTCTTGTGCTTGGAAGAACTGCGCCGCATCGAAGACACTCTTCGGTAGGTCCAAGAACACGTCTGGAGAACTCCACACTTGATTAAGCAGAGCATACTTCGGGTCACCGAATTTAGTCTATAAAAGAAAGGGCTTACCAGCCGCTATCTCCCCAGCTTGTCGGATCTCCTCCCGAGCCGCTCTAGACTCGGACCGTGCCTCCCTTGCCTCTTGTAAGGCCTTCTCGAGTTCGTCGGCCTTGGCTTTGTTACCCTCCTCGAGTAATTTGCATTTGCCGGTGGCATCCTATAGCTCTCGCTCCATGACAAATATTCTCTCCTCGCACTGGTGCCCAGTGGCCTGTTCGGCCTTTAAATCAGCAGCCGCCTTCTGGACAGCCGCATTACCCACTCTGGCCTGCTCCTTGGCCTGGGCAAGCTCAGCTCGCAGGGTCTCAACCGCGGTAGCACCATCTACAGTCACGCATATCACATTGTATAGTTTTCAGCTTCGTGCTCATACTATTATACATGCGTAATCGGGCGGTCCCAAAACATACCTTGTGCCTCGTCGAGCCGCCTATTAATATGGGTAATATCTTCATCAACTAATTCAAGTTTTTGCTTTAAATCTGCAATTTCCGCGGCTTGGGCAGTCGCCTTGGACATCACAGACTGTTTTCAAATTCATCATGTTACTTCCTGAGCAAATCCTTTCCGATCCTCTGATCGCCTCCCTGTGGAAGCTGACCAGAGTCTCAGGGGCTACTATCTATACACAAGCGCATTTTTGCATGAAAAGAGCAGTTATTACATTGCGTACCTCGAAGCCTCTCAGCAGGCTTGTGAAGGCTTCGTTCAATCCGCTTCTCGTGGATAGAATCCTCTCAACTACCATACACATCAAGGTACGATGTTCCTTTGTGATGAATGCACTTTGCAAGGTACCCATCAGTGTATCCGGCACCTTCGGATTCCCGGAGGCTGCTGTGGGAGTGCAAACCCCCTCCAAAAGGGTACGCTTATTCGACCCTGGAGTCCTCTCCGGCTGTAAGCCGGATAGTTCGGGGCCCTTATTGTTGGTCCCCACGGGGGCCGCCTCCTCTAGGCCCCTGACAGTCGACATATCACCTTCTGGCACTGTTCCCTCTGTTCCCCGCGCCGCCGGATGGTCGGGGGAGATCCACTGGGACGACACCTCAAAGTCGTCCGCCCTTAGGGGCGGTGAAGCTTGTGGAGGCGTCTCACTTTCCATCATCTCCGGAAGCAAGTCCCCCAATGAGGAGGACTGTGGAGGTAGATAACGGGCCGGCCTGCGAACATATGGTTTAAATGTTACCCTTGCAAAACCAAAAAAAGAACAGGATATGTCTAGAGCATCCTAGTTCACTTATGATTCGGCAAAGGGCTTGTCCCTAAAAAGGAGCTTTGCGTCAACATCGTCCTCCGAACCTGAACCATATGATAGAGATATCTTCCCTCTCTTGGGTGCCTCCACCTCCAAGCCTTCGGGGGTAGTCCTTTTCTTCCCGTGGGGGGAAGAGATATCCCTTTCTTCCTCTTCCCCTTTGTCTTCGGAAGAAGTAGCTTCATCCTCCCCGGATATAGCGTGCAGTACACCTTTAGAGCGGAGGCCATCTTCAGCCCTCTTGCTCTTCTTCTTGTCCTCACTCGCCGAAATTTGATACAGCACCGGGGCCAGCATCCTCATTAACACATGATCTGCTGAGTCTTCCGGAAGTGGAGCTGGACACCTGATCCGCTCCGCCTTCTTTATCCAGCCCTGGTTGAAGATAGGTTTCTTAGTACATCGCTATGGGATAATTAACCGAATTGCGTTCGGGAGTCGGGTACTTACCAGGGTATTCGGATGATTGCAGTAAAGGCCGATGTCCTCGGATGTTTCCGACCATTGCTTTCGAGCCTTCAAGAATAGTTTCCGCACCCCTCTGTGCGTCATGTCAAAAAATTGCTGAAGGGTCCGCGGTCCTTCTGGGTTGAACTCCCACATGTGGAGAGGTCGTCACTGACACAGCAGGACCCGGCGGACTAGCATCACCTGGATCACGTTAATAAGGCTAGTGTCCTTTTCAAGGATGCTCTGGATACGACTTTGTATCATCTGCACTTAATCCGTTGATCCTTAGTCAAGCCCCTTATTAATCCACGATGCGAGTTGCAATGGAGGACCAGATCGGAATGCAGGCGTGGCTGCCCATTTGGTACCGCGACGTTCTGTGATGTAAAACCACTCCCGTTGCCATAAGTCGGAGGTTTCCGAGAAGGTGCCCTTTGGCCAGACAGTATTGGCAAGCTTGCTCACCATAGCGCCGCCGCACTCCGCCTGCTCCCCATCGATTATCTTCGGCCTCACACTGAAGGTCTTGAGCCATAGGCCGAAGTGCGGGGGGTGTGGAGAAAGGCTTCACACATAATGATGAACGCCGAGATGTGGAGAAAGGAGTCCGGAGCTAGGTCGTGAAAATCTATCCCATAATAGAACATAAGGCCATGAACAAAGGGGTGGAGAGCAAACCCTAGCCCACGGAGGAAGTGGGAGATGAACACAACTCGCTGCCGGGCCTTGGTGTGGGGATAACCTGCTCCTTTGCAGGAAGCCTGTGGGGGATTTCCTCAGTTAGGTACCTCGCCTCCCGGAGTTTTGCAATATCTTCCTTGGTGACCGAGGAGACCATCCACCTGCCTGGGGAGCTAGATTCGGACATGACTAGAAAGGGTTGGTAGCAATGAAAGAAATCAAGACCCGGGCGCTGGAGCTTGGGGCTGGAAAGGCTAAGGAAGAGGTAGGCATGGGGGAGAAAGGTGGGTTTGTAACCCTTTATAAAGGCGATGAATATCGAACGCCTCCCCACAGGCCTTAAAGCTCGCCTATTCCCAAGGGATCGTGCAAACGGCACGGTTGGATTACCCATGCCCATATCGATAGGGATCCCGTGATAAACGGGCACGATCTCTGCTCTCACAAGATGTGCCAATAAAGACCGTGTCTCGTAACGTGGAACGAGAGATTGAAAGACGGTTCGAAATAATAACCAGCCAGGGGACGTCACGTCTCGCCTCAAAAGCCGTTAGTAGATGGGACTTATTAAATGTTATATCCTGTTATGGTTGTATGTGGAGTCTTTTTCGCAGAGCCGGACACGATCTCTGTTCAAGGACTACTTTGAAGTATTCGGAGGAGGAACCCGCCTTGTAATGCCGAGGACAATCTGCACGCCGGACACCTCGTCATTGAAGCCTGGTTCAGGGGCTACCGAGGGAGTCCTGGATTAAGGGGTCCTCGGGCGTCCGGACTATATGACATGGGCCGGACTAATGGGCCGTGAAGATACAAGATAGAAGACTTCCTCCCGTGTCCAGATGGGACTCTCCTTGGCGTGGAAGGCAAGCTTAGCGTGCGGATATGAATATTCCTTTCTCTGTAAACCGACTCTGTACAACCCTAGCCCCCTCCGGTGTCTATATAAACCGGAGGGTTTAGTCCGTAGAGGCAATCATAATCATACATGCTAGACAATTAGGGTTTAGCCATTACGATCTCGTGGTACATCAACTCTTGTAACCCCTATACTTATCAAAGTCAATCAAGCAGGACGTAGGGTATTACCTCCATCGAGAGGGCCCGAACCTGGGTAAAACATCGTGTCCCTTGTCTTCTATTACCATCGATCCTTAGACGCACAGTTCGGGACCCCTTACCCGAGATCTGTCGATTTTGACACCGACAGCGGGATCGGCAACAAAAGTGCCCGCCGAACCATAGAAGTCCCTGGACCATAGAAGTCCCACATGTCACACTTGAGGTGCCCGCCTTAGACGGAGACTCAATACATGTTGAGCACGGCCAAGTGTGGAAGGGGGTTGTAGCCTTCAACATCCTCTCCAAGTCCTCGCGTATGAAGCTCCTCGACTCAACGCTGGCGAGCCACCGGAGGTGAGCACTAGTGTAGGGTGCAAGGATTTGGAGGCACAATAGTGGAGCAGCATAGGCCATCAATGGCAATGAAGGGATAGTGGGAGAACATGGGTTTGAGTGATAGGGGGAGTGGAATAGGGTGTTAACACCGAACCGTCCAATCTCCCGCGCTTCCCAACGCATGCAGCCTCATGCAACGTTGCGCCTGTTAGAGTCCTGCGCTTCCCAACGCATGCAGCCTCATGCGACGTTGCGCCTGCTGGAGTCTGGCTGTGAAGAAACTGCCGATTCAACCCGTTCTTCTCAACCAAGCCGAGGGCTGCTTTAACAAGCGTGCGGGCCACGAATTCAACGCAGCCGAGACAACCAAATATCCCCTTTGTGTATCTGCTTGTACATCACGAACACAGAGTCAATGTGTCACCACTTCTCTGTTTCTTTACTTGTGTCGAAGCGTACCAATTCCATCGCTTACAGTTGGTGTATAGTGTACACGCATTTCTCACATATATGTAACTAGTTATGTATAGCCACTGACCATTTGGTGGACACAGCTTAGTTATTGAATAATGGCCACGAGCCTGTCAATCAGCAGGATCCGGGGGCGAAGCCGACGGTCTTCCTGCCGAGGTCGTAGAGCACGCCGTAGGTCTTCTGCTGCGTGTTCCCGACGATGGCGACGCTCTCGTCGTCGCCGTTGGACGCGAACGCCAGGCACACCTGCGCCTGGCTGATGGCGTACACGATCCCGGACACGTCCACGTCCAGGCACGCGCCGCCCTGGAACACCAGCGACACCGTCGGCAGCGACACGTCGCTCAGCCCCGTGAAGTCGTAGCAGGTGTCCAGGATCGAGTACGCCGGCGCCGTCTTGTACCCGCTCGCCGACATGCCCGTGGCGAACGCCTTGGACAGCGCGGTGTACGCGGTCGCCGGGAGCCGCGTGATCACCGTGCCGGAGTCCACCAGCGTCCCGGCCGTGGAGAACACCGACTCCGCGATGGGCACCTGCTGCCCGCCCACGCGGATGCCGGTCATGCCCACGTAGTAGAACGTCGGCCCCTTGTCGGCCAGCATCGGCGTCAGCCTCGCGTTGTTGCCCGCCGACCCCGGGCCGAAGTCCAGGTACCCCGTCCCCGACGACGACGCCGGGAGGCAGTAGGCGAACGCGCCGCCGTACTTGTCGTAGGCCTGCACCGTCAGCGACGTCTTCCCGCGGCCGAGCCCCATCAGCCCCGCCGTCTTCCCGAACAGCCCGCTGTTCTTCTCCCCGCACCCGAACCGGAACCCCTGCAGCACGTCCACGCACGACGCCATGTCAATATTGCTCGATCCGTGTCACGTGACGTACGCATTGGCGCACGTGTAGACTAACCTTGATGGCGTCGTGGGCGATGGTGAGCGTGTCCTGGGCGAAGAAGCCGACGGTGTAGGAGCCGTCGCCGTACTGGACGGCGTAGAGGCAGTGGCCGCCGGTGCAGCCGTTGCTGTCGAGGTCGTCGCAGGCGGGGTCGGAGCAGGAGACGTTGGCGTAGGTGGACGACTTGGCCGGGTCGAAGAGCGGCTCCTTCTGCCTGTAGCACTTGACCACGCAGGGGCGGCACTGCACCCACGTCGTGTCGCTGCCGGTGTCGAACACCACCGTGTACTTGGACGCCGGCGTGCCGAGCCCGACGGTCACCACGTAGTTGCCCGTGCTCAGCGCGCGGCCGGACGTCGCCGGGAGCGACGGGGTGGAGGAGGACGCCGAGTGCCCGGGGCTCTTCTTTGGCGCGGGCTGGACAGGCGCAGCGCGCTTCGTCAGTTTGCCCCGGCCGGTGGTCGCCGACACCCGGCGCTGGATCGACTCGACGCGGTTCTGGTCGGCGGCGAGGATCTCGTCGTGGGCCGGCCGCTTGCCGTGCGCATCGGCCAGAGGAGAGCATGGGCCGTGCTGGTGGACGATCCTCATCCTCGCTGACGCCGCAGCGCTGGGTCCGTGCTCTGCATTTTCAGGGGCATGTTCGGCTTGGATCAGAAAATTCAGATTTTACTTGGGCTAGATAATACAGTATAGTACTCCTCAGGATGGAAATTAAACCCTTTGTAGTAAAGATAAATTCGAATTACAGGTGTAATCAATGAAATCGAACCATCCTTGTCAGGAATTGCAGAAAATCTGTACTGGTGGTGGGTTTTGGTCAGAGTGTCACTCTAGCAACTTGGTCTCTAGTTGGTCACGTTCGACCAGTCAAAGAACAGTAAAAGACAACTCAAGTATTTTTGTTCACTTCAGCTGTTCTGCAGCAAACAACTTATTGTAGAGTCAAAAAAATGTCTTACATTATGAGATCGAGCCATGCATGCAATATTCCGTGCATGAATCCAGTGTCCATCATTAAAAAATATATCATTTCAATGTGTTGCATAATGTCTCATTGCATTTTTCTAGAAAAAGTATATCATAGGGTTTCGTCATGTATCACAGAAAAGAGCTCGCTCGTTTTTTCCTATAAAAAAGAGCACATTTGTTTTTCCCTAAGAAAAAAGAATTTGGTATTACCAATCAAACTTATAAAACATAGCATGAACCCTAGAGCAAACGGTTGACGGTGGATCCATATTCCGTGGCATGGTAGAATTGATTTGTTGAAATAATACTAGAAAGATTTTATTCAACAGTTTTTATAAGTTTGGATTATTTTTGGTGGGACAAAATCACACTTGTAGTCCTCGCTAAGTGATCTACAGACCTGAATGTAATTCTTACTTCTAGTGTTTTTTGTAATAGCCGTTGATAGGTGATCTACATACCAGATATACTTTTTACTTTTATTGTTCTTTGTACTGCCTTAACAGATGATTAATAGATCGAAAGTTTAAAAAAAAACCAAAGAGACGTATCCAATTAATCTCGATGTCAATCCAACAACAAATATCGTTTAGCATGCAATTAATATCATATTGAATATCAATGCTGTGCTTATCATCACATATACACAAGTAATATACTCCTATATTCAAATAGCAACATATCGACGTACGTTGCAGCATGCATTTATTAGTTGGTGTCAAAAGAAGAGATGAAATTACTAAGGCCGAAAAATAGAAACAACACAGGCGATTCAACCATGGCCGGATTCAATTAGCTAGACGCAGCAGTCAACGAACGACTGAGAGAAGAAAAGCGACCAGCTTGACGGGCGGCGATCATGAGCTCGACCGGGGAATTAACCTGCTGTCGCGGGGCAAGCCGGGCCGGGGAACAGGGACGCCACGCTCAGCAGCGCGCGATCATCCGAGCTCCCCGCAGCACGGGCAGCCCAGACCCCGAATGCCGCGAGGACGGCGGCGGCGGCGAGCAGCCGAAGGAAGCCACGGCGAGAAGAAGCGGCAGCGGAGGCGGCCATGGCGTGCACCACCGCACAAGTGGCCGTCAGGTAGTGGGGCGGCTGGGGTCCTGGTGAGTGGAGGGAACACAAATTAAGCGGTCCATCACACAGCTCCTATCCTGTCATATATATAGCCTGGGGCCGGCTGATTAGTCTGACGGGAGCCGTGCGCACTGGCTGTTGCTTCGTCGTGTCTTTCTTCGGGTGTCCGGCCCCTCTCCGCACTGCGCTTCGGGGCAGGGACGAACTCGAGGGTGCACTGATCGGCGATTGCGCGCCAGGCAATTGGCATCGTGTGATTTGTGAACCCCGGTCTGGCGGCAACTCGATCACATCCGACCCAACATGGCCTTGAGAAGATCCAAGATCTTCGGCAACTGGTGACTGGCGCCTCTCTCATTGTAGTGACTGGCGCTTCTCTCTGGAGTCTGGACCGGGAGCAGAAGTGCTGGAAGTCTGGAATCGGCCGTACTGACAGAACGAGTTGGTGCAAGTAGCTTTGCTTGCTAGATGAGGGCATTTCTAACCGATCCCTTATAATTGATTAGTGGAGTAAAAATTCTAGCCGGCACCTAGCCGATCCCCGTTGTAAGGAAGTAAATTTTTTACTCCAGCCCCAACATTATCCTTAACTATACTCAAACGCGTGGCGGCTGAGTAAAAGCCGCACTGCTTCCTCGTGTCGCCCCCACCCCCCAGTCTCTGCAAATTTGCCGGCGCGACTCCCGGCGATAGCCCGCCGCCCCCGCCGCTACCTCGTTGCCTCCCCCGCCCCCGCCGCCCTTCTGCCCAACGTCAATTCCGTTCGCCCCCCATCGCCGTCGCTGGAATCAAGGTGAAACGCCGCCGCCGCTATTGTCGATACGTCTGATTGCTTCGTTGCTTCTTCTTTTTCTGCCGGCTGCCGCATCTCACCTTGAGTGCACACCGCTGCAGGTCATTCCCTCTCGTCGTTGGCGACCTGTTTGGTCAGAAAGACACCGGCCGGTCGGTGCACCACCACCGCATCGCAAGTGTTCGTCAAATTGCCTTGGTGAGTTTTTTTATTGTTTCTTTGTGCACTGAGCCGTTTGGATTGAACCTAGCCGTTTGAATTGTAGGTGAAGAGGTCGAGGGAGATGGCCTTGGAGGACTCGTCGTCATCCGAAGAGGAAGAAGACGACGACGACTTTGAAACTGTTTTAGGCATGATTTTCAATGATGATGTTCGGCGGCTGAGGAGAGGATCACACTTTGGCCACATACACATCAACCATGATAGAGTGGAGGGTCATGCCAAGATCGCGAGAGACTACTTTGACCCAAAGCCAACCTATCCGGAGGAGTACTTTCGCCGGCGCTTTCAGATGCACACAACTCTTTTTCTAACCACTGCAAAAGCCGTTGAGAGATATGATGACTGGTTCAACCTCCGCAAAAATGCATGTGGAGAGATAAGAGCAAGCCCTCTGATGAAGTGTATTGCGGCTATTCGAGTCTTGGCATATGGGTGTTCGACCGATGCAATCGATTACTATGTCTGTATTGGTGAAGACACAATCTTGGAGGCTGTTTGAAGGTTCATTAAAGCAGTGATCGCTCTCTTTAGCCCAGAGTACTTGAGAGCACCAACCAAGGAAGACACCCAGATGCTGATGACTGAGGGCGAGGCAAGAGGATGGCCAGGGATGCTTGGATCACTTGACTGTATGCAGTGGACACGGAAGTATTGTCCTGCAGGGTGGAAGGGTTTGTACAAAGGCCATTGCAACGATCCAATGATCATTCTTGAGGCAGTTGCATCGAAGGATCGTTGGATATGGCATTGATTCTTTGGTTTGCCTGGCTCTCACAATGACTTGAATGTCCTGTCGAGATCACCCTTGTTTTCTATGCTTATTCAAGGTGAAGCTCCTGGTTGCAACTACTCGGTCAAGGGCACAACTACTCGATGAGTTACTACCTTGCGGATGGCATCTATCCACCATGGGTCACCTTGGTCAAAATAATTCCGCGTCCAAAAGGTAACAAAAACATTCACTATGCCCAATGTCAAGAAGCTGCTAGGAAAGATATTGGGAGAGCCTTCGGTGTGCTTTAGAAGCGCTTTGCAATTGTTCGTGGCCCTGCCGAGTACTAGAGATTCAAGGTTCTATGGCGGATCATGACTTGTTGCATCATATTGCATAACATGATCATTGAAGACAAGAGAGATATGGTTGAGAACTTTCGGTACACCATCAACGGGACTTTGGTTGAGCCATAGTATGATACGAACAGGAGCATCGCAAGATCGAGAACCGTCAAGTTCATGCTCAGCTCCAACAAGATCTTAGTGAGTCCTAGTTGTTCTATCACATGCTATTTGCTACATTTGAACCATTTGGCATGTTTAAATTTGAATAATTAGGTTTTTAAACTTTGAATTCGGTTTGTAAATTATATTCATGATTTGCTTGAACATTCCAATTTATGTTTAGTTTCTATACGTGTGCTGATATGTAATTGCAATTTACACTAGAATTAGAAAGCTTAGAAATTTACTCCGTTATATATAGGGGATCGGCTAGGTCCGGCCAAAACTTAGTGAGTAAATTTACTCCACTAAGGGTTTACTCCACCAGATACTCCACTATTTTTAGGGGATCAGTTAGAAATGCCCTAAGGGAATCTTCCACACGGACTCTCAAATCCCCCGCATCCGTTTGGATTGAACGGTTCGGACCCATTTTGTCATTCAACGTGATACTTCATAAGTCTTCGAACCGGTCCAGACGTCCATTTTCCCATAAGTAAGGATGGCACTTTTATCCATGGACATGGATATCCATGGATAACCGATTCAAATGGATAGAGTTTGGATATGCTTTTGTGTCCATGGGCGGCGCCCAAACCCGACCCGACTGGTCGTGGGTAGGGCATGGATATAATCTTTTACCCATGGGTATACCCAAACCCGACCCGATAGTATGACTTAATGGGCAAAAATCTGCTATCCCTACCCAACAGTCACATGTCCCACTGCAATTTTACACTTTGTTATCTAAAACATGCAAAAGAAACTACACAATCCTTGTTGTAGATTTTATTAGTGGACATTTAATCCCCTCCGTAACATACTCCAATGCCCCTTCCCTTATTTTTATCTCCTTGTTAAATGACTCGTCATTCTCATCTATTAGAAAAAATAGTAAATGATCTTAGGTTGTGACTGGACGTTTTGATTTACCATAAGTTGATGTTTACCATAAGTGAAGCCTAGCCTGCCATGAAGTGAAGAACGGAAGAGCTTATGTTAACATTGTGTTATTTCTTATTTATATGTTTCGAGAGGACCCAATGGACATCCATCCAGTGGGTATGGATATCCATCGGGTTTGGACATGGACACAATTTTTCACTCGGGGATTTTTTCATGGGCGGGCAAAGACTGTGTTCATGTATATGAATATGGATTTGATATTGTTCAACCCGATCCAAACCCGACCCATTGCCATCCTTACCCGTAAGCCGGAGGTAACCTAGGGGGCTTTGCGGCCGTCCAAACCATTTCCACGTACGTGTCGGACACCCTGGACCCATCGAAAACCCACTCACATGTCTGCACCCTCTCCAGCGCGAAGCTGTTGCCACACATTCATGTCAATCTAGAGCTCCAGCGGCACATTCATGCCGGCTCAAAGCGAATGTGACCTCTCAATGCAACTAGCATTGAAGCTGCATGCTGGCCCATAATGCCACCTGTACCGCGTCTCGGTCTCGGCACATGTTCAATGTCAGAGCGACGTGACGGAATGGGATGGGATGACTATCTACCGTATTCAAGTCGGTTGGTCCTCTGTCTGCCTGCCGACAATAAACATGCGTGACGGTTGAGAAACTCACTATTGCGCTCACACTGACACTACCCGCCGCTTGGCCTTGCCGACACTCGCTATTTAAACGCTGCCTCACCCAACATCATCCACACCACAAAACACATCCGCTTCCAATAATCCTCCTCGCACCACCTTTGCCATGACTGCGAGCTCTAGGGTGATGTGGAAGTGCCTCTCGACGGACCAGGAGAATGAGGTGGTCCACCTTGCGGAAGGCTGGCAGATCTATGAGTGTGTATTGGGTACAGGTCGGCTTGCCGGCGAGCTCTCCCCAGGTCTTCGATGATAACCCAACGATGGTGGAGTCCTCCTCCGATGAGCGGAGCCCCTGCTCACGCAGGTCCATGACGAAATGACCATGGAGCAGAGCACTTTGACGCTATCATGACGGGGGAGCAGCGGCACAGCAATCGGTGTCATCATTCTCCCGGGCGCTGGAGGAGCAGCGGTACAACCTGTCCCTCCTCGCGCATCCCCAACAGGCGGAGGGCCAAATCTACTACGAGTTCACGAGCGCGGAGGCCGTGGCGGCCATGTCCATGGAGAACCCCAACTTGGCTCGGGAACAACAGGTGTTGTACGAGGCCGCGTGTAGTGCTCGTGTGGCAGAGTCGGACACGCATGCAGTCGTGAACGGGAATGCCGTCACGTGCAGGTCGTTGGCACTGGTACGACGATGAGATCGACCCGTCCACATCCATAGTCAACCTCACCTCCACCGGAGACGACCAGGTCATGGACTATGAAGAGGAGTAGGGCTTGGTACACGACGACGCCTTGTGTCCCATGTGGACCAGTCCATATTCCATGTCATACTCTTCCTCGCCGGTGACCTCAGTTCACTTCACAGGGTTCACGGCCATCGTACATGGACATGGAAGGGAACAACAAGGACGTGGAGGACGGGGGCCGACCAAGATTTAGATTAGGTTAGGTCCGGACGCTTTTATTTAATGAAATATGTCAAAAATGTAATGAATGTTATCCGGTTTAAATGAAAATCATCCTATTTTCTGAAGTTCATCTGGTTTCTTCATATTTTCTTTGAAATGTATGCGGGCATGGTTGGATGGCAGATCCCTATATCACTATCGGCGGATGCGTCCGAACGCATCCGCGGACAAATAGAGTGTCCGCATAAGGTTGGCTTTCCCTAAAAAAAGTTTGCGAGGTAATTGGTAAATTATGGGACAGACTATTTGTCATATGTATAAATAATTAGATTCATTCCTCATCTCACCTTCTACACTCTTCTCTCATGTCGTCAACATATACGCTATCGCCACCAGTCAAACTGTTGTCCCCCGCCACCCATGGTCAACTTCTCCGCCACACGATGCCACATCTAGGTCACCACCACCTTGTCCATCCCTTCACCCACCTTATCTGTCATGGCCATCTGAAAGGGCATGTAGCCCATAAGTGTGGTTTTGGTAATTAATGACAATCTCTATGGACTAATGTTTTTAGTGAGATATATTTTAAGTTTTTTCCATAGGTGGTGCATCTATGATATTGGATGGAATCAAGGGCGAAGTCCATATATATGAAGATATATTTGCTCTAAGCTTTGGTATTAATTGACAATTCCTATGGAGCATCAAGTGCATTGAATCTTATATGAAGATATGTTCCGTAGTGATGCTTGAAGTGCATTGAGTTGTTTTGTGAAGAATGCCATGAAATCATCCAAAGCAGTCCTCATGGTACCCGTCTCTAGATATCCCGTGCCCACGGGCCTCCTAACTCCAGTATGCATGGGGTCCCTAACCCCCATGCACACAAGGCCTAGGTTTTGACTCTCGAGGTCCCATATCTAGTGAGGTTTCAAGCTGGTCTTTGGGGATTTCTATTGAAGCCATCAAGATTGATTTTAATGTCTAACCAATTCTGTTCAAGGTGGAGTTCATTAGACGATCTCAAAGATTGACACATGTAGGCTTATAAGAATCAAGAGCTTGAGAGAATAATCAAAGAGAAGAATTCAAGCTATGGCTTCAAGACAAGATCATGTGAAGCTCGTGTGTTCGGTCTTAGTTGATCAAGTCTTGAAGCAAGTAACTAGAGTGAAGAATTCATTGTGCCTCTCAAGAGATTATGATGGAATTCTTAGAAGATCAAATGATGACTGTCGGTGTCAAAACCGGCGGATCTCGGGTAGGGGGTCCCGAACTGTGCGTCTAGGCGGATGGTAACAGGAGGCAGGGGACACGATGTTTACCCAGGTTCGGGCCCTCTTGATGGAGGTAATACCCTACGTCCTGCTTGATTGTTCTTGATAATATGAGTAGTACAAGAGTTGATCTACCACGAGATCGAAGAGGCTAAACCCTAGAAGCTAGCCTATGGTATGATTGTTGTTGTTGGTCCTACGGACTAAACCCTCTGGTTTATATAGACACCGGAGGGGGCTAGGGTTACACAGAGTCGGTTACAAGGAAGGATATCTACATATCCGTATTGCCAAGCTTGCCTTCCACGCTAAGGAGAGTCCCATCCGGACACGGGACGAAGTCTTCAATCTTGTATCTTCATAGTCCAACAGTCCGGCCAAAGGATATAGTCCGGCTGTCCGGATACCCCCTAATCCAGGACTCCCTCAGTAGCCCCTGAACCAGACTTCAATGACGATGAGTCCAGCGCGCAAATTGTCTTCGACATTGCAAGGCGGGTTCCTCCTCCGAATACTTCATAGAAGATTTTGAACACGAGGATCGTGTCCGGCTCTGCAAAACGAGTTCCACACACCACCGTAGAGAGAATAATATTTCCACAAATCTAATCTACTGACGTACCCCATAGTGTGACATCACACCACAGCCAGGTTTTATTCGAATCGGTTTTCATAACCCATCTCAGCGTGTTTCGCGAGGCGGTTTCCTTGGCACGTCTTGTCGACGCAGAGATCGTGTCCCCTTTATTACGGGATTCTCATCAATACGGACGTGGGTAACCCAACCGTGCCTATTGGTAGGACTCCTAGATCTTAGGCAAGTCCCAAACAGCCACAAGGAGGACGCTTGATATTCACCCTCTTTATAAAGGGGACAAGGCCTTTTCTTTTTCCCCTCTCGTGCTCAATCAAACCCTTTTATCGCAACGTCGCCCTAAAAAAGCCGCTCTTTGACCAGGATTGGATAGCGAAGGCAAAGTTGATCAGGTGTCCGCCCCCCCTCCCTGAGACCTCACCAAATCCCGTGCTAACCAGGATGCTGGAGATCGCGCCTTATCAAGCGCCCTTAGGAGAAGATAAAGGGGGGAACAAGGAGGCTAGTGCCTCCGCGAAGGAAGTTAGCCGGGGAGGAGGGACTGAAACTTCCTCTCCCTAGGGAAGGAAGAGGACCGCCTCCCACGACCTGGAGACAATGGTCTCCAAACGGGGGAAGAAATCTTCGCCGGAGGGTCCTGCCTCGGGGGCTACCCCGGCCGCACTATGCCCTCAAGGGGATCAGCCCTCCACCGAGCTGTAAGTAAAAGGGTACTTAATAATGAAAATACCTCGCTTTACTTCTGAGGAAAATAACCGAAGCATTTATCTTGCAGTTCGGATCTTAGCCCTTCTCAGCAGAGCTCGTCTTCAGGGGATCTTCTTCCAGAGATGATGGAGAGCGAAACGCCTCCCCCTGCCATACCGCCTCATGAGGCGGGCGACCCCGAGGTGTCGTCGCGGAGGGTTTCTCCTGATCCGGCAAGGCCAGAAGGCAATCCTATGGCCACCCGAAGTCCTCAGTATCCGGCTCTTGAAGAGGGAAATCGAAAGAGTCTGGCACCGTCTGGATTACGGTCGGACGTACTGAGGGATCTACTAGAGCAAGCGGCTATCTCAGAAGAACACTGCACGTTGATGAGCATGGTGATTGAAAGGATTTCGTCTGCCGAAAGCGGGTTGCATGAAGCCTTTATGAGTCTACTGACGGGTTTTGAGGTACGCGAAATGATGTACATTTTTGACAGTACCGCACATTTTTAGATGTGCCCTGTGTAGATAGTAGCCCCTGAGACTCTAGGTGCTGTCGAAGATGACAGCGCACAGAGGATCATAGTCCCAGAAATAATCGTGCCGCCTTAATATGCAGGTGGCAGAGGGTCCGGTGGCCAGCCGGACTAATGAGTTTGCCGAGCTAAAGCGGCAGCTTGACGTGGCAGACGCCGCCATCGTACTTGTCAACAAGCGGCTTGACGAGGCACAGGGTATGTGATTCCTCCGGTGACACATGGGAAGAGGAGCATGATGCCAGTATCTATAACATGTGTGTGAATGCAGATGAAGCTGCGGCCGTGGAGAACCTTCGGGCGGAACTTGCCCGAGCCAAAGAACAAGCCAGGAAAAGTGATGCGGCTGCCCTAAAGGCAATCGAGGAGCTGAAAGCCGAACAGGCTGCTCACTACCAAAGCAAGGAGGAAATAGCCAGGATGGCTGTGGAATTGAAGAACACCACTGACCGTTACGAGCTTCTTGAAAAGGAAGATCGAGCGAAGAGGACAGACCTGGAGAAGGCCACGATGGCGACCAAAGACACCCGCTCTGCAATGAGAGCGATGAAGGAGGAGCTGCGTCAAGCCAGGGATATCGTGGTTGGGAAGCCCTTTATGCTGCGGATGAAGTTCGAAGATCCTAGGTACACCCCTTTGGACCGGCTGTGGAGTTCTACGGACGCATATCTGGACTTAGCGGCGAGTGCTGCCGATGCGGCCGAATACTTCCGAGATCAAAAAGATCGCGAAGTGGAAAAGCTGTTCTGGTCACAATTTAACGTTCCAGAGCGTCCGCTTCCATTGACTGATCGGTTGGCCGAATGGGCCGAGCTGAATAGGTTGTCCGGACTCGCCATGAGGTCTGTTGTGGATCATCTGTGGCCGGGAAGGCCAAAGTCAAACAATTATTTTAGTTTGGTGCAGCAGTTCCTTGGTGCAGTGCCGCACATCAACGCGATGAAGAGGTCAGTGTGCATAGAGGGTGCGCGGATGGCCCTTGCCCGTGTGAATATATACTGGGCGGAGATGGAGGCCACCGCCATTGCAGCCCAAGATTCGGACGAGAGCCGAGTACCAGCCGAGCACTACTTTCGAGAAGTTCTTGAGGGCGCTCGTTCAATAGAAGCGCAGTGCTCGAAGAATATTATGTTCTAATGACATGTATTCCATTGAAAAACAATGTTTTACTGAATTGTAAAGGCTATTTTATACTTGTGCCTGAAAGAATTATAATACCTCATGTGCGGCCGTTTATATATATAACCTGAAAGATGGCAGTCGTCGGCTTCAGCCCCCACACATATAATGCGGGGGTGCTCGCAGAAGACGCATGTTCACACTTGATCCAATGTCTTGGTCCATTAAGGAGGTGATAGCGCAACGAACTAGGCAATCAGACTATAATGCTTTAACACTTTCACTTAGCCAGAGGAGTTTGACAGTGGGGCTACTATATAGCCCCTGGTGGCTCCGCGCTCATCCGAATTCGGGGTGCGTACATGCCTGGCCGGGAAACGGCCCTTCGTTAAGGCGGAGGAATCCCGAAGATTCCGCTAGGTCATCGAGTGGTTGACCAGTCTCATGCTATATCATGACAGTCAGTTTTCGGCTTTCTCTACTGAGGTGCTCGTCCGGATGAACCAGGGCACAATCGCAGTAGTTCTCCTGGTGCCGCCTTAGCCGATAGAGCGGAACGTAAGGCAGCAAAACACAGGAGCCGAGCAAACCCAACATTTGACCAAAGACATGATTCGGAGCTGATGCATATAAGGCCAAATTCACGACGCCAAACACTCCTTAAGGTATTCGGTCTTTATGATGTAAACCGGGCAAAACAGTGCCCTTTGTAATAAGCCCCTGGTGTCCTGGTACGTGCAATATTCTGGCGTGACCACATGCCAATACATCAGCATCCTTCTCAATTGTACTGAGAATCCAGGGGATGTGTATCAATAAGAGACAGTAAAAAAGGTTTATGCAGGGTCTTAATCTAAAAAGAATCATTGGAACGGGTCCCTGCTACACGTCTGCGCCTGTGTCTCCGTTGTGCCGTATCCTGGACGGGTGTAGCACGATGGTCATCTGTAAAAGAGAGGAACTTAGCTGAAAAGTTGTTGTGCAAAAGGTAGGTTATACTAAATAAACCATGTACAGTTCAAGATGAGTAAAGTTGAGCCTAATTGCCACTTGTTTACGCGCGTTGAGCCCCTTGTATTGTTATAGGGGTATAGCCATCAAACCTGTATCAATTATATATAGCTACACCGGACTCGTCTAACCGAGTCCGTGGTCTTAACGACCTGCCAGATGCTCTAGTTGGTGAGGCCGTTTAGTGTGCGGCTGCCAAGGCAGCCGCACGGTCTTCCGCGCGCAAGGAGCGCTCAATATTTCCATTTACTGTAATGATGCCACGTGGACCGGGCATCTTAAGCATGAGGGAAGCGTAATGCGGTATTGCGTTAAAGCGAGCGAAAGCTTCGCGTCCGAGTAGTGCTTGATAGCCACTGTGGAACGGAGCGATGTGGAAGGTTAACTTTTCGCTGTGGAAGTTATCGGGAAAACCGAATATAACCTCTAGTAGCAGGGAGCCCGTGCAATGGGCTTCTGGGCCTGGCATTACTCCTTTAAAGGTAGTATTGCTATGGATGATTTTTGTTGGGTATATCCCCATTTTGCGGATTGTGTCCTGATATATCAGGTTTAAACTACTGCCGTCGTCCATCAGGACTCGTGTGAAGTGGTATCCATCAATTATCGGGTCTAACACCATGGTAGCCCATCCTGCATGTCGGATACTTGCCGAGTAATCCCGATGGTCAAAGGTGATCGGTTTGGACGACCAGTGGTAGAACTCCGCGGTGATAGGCCCTGGGGCATGTGTCTCTAGGAGTGCCGCTTTGTTCCTCCCCTTCATCACGTGTAACATGTTTACTGTTTTAACTTCTGTTGGGAATTTCTTCTGTTCCCCAGTGCTTTGCTTGCGAGGCTCGTCCTCGTCTTCGCTTGGTGTATCCTGCCCCTTGTGTTCGGCATTGAGTTTGCCGGACTGCTTGAAGACCCAACATTCTCTATGGGTATGATTTGCAGGTTTATCGGGGGTGCTGTGGATCTGACATAGTTTGTCCAGAACCTTGTTCAGGCTGGACAGTTCGTCTTTGTTGCCTTTGGAGGGCAACTTTTGCTGACCTGGCCGAGAGCTTCTGAATCCGGCGTTTACCGCCGTGCTCTTCGGGTTGTCTTCTTTATTCCGACGCTTGTTTTTGCTGCGTCGTGGCTTCCCGTTTCCGTCCCTGACTTCGGATGTACTTGGGTCGCTGGTGCTGCATCGGGCTAGCCAGCTGTCCTTGCCCGCGCAAAAGCGGGTCATGAGGCTTATTAATGCTGCCATTGTTCTCGGCTTTTCTTGGCCAAGGTGTCTGGCAAGCTATTCGTCCCGAACGCTGTGCTTGAAAGCTGCTAAGGCTTCGGCGTCTGGACAGTCGACTATTTGGTTCTTTTTAGTGAGGAACCTGTTCCAAAGCTTTCGGGCTGACTCTCCGGGCTGTTGAGTTATATGATTTAAATCGTCTGCATCCGGTGGTCGGACATAGGTCCCTTGAAAATTTGCCTGAAAAGCATCTTCAAGCTCTTCCCAGCTTCCAATGGAGTTTTCGGGGAGGCTTTTAAGCCAGTGCCGAGCTGGCCCTTTGAGCTTGAGGGGTAAGTACTTGATCGCGTGGAGATCGTCTCCTCGAGCCATGTGGATATGGAGGATGTAGTCCTCAATCCAGACCCCAGGGTCTGTCGTTCCGTCATACGCCTCTATGTTTACGGGTTTGAATTCCTCTGGAAATTCATGGTCCAGCACCTCATCGGTGAAATATAGCGGGTGTGCGGCACCCCTGTATTTGGGTGTACCATGGTGTTCGGATTTTTTTTGTGTTGGATTGTGTGCTGGAGCGCGCTTGCTTGGCCCGTAGATGGATCTGGTTGCACCATCCTTTTGATGCGAGCCCTCACGTGGATCGCGTACTGGCTTGTGTGCGGCGTCATTTGCCGCTCTATGTTGGCCACGAGGTCGTCTATCCGACCGGATGGCTGTTTTGTTTTTTGATTGCGGGGGATCTAAGGCCTCCTCATCGAATTCAGGTAGCAGCTTTCGCTTCGGGTAGCTCTTTGTGTGGTGACTACCGCCGTACTTTGCTGAAGTGTTGAGTACTTCACTCCATCTAATTCTGAGTGTGTCTTGTGCAGCCCTGAGCCTTTGCTTCTGCTTTTTCAGACTCCTCGCAGTGGCAACAAGCCTTTGATGGGTATTCTGTTGCTCCGGGTGCCTGTCCGGTGTGATGTCATCCGGACTGTTATCTTCGCCGGAGTCGGGTTGTTCGGTTTGATTCTCCGTGTTGCCGTGGTCGGACGGTGGTTCAATGCCGTGTTTGTCGTCCGCTGGCTCACCCTGCTCTATCGCTGGGTCTATATGATCGCTGTTTCTGCCGAGGCGGGATTTGGAGCGGCGCTTACACCACCAGTTTGACTGCTTCTCGAGGGAACGATCCTTCGCTGCGTCCTTCCGTTCCTCGTCGTCGATTTCTTTGGGTGTGTCCACCATGTATACATCATATGATGAAGTGGGCGTCCAGTGCCCTGTGGGCGGTGGCTCCTGTTCGTCTCCTGCATCGTCGTCCATACCGTCGATGTCTTCGGAGTCGAAGGCAAGCATGTCGGTCAAGTCGTCGACGGTGGCTACTAAGTGGGTGGTGGGTGGGCGGCGAATTTTTTCGTCGTCCGCATCCCGATCTGGCCGGCCATAGTTCGGCCAGGACTCTCCTGACAAGGAGAGAGACCTTAATGAGTTCAGTATGTCGCCAAAGGGCGAGTGCTGAAGGATATCCACGGAGGTGAACTCCATAATCGGCGCCCAGTTGGATTCAATAGGCACGGGCGCAGGCGGTTCGGAGTCCGTGGCCGGGGAAGAATCCAGCAGTTTGGCGTCACGGCTCCCGTGAAGGGTAAGATCGATATTCGGCTCGATCGCCGCTGAGAATGCGGCCTCCGTGGCGGGGTCTATCCACCCGTCCATGGATGGCACAATTGGCTCCGAATTGAGGGTCGGAGCGGTTGCTGGTGCGGTCTCCTGAACACTGTCCGATGGTAGAGCTAAATCATGCTCATCGTGACCGTGCGGTGCACTCGGCAGGGGCTTGAATCCGTCGAAGATCAAGTCTCCGCGGATGTCGGCCTTAAGCTTCCAAACCTAACCTGGTGGCCAGGGGCGTAACTCTCGATCTACTCCAGATGGCCAAGCGAGTTGGCCCGCAGTGCGGAGCCGCCGGATACAAAGATCTGTCCTAGGAGAAAAGTCTCACCTCGAATTGCATCGCTATCGATGATTGAAGGAGCCATCCAGCCTAACGATGACGGCACAGAGGAACTCTCAATGAAAGCACCAATGTCGGTGTCAAAACCGGCGGATCTCGGGTAGGGGGTCCCGAACTGTGCGTCTAGGCGGATGGTAACAGGAGGCAGGGGACATGATGTTTACCCAGGTTTGGGCCCTCTTGATGGAGGTAATACCCTACGTCCTGCTTGATTGTTCTTGATAATATGAGTAGTACAAGAGTTGATCTACCATGAGATCGAAGAGGCTAAACCCTAGAAGCTAGCCTATGGTATGATTGTTGTTGTTGGTCCTACGGACTAAACCCTCTGGTTTATATAGACACTGGAGGGGGCTAGGGTTACACAGAGTCGGTTACAAGGAAGGAGATCTACATATCCGTATTGCCAAGCTTGCCTTCCACGCCAAGGAGAGTCCCATCCGGACATGGGACGAAGTCTTCAATCTTGTATCTTCATAGTCCAACAGTCCGGCCAAAGGATATAGTCCGGCTGTTCGGATACCCCCTAATCCAGGACTCCCTCAATGACCAATATGATATTCATAGTGAAACTTGAGATGTTCATGAAAGATTCTTTGGTGATCTCTTATTGAAGCAATGAAGGGAAATGAAGAGTTCATTGTGGCCTTCAAGAAATCAAGTTGGTTCATGAAGTAAACATGTTGGTTGACCAAGATGAAGCTCGAAGATTATATCTAGATGGTCAACTCACAAAGGGCAAACATTGTACCACTTGGGATCAAGTGATCTAGTGGTATGGTAAGTAACTGTGGATTGCATTTCCCGAAGTAACCCATGCTATGCATTTTCTATGTCAATTCAGGTTAGGTGTTTCTCATGGGCTTGCATCAAAAGAAATATTTCAAGTAGCCTATGTGAGGATGACATCAAGTGGTGATGGTCATCAAGTTTGGGGAGTCCAAGTGCAAGATGAGAAGCCAGAGGTTATATGCTTTGAAGCTTGCGATCCACATTGTGATTATGTACATGTGAATATGTGCTTAAGTGAAGGCTTCCCTCATTGCAATATGGGGGAGCAATTCGACTATCTTCACCAAGTGATTGTGGAGAAGAAAAGGATTCCAACTTGAGGCAAGCATTAATGTCATCAACAAGCTCAAGTGGAATGTGCAAGGCAAAGGTATACCTTGGCTATATTTTCCTAGTTTTGTCGGTCTCATGGTGCTTGGTGGGAGACCGAATTATAGGTTTGATAGCCGTACTATCAAGAGGGATTTTCGAGCGAGTAGCTTGATCATGTCACATATAAAGAGCTCAAATATTTGCATGATTTGCATCATTATTTCTTGTTTATCTTGGGTGGTTCTCTACATGGAGACCTTGGGATTTTCCATACCTTTAAAACGAGCCCAAGATCACCAAATTCAGAGTTCGTATGCCAAAGGTATGCATGTTTCAGTTTCCTCTTGTTGTGTGTTTCTAGGTACCCCGTGCGCACGGGACCCCGTGGGCATGGGGTCTCAACCCCCGTGGGCACGTGGTGTCTATGAATTGCCCGTTGGAGCCTTAGCGGCTAGTTTTGGGGTTTGGCTATTTGAGGGCTCCGTCCCCCTTCAGTTTGGGGGTTGTTCACACACACACACCCGCACACACACACACACACTAACCATCGGTTTGAGCCACAAACCACCTCTCCCAAACCCCTATATCCCCTCTACATGAAGGGGGATTTGTGGATGGATCTTTGAGTCATTTGTTGATTCTATCCATTGTATCCCCTCTCTCCAATCTCCTACTTTTGTGAGTGCATCGTGTGAGATTGAGAGTGTGTGTTGAGCATTTGTTGCATGATCTTTGATACGTCTCCAACGTATCTATAATTTTTGATTGTTCCATGCTATTATATTATCTGTTTTGGATGTTTAATGGGCTTTAATATGCTCTTTTATATTATTTTTTGGGACTAACCTCTTAACCGGAGGCCCAGTGCCAATTTCTGTTTTTTTTTGCCTATTTTAGTGTTTCGCAGAAAAGAATATCAAACGGAATCCAAACAGAACGAAACCTTCGCGAGGATCTTTCTTGGAACAAACGCAAACCAGGAGACTTGGAGTGGAAGTCTGGAACTCCGTGAGGCGTCCACGAGATAGGAGGACGCGCCCAGGGGGGTAGGCGTGCCCCCACCCTTGTGGGCCCCATAGAGCTCCACCGACGTACTTCTTTCGCCTATATATACTCTTATACCCTAAAAACATCAGGGAGAGCCACGAAACCACTTTTCCACCGCCGCAACCTTCTGTACCCGTGAGATCCCGTATGGGGCCTTTTGCTGTGATCTGCCGGAGGGGGAATCGATCACGCAGGGCTTCTACATCAACACCATAGCCTCTCCGATGATGTGTGAGTATTTTACCATAGACCTACGGGTCCATAGTTATTAGCTAGATGGCTTCTTCTCTCTCTTTGGTTCTCAATACAAAGTTCTCCTCGATGTTCTTGGAGATCTATTCGATGTAATACTTTTTGCGGTGTGTTTGCCGAGATCCGATGAATTGTGGATTTCTGATCAAGTTTATCTATGAATAATATTTTGTAATTCTCCGAATTCTTATATGCATTATTTGATATCTTTGCAAGTCTCTTCGAATTATCGGTTTAGTTTGGCCTACTAGATTGATCTTTCTTGCAATGGGAGAAGTGCTTAGCTTTGGGTTCAATCTTGTGGTGTCCTTTCCCAGTGACAGTAAGGGCAGCAAGGTACGTATTGTATTGTTGCCATCGAGGATAAAAATATGGGGTTTATATCATATTGCTTGAGTTTATCCCTCTACATCATGTCATCTCGCTTAAAGCGTTACTCTGTTCTTATGAACTTAATACTCTAAATGCATGGTGGATAGCGGTCGATGTGTGGAGTAACAGTAGTAGATGAAGATTCGTTTCAGTCTACTTAACACGGACGTGGTGCCTATATTCATAATCATTGCCGATATTCTCATAACTATGCGCTCTTCTATCAATTGCTCGGCAGTAATTTGTTCACCCACCGTAATACATGCTATCATGAGAGAAGCCACTAGTGAAACCTATGGCCCCCGGGTCTATTTCTTATTATATTGCATCTCTTTTTATTTACATCGCATCTCATTTACTATTTTGTAATCTTTACTTTCCAATCTATACAACAAAAATACCAAAAATATTTATCTTATTATTTTTATCAGATCTCACTTTTGCGAGTGACCGTGAAGGGATTGACAACCCCTTTATCGTGTTGGTTGCAAGGTTCTTGATTGTTTGTGCAGGTACTAGGTGACTTGCATGTTATCTCCTACTGGATTGATACCTTGGTTCTCAAAAACTGAGGGAAATACTTATGCTACTTTACTACATCACCCTTTCCTCTTCAAAGGAAAACCAACGCATGCTCAAGAGGTAGCAAGAAGGATTTCTGGCGCCGTTGCCAGGGAGATTTACGCTCAAGTCAAAACATACCAAGTACCTATCATAAACTCTTCTCCCCCGCATTACATTATTTGCCATTCGCCTCCCGTTTTCCTCTCCACCACTTCACCTTTGCCGTTTTATTCGCCCTTTTCCGTTTGCCTTCTTTCGCTTGCTTCTTGTGCGTCCGTGTGTTAGATCGTTTGTTTTGCCTTCATGGCTAGTCCTTCTATCATTGTTAGTACTCCCGATAATGAAGTTCTTAATTTTAAACAAAGGGAGGGAGAAAATCTAAAAGATGCTTGGTATAGAATTTGCAATGCTCTCAAACTAGATCCACTAGAAAGCAATCTACTTCCGTTCTTCTTCGCAATTTTTATGTTGGCATCACCCCTTGGAATAGATAGATTCTTGATACCATTACCGGAGGGAATTTCTTGGGTAGCCATACTTTTGATTCTTATAATGCTATGATAGATTTGTTAGGCCCACCACCTCTTTTGGTCAATGGAACTATTTTAACCTTAGAACATGTGATGCAAAGGCTTGATATTATTGAAAATAAAATTGCCACCGTAGAGTTGATCGGGAATTTGGATAAAAAGATTTACAACCTAATTACCCAATATGGATCTAATGTAGGAGTTACTCTGATTTTTTTAGGGAAAAGGAACCCATAGTTAATGAAAAGATAGATCAAGATTCCACTAGAATTGATAAACTTGAGGATATTATTACCAACTTGGGGTCTGCTCTTTCGACCGTTAGAAACACCTCAAACCCTCCTCACCAAACTTGCCAAGTTTATGTATGTTCCTAAAAATAAGGGTGAATCTTCTAGTAAGGAGAATGAAGATCTCAAATCAATAAGTGTTCACCCCAACCTTTTCGCTATCATTAAGGAACATTTTGCTACAAATGAATTTCTTGATTTCTTGCCTAGGAGTTTGATCTTCAACAAGAACAAAGAACCTCCTAAGGAGTATGAGTGTTCAATTGAAGAATTTCCTACCAAAGATGATAATACCTAGATCTATTCTTGCTTTTATGCCTAACTAGGGGCGTTAAACGATAGCGCTTGTTGGGAGGCAACCCAATTTTATTTTTCTTCTTTACTTTTTGTTCTTGTTTAGTAATAAATAATTTATCTAGCCTCTGTTATGATTGTGTTTTTTTATGTTTTAATTAGTGTTTGTGCCAAGTAAAGCCTTTAGGATCTTCTTGGGTGATTGTTGTTTGATCTTGCTAAAAAACAGAAAGTATGCGCTCATGAAAATAATTTTCATTTTTTACCAGAGAGCGATAAAATACCAATTCTAACTGCAGTAGATCAATATACAAATTATTTAGGTCTTCCAATTTTTCAGAATTTTGGAGTTACATAAGTATTCGAAACCTCCAGATTTCTATAGACTGTTCTGTTTTGACAGATTTTGTTTTTCGTGTGTTGTTTGCTTATTTTGATGAATCTATGGCTAGTATCGGGGGGGTATGAACCATAGAGAAGTTGGAATATAGTAGGTTTAACACTAATATAAATAAAGCATGAGTTAATTACAGTACATTAAAGTGGTGGTTTGTTTTCTTATCCTAACGGAGCTCATGAGATTTTCTGTTAAGTTTTGTGTTGTGAAGTTTTCAAGTTTTAGGGTAAGATTTGATGGATTTTGGAACAAGGAGTGGCAAGAGCCCAAGCTTGGGGATGTCCAAGGCACCCCAAGGTAAAAGTCAAGGACAACCAAAAGCCTAAGCTTGGGGATGCCCCGGAAGGCATCCCCTCTTTCGTCTTCGTCTATCGGTAACTTTACTTGAGGCTATATTTTTATTCACCACATGATATGTGTTTTGCTTGGAGCGTCTTGTATGATTTGAGTCTTTGCTTTTTAGTTTACCACAATCATCCTTGCTGTACACACCTTTTGTGAGATACACACATGAATAAGAATTTATTAGAATACTCTATGTGCTTCACTTATATCTTTTGAGCTAGATAATTTTGCTCCAGTGCTTCACTTATATCTTTTTAGAGCACGGTGGTGTTTTATTTTATAGAAATTATTGATCTCTCATGCTTAACTTATATTATTTTGAGAGTCTTTTAGAACAGCATGGTAATTTGCTTTGGTTATAAAATTAGTCCTAACATGATGGGCATCCAAGATGGGTATAATAAAAACTTTCATATAGAGTGCATTAAATACTATGAGAAGTTTGATACTTGATAATTTTTTTGAGATATAAAAATGGTGATATTAGAGTCGTGCTAGTTGAGTAATTGTGAAATTTAGAAATACTTGTGTTGAGGTTTGCAAGTCCCGTAGCATGCATGTATGGTAACCGTTGTGTGACAAATTTGAAGCATGAGGCGTTCTTTGATTGCCTTCCTTATGAGTGGCGGTCGGGGACGAGCGATGGTCGATTCCTACCAATCTACCCCCCCTAGGAGCATGCGTGTAGTGCTTGGTTTTGATGACTTGTAGATTTTTGCAATAAGTATGTGAGTTCTTTATGACTAATGTTGAGTCCATGGATTATACGCACTCTCACCCTTCCACCATTGCTAGCCTCTCTTGTGTCGTGCAACTTTCGCCGGTACCATAAACCCATCATTTATCTTCCTCAAAATAGCCACCATACCTACCTATTATGGCATTTCCATAGCCATTCCGAGATATATTGCCATGCAACTTTCCACCGTTCCGTTTATTATGACACGCTTCATCATAGTCATATTACTTTGCATGATCATGTAGTTGACATCATATTTGTGGCATGGCCACCATTCATAATTTTTTATACATGTCACTCTTGATTCATTGCACATCCTGGTACACTGCCAGAGGCATTCACATAGAGTCATATTTTGTTCTAAGTATCTAGTTGTAATTCTTGAGTTGTAAGTAAATAAAAGTGTGATGATCTTCTTTATTAGAGCATTATCCCATGTGAGGAAAGGATGATGGAGACTATGATTCCCCCACAAGTCGAGATGAGACTCCGGACGAAAAAAAGAGGCCATAAAAATAGAGAAGAAGGCCCAAACAAAAAAAAATAAGAGAAAAAGAGAGAAGGAGCAATGTTACTATCCTTTTTCCAGACTTGTGCTTCAAAGTAGCACCATGATCTTCATTATAGAGAGTCTCCTATGTTGTCACTTTCATATACTAGTGGAAATTTTTCATTATAGAACTTGGCATGTATATTCCAATGATGGTCTTCCTCAAATTGCCCTAGATCTTCGTGAGAAAGCAAGTAGGATGCACACCCACTTAGTTACTTTTGTTGAGCTTTCATACACTTATAGCTCTAGTGCATCCATTGCATGGCAATCCCTACTCACTCACATTGATATCTATCGATGGGCATCTCCATAGCCCATTGATACGCCTAGTTGATGTGAGACTATCTTCCTCCTTTTTGTCTTCTCCACAACCACCGTTCCATTCCACCTATAGTGCTATGTCCATGGCTCGCGCTCATATATTGCGTGAAAGTTGAAAAAGTTTGAGAATGCTAAAGTATGAAACAATTGTGTGGCTTGTCATCGGGGTTGTGCATGATGGGAGCATTTTGTGTGACGAAAATGAAGCATGGCCAAACTATATGATTTTGTAGGGATGAGCTTTCTTCGGCTATGTTATTTTGAGAAGACATAATTGCTTGGTTAGTATGTGTGAAGTATTATTATTTTTATGTCAATACTAAACTTTTGTCTTGAATCTTGTGGATCTGAACATTCATGCCACAATAAAGAAAATCACATTGAAAATTATGTTAGGTAGCATTCCACATCAAAAACTCTGTTTTTATCATTTACCTACTCGAGGACGAGCAAGAATTAAGCTTGGGGATGCTTGATACATCTCCAACGTATCTATAATTTTTGATTGTTCCATGATATTATATTATCTGTTTTGGATGTTTAATGGGATTTAATATGCTCTTTTATATTATTTTTGGGACTAACCTATTAACGGGAGGCCTAGTGCCACTTTCTGTCTTTTTTTTTGCCTATTTTAGTGTTTCACAGAAAAGGAATATCAAACGGAACAAAACCTTCGCGAGGATCTTTCTTGGAGAAAACACAAACCAGGAGACTTGGAGTGGAAGTCTGGAACTCCGTGAGGCGTCCACGAGATAGGAGGGCACGCCCAGGGGGGTAGGCGCGCCCCCACCCTCGTGGGCCCCACAGAGCTCCACCGACGTACTTTATTCACCTATATATACTGTTATACCCTAAAAACATCAGGGAGATCCAAGAAACCACTTTTCCACCACTGCAACCTTCCGTACCCGTGAGATCCCATCTGGGGCCTTTTCTGGCGATCTGTCGGAGGGGGAATCGATCACGGAGGGCTTCTACATCAACACCATAGCCTCTCCGATGATGTGTGAGTAGTTTACCACAGACCTTCGGGTCCATAGTTATTAGCCAGGTGGCTTCTTCTCTCTCTCTCTTTGGTTCTCAATACAAAGTTCTCCTCGATGTTCTTGGAGATCTATTCGATGTAATACTTTTTGCGGTGTGTTTGCCAAGATCCAATGAATTGTGGATTTATGATCAAGTTTATCTATGAATAATATTTGGTTCTTATCTGAATTCTTATATGCATGATTTGATATCTTTGCAAGTCTCTTCGAATTATGGGTTTAGTTTGGCCTACTAGATTGATCTTTCTTGCAATGGGAGAAGTGCTTAGCTTTGGGTTCAATCTTGCGGTGTCCTTTCCCAGCGACAGTAGGGGCAGCAAGGCACGTATTGTATTGTTGCCATCGAGGATAAAAAGATGGGGTTTATATCATATTGCTTGAGTTTATCCCTCTACATCATGTCATCTTGCTTAAAGCATTACTCTGTTCTTATGAACTTAATACTCTAGATGCATGCTGGATAGCGGTCGATGTGTGGAGTAATAGTAGTAGATGCAGAATTATTTCAGTCTACTTAACATGGACGTGATGCCTATATTCATAACCATTGCCTAGATATTCTCATAACTATGCGCTCTTCTATCAATTGCTCGGCAGTGATTTGTTCACCCACCGTAAGACATGCTATCATGAGAGAAGCCACCAGTGAAACCTATGGCCCCCGGGTCTCTTTCTTATTATATTGCATCTCTTTTTATTTACATTGCATCTCGTTTACTATTTTGCAATCTTTACTTTCCAATCTATACAACAAAAATACCAAAAATATTTATCTTATTATCTTTATCAGATCTCACTTTTGCGAGTGACCGTGAAGGGATTGACAACCCCTTTATCGCGTTGGTTGCAAGGTTCTTGATTGTTTGTGCAGGTACTAGCTAGGTGACTTGTGTGTTATCTCCTACTGGATTGATACCTTGGTTCTCAAAAACTGAGGGAAATACTTACGCTACTTTACTACATCACCCTTTCCTCTTTAAGGGAAAACCAATGCATGCTCAAGAGGTAGCAACCTTGCATTGCATTTTTTGCATTGGTTTGAGCTCCCCACGTCGATTTGTTCAAGTGAGAGCCCATGAGTTTATTACTCTTGGAGGCTTCGCCTCCTAGACGGTTTGGTGATATCTTTGAGAAGGTTGTGAAGAGGCCTAGGTGGTCGAAATTCCCCCAGAAGCTTCTGTTTATCGTGTGCACCGGGGAAGGGTGTGAAGTGGCCTAGGTAGTCAAGGTTCCTCCGGAACCTTCCTTGCTTGTGGTGTGCTACGGAGAAGTTTGTAAAGGTGTGGTGGTCGCCTTCAAGACCAACCCCGAGTGAATCGAGACTCATCCGTTGGGGGTGATTTAAAAGGAATAATATGGTGAGCCACTTGGTGGCGCCCAGGAGCTTCGGCTTCGGCACTGCTCTAAAGGAGATTAGCACTCTCACGAGTGTGAAATTTGGGATAAATCCGCGTACCCGACTCACTTGTGGTTATCTCATTCTCACACCCTTTACTTTCCGCAATTCATACTTGCTTGTATTGATATATCTTGTGCTAGTTAGAATTGCTTAGTTGTTCCTACATTTGCATATCGTGTGATATAGTTTGTGCTTGCTAGTTTCTTTAAGTGCCTATCTTTTTTAGCATAGGTTATTGGTGCACTTAGTTGAGCCTTAATATTTAGGATTTGTACTTGAAAAGTATCCGTTTAGTTTAATTTCGTATTAGGATAAAGCCAAATCCGTAAAAGTTTCAAAACACATATTCACCCTCCCTAGTCGTTATCTCGGTCCTTTCACCATCCCTCGCCCATGAAGCGAAATTTGTTAAGGGGGTTTTGTAAGCACTGATGAGTCGTTAGAGGTACTTTATCAAAGTCACCATATTTGTCTGATGGGCATAATAACATCCGTCGTTGGCATTGTCATCCTTCTTCCCATCTTTGTCGTCATTGTCCTCCCGCTCCTCCTCATCATCATCATCATCATATGAGTCGTCGAGGTAGACATATGGGTCGGAGCAACAGGCAACAATCGCGAGCTACACCACCTCCTTTTTGTCGGTCCGAGTGAGGCAAAAGCGCTTGAGAATGTGTTCCTCCTCTCGGTGGGGCGCGTCTACTTCAAGGTTGGAGAGTCGCATCACGACCATGATTATGTCCTTGGGTTTTGGCTCCAACTCCTCGATATCGAGTGGGACATTCCTCGGTAACTAGAGCCATGGCACCAGAGGCGCTAGATCCACCCCGCCCGTTGTGCCGCCGGCACTTGAGGCTCCATCTCCCCCGTATCCACCGCCACTGGAGGCTCCATCTTCTGCGCATCCACGACCACAAGAGACTCCATGTCCCCTATGCCATCCACCATGGTAGGAGGATGTGTTTGCTACTGTGGCTAGTGTGCTGCGGGGAGAGTTCACCCCGCGGTTCCGCGACGTCTGTGATGGGAGGTTCTCCTCCGCCGTCAAGTTCAACCAACATATAGGTTGTGTTCTTGTGCGACAACATTGTCACTGGGAGTGCAGAATATATGGGAGGGGAGGCGGCGGAAAGGAAGGGGAGGCGGCGGCTAGAGCTTTGGTGATTGGACGTGTCATTGCCAGGCTTTTATAGCTGGGCACTGATGTCGCGTGGCGACTATCCGAACTTCCACCTCGGGAAACCGGTAAGCAGACACACCATTAATGTGTGGTGGTTAATAGTCACATTGATCCACTCGCCGGTGATTAGTTAACGCGGATGTGCGTGTACAGGCGGCAAGATGCTTCAAACCCGGTTGTGGCACGAGGAAGAAGTTGAAAGTTTACTCCTGCACTGGCGGATAGGTTTGGAGTGAGCACCATACTGGACCTCCATAACCCTCCAAATATAGAGGCTACAATCTCGTTTATGGTGTGAATACCGTAAATTATGTCAATTTGGAGGCATATCACCACTCTGTTAACATCAAATTCTTATGGCCCAACTCTAAATCCCTTATTCCACCAACCATAGCTTATAGGCCCACATTGACCAGCTCGCCACTCACCTATATCCTATGTGACTCCTTGAAACGATGAAAATCTTGACTCATCGCAACCAGACTCTTGTCCAACTCTCGATCCATCGTTCCTTAGTTCCCACCGCATTCTCCCACTGCGTCGGGCTTCCGCCAACCATTGCTCGTATTCCCTTGCCGCCTCCAAGAGCCCACCCACTGTATGATGCCACATATGTGCTAGACTGCTCGCGCATCACCACGTCAGTTTTAGACATATCTCTTTGCGTTTTCAAAAAGTAAATGCTATATATTGTACCCACTGGATACCATTGGGAATAGGATACCCGATGGGTATGGGCATGTGTGTCAATTTGTGTCGATGACTATTGTGGATGGTATAGAAGGTTTCTATGGGTATGGATTTGGGCAGAAGGGGGTTGTACGCACCCATACCCTATCATTGTCATCCCATGGTCTATCCCCACTAATCAGAAAAGTGTTATTGAAAGTCCCGATAAGAGATTAATGGGTGAATTTTTTTATTGTTGGAGATGCTTTTATTTATATACTCAGAGATTAATGGGTGAGTTTTTTACCGCTCCTGACCGCACTTGGAGTATAACTAACAAACGTTTTCATCTGCTCCGATGTATCTCATATTCATCCCTAGCCACTGCATATACATTGAGCAACGATTCCTTCGTTCCAGAAAAATAACGCACTCTCTCGGATTCAAATTAACTGAACGCAGCCTACAACCTCTATACAATGTTGTATAGAGGCCACGTCAATTAATTCGGATAGAAGAGAGTATAAATCCAGTCATGATAAGTTGAGCTAGCGTGTAAGCTTAAGCTGCATAAACTTCACCATCCACGCACGTCCCTCTCGCGCGCAGGACCGTTCATGTCGTCGTTGCGCCGGGACCAGCGCTACAACACCATCCAAAGTTCCTCTGCCTATCCCGGGTGGATTTCCTGCTAGCCGGCACCCATGACTATGCATGCATGACTGCGTACGCGTGCTCAATAACCTTCCCCGCATTAACAGTTTCTTCTCTGCCAGAGAGTAATAAACATGTTTTACACCCCTCCACTATAATTTGTGCACATCAACTTCAGATAAGAAGGCATGATCGAGGGAGGCACGCCAGGTTTGAAGTCGCGCTACTTTTGAAGTTTGAACACGCATGATTCGAGCATCCACGCAAAGATGCATCTGCATCTGTATCTGCATCGGGGTTCGGGGTCCATCAGCCGGTACTGCTGACTGGCTACATCTCAAGGCAGGAACACATACAAGCGTCTACGCATCTCCTCTCCACGCCACGTGACGCCATGGCGGCCCTTTGGTCTGGTTGCACTCATGGGGCACTGACGCAACAGTCAACGTTCCTTGCCCATCGTTCCAAGCTGGTGCCTTCCATTCGGGTGCAACGGTCAGTGTTGGCCGGACCATTCACTCGTCAGCTAGGTTGCCACTTACGTAACACTTGCCCAGTTGCCTGCCTTTCCAGGTCTCCTCCGGCCATTTGGACCGTGATGCCGCATATCGTTAGGCTCCATGCCACCATGGCTTATCCTTGGCCAGATCTCTCGACTGGTCAAATAATAAAAGACACGCCAATATCAATGCGGAGTGCGTTCACCTACGCAAGTGCGCAACTACAGTATGAGCTAGGTGGCGCATGCATGCATCGTTCGTTGGTTCGATCATGGGGGCTGATGGATCTCCCCTTTTCTGTTTCGTGCGCATACTGCCTGCGTACACGTCGTGCATTATTTTTAATATATTGTCCACATTGCTTGCTCCACCGCACGCATGTTGCCGCGCATGTGATGTTTTAAGCCACTCTACGCCAGAAACAACATTGTATCTACCTCGCAAGAAAAACAACATTGTATCTGTCTATGTTCAGTGCATGTAGATTTTCTAAAAAGTCAAACCGCACAAAACTTGACCAAGTTTATGGAGAAAAATATTTACATCTAGAATCTCAACATAATCATTAGATTCATCATAAGATGTAGTTTAATATTTTATATATTTGATACGTGCATGTAAATAGTTTTTTTAAAATTTGACCTAAATTTGCAAAAATTGACGTTGCAAAAAATATATACACGCTAGATTATGCAACTAAGGGAGTAATATATAATTGATTGATTGCATGGCTCTGCGTGGGCAGGCATTCGATTGCGAAACCCATCTCCCTGCACCAGCCACTAATCGAGTGGGGGAGTTTTCTGGTTTGCACAGTGCGCGATGTAGCAGGCTAGAGCGTATACACGATGAGAGCATTCTTGGATGTGTTTAGTTATCTGCATCGTTTTTTGTCACTTTGCATACTTGTTCTAGTTGGATCTGATTGAGTATATGCAAGTAAATTACTAACATCTGCATGTTGATTGGTTGCATGCATCCCCTTTAGGCTGCATCCGACGAAACAGAAGGCATGATGTTTGGTTGCAGACTTGTTTCAGGAAAAACACAAATCCAGTTGTTTGGTTACATCGACAATTGTGTGGTAACCTTCTCCACGATACGGTGAGGTTACCAGACGCACACATTGAAAGGTAAGAACAAAACTATAGCAAGAGAACAAGGCACACATCATAGTCTTAACCACGCATAGAAGTTTAACAAAGTACTTAAACGAAACTGCAGCACACATCAAAGTCTAAACCACACATAGAAGTTAAACATAATAGGAGCTCATTTAGTCGGTCGCGGCGAAGGTGTTATTGTGCTTCTTGCACTTGGTGACCACCTCCACGCCCTCGTTGTTGAAGACAATCACCTTCATGGTGTTGGGTTCAGCAACTTGAACGTCACCATGTACTCGATCATGATCTGGTGAATGGCGGCGAAGGTGGCCCAACCCTGATCAAGGGTGGCCCTCCTGTCGACCACCCTCACCATGACCCTCCATGTGTAGCCGGTGTTCGTCTTGAGCTTGAACTATGGAGGGGCGGTGAGGAAGTGCTTCATGAACTCCAGAGGCATTGGCAGACTCTCCAACTTCGGAGCAAGGATAACCTTGTAGAAGAGGGTTGGTCCTGACTCCTCGTGATAGTGCCCGTAGTTCCTCCGCTTCGCGCTTGGGTGATCCCGCACCGGCATGTCGACCAATGGTGGCACGACCTCCTTGCCCTTCTCCAATGGTGTCACAACCTCCTTGTCGTGGTCCATCTGCATTATGAACAACACACAGTTCAAAGGCCAGCATTCATTCATATCGGCCTATCGCTCATATATTAACCCAGCACTGCACTCAAATCCTCTCTGTTTCACCACCTCTCTATTTCACGACTTCTCCCTCGCCATGAACTCTAACTCCAACCCTTTCCCCTAGGGCATTGGATGGAGGGCCTTCTTCCTCGGGTGCTCGCTCAGTGACCTCAGGAAGTTCAAGAATACCATGGAAGTGTGCTCGAACTTCAGCATCATCGAGGACATGCACAAGAGGTCGACGTTGTGACAAAGAAGGCTACGCTGGATGAGCTGAAGACACTGATTCTTGACCCAGCCAAGGGCGCAATGTCAGTGGACATCCTGCGATGGGCCATGAATCAGGCAGCTCCGACGATGCTGGACAGAGGGCAAGATGGGCCAAGTATAGGGAGTACAAGGCGCCTCAAGACCAGCGTGATGTGGCTTACTGGACAAGGATGTTTGTGTCACCGGAGGACGACAACGACACGGTGCAGATGGTGGCCAGGGTGCTGGCGGTAGGCAACTGTGCAAGACCCATCGTTCTTGACGAAGACGATGTGGACAAGAATATGGGTGATGTGGTGGTGGCAGACAAGAAGATGGATACGCCCCCTCCCCCCGTCGCTCGATGCGACTCCAAGGTTGTTGCTGCTAGTTTGTACCCAAATCCCCATCCCCAATGTAATCAAAAAAATTGATGGATTCGAGTGTTCTTCGTCAGTGTTACACCTAATCCAATACCACATCCACGATGTGTTCAATCCCCTCCCTAACTCTCCAATCGTGTGCGCAAATCAAATCTACCCCGAGTCAATCGCTCTTCCGCTATTATTTATGCTAAATTCACTACTGTTCTGCATTGCTACAAACTTGTTACTATTTCTACTACTGTTACTGTTATCTTATCACTACTGCTATTATATTACTGTGCTACTAATAAATTTCTACAAGAAAGTTATCTCACAGGCGTGGTTGACTCAAAAACTCAATTTCTAAGGCTTATAAATACTCTTTGGCCCCCCATCAATAATTTTGGGTTGAAATATTAACCTCGAAGATTGTTGCGATCCCTATACTTGTGGGTCATCAAGACTATTTTTTGGCGTCATTTCCTGGGAGCATAACTCTATTTATTAAGTTCACTTGGGAGTCAATTATCCTCTACAATTTATCTCTGCTATATGAAAATCTCAAGGATTACAAAAAATAAGATCATGCCCTTTAAGAAGAGGGGAGGTAAGGAACTTCCATCTAGTTCTACTCTTGATTCACCTTCTATTTTGAGTCAACTTGTGACACCACCACCACATACTTTTCATGCTAATATGTCACACACAGTAGGCACTACTTCTGTGATTGATGATACTTGTGATGATGCTTCTGCTTTGCTTGATCCATCGTTCCACCTGGTGAATCATTAGATGCTCACGTTGCTAAAGCTAAAGAAACTAAAATTACTACACCTATTTACTCCTATTAGAAGTAAGATATTTGATGTGCCTAATCCTATATGTGTTTGATGAGATTACTAGAGAGTTTATGGCTTGTGATGGTGAGAATGGTTTAGAGGGTTTGATTGCTATTCTTAAAGAAAAGGCCATGAATAAAATGATGACACTTGATTCTAAATTTACCAGTTCTCCTATTTTTATAGATGATAAGGATTATGAATTCTCTGTTGATCATGAACTTATTACTTTGGTAGAATCTGATTCCTTTCATTGTTACGAATCTAAAAAGGTTATTGCACACTTAACTACACTAAATAATATTTCAACCCTATTTGCTCAAGAGGAAAAGATTCAATACTATTATATTCTTAAGTTGTTTCCTTTTTCTTTAGAGGGTGATGCTAAAGTGTGGTTTAATGATCTTGCTCCTGGTTGTGTGCGCAGTCCACAAGATATGATCTACTACTTTATTAGGGAAAAATCCCTACACATATGAAACAAGCTGCCTTGCAGGAAATTTATAATTTAAACAAATTTAGGAAGAATGTCTGCCTCAAGCTTGGGGGAGACTTTGTACCTTACTTAGGGCTTTGCCAGATCGTCCTATTAAAAAGAATGAAATTCTTGATATCTTTTATAATGGACTAACCACTGAATCTAGCGACTACCTAGATAGTTGTGTTGGTTGTGTTTTCAGGGAAAGAACAATCGAACAAGCTCAGGAATTAGTGAATAATTTACTGAATAATGTTGATGATTGGACACTTACCGAACCACCACCTAAACCAACTCCGAAAAGAAGATCTATTCTATTTCTCAGTCCTGAAGATATGAAAGAAGCTAATAAATATATGAAGGAAAAAGGTATTAAAGCTGAAGATGTTAAGAATTTGCCTCCTATTAAAGAATTATATGAACATCCCACTCCAAATCATGTAGTAGAGGTACATTCCCTCCAAAAATTTGATGAATGTGATATTCCTTACAACAAGTTCTTAGTCAATGATTAGAAGAATTTGACAATTTTGTTGTTAAGCAACATAATTTTAATACGCAAATAAGTGAACGTATGAAACATAATGCTATTGTTTGAACATTTGAATGATGTGCTAGTAAGAATTTCTAATGATGTTAAAGTTTTATCTAAGAACTTTCCTATGGTTCATACTTAGCTTGAAATAGTTTCTAGATCACAACAAGATTTGTTTAGGGACATGCTTAAACCACATAATTAATAAACATGCTTATGGAGTAGGTATTAGAGGTGGTAAATTTACTCACGATCCTTTGTATCCTCAAGGTCACCCTAAAAGCATTGAACAAGATTCTCATATGGTTAATGATAGTGCACCTAGTTCACCTAAGAAGAATAAAAAGAAGAGTAAAACTAAAACTTTGCATGCTTCTAGTGAACCTCTTATAGAAAAACCCATTGAGAATCCTAATAATGTTTCTATTTAAGATGTTGAAACCCAAGATGGTGAAGATCATGAACCTAATCATGATGATAATGCTAATGATGATAATAATACTGATAATGAACCTGAAAAGGAGGTAAAAGTAGAACCTGAAGTTGATCTTGATGGCCCACCTCCTCGACATAAAAGATATGACAAAGGAGATTATGTTGCTAGGAAACATGGTAGAGAGAGAACTATGGGTGCAAAAACATATGTCCTTTCCTAGCAAGACACTAAAATCTAAACATGAAGAAGATTTTAATTAGTTTGTTGAATTGCTTAGACCTTTATTTCTATAAGTTCCTTTGACTAATGTTATTAAGATGCCTCCTTATGCTAAGTACATGAAAGATATTGTTACTAATAAAAAATACCTGAAGGTGAGATATCCATTATGCTTGTTATATTCTTTCAAGGGAATAATACCTGAAAACAAGGGGATCTAGGGATACCTATTATACCTTGCTCAATTAAGAACAAATATATTAAAATTGCTTTGTGTGATTTGGGAGAAGGTGTTAATGTTATGTCCTTCTCTCTATAAAATACTTGACTTGAATAAGGTGATACCCACTGAAATATCTTTGCAAATGGCTGATAAGACTACTGCTATCCCTATGGGTGTCTGTGGGGATGTTCCTATTGTGGTTGCTAATGTTATGATCTTAACTGACTTTGTTATTCTTGATGTGCATGAGGATGATAATATGTCTGTTATTCTTGGTAGACCTTTTCTTAACAGTATAGGGGATGTTATTGACTGTAACAAAAGCAAAGTCACTTTTCATGTCAGTGGCAATGTGCATACGGTTTATTTCCCGAGAAAGCCAAATAAAGGAAATAGTCTCAATTCTGTTGGAGACTTTGAATCTTCTCTTCTAGTTCCAGAAAAGAAATACCAAACTATTATGATTGGAACCACGCCTATTCAAGTTGAGGTAACATAATGTATTACAAAAGTTCTTGAAATTTATGTCGCTCAAAAAATTTTGTTAATAAGACTTGATCAACCTTGTTAATGGATTCTTTTTTAAAAGCATATGATCGATGAATTTCGTAAGCACAACTTTCTGTAAATTTATCGTGTTCTCTATTTGAATTAGTTTCTTCTAGTTCAAATGTTTTAGAACAGCAAATTTTGCTCGGATTTTAAGTTTTAAATAAAAAAGTTCAAACATAAAAGTTCTCTGAATTCCCTGAAAATTTGATATGAATTTTTTTCTTAATATTAAAAAAACTGGCACTGAAAATAACTCAGGGGGTGTATCAGGCAGCCACAGGGGCTGGTGGCGCGACCACCCCCCTGGTCGAGCGATGTGTCTGTGTGGGGCCCACGGGCACCCACTCACTTAGTTCTTGTGGCCCCTGCCTTCTTCTTCCTCCAGAATTTTTTCTCCCAAGCTCCCAACTCGTGTTCTTGCTATTTTGCGAACATTTTTTGATCTCTTTACTCGGAACTCCGTTTTCAAAAGTTTTTGGAGGGATTGCTCCCTGGTATGTGACTCCACCATTGGTCTATACTTTGCTTCTTTTGCTACTGTAGGTGACCATGAAAATGAGCTTGCATGTCAAATTTATTTGGTTCTAAATAGTTTTGATGCATGTTTTAGACACTAGAAGCTTGTGGGAGTAGTTGCTATCGGTTGTTGAAAAAAATTCAAAAAATGGAAAGGATGAAGAAACTATTCTCCAAGGTTTCCTCAAGCTATAGTACCACGAGGACCGCCTACCATGAACCAGGTTACGACGTTCCTCGACTGGCTGATGTTCCACCTTATCAGTGGCTATGTGAGACATTCATGGATGGAGCAAGTATTAAACTGGAGTTTGAACAATTTGCGGAAAGGGAAAGTCTGACCGCTTTCCTTGCAGATGAGGGCCCTCGGTATCATTTCCTTACTAATGCCTTCGTGCAAAACTTAAATTCATACCTGGTCGTTCTGAGTCTTGAGTCGCTTTTCATTTATATAACCAGCCTATCAGCATGTCCCTAGAACAATTTTGTGATGTCTGTAAAATTCCATATTGGGGGTATGATTGGTAATCCTCGTCGAGGAAATTTTGAAAATATTCTTATGAGTATTTGGTAATCCTCGCCCTTTACGTTTTTTCTGTTTTTTCACGGTTGTAGCATGTTTTTTTTGTGTGTGTGGGGGGGGGGGCAAAAAAAGAAAGATTCTAAGGAATAAAAAAGGAAAAAATGGGGGGGGGGGGGGTCTTCGGCTTTTTTTCTATTTTACTTTTATTTTTATTTTTCAGTTTTCTTTGTTCTTTCCTAGGTTTTCTTACCGGTTTTCATGGTCTTCTTCTTCTTCTTCTTCTTCTTGTTTTTTTTTCAGCACATGGTCTACTTTGTTACACGCACAGTGTACATTTTTCATATACATCACAGACGTTTTTTATACATGTTTAACATTTTTTAAATATATGATTAACATATTTTTAAATATATGTTTTAATGTCGACTTTTTTTCCATACACATAGCACGTTTTTTGTATACATCAAAATAATTCCTTTTACATACATTTAACATTTTTCAAATACATAACTAACTTTTTTTAATATATGTTTTGATGTCTATTTCTTCAAGTATGTTCTACATTTCTCTTTCATACATGAGTAACATTTTTATACACATTTAACATTTTTGTAATACATAATTAACATTTATTTCAATATATTTTAACTTCCACTTTTTAATGCATGTTGACCATTTGTTGAATACATCGGGCATTTTTTTACACGTTTAACATTTTGTAAATGCATGATTAACATTTTTTATAATATCACATACATTTCTTGAAACACGGGAATATTGTTTGTTGTAAACATCATTTTTAACGATAACATTTTTCTTAACTACAACAGCAATTTTTGTACACGGCATTTATATTTTCAAAAATCATGAAGATTCAATTCAATTTCGGTTTTGGAATATATATATTGAAAAGTTGTTCCCATTTTTGAAATTTAATCAAAATTTAAAACATAAAAAAAACAAAACAATAAATTTTTTAGGCAAAAATAAAACAATAAATGACATCATCATGATGGCAACCTAACAAAAGGTACAAGGCCAGCTACTGTTTTAAAGAGACACACAAACGGGACCTCCTACAGCGCCAGCAAGAAGAGAGCATGACAGACAGGGATCGCGTACTATAGGTACTGGTAAGGTACACGTGCATTGCACGCATGTGATTAGGCAACGAATTATGAATAAATATCACATTAAAGCATGCAAATTTCGAGTCATATATGTATGATGTAGATGTTTGTTTAAATCTTATAGTTCATCTCATTCAAAATCAATTAGTTTTTATAAAAAAAAAAGCTAATCTATTTTAAAATTCTTGAAATTGTGCGTTGTAAAACATAAAGTAATAAAACAAATAATGACAATTAATCTAGAAAAATAAATTAGGCAATTATGATATGGAAGATTCAAGAATAAAGGAGAAGTGCTTCTGTTTTGAGTTTTGTGCATTATGCTTAAATTCAACCATGGAGTCTTCTAGATTGTACATGTGGCAAAATCTGGTGGAATGTAGATGATATCCAACGGCCAGTAGTGCTCGGACTTGCCATCTCTGCACCGTCGGATTGGCTTCATCCAACGATCATCTTTCAAAGTTATTCGCACACTATATAGGGGTATAGAAAAAAAGCGCACTACCCGCGAACACAGGATCTCGTACAAAAGGCAACGCGACAATACCACTTGAGCTACGAACATTCATGGGTGATAGGGCCGCGCAAGACCTTAGGAACAAAACGCCAGATCTGATCCAAAATAATTTATGAAATTTCGGGCACAAATTCTTTTTGAGAAAAAATACCAGAACATTTTTTGAATTTGCAAACACTTCTTTTGAAAAAAAAAAGAATTGAAAACCCAAACATTTTTCGAAAACATGAACATTTTTAAAATTTGTGAACACTTTTTTAAAGCATGAACGATTTTTGAATCTTGAGAACAAATTTGCAAGCGCGAACTATTTTTAAAAGCACGAACATTTTCTGAATCTTGAAAAAAATTGAAACGAAGAACAATTTTGAAAAAACCCAAACAAATTTGGAATCAAGAACATTTTTTAAAGCACGAACATTTTTTGAATCTTGAGAACAAATTTTGAAACGGAGAACAATTTTGAAAAATCCCGAACAAATTTGGAAGCGCGAACATTTTTTAATATGTGAACAAAAATTGAAATCCTGTAAATTTTCAGAATTTCGAATGTTTTGAACTATTTAGTGTAACGAGAACAATTTCTGAATTTTGAGAACATTTCTTCAAAAACTGAACATTTTTTAAAAACACGAGCAAAATTTAAAATTTTCGATGTTTTTTGAAAAAAGAGAAAAAAAGGAAAATAAATAAACTTGAAAAAACAAAAGGAAACAAAGAACGAAGAATGAAAAAATAAAAAAGAAACAGAAAACGAAAAAAAGAGAAAAAAAGAAACAGAAAAGTGGAAAAAGTGGAAAACCAATAAAAGGAAATAAAAGCGTTCATGAAACCTTCTAGAAGGTTCAAAAAATTGGAGTGGGCAGTTCGTAAGCTATGTACATAACTGGGCTGGCCCAAAATCATGGCTCGGTCGCTCGCACTGTGCGAAGCGCCGGCAGTTTGCGGCAGTGAGCGGCTAATAGGATTTTCCAGCGCACCGCCAGGTTTCCCCCGCGCCCCTCGTGGCCGGATCATGTGCGCGGCGGTAAAAGAGGAACGGCAGTTTTTTTCCTTTTTAGGTTTTAACTTTTACCCTTTTAAAAATAATTCGGGATTAAAACAATTACAAATTGTGAAATTTTCATGAGTTCAAAAATTGTTCATGATTTAGAAAAATGTTCGGGAAATGATAAATGCTACCGAATTCAAAAAATGTTCATGTACAAAATTTGTACTAAAGATTTTTTTTTGAAAAAATGGATGAACATATTTTGAATTTGCTAAACAAAATCTGATAATAAATTAAGGAATTTGGAATTTGATGAACATTTTTATAATTCCATGAACAAATTTTGAATTTTGCTGAACATTGTCGAATTCTGATGAACAAAATATGAATTTGCTGATTTTTTTTTTGAATTGTTGATCATAAAAATGTTCGCGATTTTGACAGAAAAATTGAAAAAAAAAGTGAAAACTAAAAAGTAAGAAGTACGCAATTTCAAAGAAATGATCATGATTTCAAAATCTGTTCACTGTTTAAAGAAATGTTCATGAATATGAAAGATGTTCTCAATTGAAAAAAATAAAACAAAAAAGAAACAATAAATATCCATGAGTTTAAAAACAATTCGCAAATTTTCAAAACGAGAATAGAAATGAAAAAAAGTGAAGAAAATAAAAAAAGATTAGAAACATAAAAAAGGAACAAAAAATAAAAAGAAAAAAGAAAGGGAAAGGATAGGAAAAAACAAAACAAAAAATGAAGAAAAACAGAAAAACTGATAAGCATCCCAAAACCCGTTGGGGTGAATGCCGTAAATGGGCCGGCCCATACAAACTCCAGCGCCCGAGTGGGTGTGCACGCAGTTGTTCCACGGCGACCCACGCGCCAAATAGGACCCACGGAGACAAACATAGTCGCGCCTGCAGTCCTCGCTCACTACAGCATATATGGGACGAACTGTGCCGGGTGCTTTCGAATTCTGCCCGCAGTGGACCAAGACATGGGGCTTTATGAGTTTTTTTTTTGAAACTTTTTTTTTTGAAACTTGGGGCTTTATGAGTTAACACTAGTACAAATGCCCGTGCGTTGCAACGGGAGAAAAGTTTATATGTATTCAATTATGCGTAAAATACATCTATTGTTCATGAAGATTGTGCGTGCAAAAAGATACCTTGTGTTGCAATGGATATTATAAAAAAAATCGGGAGTTTGTGTTAGTCAATAGTTTATCTCATTGTGCACAATCTGCTTCTGCCTCCCTAATCTTTACTTCGGTGTGAAACTGCTGGCATGCAATGCTGATCCTTAAAAAGCAGAAAATGATACAATTTAGATATACATGTGACATTGTCCTATAAAGTTTTCACCAGGTTATCGATCAAGTGTATGCCACTTCCATATATTGCACAAGCAATTGAGGAAAAAAATCATTGGGTTTGGATCAAACTCTAATACCTTTGCTTTCCAAGAAAAGAACTTCCTTTCAAATGCATAATTACCACTCACATGATGCTCAATGTGAGCAAATCTTTGTATAAATCTATGCAAAGCCAAATCACTAAAGTTACTCATCAGGATGCAACGATGCAATTTGAAAGCAGAAAATGAAATATAATTTTGTAGCACTTGCTTAACAAAAAATAATCGACCGCCCCAACAGGTTTTTGGAGCTATTATGAAACTGGGTCCCTTCTATGTCTTGCATATTACATAACTGGGGTCCTGCTATCTGCATATCTGTCTCTTGGTGAATAAATGGAACTGATGTAGCAACATCCTTTTTAGGCCCTGATTACCCGCGTGCACATTATTGGCAGAAGTTTTCTAGCAAAAGAGCCCGTTTGTTGCAACGGGTATAAAAAAAATATCAGAGTTCACCTGATATTTGAGAGTTTATCTGCTATGGTGAAATACTGAGCTACATCTCTCAATCCGTTAGATTCTTCATCGTCTTATCATGAATTCATATTTTATACTTGCCCACTTTGAATATAAGATGACCGGTTAGACAGTAAAGAGTTTACAATGTTTGATGCTCTTTTGTTCATACGCTGTCGTTGGCAGTAGGAGCGCACCGATTGCACCAATGCAACAACTTCCCTTGAAACCATCATCAAGGCTCAAGGAGGACCAGGATTGAGGCATGCAAAGCTGCGGGAGAGTTGGTACAACGAAGGGGAATAGCCACATGAAGGACCAAGGAAATGGTAGTCGTAGCCATCACCACACGCCTCTCTCTCTCTCTTTCTAGCCGACGATAGGGGCAAAATAGGACGCGGCCCCTCCTTCACCCAGTTCGAGCAACATGCACCGTTGTCGTACTCTCTCAACTCCTCATCCCTCCCTCTCCTCTATATCTCACCAATGGCACCGGTAACATCTAGAGTGGAGGAATGTATTGATGACCAGCTAGTCCATAAGAGAGCTTCAACTCCTCATCCCTCCCTCTCTATATCTCACCAACGGCACCGGTAACATCTAGAGTGGAGGAATGTATTGATGACCAGCTAGTCCATAAGAGAGCTCCAAATATCGTTTCCTTTAAGAAATATTTCTTTCTAATATTCCAGTGACACGTATTTTAATTATTGTTACTACTAATGCATTTGTAAGATATGATAGGCATGAACATTAACGAAAATCCGTTGGTGCTCCCGAGAGCGCGCGCTCCTGCACGCGAAAAAATATTTCAAAGCGTAAAAAAAATCCAAACAAAAATTTGGCGCATACATCCCAATATTATGTGTGCACGTCAAATTTTGAAGAAAACCGATATTTTTTGTGGCTTGTGTAAAAAAAAGGATGTCATGTGAAAAACAATTTTAACACCGGATTTTGTCTTTTCACACGCGACACATAAGTTATCGGTTTTTTGCGAAACGACTTTATAAGTATGTACAATATCAAAATGTACGCGTCAAGTTTTTGTTTGAAATTTTTTGACATTTCAAAATATGATAAAAACACATTTTAAAAATCAGGAGGACGCGCTTCCATGCGCCAAAACGCCACTCTCTGAACATTAAGCCTTAGTCGTACAAACAAATAGCAGCCGAGTAATAGTAGTCCATCCAGCAGCTTTTAATCGATAAGAAAAGACAGTAGACCATTGGCAAGTGCGTGCCTTATCTTATCTACACAAGATGGTCATCGCGCGGCTTCTTCTCCATCCGATTAATCTCTCCATCCAGCCTACGACCTGCCCTGCGCTTCCGTCGGCGAGCCCATCTCCTCCGCAGTTTGTCTCGCCCCCTAGCCTTGTCCTACCTTGGTCCTCCTCCTGCTGGCTATGGGTTGGCGTCCAGCACCACTACTCGGCGCCGTCCTACTCCGCCATGACCTCCCCCTTATGCCGTTGTTGTGCTTCTGGCCATCGGCCTCCTCCTTGCCTATGCACCACCGAGCCGCCCCGTTTCTGCCTTTCATGGCCGTTTGTTGATTTTTTTTTCCGATGTCGCTTCCTTTGTGTCGTTGCTGAGTTAATTTCTTCAAGGGCCGTTTGTTGATTTCCTTTTCCCTTCCTTCGTTCCCTTCTTGATTTCAGGCCACTTGTTGATTCTCTAGGCCGTAGGTATATAAACCGGCGAGATTAGATGTAAAAGAGCAAGGTGGGATTATTTTGACTGTAGAAAGACCCTCCTCTAGCGTAACTGTAGGCTAGCACAATTAATTGATTGCGGCATAGACGGGCCGGGAAGTTGCACATGGATGGGTCAGGTCAAAGCAGCCCAATGCAGCGAGCGTGGATGTGGAGGCAAAAACGAATCGTTGGATACGCAGGTAAAATAGTATCACCTCGGATGTACAAAATAATATAGATAAAAAAAACTGAAAGCGTAAATTTACGAAAAAAAGTGTATTGTGACGGTGAACCCATGGAGTCAATCCGTACTTTATTATTAGAGAAAGACTACTAGGGGTGAACAACCCGCGAGAGCTATTTCACGCCCGTACGAGAGTCGGCCGGGCACATCTATATAATGCTTACTGCGAGCTGTAAATCCAGCTCGCCCACAATGCTGCGGTAAATGGGTTGGCCCAAGAAACGTACCTGCCTGGTTCACTTCCTTTCGACAACATAAAAAAAATATACATTGAAAAAATGTTCGTGCCATTTAACAAAAATATTCATACAATATACAAAAAATGATTGCATAGTTTAAAAAATATTTCATATCATTCAACAAAGGTACGTGACAGATTTAGAAATGTTCACGCATTATGTTAGTGGCATTACTAAATAGTGTGCTTGCAATGTCAAAAAGTGTTCACCTAGTTTAAAAGCTGTTTCTTTCCATTGAAAAATAAACAAAGTATTTTGAAAAATATTTCACATGACTTCAGAAAAATATTGAAAAACATGTATTTAAAAAAATGTCAACCATGTATGTAAAAAGTTAAATATATATTAAAAAGGTAACCATAAAAAGCAATAGAAAAACCAAAGAAAAATTAGATATGTGGTGGAAAAAAGGAAAAGAAAAATAAGAAACAAAGTAAACCAAAGAAAAAAACGAAAAAGGAAACTATAAAGAGCAATAGAAAAACATTCAAATCCATAATATATTAAATGTGTATAAAAACACAAAATGCAAAACAATGATAAAATAAAAACCATAGAGGAAACTATATTAAAAATAATAACATACCGAAGAAAACCGTAAGAAAGGAACACAAAAAATAAAGAAAAAATCAATAAAATCGGACCAGTCCAGATAGTTAGACAACAAAGAAGAAGAAAAACAGGTAGACTAGACTAATGACCCGAGCGAGCGTCCCGAGCAACTAATTGAGTTCTGGGTCATCGTTAAAGCGTGAATGCTAGAGGCGAGAAGTAAGGCTAGTCATAGTGGGAGTAACTTAGCTAGTAATATAGCGCACCTTAAGAAATTTTTGCTTATGTGGGAAATAATTAATAAAAGACGGTAACATAATATGTTACTACTTCTCATTAACTACATGCCACATAAGCAAAAATTCCTCGAAGTGCGCTATGTTACTACCTAAGTTACTCCCACTATGACTAGCCTAATAGGTTTCGGTACAAACCCCTAAAAAAGGTCTCGGTACGAGCGATGTATATCTTTAGCAAACTCGGACTTAACAAACACTATTTGACACCTTCAGTGCTGGTTAAAGAGGCTAATTGGTTTTCTACCAACATTTGGCATTGCTAATATTTTGCAAGCCAATATTTCGCAAAATCAAAAGTTGCGAACATTTTGGTAACCTTTTTTGACAACCGGCGCACACCCCCTCCCAGTTGGTTGTCCATTACTCTCTTTTTTCTTTTCAATAAACATAAAAAGGGTGTCAGGGCTATAACTCGCGACCTCTATGGTCTGAGACAAGCACACTAAACACTAGGACATCGCAACACTTTTGCCACATGCTTCTTTTCTCCGCTTTATTCTTTCTCCAGTTACAAGAAGAACTTTTATTCTTATATGCGTGAACTTGTTTCAAAGTCATGAACATTTTTCAAAATCGATGAGCTTTGTCCAAAATTCATGATTTTCTAAAAAAGTTCGTGAATTGTTTTTAAAAATCAGTGAACGTTTTTCAAAATTTATGATATTTTTCAAATTTGTGATTTTTTAATGGATGAATTTTATTCAAATTGTTAACTTTTCCAAATATTGTTGATTTTTTTTCAAAATTGGTGAACTGTTTTGTAAATATTATTTCTTAACGGCTATCAATGAAAGAAATCCTTTTTTAAGGGAAACAAAATAAGATCCTGAACCAAAAAAAGGGTCAGCCTGAACGAACAAACGAAAATGAAAGAAATGCACGAACGAATGGGCTTCTGTGATTGCAGCCCGCTAACGTTTAGTGGGCGCCAGATCTATTAATCCGTGATGTATCGAAATCACTAATTAAATAGTACTAGTTGTGAAGATCACTCCAATTCTCCTAATTGCGACAGGTGGCGCGCATGCAGCGCGTCACTTGTCGCAACCTGGGAGTTTTCCCTTTTTCATTGATCTGTTTATTCAAAACGTTTTATCTCTCAAATCGTGCGTCTAAATCTCGAACCGCTTTCACCGTTGAATTCCTTGCGTCGAGATCTTCAAAACTAGATCCCATGTTGATAGGTTTTGACTATCTTTTTTTCACGGGAAAAATCAGACAAAAAAACCAAACCAGGAGCATGGGTTTTTTCCCTTTCCGAAAGAGGCACGCCCGTGCCTCTCATGAAATCACAACTGTATCTCTCGCGGGAAGCAAAATCGTGACTCTCGCGGAAGAAAAAAAAGAAAATACATATTTTTCCGTTTCCGAGGAGGCCCGGCCATGACTCTTGTAAAAGCACAACCGAGACTCTTGTAGAAACAAAATCGTGACTCTCGCGAAAGGAAAAAATAGAAAACACATTTTCCCTTTTCGAGAGGTACGGCCGTGACTCTCGCGAAAGAAAAAACAAACAAAAATGTGTTTTTTCTCCGTTTTCGAGAGGCACGGCCGTGACTCTTGCGACAGCACACCCGTACTTTTCGTGGAAGCAAAACCATGACTCTCGCGAAAGAAAAAAAAATAGAAAACGCGTTTTTTTCCGTTTTCGAGAGGCACGACCGTGACTCTCGCGAAAGCAAAACCGTGCCTCTCGCGGAAACAAAATCGTGACTCTCATAGAAGGAAAAAAGAAAAGAAAATGCGTTTTTCCGCGCAATTTTTTTTATCAAAAATAAAAATTTGATTGAAAAGCTAAGGAAAACTAAAACGTCGAAAAAACCATTTAAAAGCCGAAAACGCGTGCGGAAAAAAAAACTTGAAAGGAGCGTCTAGAGCGTGACATGTGGCAAATGGCTGAGCGCTGATCGTTGCGAGGCTCCCGAAGGAGCGCTCATTAACTAGTTGCTCTCGCGATGTATGCTCTCTGAAAAGGTACGCTTGCCTTAGTGAGCGGACATTGTTGATTTTTTTTCAAGTAGATATTTTGTTCGTTCAGTCCTGTCTTTATTCAAATTTTATTCAAAGGAACGCTTGCCTTAGTGAGCGGACCCATCTAAGCGGTTTTGGAAAGGTACTATGGACCGGTCCAGTCCTATTTTAGAATCTTTCATTTGGTTTTTAGTTTTATGTTTTCTGTATTTTCTCTTTGGTTTTCTTTGATTTTTCCGTTTTCTATATATATATATATATATTTATTTCTATGTTTTCTTTGTTTTTTTCATTTGATTTTCCTTTTTATTTTTAAAATTACATTTTTTTGTGTTTTAATGCATGTCTATTTTTCTCAACACAGCCTGTACATTTTTCTTATACTACTGCAATATTTTTTTTGATACGCATTGACATTTTTTAAGTGCATGATTAGTATTTTACAAATACACATTTAAAAAAAGAAATACATGTTAAGAAACTAAATACACATTGAAACATTTTTTCCAGTGATAGAGAATATTTTTGTAAAACTATGCTAACATTTTCCTTACATTGTATAACTTTTTTTGAAATGCACGGATATTTTCTAAAATGTAATGTACATTTTTTTGAACAATATGATTGTTCTTTAAAATAGACGAACATTTTTGTACATTGTACACATCTTTTCTTCAATGTCAAGAATATATTTTGGAAACACGTGAATAATTGTTTTAAATGCCACTATATTCTTTTAGTGGTACACACATTCTTTTTTGAATTGTGCAAACAACTTTCTTACATTGTCAAAAAAAAAACTTTCTTACATTGTTATAACTTTTGGTAAAACAAATCATGAATTATTTTTGAAACACTGAACATTTTGAAATCGCCATGTTTGTTTTTTGAATGCTATCAACATTTTTTAATTACGCGCTCATGGTTTTACATTGCATGAGCATTTTTAAAGGTATAGACGCAACATCATGGAGAGCGAGGAGGGAAGTTACACGTCCCATCCCATGCCCGCCCACCGCGTATGGAGAAGATAAGGTCAAAAAGCCTATTCCTTCTGCCGAGTAAAAACCACCCAATGAACTAGAGTAAAAACAATCTCAGCCAGTCGGCTAGCCGTAGTACTGTGCAACAATCCAGCACACCGGCTACAACCGCTCCACCAAACGGACAACCTTAGCTAAAAACAACCTCGAATGACCAAAAACCTCACGAACAACAAGCAGAACAATGGGCAGGGGAAATCAGTGCGACTGTAATGTGAGGTAACCCGGTAGTACGGAGCAACCAACTAGCTAGGGAAAGCCAGCGGCTGGGCGGTCAGAAAGCCTGAGCAAGCACCTCTTTCACACTTGGGACGCGGCGCCCCTCACAAACCCACCCACACATGCAGGGAGCCAGCTCGACTGCACCGCCAACGCTTAGCATCCAAGTACACGCGAAAAAACCCGGGCAACAATTGATGCCCTTTGAGATCCGGTTTGGATAGCAGAAGGTTCTCCTTTTCCCCATTGAGTGACCATGGGTTATCAAACACATGATAGGATATTCACTACGAAAGAGAGTCAAACAAGTTATTTTTATCAAATTAAATTGTAGTTTTTTAAAACATGGCCTTTAACAACCTCTGAGAAAAAGATAATAATATTAAAATGGGCATGGGTATGACGTTTTACTCTCACAACCTTATATTTATGCATGGGGTCTCATCTTGATAATAAGCATAGCTCTAGAAGACAACCGTTATGATGTGCTTGATGCGAGATGAAGTGGGGGATGTATTGAAAGTACGTCTTGATTGGTCACGGCCAACATTAAGAGTCAGTTATCCAACCGATGGCTCTTACCATCACGTGGGGTTACCTTGGTTATTAAGAATTACTTTAGACAAGAGCGTTGGCGTTTAATTACTACACCTCATTTATCCCCAAGGAATTGTTGGGGAACGTAGTAATTTCAAAAATTTCCTACGCACACGCAAGATCATGGTAATGCATAGCAAGGAGAGGGAGAGTGTTGTCTATGTACCCTCGTAGACCGTTCGCGGAAGCGTTATATCAACGCGGTTGATGTAGTCGTACGTCTTCACGATCCGATCGATCCAAGTACCGAAAGCACGGCATCTCCGAGTTCTGCACACGTTCGGCTCGGTGACGTCCTCGCCTTCTCGATCCAGCAAGAGGGGCGAAGTAGTAGATGAGTTCCGGCAGCACGACGGCATGGTGACGGTGTTGGTGAAGAACAATCTCCGCAGGGCTTCGCCTAAGCACTACGAAAACTATGACGGAGGATAAACTAGAGGGGACGGGGTTGCCGGCACACGGCTTGGTGTTTCTTGATGTGTCTTGGGTGCTAGCCCTACCCCTCTATTTATATGTTGAGCCTTGGGGTCGAAACTTGGAGTAAAAGCCTCCACAAAGTCGGTTTCACCCAAAAGGCAAGAGTCCTTCTCGGACTCCAGGGCCAGGCGCCAGGGTTCCCGGCGTCTGGACCCAGACGCCAGGGACTCTGGCGTCTGGCCCCTGGACTCCGCAAAACTTCCTTTTGCGCTTTTCAAAAACCTTATGGGCTTTCCCCTTTGGCCCAAATAAAGTGTTCTCGTACCCAAACATTTCGGGAAACATCCGGAACCCCTTCTGGTGATTTCTGGAACCCTTCCGGTGACCAAACACTATTATCCCATATATCAAACTTTATCTCTGGACCATTCCGGAGTTCCTCGTCATGTCAGTGATCTCATCCCGGACTCCGAACAACATTCGGTCATGAACATACATAACTCACATAGTACTATATCGTCAACGAACGTTAAGCGTGCGGACCCTACGGGTTCGAGAACTATGTAGACATGACCGAGAAACCTCTCTGGTCAATAACCAATAGTGGGACCTGGATGCCCATATTGGCTCCTACATATTCTACGAAGATCTTTATCGGTCAGACCGCATAACAACATATGTTGTTCCCTTTGTCATCGGTATGTTACTTGCCCGAGATTCGATCATTGGTATCTCAATACCTAGTTCAATCTCGTTACCCGCAAGTCTCTTTACTCATTCCGTAACACATCATCCCGCAACTAACTCATTAGTTGCAATGCTTGCAAGGCTTATAACGATGTGCATTCGGAGTGACAAATCCTAATCTCGAAATACGCCAACCCAACAAGTGCCTTGGGAGACACCTGTAGAGCACCTTTATAATCACCCAGTTACGTTGTGACGTTTGGTAGCACACAAAGTGTTCTTCCGGTAAACGGGAGTTGCATAATATCATAGTCATAGGAACATGTATAAGTCATGAAGAAAGCAATAGCAACAAACTAAATGATCAAGTGCTATGCTAACGGAATGGGTCAAGTCAATCATTCTCTAATGATGTGACCCCGTTAATCAAATGATAACTCATGTATATGGCTATGAAACTTAACCATCTTTGATTCAATGAGCTAGTCAAGTAGAGGCATACTAGTGACATATTGTTTGTCTATGTATTCACACATGTATTATGTTTTCGGTTAATACAATTCTAGCATAAATAATAAAAATTTACCATGATATAAGGAAATAAATAATAACTTTATTATTGCCTCTAGGGCATATTTCCTTCAGTCTCCCACTTGCACCAGAGTCAATAATCTAGTTCACATCGCCATGTGATTTAACATCAATAGTTCACATCACCATGTGATTAACACCCATAGTTCACATCGTCATGTGACCAACACCCAAAGGGTTTACTAGAGTCAATAATCTAGTTCACATCGCTATGTGATTAATACCCAAAGAGTACTAAGGTGTGATCATGTATTGCTTGTGAGGGAAGTTTAGTCAACGGGTCTGCCATATTCAGATCCGTATGTATTTTGCAAATTTCTATGTCAACAATGCTCTGCACGGAGCTACTCTAGCTAATTGCTCCCACTTTCAATACGTATCCAGATTGAGACTTTGAGTCATCTGGATCAGTGTCAAAACTTTCATCGACGCAACCCTTTACGACGAACCTTTTGTCACCTCCATAATCGAGAAACATATCCTTATTCCACTAAGGATAATTTTGACCAATGTGCAGTGATCTACTCCTAGATCACTATTGTACTCCCTTGCCAAACACAGGGCAGGGTATACAATAGGTTTGGTACACAGCATGGCATACGTTATAGAACCTATGGCTGAGGCATAGGGAATGACTTTCATTCTCTCTCTATCTTCTGCCGTGGTCGAGTTTTGAGTCTTACTCAGTTCACACCTTGTAACACAGGCAAGAACTCTTTCTTTGACTGTTCCATTTTGAACTACTTCAAAATCTTGTCAAGGTATGTACTCATTGAAAAACTTATCAAGCGTCTTGATCTATCTCTATAGATCTTGATTCTCAATATGTAAGCAGCTTCACCAAGGTCTTTCTTTGAAAAACTCCTTTCAAACATTCCTTTATGCTTTGCAGAATAATTCTACATTATCTCCAATCAACAATATGTCATTCACATATACTTATCAGAAATGTTGTAGTGCTCCCACTCACTTTCTTGTAAATACAGGCTTCACCGCAAGTCTGTATAAAACTATATGCTTTGATCAACTTATCAAAGCGTATATTCCAACTCTGAGATGCTTGCACCAGTCCATAGATGGATCGCTAGAGCTTGCATATTTTGTTAGTACCTTTAGGATTGACAAAACCTTCTGGTTGCATCATATACAACTCTTCTTTAATAAATCCATTAAAGAATGCAGTTTTGTTTATCCATTTGCCAGATTTCATAAAATGCGGCAATTGCTAACATGATTCGGACAGACTTAAGCATAGATACGAGTGAGAAACTCTCATCGTAGTCAACACCTTGAACTTGTCAAAAACCTTTTTGTGACAATTCTAGCTTTGTAGATAGTAACACTAATATCAGCGTCCGTCTTCCTCTTGAAGATCCATTTAATCTCAATGGCTCTCCGATCATTGGGAAAGTCAATCAAAGTCCATACTTTGTTCTCATACATGGATCTCATCTCAGATTTCATGGCCTCAAGCCATTTCGCGGAATCTGGGCTCATCATCGCTTCCTCATAGTTCGTAGGCTCGTCATGGTCAAGTAACATGACCTCCAGAACATGATTATCATACCACCCTGGTGCGGATCTCACTCTGGTTTACCTACGAGGTTTGGTAGTAACTTGATCTGAAGTTACATGATCATCATCATTAGCTTCCTCACTAATTGGTGTAGTAGTCACAGGAACAGATTTCTGTGACGAACTACTTTCCAATAAGGGAGCAGGTACAGTTACCTCATCAAGTTCTACTTTCCTCCCACTCACTTCTTTCGAGAGAAACTCCTTCTCTAGAAAGGATCCATTCTCAGCAATGAATATCTTACCTTCGGATCTGTGATAGAAGGTGTACCCAACATTTTCTTTTGGGTATCCTATGAAGAAGCACTTCTCCAATTTGTGTTTGAGCTTATCAGGTTGAAACTTTTTCACATAAGCATTGCAACCTCAAACTTTAAGAAACGACAACTTAGGTTTCTTGCCAAACCATAGTTCATACGGTGTCGTCTCAATGGATTTAGATGGTGCCCTATTTAACGTGAATGTAGCTGGCTCTAATGCATAACCTCAAAACTATAGTGGTTAATCGGTAAGAAACATCATAGATTGCACTATATCCAATAATAGTACGGTTATGACGTTCGGACATACCATTATGCTGTGGTGTTCCAGGTGGCACGATTTTGTAAACTATTCCACGTTGTTTTAATTGAAGACAAAACTCGTAACTCAAATATTTGTCTCTGTGATCAGATCGTAGAAACTTTATTTTCTTGTCACGATGATTTTCCACTTCACTCTGAAGTTTTTTGAACTTTTCAAATGTTTCAGACTTATGTTTCATCAAGTAGATATACCCATATCTGCTCAAATCATCTGTGAAGGTCAGAAAATAATGATACCCCCGCGAGCCTCAACATTCATCGGACTGCATACATCAGTATGTATTATTTCCAATAAGTCAGTTGCTTGCTCCATTGTTCGGAGAACGGAGTCTTAGTCATCTTGCCCATGAGGCACGGTTCGCAAGCATCAACTGATTCATAATCAAGTGATTCCAAAAGCCCATCAGCATGGATTTTCTTCATGCGCTTTACACCAATATGACCTAAACGGCAGTGCCACAAATAAGTTGCACTATCATTATTAACTTTGCATCTTTTGGCTTCAATATTATGAAATGTGTATCACCACGATCGAGATCCAAACCATTTTCATTGGGTTGTATGACCATAGAAGGTTTTATTCATGTAAACAGAACAACAATTTATTCTCTTACTTAAATGAATAACCATATTGCAATAAACATGATCAAATCATATTCATGCTCAACGCAAACACCAAATAACACTTATTTAGGTTCAACACTAATCCCGAAAGTATAGGGAGTGTGCGATGATGATCATATCAATCTTGGAACCACTTCCAACACACATCGTCACTTCACCCTTAACTAGTCTCTGTTCATTCTGCAACTCCCGTTTCGAGTTACTACTCTTAGCAACTGAACCAGTATCAAATACCGAGGGGTTGCTACGAACACTAGTAAAATACACATCAATAATCTGTATATCAAATATACCTTTGTTCACTTTGCCATCCTTCTTATCCACCAAATACTTGGGGTAGTTCCGCTTCTAGTGACCAGTCCCTTTGCAGTAGAAGCACTTAGTCTTAGGCTTAGGTCCAGACTTGGGTTTCTTCACTTGAGCAGCAACTTGTTTGTCGTTCTTCTTGAAGTTCCCCTTCTTCCCTTTGCCCTTTCTCTTGAAACTAGTGGTCTTGTCAACCATCAACACTTGATGTTTTTCTTGATTTCTACCTTCGCCGATTTTTGCATCGCGAAGAGCTTGGGAATTGTTTTCGTCATCCCTTGCATATTATAGTTCATCACTAAGTTCTACTAACTTGGCGATGGTGACTAGAGAATTCTGTCAATCACTATTTTATCTGGAAGATTAACTCCCACTTGATTCAAGCGATTGTAGTACCCAGACAATCTGAGCACATGCTTACTGCTTGAGCTATTCTCCTCCATCTTTTAGCTATAGAACTTGTTGGAGACTTCATATCTCTCAACTCGGGTATTTGCTTGAAATATTAATTTCAACTCCTGGAACATCTCATATGGTCCATGACGTTCAAAACGTCTCTGAAATCCCGATTCTAAGCTGTTAAGCATGGTGCACTAAACTATCAAGTAGTCATCATATTGAGCTAGCCAAACGTTCATAACGTCTGCATCTGCTCCTGCAGTAGGTCAGTCACCTAGCGGTGCATCAAGGACATAATTCTTCTGTGCAGCAATGAGGATAAACCTCAGATCACGGACCCAGTCCGCATCATTGCTACTATCATCTTTCAACTTAGTTTTCTCTAGGAACATATCAAAAATAAAACAGGGAGCTAAACGCGAGCTATTGATCTACAACATAGATATGCTAATACTACCAGGACTAAGTTCATGATAAATTTAAGTTCAATTAATCATATTACTTAAGAACTCCCACTTAGAAAGACATCCCTCTAATCTTCTAAGTGATCACGTGATCCAAATCAACTAAACCATAACCGATCATCACGTGAAATGGAGTAGTTTTCAATGGTGAACATCACTATGTTGATCATATCTACTATATGATTCACGCTCGACCTTTTGGTCTCAGTGTTCCGAGGCCATATCTGCATATGCTAGGCTCGTCAAGTTTAACCTGAGTATTCTGCGTGTGCAAAACTGGCTTGCCCCCGTTGTAGATGGACGTAGAGCTTATCACACCCGATCATCACGTGGTGTCTGGGCACGACGAACTTTGGCAACGGTGCATACTCAGGGAGAACACTTTTTATCTTGAAATTTAGTGAGAGATCATCTTATAATGCTAGCATCAATCAAAGCAAGATAAGATGCATAAAAGATAAACATAACATGCAATCAAAATGTGTGACATGATATGGCCATCATCATCTTGTGCCTTTGATCTCCATCTCCAAAGAATCGTCATGATTTCCATCGTCACCGGCATGACACCATGATCTCCATCATCTTGATCTATATCAATGTGTCGTCACATGGTCGTCTCGCCAACTATTGCTCTTGCAACTATTGCTATCGCATAGCGATAAAGTAAAGCAATTATTTGGCTCTTGCATCTTATGCAATAAAGATACAACCATAAGGTTTCTGCCAGTTGCCGATAAATTCAACAAAACATGATCATCTTATACAACAACTTATATCTCATCACGTCTTGACCATATCACATCACAACATGCCCTGCAAAAACAAGTTAGACGTCCTCTACTTTGTTGTTGCAAGTTTTACGTGGCTGCTACGGGCTTAGCAAGAACCGTTCTTACCTACGCATCAAAACCACAACGATAGTTTGTCAAGTTGGTGATGTTTTAACCTTCGCAAGGACCGGGCGTAGCCACACTCGGTTCAACTAAAGTTGGAGAAACTGACACCCGCCAGCCACCTATGTGCAAAGCACGTCGGTAGAACCAGTCTCGCGTAAGCGTACGCATAATGTCAGTCCGGGCCGCTTCATCCAACAATACCGCCGAACCAAAGTATGACATGCTGGTAAGCAGTATGACTTATATCGCCCACAACTCACTTGTGTTCTACTCGTGCATATGACATCTACGCATAAAACCTGGCTCGGATGCCACTGTTGGGGAACGTAGTAATTTCAAAATTTTCCTACGCACACGCAAGATCATGGTGATGCATAGCAACAAGAGGGGAGAGTGTTGTCTACATACCCTCGTAGACCGTTCGCGGAAGCGTTATATCAACGCGGTATGTAGTCGTACATCTTCATGATCCGACCGATCCAAGTACCGAAAGCACGGCACCTCCGAGTTCTGCACACGTTCGGCTCGGTGACGTCCTCGCCTTCTTGATCCAACAAGAGGGGCGAAGTAGTAGATGAGTTCCGGCAGCACGACGGCGTGGTGACGGTGTTGGTGAAGAACAATCTCCGCAGGGCTTCGCCTAAGCACTATGAAAACTAGGACGGAGGATAAACTAGAGGGGACGGGGTTGCCGGCACACGGCTTGGTGTTTCTTGATGTGTCTTGGGTGCTAGACCTACCCCTCTATTTATATGTTGAGCCTTGGGGTCGAAACTTGGAGCAAAAGCCTCCACAAAGTCGGTTTCACCCGAAAGGCAAGAGTCCTTCTCGGACTCCAGGGCCAGACGCCAGGGTTCCCGGCGTCTGGACCCAGATGCCAGGGACCCTGGTGTCTGGCCCCTGGACTCCGCAAAACTTCCTTTTGCGCTTTCCAAAAACCTTGTGGGCTTTCCCCTTTGGCCCAAATAAAGTGTTCTCGTACCCAAACATTTCGGGAAACATCCGGAACCCCTTCTGGTGATTTCCGAAACCCTTCCGGTGACCAAACACTATTATCCCATATATCAAACTTTATCTCTGGACCATTCCGGAGTTCCTCGTCATGTCCGTGATCTCATCCCGGACTCCGAACAACATTCAGTCATCAACATACATAACTCATATAGTACTATATCGTCAATGAACATTAAGCGTGTGGACCCTATGGGTTCGAGAACTATGTAGACATGACCGAGACACCTCTCTGGTCAATAACCAATAGCGGGACCTGGATGCCCATATTGGCTCCTACATATTCTACGAAGATCTTTATCGGTCAGACCGCATAACAACATACGTTGTTCCCTTTGTCATCGGTATGTTACTTGCCCGAGATTTGATCGGTCCGTAACACATCATCCCGCAACTAACTCATTCATTGCAATGCTTGCAAGGCTTATAATGATGTGCATTACCGAGTGGGCCCAGAGATACCTCTTCGACAATCGGAGTGACAAATCCTAATCTCGAAATACGCCAACCCAACAAGTGCCTTTGGAGACACCTGTAGAGCACCTTTATAATCACCCAGTTACGTTGTGACGTTTGGTAGCACACAAAGTGTTCCTACGGTAAACGGGAGTTGCATAATCTCATAGTCATAGGAACATGTATAAGTCATGAAGAAAGCAATAGCAACAAACTAAACGATCAAGTGCTATGCTAACGGAATGGGTCAAGTCAATTACATCATTCTCTAATGATGTGACCCCGTTAATCAAATGATAACTCATGTCTATGGCTATGAAACTTAACCATCTTTGATTCAACGAGCTAGTCAAGTAGAGGCATAGTAGTGACATACTGTTTGTCTATGTATTCACACATGTATTATGTTTCCGGTTAATACAATTCTAGCATGAATAATAAAAATTTACCATGATATAAGGAAATAAATAATAACTTTATTATTGCCTCTAGGGCATATTTCCTTCAGGAATTGTTTCTGATATCCTACAAACCCCTCTCTCACTTCTATTCAGAATAGCTTCCACGCATCCTCGCTTCTTACCTCCTCCTTGGTCGATCTATGGGATCCTGGGTCCCTGCAGGGCCTTAGAACAAGAAGAAAATAGAAGAACTCTGTTGCAATTGGACACATACAAATAGCATCAAATACACAAAGTCGTTCTAACGACCCCGTGCACAGTTACATGGTTGCAAGGCCTTGCCTCAACCCATTTCCTTACCGAATTACTCACAGATATGGATTGGATCGCAAGATGAACCCATTAAAGAGGATATAAACATGAATGATTGGGTGACATCTTACAATATATAGTTGCTGGATTTGATGCACCGATTACAAGTATGACTAACTTGGAGAGAATAGATGAAGTGATGAATGTGGAAGCGTCTATGGATATGAGATGGGAAATGGCAGCGGCTAGGGTTGGAAGATGGCTTTTGATTCCCTGTTTCTCTAATGGTGGCTCTCATGTTGAGATTCTGGTGTGGCTCCTTTATAGGAGTTGGTTAGGTGGACGCCCTGGGGCCGACGACGTGCGGTACAACCGCTGCTATGAGTGGGCACATTCATACTATGCGTCGTCTTGCGCTCTGGATAGCTTGTTGTGGCTCCAGTTGATTTGCCTTCCCCACCAAACTTCATATTTTCTTTTGTGTGATGTGATGATGTCCTTCCATATTTGAGCCCATTTCCATTGGAAAGACATTGAAAACAAATAAATTTGCAATCTCTTTCATTCATTAGTCATTAGTGGCAATATCGGAGGGATTCTCTCGGATATTCCAGGATTATCCGGTTTAAACAATGCTGGAATGAGTGCAAAAATATTGCTCATAAATAGCACCCATACTAGCCGTCGCGCTTGCCCCGACACCATCCACCATCCGAGCATATGCAAATAAGGCCATCCAGAAAAGGCCCTAGCAAACACACATGCACACCCACGCGAAGGTCAAGGTCGTACACACGGCACACACACCTCGAGTCGGCCACATGGGCGTATCCGGCCCACGTGTACGAAATACCCCAGCAAAGGGTGAAGGACATTGGCCATTCAGACAAGCAAGAAAACATGTCGACTGGTGTGCCATCATGACCACTGGCCGGATGGCCCTCTCCAACCAGTTGAATGTCCCATCCATGCGAGGCGCATGGGCCAACAGCGCAATGGCGCTCACGGGCGCGATAAAAAACCCCATAGAGGGGTATCCCCAATTGTGCCCGTGGCCCACCCGTCATGGATCCCTGAGGAAAAACGTCTGGTGCAAGGCGGGCATGCAGATCAGACGGCACGGAGAGCCCCGGGGAACTAGTCACGCAGGCCAACATGTGAAAGATGGCATGCAAGATAATATGCGCGGAGAGCCCCAGGGAACTAGTCTCTTTCGAACCCTTTTGATCAGCCCCCTTTGTTTACCACATACATGCTCATTCAATAGAAAGCTGAATAATATGCGTTTATAGTGTTGCCACTATGTACGGTAATAAACTCATAGCCGAAATTCGAGCTTTCGCTCTTGGTGGATCATTCTATGGCTAGCGGAGTCCTCGAAATAACATCAAGAAGGGTGACGAAGCCACATTTACACACGTACACGTGCATAGAGTAGCAGGGCCATGGCACTAGCGAGAAGCTGAAGCACCATGTAAGAGATACAACACAGTTTTCTAGCATAATCTCGTTCACCCTTCAACTAAGTTCATCTAGATAATTTAATCCACAACTAATATCAAGTCTATTAAAATTAATAATGTGGGGCTGAGCATTTAAAACATCACTTTCTCTACAATTTTCTCAACTCCAAAGTCTTTGAAGACTTTCTCTTGTGCATGGTTATTCCTACTTAAGATCATTTCATTTAAAAACAGTCCCACACAACTCTTGGTTATCTAGACTAAACGGAACAAAGGCTGCAAAATTATTTCAGCTACTAGAACAAAACATTTTTCTTAATTATCAAGACTTACTCCCATTTGCACATATCACACATACTACCACTACATCTACTCTAAGTATTCCAAGTGAAAAGGGCGGGAGTCATAGGACATACCTTCACGGTTGTGAATTTACACACTTCTCTTCCTTACTCTTGCATTCCTCGTTGTCCGGCATAGATCAACTCCTCTAAAAACAAAAATGCAAACGAACTCCAAGGGGCAAAAAGAGTAAGAGCAAAGCAAAGCTTATTCTATTTTTTTTTGATTTTTGGGTTTTTGAAAACTAACTTGCAAATGAAAAATCCGAAAAGGCAAAAACAAAAAGAAAAATGAAAGCAAGTAAAAAGCTATGTGTTGGACCAAGCCAACACGAGTGTTTGAAGCTCCTCGAGCTTAAGTACAACCTCATTATAATTTGTTCAAATAATACTACCACATCTTGATGTAGAAGTGGTGATGACCTCCCCCAAGCCTAAGCTTTTGCAATCCTAAACTAGCGGCATCATTATGGTGGTTGATCAGTGAGGGAGTCCTGGATTAGGGGGTTTTCGGACAGCCGAACTATATCCTTTGGCCGGACTGTTGGACTATGAAGATACAAGATTGAAGACTTCGTCCCGTGTCCGGATGGGACTCTCCTTGGCGTGGAAGGCAAGCTTGGCAATACGGATATGTAGATCTCCTCCCTTGTAACCGACTCTGTGTAACCCTAGCCCCCTCCGGTGTCTATATAAACCGGAGGGTTTAGTCCATAGGACAACAACAATCATACCATAGGCTAGCTTCTAGGGTTTAGCCTCTACGATCTTGTGGTAGATCAACTCTTGTAATACTTATATCATCAAGATCATCAAGCAGGACGTAGGGTATTACCTCCATCAAGAGGGCCCAAACCTGGGTAAACATCGTGTCCCCTGCCTCCTATTACCATCCGCCTTAGACGCACAGTTCGGGACCCCCTACCCGAGATCCGCCGGTTTTGACACAGACATTGGTGCTTTCATTGAGAGTTCCACTGTGCCGTCCCCGTAAGGCTTGATGGCTCCTTCGATCATCGGTAATGATGCGGTCCAGGGTGAGGTTTTCCTTCCCGGACAGATCTTCATATTCGGCAGCTTCGCACTGCGGGCCAACTCGCTTGGCCATCTGGAGCAGATCGAGAGCTACGCCCCTGGCCATCAGGTCAGGTTCGAAAACTTAAGCTACACTTGCGACATCCGCGGAGACTTGATCTTCGATGGATTCGAGCCCTTGTCAGGTGCGCCGCACAATCACGACGAGCATGACGTAACTCTGCCGTCGGACAGTGTTCGGGAGATCACACCTGCAACTACTCCGGCCCTCAATCCGGAGCAAATTGCGCCATCCGAGGATGGGGGGATAGACCCCGTCATGGAGGCCGCACTCTCACTGGCGATGGAGCCGGATATTGACTTCACCCCTTACGAGAGCCGTGTTGCCGAACCACTGGATTCGTCTCCGGCCATGGACTCCGAGCCGCCTACGTCCATGCCTATCGAATCCGATTGGGCGCCGATCATGGAGTTCACCTCCGCAGATATCTTTCGGCACTCGCCTTTCGGCGACGTGCTAAATTCATTAAGGTCTCTCTCCTTATCAGGAGAACCTCGGCCGAACTATGTCCGGCTAGAATGGGATGCGGACGACGAAGAAATTCGCTGCCCACCCACCACCCACTTAGTAGCCACTGTCGACCGACATGCTCGACTTTGACTCCAAAGACATCGACGGTATGGACGACGATGCAGGAGACGAACAGGAACCACCGCCCACAGGGCACTGGACTGCCACCTCATCATATGATATATACATGGTGGACACCCCCAAAGAAGGCAATGGCGACGAGACAGCGGAGGATGACCCCTCCAAGAAGCAACCCAAGCGCCGACGTCAGCGGTGCCGCTCTAAGTCCCGCCATAGCAAAAGTAGTGATACCGGCACAAGAGACAATAACACTCCGAATAGTGCCGAAGACGACAACAATCCCCTCCAGCACGATTTAGAGCGGGAGGGTGAACAAGCTAGCCCTCCAGAGCGGGCAGCAGATGGGGAATCGGAGGAGGATAATTGCATGCCTCTCTCCGAAGACGAGTTGAGCCTCGGCGACGAAGAATTTATCGTGCCTGAGCATCCCGTCGAGCAGGAGCGCTTCAACCGCCGGCTTATAGCCACAGAAAATAGCTTGAAGAAAAAGCAACAAAAGCTTCGAGCCGATCAAGATTTGCTAGCAGACAGATGGACCGGAGTCCTTGCGGCCGAGGAATACGAACTCCAGCGCCCAACCAAGAGTTATCCAAAGCGCAGGTTGCTACCTCACCTCGAGGAGGAAGCATTGAAACCCACATCACCAGCGTACAATGCGGCCGACGGGCCACCTCATGGCCGAGACAGAGAGGCATTTTAGCCCGAAGTCTAGCCCGCACCCCGCCGCCAATCAAACAAAAATATCAAGGCCCGGGGCAACACACATGACCTGCGAGACGTATTGGAAAACAAGGCAAAACATGCAAGATCGATCTACGGATCACGGGGGCGCGCACCAACACGCGACGATGATCGTCACGCCGGATACACTAAAAGCAAATCCGGACGAGCCGGACACGGCAGACAAGACTCGTATGAACCGCGTCGCGATATAGCCCGGCACAGAGGCGCCGCACACCCCTTATGCTTCACTTATGAAGTAATGGATCACGAATTCCCAGAAGGGTTTAAACCCATAAACATTGAACCATACGATGGCACTACAGACCCCGCGGTATGGATAGAAGACTTCTTCCTCCACATTCACATGTCCCGCGGGGATGACCTACATGCCATCAAGTATCTCCCGCTAAAACTCAAAGGGCCAGCTCGGCATTGGCTCAATAGCTTGCCGGCAAACTCCATCGGAAGTTGGGAGAACCTGGCAGAGGCATTCCTGGACAATTTCCAGGACACTTATGTGCGACCGCCGGACGCTGACGATTTAAGTCATATAACTCAACAGCCAGGGGAATCGGCCAGGAAATTCTGGACCCGGTTCCTAACCAAGAAGAACCAAATTGTCGACTGTCCGGATGCAGAGGCCTTAGCGGCATTTAAGCATAATATCCGTGACGAATGGCTCGCCTGGCACCTCGGCCAAGAGAAGCCAAAATCCATGGCATCCCTCACGACACTTATGACCCGCTTTTGTGCGGGCGAAGATAGATGGTTGGCTCGTAGTACCAATACAACAAGCAAACCTGGCATATCAGAAGCCAGGGATAGCAACGGCAAACCACGACGCAACAAACACAAGCGCCGCAAATATGGTGAAAACGCTGAAAATACGACAGTTAATGCCGGGTTCAGAGGCTCAAATTCCGGTCAGCGGAAAGGGCCACCCAAAAATAAAAATCCGGGTCCATCCAGTCTGGACCGCATACTCGATCGCCAATGCCAAATTAATGGCACCCCAGAAACGCCAGCCACCCATACCAACAGAGAATGCTGGGTCTTTAAACAAGCCGGCAAGGCAGGCGCCAAAGAAGAGGGGTCTCAAAGCGACGATAGCGACGAAGAGCCCAGATCACCGAACACAGGAGGGCAAAATTTCCCCCCCATATTCAATCGGTGAATGTGGTAAATACCACCCAAATTGCCAACTCGGACCAGATATGCACCCTTAGGGATGGCGACTCAACGGAACTAGCCGTCCCACAATATAAACTAGGGCCGGTCACCTTCAACCGCACGGATCGTCCGGTTAACGCCAATCAGGGCAATCCAGCCGCATTAATCCTCGACCCAATAGTAGACGGGTTCCACCTCACTCGAGTCCTTATGGACAGAGGTAGCAGTTTAAATCTGCTTTACCAGGACACAGTGCGCAAGATGGGCATCGATCATTCAGCGACCAAACTGATACGTCTCCGACGTATCTACTTTTACAAACACTTTTGCCCTTGTTTTGGACTCTAACTTGCATGATTTGAATGGAACTAACCCGGACTGACGCTGTTTTCAGCAAAATTACCATGGTGTTATTTTTGTGCAGGAGCAAACGTTCTCGGAATGACCTGAAACTTCATGGAGCCACTTTTCAGAAAATAAGAAAAATACCTGCAAAAGATGAAGGCCAGGGGGACCACCGCCTTGCCACGAGGGTGGGGGGCGCGCCCCTACCTCGTGGGCCCCCTGTTGCCTCTCTGACTCCAACTCCACCCCCATATATTGAGTTTCGGGGAGAAAAAATCAGGGAGAAGAAATCATCGCATTTTACGATACGGAGCCACCGCCAAGCCCTAAAACCTCTCGGGAGGGCTGATCTGGAGTCCGTTCGGGGCTCCGGAGAGGGGAATCCGTTGCCATCGTCATCATGAACCATCCTCCATCACCAATTTCATGATGCTCACCGCCGTGCGTGAGTATTCCATCGTAGGCTTGCTGGACGGTGATGGGTTGGATGGGATCTATCATGTAATCGAGTTAGTTTTGTTAGGTTTTGATCCCTAGTGTCCACTACGTTCTGAGATTGATGTTGCTATGACTTTGCTATGCTTAATGCTTGTCACTAGGGCCCAAGTGCCATGATTTCAGATCTGAACCTATTATGTTTTCACCAATATATGAGTGTTCTTGATCCTATCTTGCAAGTCTATAGTAACCTATTGTGTGTTATGATCCGTTAACCCCAAAGTGACAATAATCGGGATACTTACTGGTGATGACCGTAGTTTGAGGAGTTCATGTATTCACTATGTGTTAATGCTTTGTTCCGGTTCTCTATTAAAAGGAGGCCTTAATATCCCTTAGTTTCCGTAAGGACCCCGCTGCCATGGGAGGGTAGGACAAAAGATGTCATGCAAGTTCTTTTCCATAAGCACGTATGACTATATTCGGAATACATGCGTACATTATATCAATGAACTGGAGCTAGTTCTGTGTCACCCTAGGTTATGACTGTTACATGATGAACCGCATCCGGCATAATTCTCCATCACCGATCCATTGCCTACGAGCTTTCCACATATTGTTCTTCGCTTATTTACTTTCCCGTTGCTATTGCTATCATCACTATAAAATACCAAAAACATTGCTTTTACTATTGTTACCTTTTTGATACCATTATCACTACTATCATATTACTTTGCTACTAAACACTTTGCTGCAGATATTAAGTTTCCAGGTGTGGTTGAATTGACAACTCAGCTGCTAATACTTGAGAATATTCTTTGGCTTCCCTTGTGTCGAATCAATAAATTTGGGTTGAATACTCTACCCTCGAAAACTGTTGCGATCCCCTATACTTGTGGGTTATCAAGACTATTTTTTGGCGCCGTTGCCAGGGAGCATAGCTCTATTCTTTGAGTCACCTGGGATATATATCTGCTTATCATTATGAAGAACTTGAGAGATCCAAAAACTAAGATCTATCCCTCAACTACGAGGGGAGGTAAGGAACTGCCATCTAGCTCTGCACTTGATTCACCTTCAGTTTTGAGTAAGCTTGCGACACCTGCACCTGCTTTTGCTATTCGTTTTGATATGTCGCATGTTATTGATGATGCCACTTCTGCTATGCATGATACTTATGATGAAACTACCTCTATGCCTGACACTACTATGCCACTTAGTGATTTTCTTGATGAACAACTTGCTAGGACTAGAGAAATTAAAAATATTGAATCTAATGATACTGATGAAAGTGATGATGAAGAATCACTTGTTATTCCTAAGGGTTATGTCTTTGATCAATAAGCTTCTTTAGCTATTTTAGCGTGCCAAAATAGAACTGAAGTCAAAAGATTATTAGCTAAATGGAGTAAGCAATCTTTAAATGCTAGAATGAAAGCCGACCCTGCTTTTGCTACTTCACCTATCTTTGTTACTGATAAGGATTATGAATTCTCTATTGATCCTGATATAATTACTTTGGTTGAATCTAATCGTTTTCATGGTTATGAATCTGAAAATGTTGTGGCATCTTACTAAATTGAATGATATAGCCACCCTGTTCACTAAAGATGAGAGAACTCGTTACTTTTACATCCTTAAAATATTTCCGTTCTCATTAAAGGGTGATGCTAAGATATGGTTTAATTCTCTTGATCCTGGTTGTGTGCGTAGTCCCCAGGATATGATTTATTACTTCTCTGCTAAATATTTCCCTGCTCATAAGAAACAAGCTGCTTTAAGGGATATATATAATTTTGTGCAAATTGAAGAAGAGAGTCTCCCACAAGCTTGGGGGAGGCTTCTCCAATTACTTAATGCTTTGCCTGATCATCCTCTTAAGAAAAATGAAATACTTGATATCTTTTATAATGGACTAACCGATGCCTCCAGAGATTACCTGGATAGTTGTGTTGGTTCTGTTTTTAGGGAAAGAACACCGGATGAAGCTAAAATTCTATTGAATAATATGTTGACAAATGAAAATAATTGGACACCTCCGGAGCCAATTCCTGAGCCTATTCCTAAACCAACTCCGAAGAAGAGGGGTATTCTATTTCTCAGTCCTGAAGATATGCAAGAGGCAAAGAAATCTATGAAAGAAAAAGGTATTAAAGCTGAAGATGTTAAGAATTTACCTCCTATTGAAGAAATACATGGTCTTAATTTACCGCCTGTTGAAGAGACATATAATCTTAATCCTTTACCTATTGAAGAAACTCATGGTCTTGATAACCCGACACAGGTAGTAAAGGTAAATTCTCTCTATAGATATGATAAAGCTGTAATCCCATTTACTAAGTTTGCTAGCCCATGCTTAGATGAGTTTGATAAATTTATGGCTAAGCAAGAAGACTTTAATGCTTATTTTGGTAGACAATTGAAAAACAATTCAAATATGCTTGAACACTTGGGTGATTATATGGCTAATGTTAAAAGTGAACTTAAACTTATTAGTAAACATGCTTCTATGGTTACCACTCAAGTAGAACAAGTACTTAAAGCTCAAAATGATTTGCTCAATGAATTGAATAGTAAAGATAATGATTATGTTGTTAGAGTGGCTACTAGAACTGGTAGAATGACTCAGGAACCTTTGTATCCTGAAGGCCACCCTAAGAGAATTGAGCAAGATTCTTAGAGAAATAATATAGATGCACCTAGTTCTTCTAAAAAGAAGAAAAAGAAAAATGATAGGACTTTGCATGCTTCTAGTGATCCTATTGTTGAAACACTTGAGAATCCAAATGATATTTCTATTTCTGATGCTGAAACTCAATCTGGTAATGAACCTGAAACTAGTGGTAATGTTAATGATAATGTTCATAATGATGCCCAACCTAGTAATAATAATCATATAGAAATTGAACCTCCTGTTGATCTTGATAACCCACAATCAAAGAATCAATGTTATGATAAAAAAGATTTTGTTGCTAGGAAACATGGTAAAGAAAGAGAGCCTTGGGTTCAGAAACCCATGCCTTTTACTCCCAAACCATCCAAGAAAAAGGATGATGAGGATTTTGAGCGCTTTGCTGAAATGATTAGACCCATGTTTTTGTGTATGCGATTAACTGATATGCTTAAAACCAATCGTTATGCTAAGTACATGAAAGATATTATTACAAATAAAAGAAAGATACCGAAAGCTGAAATTTCCACCATGCTTGCTAATTATACTTTTAAGGGTGGAATACCAAAGAAACTTGGAGATCCAGGAGTACCCACTATACCATGCTCCATTAAAAGAAACTATGTTAAAACTGCTTTATGTGATCTTGGATCCGGTGTTAGTGTTATGCCTCTCTCTTTATATCGTAGACTTGATTTGAATAAGTTGATGATACGTCTCCAACGTATCTATAATTTTTGGGCAATATTGGGGTTTATTTTCCACTTTTATATTACTTTTGGGACTAACCTATTAACCGGAGGCCCAACCCAGATTTGCCGTTTTATGCCTATTTCAGTATTTCGAAGAAAAGGAATATCAGATGGAGTCGAAACAGAACGAAATCAACTAGAGAAGTTATTTTTGGAAGGAAACACACCTGATGGACTTGGACCCCACGTCAAGGAAGAAACGAGGTGCTCACGAGGGTGGGGGGCGCCCCCCCTAGGGCGCGCCCCCCTGTCTCGTGGGACCCTCATGGCTCCCCTGACGTACCTCCTGCACCCATATATACCCACATGACCTAAAACTTCCAGAACGCAAGATACATCAGGAGTTCCGCCACCATAAGCCTCCGTAGCCACCAAAAGTCAATCGGGACCCTGTTCCGGCACCCTGCCGGAGGGGGGAACCCTCACCGGTGGCCATATTCATCATCCCGATGCTCTCCATGACGAGGAGGGAGTAGTTCTCCCTCGGGGCTGAGGCTATGTACTAGTAGCTATGTGTTTGATCTCTCTCTCTCTCTCTCGTGTTCTTGAGATGATATGATCTTGATGTATCGCGAGCTTTGCTATTATATTTGCATCCTATGATGTTTCTTCCCCCCTCTACTCTCTTGTAATGAATTGAGTTTCCCCTTTGGAGTTATCTTATCGGATTGAGTCTTTAAAGATTTGAGAACACTTGAGGTATGTCTTGCCGTGGATATCTGTGGTGACAATGGGATACCGCGTGCCACTTGATGTATGTTAAGGTGACTAACTTGCGGGTTCATGCACCTATGCATAGGGGTTGGCACACGTTTTCATCGTGATTCTCCGGTAGATCTTTGGGGCACTCTTTGAGGTTCTATGTGTTGGTTGAATAGATGAATTGAGATTGTGTGATGCATATCGTATAATCATGCCCACAGATACTTGAGGTGACATTGGAGTATCTAGGTGACATTAGGGTTTTGATTGATTTGTGTCTTAAGGTGTTATTCTAGTACAAACTCTAGGGCTGTTTGTGACACTTATAGGAATAGCCCAACGAATTGATTGGAAAGAATAACTTTGAGGTGGTTTCGTACCCTACCATAATCTCTTTGTTCGTTCTCCGCTATTAGTGACTTTGGAGTGACTCTTTGTTGCATGTTGAGGGATAGTTATGTGATCCAATTATCTTATTGTTGAGGGAACTTACACTAGCGAAAGTATGAACCCTAGGCCTTGCTTACCATCATTGCAATACCGTTTACGCTCACTTTTATCACTTGCTACCTTGCTGTTTTTATAATTTCAGATTACAAATACTATTATCTACTATCCATATTGCACTTGTATCACCATCTCTTCGCCGAACTAGTGCACCTATACAATTTACCATTGTATTGGGTGTGTTGGGGACACAAGAGACTCTTTGTTATTTGGTTGCAGGGTTTCTTGAGAGAGACCATCTTCATCCTACGCCTCCTACGGATTGATAAACCTTAGGTCATCCACTTGAGGGAAATTTGCTACTGTCCTACAAACCTCTGCACTTGGAGGCCCAACAACGTCTACAAGAAGAAGGTTGTGTAGTAGACATCAAGCTCTTTTCTGGCGCCGTTGCCGGGGAGGTGAGTGCTTGAAGGAAGGTATATCTTTAGATCTTGCAATCGAGTCTTTTAGTTTCTTGTTTTATCACTAGTTTAGTTTATAAAATAAAACTATAAATGGAATTGAGTTTGTCTCATATACTTCACCTTTTTAATATCTTTCGTGAAGTATGATGGAAAGGAATTGTGCTCAAGTGCTAGAAGAAGAAATCTATAAAATGTTTGGCACTAAATATTTGAATGATGAGCATGATTGCAATGTTGTTAGTATGAATTCCTTGAATATCCATGATGCTAATGATATGCAAAGCCACAAGCTTGGGGAAGCTATCTATGTTTGATGAAGATGATATTTTTTGTCCCCCAAGTTTTGATGAGCAAATTTATTATGATGAAAGCATGCCTCCTATCTATGATGATTATTGTGATGACACGTATGCTTTAAAGAATAATGATAACCATGAAACTTGTCATCTTGATATTAATTTTCAATCACATGATAGTTATTTTGTTGAGTTTGCTCCCACTATTATTCATGAGAAGAATTTTGCTTGTGTGGAGTGTAGTAAATTTTGCATGCTTATAGATCATGAAAAGAATGCTTTAGGTGCTAGTTATATTGTTGAATTCATTCATGATGCTACTGAAAATTATTATGAGGGAGGAATATATGCATGTAGGAATTGCAATAATATCAAGTTTCCTCTCTATGTGCTTAAAATTTTGAAGTTATGCTTGTTTTACCTTCCTATGCAAGTTGATTCTTGTTCCCATAAGTTGTTTGCTCACAAAATCCCTATGCATAGGAAGTGTAAGTGCATCTAGTGCCACCCCTAGTTGGTTTTGGAGTATTGACGACAAACCTAGTTGAGGGACTAATGTGTTTGTGAGAATTGCAGGATAACACAGGTAGAAGTCCCTCATTGATTAGGTTTTCCTACCAGAGATGACCCCTAAAAATGTAAGAAGACATTGAAGTTAAAGGTGGTATGTGAAGACATTCACATTGAAGACTATGACAAGAGAAGACATCGCTGAAGACTATGGAGCGTGAAGACTTAGTTCTTTCGTCGTTCTTTTTCTTCTTTGTTGAGTCATAGGAACCACCGTACTGTTAAGTGGGGTCCAAGTGAACCAGTCAGAATGACTGAAGTGATGCTTAACCAAAATCCTATGTCTTCAAGTGAAGACTATGAGAGCAAATCTTGTCCAGAGTTGGATAAGTCAGCTTTGCTTGTAGCTCAAGTAAAGTTGCCGTGTGTGTTTGAAATCTGACCGTTGGAACACGTGTCAGTTCCTTAGTGACCAAGGGTCATTTCGGACAAATCAGGTCGGGTTGCCTAGTGGCTATAAATAGCCCACCCCTACAACCATAAATGGTTGGCTGCTCAGAGTTAGTGCACGGCTTTTGTCGTTTGAGAGCAACCCACCTCGAAGCCTTTGAGAGAGAATTCCTTGCGAGGATAAAGCCCTAAACACCCAGAGCCAAAGAGTGTTAGGCATCACTTAAGTCTTCCTGTCTGTGTGATCTGAAGACTTATTACACTTGAGGACTGTGAATCCTCTAGCCGGTTAGGCGTCGCGTTCTGAGCATCCAAGAGTCATTGTGGATCGCCGGTGAACGAAGTCTGTGAAGGTTTGGAAGTCTACCTTAAAGACTTACCAGAGTTATTGGGCGAGGACTGGGTGTCCTTAGCTCAAGGGGAATAAGGTGAAGACGAGGTCTTCTGAGTTGAATCTCAGCCTCCCTAACCAGACGTACAGTTGTCACAGCAACTGGAACTGGTCCAACAAATCATTGTCTTCAACGAGTCACTGGTTTCATCCTTCCCTTCCCTTTACTTACTGTTGGTCCTTGTGAAGTCATTGTATGATTGCTTTATCTTTTGTCTTCACTGAGTGACTGCTTGTTCTGATTGGCTTCACAATATCTTCCTACCTGATCTTTACGGCCTAGCTTCTATTAGTCATTGTGCTTTCACTCCATTGAATACTTGACTATGGTTTGCCTAGTGTAGTCTACCTTCCGCTGCATGGTAATATGTTTATTTCTATCGTTTGTCTTCGAAACTTCCATGTTTTGAAGACTTTCATAAAAATCGCCTATTCACCCCCCTCTAGTCGATCACTAGCACTTTCAGGAAGCATGTTAGACTTAAATGTGCTAGTTATATTCTTCATGATGCTCTCTTTATGTTACAATTCTTATCTCTTATGTGAGCATCATTGAAATCATCATGCCTAGCTAGGGGCATTAAACGATAGCGCTTGTTGGGAGGCAACCCAATTTTATTTTTATTCCTTGCCTTTTGTTCCTGTTTATTAATAAATAATTCATCTAGCCTCTGTTTAGATGTGGTTTTATGTGTTTAATTAGTGTTTGTGCCAAGTAGAACCTTTGGGAAGACTTTGGGAAAGTCTTGTTGATCATGCTGTCAAAAACAGAAACTTTAGCGCTCACGAGAATTGCTGCCATTTTTATTTGGAGAGTGCTATTTAGTTAATTCTTTTTGAAGATGATTAATAGATAAATTCCTCAGGTCCAGCAATTTATTTGAGAATTTTATGAGTTCCATAAGGATATGTTTGATTCAGATTACTACAGACTGTTCTGTTTTTGACAGATTCTGTTTTTCATGTGTTGTTTACTTATTTTGATGAATCTATGGCTAGTAAAAGAGTTTATAAACCATATATAAGTTGGAATACAGTAGGTTTAACATCGATATAAATAAATAATGAGTTCATTACAGTACCTTGAAGTGGTGATTTATTTTCTTATACTAACGGAGCTTACGAGTTTTCTGTTAAGTTTTGTGTTGTGAAGTTTTCAAGTTTTGGGTAAAGATTCGATGGACTATGGAATAAGGAGTGGCAATAGCCTAAGCTTGGGGATGCCCAAGGCACCCCAAGGTAATATTCAAGGATAGCCAAGAGCCTAAGCTTGGGGATGCCCCGGAAGGCATCCCCTCTTTCGTCTTCGTTCATCGGTAACTTTACTTGGAGCTATATTTTTATTCGCCACATGATATGTGTTTTGCTTGGAGCGTCAATTTATTTTGTTAGGATTTGCTTGCTGTTATTTAGAACAATGTTTTGCATCTTTTATTTCAATAAAAGTGGCATTGATAGCCTCTACTATGCCTATGTTACAAGTATACATGTTGCTGTTTGGAAACAGAAAGTTTACCGCTGTTGCAATAATTACCTAGAAAATTCAGAATGTGATAAAATGTTGAAACCTTTTTCATATTTAGATCTGATAAATTTAATACAGTGGGAATTTTATTTCATAATTTTTGGAGCTAGGGAAGTATGGATGTTGCAGCATTCTTTACAGACTATCCTGTTTAGGCAGATTGCTGTTATGTTTGCATTGCTTGCATATGTTTGCTTCTTTAATGATTCTATTTGAGTATAGGACAATTAAAATGCAGAGGCATTTAGTATGCAATGTTGAATAATAATTTTAGTGATTTGATACAGTAGAGTATGATAAGGTTTTGGCAATGGTTTATACTAACTTATCTCACGAGTCCTTGTTGAGTTTTGTGTGGATGAAGCTTTTGAGATTTAGGGAGACCGTGATATGAGAGGAATTAAGGAGACACAAAAGCTCAAGATTGGGGATGCCCAAGGCACCCCAAGATAATATTTCAAGAAGTCTCAAGCATCTAATCTTGGGGATGCCCCGGTTGGCATCCCACCTTTCTTCTTCAACAACTATCGGTTAGTATTGGTTGATCCTAAGTTTTTGCTTATTCACATGATGTTTGCTATTCTTAGAATGTCATTTTGTTTTGCTTTGCTTGCTGTTTGAATAGAGTACCAAGATCTGAAATTATTAAATGTTAGAGAGTCTTCACATAGTTGCATAATTATTCGACTACTCATTGATCTTCACTTATATCTTTCGGAGTAGTTTGTCATTTGCTCTAGTGCTTCACTTATATCTTTTAGAGCATGGTGGTAGTTTTATTTTGAAGAAATATATGAACTCTCATGCTTCACTTATATTATTTTGAGAGTCTTAAATAGCATGGTAATTTGCTTAAAATCCTAATATGCTAGGTATACAAGATTAATAATAAAATTCTCTTATGAGTGTGTTGAATACTAAGAGAAGTTTGATACTTGATGATTGTTTTGAGATATGAGGATGGTAATATTAGAGTCATGCTAGTTGAGTAGTTGTGAATTTGAGAAATACTTGTGTTAGAGTTTGTGATTCCCGTAGCATGCACGTATGGTGAACCGTTATGTAACGAAGTCGGAGCATGATTTATTTATTGATTGTCTTCCTTATGAGTGGCGGTCGGGGACGAGCGATGGTATTTTCCTACCAGTCTATCCCCCTAGGAGCATGCGCGTAATACTTTGCTTTGATAACTTCTAGATTTTTGCAATAAGTATATGAGTTCTTTATGACTAATGTTGAGTCCATGGATTATACACACTCTCACCCTTCCACCTTTACTAGCCTCTCTAATACCGCGCAACTTTCACTGGTACCATAAACCCACCATATACCTTCCTCAAAACAGCCACCATACCTACCTATTATGGCATTTCCATAGCCATTCCGAGATATATTGCCATGCAACTTTCCACCGTTCCGTTTATTATGACACACTCCATCATTGTCATATTTCTTAGCATGATCATGTAGTTGACATCGTATTTGTGGCAAAGCCACCATTCATAATTCTTTCATACATGTCACTCATGCATCATTGCATATCCCGGTACACCGCCGGAGGCATTCATATAGAGTCATACTTTGTTCTAGTATCGAGTTGTATCATTGAGTTGTAAATAAATAGAAGTGTGATGATCATCATTCAATAGAGCATTGTCCCAAAAAAAGGAAAGGCCAAATAAAAAAAAAGAGAAAGGCCAAAAAAAGGGGCAATGCTACTATCCTTTTACCACACTTGTGCTTCAAAGTAGCACCATGATATAGCGAGTCTCATATATTGTGCTTCAAAGTAGCACCATGTTCTTCATATAGAGAGTCTCATATGTTGTCACTTTCATATACTAGTGGGAATTTTACGTTATAGAACTTGGCTTGTATATTCCAATGATGGGTTTCCTCAAATTGCCCTAGGTCTTCGTGAGCAAGCAAGTTGGATGCACACCCACTAGTTTCTTTTGTTGAGCTTTCATATATTTATAGCTCTAGTGCATTCGTTGCATGGCAATCCCTACTCACTCACATTGATATCTATTGATGGGCATCTCCATAGCCCGTTGATACGCCTAGTTGATGTGAGACTATCTTCTCCCTTTTCGTCTTCTCCACAACCACCATTCTATTCCACCTATAGTGCTATATCCATGGCTCACGCTCATGTATTGCGTGAAGATTGAAAAAGTTTGAGAACATTAAAAGCATGAAACAATTGCCTGGCTTGTCATCGGGGTTGTGCATGATTTAAATATGTTGTGTGGTGAAGATGGAGCATAGCCAGACTATATGATTTTGTAGGGATAACTTTCTTTAGCCATGTTATTTTGAGAAGACATAATTGCTTTGTTAGTATGCTTGAAGTATTATTATTTTCTATGTCAATATGAACTTTTGTCTTGAATCTTATGGATTTGAATATTCATGCCACAATTAAGAAGAATTACATTGAAATTATGCCAACTAGCATTCCACATCAAAAATTATCTTTTTATCATTTACCTACTCGAGGATGAGCAGTTGTCACCTACTGAAATATCTTTGCAAATGGCTGATAAATCAACTGCTATACCTGTCGGTATTTGTGAGGATGTGCCTGTTGTAGTTGCAAACGTTACTATTTTAACGGACTTTGTTATTCTTGATATTCCGAGGACGATAGTATGTCTATTATTCTTGGAAGACCCTTTTTGAATACTGCAGTGGCTGTTATTGATTGCACTAAAGGCAATGTCACTTTTCATGTTAATGGTAATGAGCATATGGTACACTTTCCGAGGAAACAACCTCAAGTTCACAGTATCAATTCTATTGGAAAAATTCCATCGATTATATTTGGAGGTTTTGAAACTCCTCTTCCTACTGTCAAGAAGAAATATGATATTCTTATTATTGGGGATGTGCATATCCCCGTTGAGGTAACATACTGTTATTTGAAATTTCTCCGGTTCCATGTTACCCGGAATGAGTTCGTTAACAAGACTTGATCAACCTTGTTAGTGGATTCCTTTTGATGATCATAAGATGGATGAAACTAGAAGGCACAACCTTCTGTACCCTCCTTTTACTTTCTGTTATTTATATTAAATAAAATAAAATAAATATTTTTCTGTCTGTTATCTGATTATCCATGCAATATAAAAATACCTCAAAAATAAAAGTTCTCCAAATGCCCTGAAATTTAAATATGACTTTTTCTAGAATATTTGAGGATTTATGGAACTGAGAACACACCAGGGGGGTCAACCACCTGCCCACAAGGGTGGAGGGCGCGCCCCCTGCCTCGTGGGCCCATGGTGTCCCTCCTCCACTTATTCCTGCACCCACATACTTCATCTTCCTCGCACAAACACGAATATCCAGCTCAAACCCGAGTCCAAGATCGTTTTGCTGCCATTTTTGATCTCCTTGCTCAAAGCACCTCTCACAAAACTGCTTGGGGAGATTGTTCCTTGGTATGTGACTCCTCCATTGGTCCAATTAGTTTTTGTTCTAGTGCTTTATTCATTACAAATTTTTGCTGCTTAGGTGACCCTGTTCTTGAGCTTGCATGTCAAATTTATATGGTCAAAAGTAGTTTTGATGCATGATATAGGCTCTAGGCACTTGTAGGAGTAGTTGCTATCAATATTATTGAGTTTGGTTTACTTTTATTTTGAAGTTACTAAAAAATTTCAGAATTTTTCAGAGGAAGAAATATGCTTAGGAAAATGTTCCAAGGTGGTTCTTCAAGGAAGCAAGGACCCATGCTTGCAATGCGTGATGCTGATGAAGAGCCACCAAGAGACACTCCAGTGCGTCCTTGTGAATGGCCTTCTGAGAACTTTATGGATCGAACGGGAATTAAGGAAGAATTTAACGCATATTTGCGTAACGCTGATCTTGTGAGCTTCGAGGAAGAGAAGTGCAGCCAGTATCACTATCTCACCAGTACCTTTGTGAGGAGGTTTGAATTTTCAACTTCACGTAATTCTCCAACTGCCCTGTTTGATCTTTATGAAAAATCTTACACTATGGACTTAGAGGATTTTACCACTGCTTGCAAACTTCCACAATGGGGTAGTATAAGGGATCCTCGCAAATCTGAATTTAGAGATTTTCTTGCTAGAACAACTGTGGCAGAATCTAGAGATATTACACAAGCTACCATAGGGAGCATTCACTTTCCTGCTATACATTATTTTGCTCTCTTCATAGGTAGATGCATTAATGGTAAAGATGAGGCATGTCACATGTGTGTCCCTGATCTTAGTATTCTTAGGAGTGCTGTGTTAGGAGACAAATCATATAATTTGGGAGCCATTGTTGCACGTAGGTTGCATCTTAATGGAGATTTCTTTGGTTGAATTTATGCAACCCGCATAGCTAATTTTCTTGGTATAGCCATACGCGAAGATGATATTGAATTACCTCCTGCTTATCTAGATTTTAATGCTATGGTTCACCACCAGTTTGTCGAGAGGAACGAATCACCTCTCCAGTATCGACTAATCTTTGACAGACACCGTGCTGTCCGTATTACTCTCCCTGCTCCTGCCTTCTTTGATTATCAGGCAAGAGGAGGATATACTATTACCAGAGAGGAGGCAGATGAGTACGAGAGGAGAGAGGAGGCCGCTCGTCGCCATGCTGCAGCTCAGCAGGCGATAGCTACTGCCTCGCGGTACGACCCCAACTATTATTATGGATATCCGCCAGGCCAGCCGTGGCCATAGACCAACTTAGGCCAAAAGCCTAAGCTTGGGGGAGTACGTATTTCCCACCGATATTACATTTATGTTCACACACTCATTGTTAGATGTCGGTGCTCATACTTTTTCATTGTATCATCCATGCTAGTTTACTTTCCTTTTTATGCTTTCTTCTTGTGTGTTTAATAAACCTTAAGAAAAACCAAAAAATTAGTTGTAGCTTTTAATTAATTTACTTTCCATGCTTGTAGTAGTAATTAAAAAAAGAACACCCAAAAATATTTCCTGTTCTTCTTTTGCTTGTTGGGAGCTTTCCCGTGTAAATAGTTTTATTTATTTTCTTTTCTTTGGGGGTCGATAGGAGAAGACCATAATTAAACTGTTGAAGTGGCTCTTATATGCATTATTGTTGATCTGACTAAAAGAGCCCATATTGCCTTGTCTTCTCCTGTTTATTGAATGCCTGCAGATTCCAGCTTAGTCCAATGCACATGCACTATTATTATTATTCACATCACTCGGTCGTGCAAGTGAAAGGCGATTATGATGTTATATGATGGACTGGCTGAGATGAGAAAAGCTGGTATGAACTCGACCTCTTTTGTTTTTGTAAATATGATTAGTTCATCATTCCTGATTTAGCCTATTATGAATAAACATGTTTGCAATGACAATTAGAGATCATAGTTTCTTGTGCCATGCTTGATTAGCTATGAGTTATAATGGTTTACCTTGCGTGCCAACATGCTATTGAAATGGTTATGATGTGGTATGATAGGGTGGTATCCTCCTCTGAATGATTTAAGTGACTTGACTTGGCACATGTTCACGCATGTAGTTGAAACAAAATCAACATAGCCTTCACGATATTTATGTTCATGGTGGATTATATCCTACTCATGCTTGCATTCGGTGTTGATTAATTTTAATGCGTGTTCATGACTGTTGTCGCTCTCTAGCTGGTCGCTTCCCAGTCTTTTGCTAGCCTTCACCTGTACTAAGCGGGAATACTGCTTGTGCATCCCAATCCCTTAAACCCCAATGTTATTCCACATGAGTCCACTATACCTACCTATATACGGTATCTACCTGCCGTTCCAAGTAAATTTGTATGTGCCAAACTCTAAACCTTCAAATGAATATCCTGTTTTGTATGCTTGAATAGCTCATGTATCAACTAGGGCTGTCTATATCTTCCATGTTAGGCGGGTTATTCTCAAGAGGAGTGGACTCTGCTCCTCACTCACGAGATAAATGCTGGTCACCGGGATGCCCAGTCCCATGCTTTATGCAAACTAAATCAAAATAATTGCAAACAAAACTCCCCCTCGGACTCTTGTTAGTTGGAGGCACTCGTTGTTTCGAGCAAGCCATGGATTGATGCTTGTTGGTGGAAGGGGGAGTATAAACTTTACCATTCTGTTTGGGAATCGCCTATAATGTGTGTAGCATGGAAGATATCGCCATCTCTTGGTTGTTATGTTGAAAATGAAAGTATACCGCTCAAAATATTATTCACCTCTGTTTCAAAACCGAGCTCTGGCACCTCTACAAATCCCTGCTTCCCTCTGCAAAGGGCCTATCTATTTACTTTTATGCTGAGTCATCATCCTCTTATTAAAAAGCACCAGTTGGAGAGCACCGCTGTTATTTGCATTCATTATTGTTAGTTTACATTGAGTATGACTTGACTGGATCTCTTTTACCATGAATTACAATGTCTAGTCAGTCCTTGGTCTTTAAAGGTGCCCTGCATTTATGTTTTGCGGTCTCAGAAAGGGCTAGCGAGATACCATCTTGTTATATCATATTATGATTGTTTTGAAAAAGTGTTGTCATCCGAGATTTATTATTATGGCTCGCTAGTTGATTATGCTATTGATATGAGTAAACTTGAGACCTATGCGTTATTGCAAATGTGGTTAGTTATAATCTTTGCTGAAAACTTGAATACTGGCTTTACATATTTACAACAACAAGAGCAAACAAAGTTTGTAAAAGTTTTTCTTTATCACTTTCAGTTTATCAACTGAATTGCTTGAGGACTTGCAAAGGTTTAAGCTTGGGGGAGTTGATACGTCTCCAACGTATCTACTTTTCCAAACACTTTTGCCCTTGTTTTGGACTCTAACTTGCATGATTTGAATGGAACTAACCCGGACTGACGCTGTTATCAGCAAAATTACCATGGTGTTATTTATGTGCAGGAGCAAACATTCTCGGAATGACCTGAAACTTCACGGATCCACTTTTCAGAAAATAAGAAAAATACCTGCAAAAGATGAAGGCCAGGGGGCCCACCACCTTACCACGAGGGTGGGGGCGCGCCTGCCCCCCTAGGGCGCGCCCCCTACCTCGTGGGCCCCCTATTGCCTCTCCGACTCCAACTCCACCTCCATATATTGAGTTTCGGGGAGAAAAAATCAGGGAGAAGAAATCATCGCGTTTTACGATACGGAGCCGCCGCCAAGCCCTAAAACCTCCCGGAAGGGCTGATCTGGAGTCCGTTCAGGGCTCCGAAGAGGGGAATCCGTCGCCATCGTCATCATGAACCATCCTCCATAACCAATTTCATGATCCTCACCGCCGTGCGTGAGTAATTCCATCGTAGGCTTGCTGGACGGTGATAGGTTGGATGGGATCTATCATGTAATCGAGTTAGTTTTGTTAGGGTTTGATCCCTAGTGTCCACTATGTTCTGAGATTGATGTTGCTATGACTTTGCTATGCTTAATGCTTGTCACTAGGGCCCGAGTGCCATGATTTCAGATCTGAACCTATTATGTTTTCACCAATATATGAGTGTTCTTGATCCTATCTTGCAAGTCTATAGTCACCTATTATGTGTTATGATCCGTTAACCCCGAAGTGACAATAATCGGGATACTTACCGGTGATGACCGTAGTTTGAGGAGTTCATGTATTCACTATGTGTTAATGCTTTGTTCCGGTTCTCTATTAAAAGGAGGCCTTAATATCCCTTAGTTTCTGTAAGGACCCCGCTGCCACGGGAGGGTAGGACAAAAGATGTCATGCAAGTTCTTTTCCATAAGCACATATGACTATATTCGGAATACATGCGTACATTATATCAATGAACTGGAGCTAGTTCTGTGTCACCCTAGGTTATGACTATTACATGATGAACCGCATCCGGCATAATTCTCCATCACCGATCCATTCCCTACGAGCTTTCCACATATTGTTCTTCGCTTATTTACTTTCCCATTGCTATTGCTATCATCACTATAAAATACCAAAAACATTGCTTTTAGTAATGTTACCTTTTTGCTACCGTTATCACTACTATCATATTACTTTGCTACTAAACACTTTTCTGTAGATATTAAGTTTCCAGGTGTGGTTGAATTGACAACTCAGCTGCTAATACTTGAAAATATTCTTTGGCTCCCCTTGTGTCGAATCAATAAATTTGGGTTGAATACTCTACCCTCGAAAACTGTTGCGATCCCCTATACTTGTGGGTTATCACAAACCCACTAAAGCCACTTTTAGAGGCATCATACCAGGTATGGAGGTTAGCTGTACAGGCTCCATTACCCTTGAGGTAATCTTCGGATCACCAGAAAATTACCGTATCAAAGAGTTAATCTTCGAAATTGCCCCTTTCTGTAGTGACTATCAAGCACTGCTCGGGCGAACCGCGTTCGCTCAATTCAACACGGTGCCACATTATGCCTACCGTAAGCTCAAGATGCCTGGTCCACGCGGCGTCATCACGGTTCATGGCAAGGCCGAACCTTCCTTCGACACCAACAAATACACCACTGCCTTAGCAACAAAAACAACGAGCAGCACCTCGCAGCCAAACCTCGATTCGACGTCCAGGCTCCCGGACACCATCAAGGGGCTCCGAACTACTTCGCGGAAGGATACCCCGGCTCATCTAGAGCTCAACTAAACACTCTGGAAAAGGCCATGACAGGCTGAACTCAGCGGTTCAACCGCCCTCTGGCACGTAAACATTTCTTATATTTCCTTCACAGGTTCACCTTTGCACCGACCAGGATGGACTCCACGGAGGCAGCCTGAACGCGTTAGGGAATCCTTAGACATTCCCCGCAGTGACCACCCGGCTATATTACGGATCCGCACTCAACCTCTTCCCCCTGATCATAGCAGGTTCTGCTACCACAACCCTTTTTTTATCACATTACTTGTACCCATACGCGTAGACATATTATTCAAATGCAACATGTGGATTTATATGACGTTTACCTGCTGATTATTTCTTATCGAAATCATTTCGTCAAGTGGCATCCGTACATAGTGATATGCCTTGAATATGCCAGGGGCTTCGATTTTCCCGTAACACAGCAATAAAAGTCCGAACACCTTCATAGAAGTTCGGCACCCCGAACCTATAGCATTATATGCATCAGCTCCGAATCATGTCTTGGGTCAATAGTTGGGTTTGCCCGGCTCCCATGTTTTGGTACCTTACGTTCCACTATATCGGCTAAGGTAGCACTGGGAGAACTACTGCGATTGTGTCCCGGTTCTTACGGATGAGCACCTCAGTAGAGAAAGACGAAAACTGACTGTCATGATACGGCGAGAGCTAGTCAGCTGTTCGAGCGATTACAAAATCTTTAAGTATTTCTCCCGCATAATGCCATAACCAATGCAGTGTGCGATGGATCGATTTTTTCTCCGATCAGGCGCTTATAGAGCCCCTAGTACGGTCTTCCAAACACAAGGGGTTGCGCCGACCATACTAAAGATCCTATGGCTAAGTGAGAGTGATAAAGCCCTATAGTCCGATTGCCTGGTTTGTTGTGCTGAGCACCTCCTTCGGAGGACCCAAAACTGGGATCAAGAGTGCTCAGGTTTATCCCGAACACCCCCGTACTCCTTACGTGGGGGCAGAAGCCGACGACTGGCCAACTCTCAGGTTTAACATAAAAACGGCCGCACAGGAGGGTAAACTTTTATATAACATGCGACATATAAACGACCTTGTTCAAACATTACAGAGGATAACATGATTGGCATTCATGGAAATATAATGTCATTGGTGCATAGCTCCGCTGCAGGGTAGGATCCTTTCAGGACACTCTTATAATATAATTCGGGCTTGCGGTGCTCCTTCCCCTCTGGCGGTCCTCCGGTCACCAGCTTCTCGGCATCCATCTTCCCCCAGTGCACCTTTGCGCAGGCAAAGGCCATTCATGCTCCTTCTATACAGACCGACCGCTTGATGACGTCAAGTTGAGGGCAAGCGCTTACAAGCCGCCTCACGAGCCCGAAGTAGCTGCTTGGAATCGGCTCGGCAGGCCATAGTCGGATAACTATATCTTTCATGGCTAGTTCCGCCGCCTTATGTAGTTCGATCAGCTGTTTCAGTTGATCGGCAAAAGGCACCGGATAATTCGGCGCCAAATACTGCGACCAAAAGAGCTTATCTGCGGTGTTCCTTTCTTCGGCTCGGTAGAATTAGGAGGCATCTGATATGCTGTGAGGTAGCTTGGCAAATACACCTGAGAAATCCAGATTCACAACCAGAAACATAGTTTTCCCTTCAAATACTTGCTTTACATGGGAAAAACCTTACCCGCCGCGATCATTCTCGCCTCTTGGATCCCCTACAGGGCGCTTTGGGTTTCCCCTCGGGCATTGCTCCTGGCTTGACATGCCTTGGTGAGTTCGGACTCTTTCTCTGTTAAACTCTGCTCCAAGGTCTCGCATCTACTTACGGCCTCTTGCAGCTCCTGCTCAGCTTTAATAACTCTGTCCTCGTGTTTCTCACGAAGAGTCTGCTCTGTGGCCGCCTTTTCCTCGGCCTCGGCAACGGCCCTTTTGAGGGCCTCGACTTCGGTCATAACCCCTAGCACAAATTATGCGGCTTATTTCATATTGAACATTTATTTCACAATAAATGCGCATAACGCTTGTGCATACCTTGTTTATCCCTCAACTGCATTTTCAATTGGCCAAGTTCTTCTATGGCTCGCTCCAGACTTTGATTCAGTCTGGAGATCTCCGCAGTACGAGAGGAAGCAGCCGCTACAGGTATCTGCTTGAAATAGAAGAGAAATCAATATTATTCAACGAGTCTTCCTGCGATCATCAATTCGATCCCTTGTCCAGTTCTTTCTTTCACCGAACAGTGTATCAGGGGCTACTATCTATACTATGACACTCTTCGACAACTTACAAAGCATACCTCAAAGCCTCTTATAAGGCTGATACAAGCTTCGTTTAGTCCACTCTCAGTTGACTGAATCTTCTCAATCACCGCACCCATAAGGGCACGGTGTTCGTCAACAATGGAGGCGTCTCGTAGCGCCACCAACAAAGCATCCGACACTTCTGGATGGATAGAGGTCGCCGACAGAACAGGCACGCCCCCTCCAGCCAAAGGAGGCTGCCTTCTTGATTCTGGAGTCGTATAGGTCTCTAGAATCACGTCCGGTGGGGGCCGAACTCAGGATCGCCCCCGCCGTCAGACCCCATGGGAATCTTTTCCCCCACATGTCCGGCCCCTGCGGTTTGACCTCCAGGCGTCGCCTTCACGGTTTCTTCCTTTCCTCCTTGGTCGGGGTCCTTCTGGGATGAAGCCTCGGTGTTATGCACCTATTTGGAGGAAGGGGCCTTTGGGGGCGTCCCGCTCTCCATAGCATTTGAGCTCAGCAGGTCCTCTGATGTGGATTGTTTGGTACGGGACCTCGCCGAACTACAAAAAATATATGCTTAGGTTAATATACTAAGACACGATGAGTCCGGACGCTTAAATGTACTCGGATTTTATATACTTACGAGTTTACCAGGGGCTGGGCCCTGGGATCCCATGCCGGGCCGCTATCGGCGGCGGCAGTGGACTCCTCCGGAAGAGAAGCCTTTCCCCTTTTGGGCAGTTCGGCCTCCAAGGGTGCGGAGGCCGTCCTCTTCCTTCTTCCCCCCGCAGGGAATTCATCTCCCTCCTCCTTTTCGTCCACTTCGGAGGTGGAACGAGCATCAGAGCCTTCGGGTATTGTGTCCGAAGTGCCGCGGCAACGAAGGCCGCCCCGGGTCATTTTGGCCTCCTTCTTGGCCATCTTCTTCGGCACCTTATAAGGTGCCAGATTTGTAACACCCCCACCGTCATACTACGATAACCTCACCCTAATGATGCCAGGTCACCATGCTTACTAAGCTGATTATCACTTGATGAAAAATCAGAGTCAAATACAAATTCAAAATGACAAGTCAAATTATAGTTTCTTAAAATAGTGATTTAAAAATGTTCAAAATGTTGAAGATATTCACTAACTATTTAACAATCAGCAAACAACATTTTAAAAATTATTTAAATACCCTAAAACAATTAAAACATGGGCCCAAACATTATTTTAGTTGCCTTTTAAATTATATATAAAAATAAAACTTCCAATCTTTTTCATTTAAGTGCCAAACTTTAGTGACAGTAAGGTATATTGCATGCTAAATTTTGAGATCGGCCACACATTTTGCAAAATGGGTTAATACAAAAAAAAGAAGTGCAAGCAGGAAAAGAAATGAAAAGGCTAGAGACAACACTGTTTCACCTATAGCCCATAGGTACAGTGCGAGGCCCAGTCCACGAACAGCCTTCTCCTTCCTGTACAGAGGAGGAGGCAGGAGATGTGCGTGTCGCACATCCACGACCGCCGTGGCCGTAGATGGCCGCCACGTCGATCCCCTCCGTTTATAATTGTGCCAACGCAAACCCTAGATCGCCCTCGTCCATTCCCCCCTCTTTTCCCCATCGCCCCCTTCTTCTTCTGCTTGGAATCGAGCTTGGATACTCGCATGGTGGCCGCGCTGGTCATCGTCATTACCGCGGCCACCGTCGTCGCCAACGCGTGGGAGGACGTCTAGGAGGCCCGCCACGGACGTCTTCATCCGTCCCAAGCACCGAACGGAGCCGAGGTGGCCTGTGCGCTCGCCATCGAGCTAGTCTTTATCGCGTACGTTGTCGTCGTCCATCGTCGAGTACCACCGTTCCGGTCCACCCCGATCTTCCCCGAGCACATCAATGGACTCGCAGTGAGCTTCTCCCCCGGATCCCCCTTCCCCCGCTTCAATTCGGTCGCCGTTAGCTGTCCCTGAGCTTGCTGTGGCCGCGGCCCCTGCGCCCGAAGCCACCGGCGCTCACACTCCCGCTCACACTCCCGCTCGCCCCCTGACTACGGCTGGGCCACACCCTAGCAGCTCCTGTCGCGCGCCTCGCATCGCCTACCTGTGCCCGCCCTACGCACGTCGCCATCCGCTGCCGTGGTTCTTCGTGCTGATCTGCTCGCGCTTGCTGCTCCCTGCGTCCCGTGCTGCCCCTCTCGCGCTCACGACGCGCTTCAATGGACCCGCCGCCATCCGCAAGCGCGCCGCGCCCACCGGTGGCCGCCTGTGCCCGCGCCGCTCCTCCCCCGCGCTCGTCCCTGTGCCCATGGCCGCGGCCGCCTGACGCCCCCCCCGTGCGTGCGCTCGCCTAACTCCCCGCTCGCACCTGCACCTGCCGGACCGCCGCCGCTGCCTCCGCATGTTGCTAGCGCCGGCAGTCGCGCCCCAACCACCCCTCCTCGCCGGCTACGCCTCCCCCTGCTCGCGGCTGCGCCAGCCGGCCGGCCTCGCCGTGCCTCTGGTCACCGGCGCGCACAGAGCATCGATCCAGCGTCGGTGTCGATGGCTACCAAGCCCGTGGCCTTTTGATCAGGCGCTAACCCCCCCCCCACTAACAAATGGTCCCCCATCACTAATTAAAAGGTTAGGTTAGTCTTACTAAAAGGTGACACTTACAGATGGGCCCCACGTGCTAACTAAGTTATCAAAAAAAATTAAAGACACTGCTAATAGTGGAGTCAATGACAGGTGGGTCCTCCTAGTCAGTTGACCAGCCAACAGTCCACTGTTGACTGCTTACTAGGCAGTCAACAAGGCCCCACGTGTCAGCCTCATTGGGCCTCTGACTGTGTACGCTTCTGTGTACCCATAGCCTTTTCCCTTTAGTTTTAGAATTATTAATAATTTCAGAATAATGTTTAAAACTTTAGAAATTCATATAAAATAATCCGCAAGTCAGATGAAAAAGTTTTATACATGAAAATTGCTCAGAACGACAAAACGAATCTGAATACACACCCCATTCGTCCGTCACACATCCCTAGCATAGCGAACACACAACTTTCCCCCTCTGATTCATCTGTCCGAAAACGCAAAACACCGGGAATACTTTTCCGGATGTTTTCCCCCTACACCGGTACCACCTCGTACCGCATTAGGGCACACCTGACTTCACGCTTTGTCATGTCATGCATCGTCATGCATTTGTTTGCATTATATTTATTGTTTCTTCCCCCTCTTCTCTCGCTAGACACCGAGACCGACGCCGCTGCTACCCAGTACGACTACGGTGTTGACGACCCCTCTCTCTTGCCAGAGCAACCAGGCAAGCCCCCCCTTTGATCACCAGATATCGCCTACTCTTCTCTCTACTGCTTGCATTAGAGTAGTGTAGCATGTTACTGCTTTCCGTTAATCCTATTCTGTTGCATAGCCTGTCATTGTTGCTCTAGCTGTTGATACCTTACCTGCAATCCTAAACGCTTAGTATAGGATGCTAGTTTACCATCAGTGGCCCTACATTCTTGTCTGTCTGCCATGCTATACTATCGGGCCGTGATCACTTGGGAGGTGGTCACGGGTATATACTTATACATAATATATGATTCTTGTGGTGATTAAAGTCGGGTCGGCTCGTAGGAGTACCCGCGAGTGATTCCGATGTTGGGGGCTGAAGGGGCAGGTGACTCCATCCCGGTAGAGGTGGGCCTGAGTTCCCGAAGGCCCCCGATGGTTACTTTGTGGCGGAGCGACAGGGCAGGTTGAGACCACCTAGGAGAGAGGTGGGCCTGGCCCTGGTCGGCGTTCGCGGTTACTTCAAGATAACATGCTTAACGAGATCTTGGTATTTGATCTGAGTCTGGCTACTGGCCTATACGCACTAACCATCTACGCGGGGACAGTTATGGGCACTCGACGTCGTGGTATCAGCCGAAGCCTTCGTGACATCAGTGAATGAGTGGCGCGCGCCGGGTTGGACCACGTAACGCAACTTCCTTTGTAATGGAGGTTGCTAGGTCTGCTCACCGGCCGCGTACGCAACGTGCAGGTGTGCAATGGGCGATGGGCCCAGACCCCTGCGCCATAGGATTTAGACTGGCGTGCTGACCTCTCTGTTGTGCCTAGGTAGGGCTGCGACGTGTTGATCTTCTGAGGCCGGGAATGACCTAGAAAAGTGTGTCCTGACAAAGGGGATCGAGCGTGTTGGGAAATGTGGTGCACCCCTGCAGGGAAGTTGATATATTCGAATAGCCGTGTCCCTCGGTAAAAGGACGACCCGGAGTTGTACCTTGACCTTATGACAACTAGAACCAGATACTTAATAAAACACACCCTTCCAAGTGCCAGATACAACCGGTGATCGCTCTCTCACAGGGCGACGAGGGGAGGATCATCGGTTAGGATTATGCTATGCGATGCTACTTGGTGAACTTACCATCTACTCTCTTCTCCTGCTGCAAGATGGAGGTTACCAGAAGTGTAGTCTTCGAAAGGACTAGCTATCCCCCTCTTATTTCGGCATTCTGCAGTTCAGTCCACATATGATACCCCTTTTTCATTTGATACCAATGCATACATATGTAGTGTAGCTCCTTGCTTGCGAGTACTTTGGATGAGTACTCACGGTTGCTTTTCTCCCCCTTTTCCCCTTTCCTATACCCGATTGCTGCGACCAGACGTTGGAGCCCAGGAGCCAGACGCCACTGTCGACGACGACTCCTACTACACTAGAGGTGCCTACTACTACGTGCAGCCCGCTGACGACGACCAGGAGTAGTTTAGGAGGATCCCAGGCAGGAGGCCTGCGCCTCTTTCGATCTGTATCCCAGTTTGTGCTAGCCTTCGTAAGGCAAACTTGTTTAACTTATGTCTATACTCAGATATTGTTGCTTCCGCTGACTCGTCTATGATCGAGCTCTTGTATTCGAGCCCTCGAGGCCCCTGGCTTGTAATATGATGCTTGTATGACTTACTTTATTTGTAGAGTTGTGTTGTGATATCTTCCCGTGAGTCCCTGATCTTGATCGTACACATTTGCGTGTATGATTAGTGTACGGTCAAATCGGGGGCGTCACAAGTTGGTATCAGAGCCGACTACCTGTAGGAATCCCCCTTTCCAACTCCTTGGCCGAAGTCGAGTCTAGTCATTGAAAAACTTTTACTAACATGGCTGTGCGGCTTACGGGCCCACGTCGCCATCTGGGTGGTATTTGGATCTTTTACTCCTCGATCCTTACTCTGGGACTTTGAACTCTCTTCTATTCGGGTTAAATGAATTTTGCTAAATCTAACATTAGGATCTCGTTATCACTTTCTCCCAGAGAGCCCTTCATTACAGATGATCGACTGCTTCAACAGAAGATTCTGATAATACTCTCCGATGTTCTCCCGAAACTTTGTGCCATTGCTTTTGCAATTCCCTACCACCGAAAAATCCCTATGGATAAATACTTACACCTGTCGTTCTTACTTTTATTCCCAGTTGGTCTTGTTATTACAAGATACCCCGAAATACTCGTTGTTGTTTCCATAATCCTTTGAGCTTACTGCCTTGCTGTTCTTTATCACCTGAATACCCCTACGGATAATTCTCGCACTTATCGAGTATCCGCTCATCCCCCAGTTGTTCATGTGTTTCACAATGGTCATTGAAATACTATTCGATCCTCCAAAAATCCTTAGTAGCTTATTGCTCTGCAATACTTGTCTGCTTGCATGATGGATGCTTTCCATATGTCTGGCAATATTCGTTAGTATCCTTAGACACCGTCATTTTGATCCCTTTGATTCAACATGAGTGCGAATGCACACAATCATCAGTTGATCCTTTTAAATTATCTTTCCGGCTCAGACGTCATTTTAAACATGAGCTGGTTCTCAACAAATCCAATTGCCGTCGATTGTACCCCTAAGGCTATTCAACTTATCCATCCCTAATCAGAACATTGCTTCTGATCCCTTGATTTGAAAATCATAATTCCTTTGCATTTGAGCTCCGGATTAGTCAGTTGTTTCCATAAACCAATGCCTTTGCATTGTTACTTCCTCTGGTTGTGTGCCGATGCTCACGTCAGCTCTGTTATGGACCGGCAGATCCTTTAATGGATTTTATCCGACAACGTCCTTCATATTCAATAACCTTGTGAGCCTTCCCTCGGATACATAATGCCTTTGGTAAATGGTATCATCTACTTTGTCAACCTTGCTCTACTTTCGAGCTTGTGATATTTACTCTTGAAACTTGTGGTATATGTTTCTAAGAAGCCCCTATGGGTTGAACATATGCCTTCTCTAAACTGTGTGAACTCGAAAGTTTTCACGAGTCATACACTTCTGGTATTTTGCCAGATAAAATTTCAACACTACAACTTCTTCGAAAGTGAGAAGTGAATGAAAGGTTATGCATTGGAGAAGTGGGAGTCGACCTTGAACTTTGTGTTCATGCCCATGGACACGATGTAGATCTTATCATTAAAGCTTCTCTTAAATTAAATTATTCCCTTGGTATAAGTTCATCTTATATCTGGGATCTGGCCTTTTTTCAATCATGGTTCCGACCATGTTCTCCTTTAAATACCATTTCTCATGCAAGTTTAAGCACTTGTCTTCTGCAGAGCAATACCCTAGTCCAACCTCTACTTTGATCTGTCATCGAGTATTACCCCCTGGTATCTCGAGATTATCATGGAACTGCATAACCTCTTATGAGTTCTTCATCAAGTACTACATTCTCACAGATTCCAATTTTTCACGGGCTCTGAGTTATTAAACACTCAAAGACACCGATAACTGAATCGAGCTCGCACCGCGATTAAACAACTCTTGGTAACCTTCATTACTTACGAATTTGAACTCGATCACGTAAGTCCTAGCCTGCTCGACTATATCATTGTCATGCCGATTTTAAACTGTGCTAGCTGGTCCTTCTTTCTAGAGCAAAAATTTCGGGGTGAGCTAATCTTACGTCGATCTTCCTCGTCATAACAATTGTCCTTGAATGACAAGCTTGATTTCAAGTTTGTGTCATACCTCTGGTTTCAATAACTTCTCGCTTCATCATTCCGTTGACTTGATGTCATCGCCGATCGGTTACATCTTCTTGAAACCTCTCGACAAATGTGTCGTGATCATCATCAACATTTTGACCCCTTCCAAGGTATCAATTGAATTCATGATGAGAAGTACCCTCCTTACCCTCGATGAGTTGTGTTATCATCGACCACTTTATTGCCTTCCGTTCAACACAAACTTGTTCGTGTCTCTAGCAACCCTATTGCTTTGAAGTAAATGGTCGATATTTCATTCTTAGACCATTGGTTATCGAACCACCATTCTAACATTGATCATGCTACTTAAGCCCATATTTCGGGTGCACCTTTCAACCAATGTTTAACCGAGTATGTTTTCCTCGAGCATACATCATTATATCATTTGATCTAACTAATGTTATCTCCTTGTTCACATAATTGTAGAAACCCATCTTTTGGAAGTCTCGGTGAATTGTCGCTGAGTTTATCAGCTACCTTCTCATCCCCTCCTTGGTTTAATGATGAACTATTGTTTCAGGAACCCACTCCCATAGTTCATTTCCCGAGAATCTTGCAATGTCTTTTCGTCTATTTGTGTTGCACCTTTTCTTCTTGGACATCCTGAGTCTGAGGTATCATGACACCCATCGGATCTGAATCTCGGTCAGATATGATGGTTGGGACATTTCCAAGAGTTATAGCATTGTCTTTATATGAACCGGTAAGGTGATGTCATGCCTAGCACACCTGGCCGGAGGACCTATTGTTATAGTTTCCTTTTTGGCAAGGTTATTCTTCCGTGAGGAAATTGTAAGACTTATTCTATAAGTTGTTCCTGGTGGATCCTTTTTGTTTCCAAAGTCTGATCTTCACTGAATGACCATGTCAATGCTATCTCGAAGCATGTCCATGGTACTCCGATTTTGAACAGGAACAATTGAAGCCCAATGTTAAATGTTTCCTGCTCAATTATCCAAACACTGCTGTATGGATAATGTCATGAAAATTCTCTCCCGTACCTAAAGAGTTTTCTACATTATATCATGTCATGGATATCATGATCTGCTTGTCCTTGGGAAGGATATACCCTTGAAATATGTGTTTAAACGCATTTTCCTTTCCATTGTTCTGTTTAATTTGATAATCATATTTTCCCTTCCATTGGTTGGTTTAACGTTTCTTGTGATCTATATGATCTAAGCAGTAATATTCTCCTGCTTATGTAAACACCTCGATGTACCACTCTATCAGTAAGTCCCTGTTACTATTGTTGATGACATTCCGGTAACCGCCGATGGAGGAGAACTTTGCCTATTGGTCCGCCTCGTTCAACGAGCAGGAAAATGGTTCTCTTCATCCCTCGCCCTTGGTACCGATGTTGTTGCCGACATAACTAACAGACTATCCTCTGACGTGCCATGTTTACATGGTCATACAAGACGTCACCGCCCTTCCTACCGTTAACTCACATGGTGGGCCCATAACCCACAGTTCCACAGGATCGAAACCTGACTCTCCTGTACACCCTGTTGTCCAAGTTATCTCTTGCGCCTGACTTCGTATGTAATTCATGGGTCACCTTCCTAGTGATCTATTCTGGAATCAGACACAATACTTATTCCCGTTGCTTTGAACCCCTTTCACGCCCTGTTTCAGGCATCGAACGATTGCCTGCCCGCTCAAAATTTCTCATGATACCTTCTTACTTTGCTCTCAATATTTTCTTAAGTTTCAAATTCGAGAGTTACTTTCCACCACCTTCCCTGATGTTATTGACCAGATAGTTAACCTTGTCGAGGTCCGTTCTCCTGGAATACCCCCCTTATTCTTTCATAAGTACGATGGAGTTCCCGAAGAAAGGATGCCGACTTCATCATCATGAATCAAAGCAGAGAAATGAAGACATCAACGTCATGGATCGACATCTTCGAGAAGAGCAACCAAGACCGAGAAAATTCGTTAGAATTTCGTAACCAGAACTTTCCACTTCTCCACCTCTTAAATCTCGGGACGAGATTTCTTGTAGTGGAGGAGATTTGTAACACCCCCAGCGTCATACTACGATAACCTCACCCTAATGATGCCAGGTCACCATGCTTACTGATCTGATTATCACTTGATGAAAAATTAGAGTCAAATACAAATTCAAAATGACAAGTCAAATTATAGTTTCTTAAAACAGTGATTTAAAAATGTTGAAGATATTCACTAACTATTTAACAATCAGCAAACAACATTTTAAAAATTATTTAAATACCCTAAAACAATTAAAACATGGGACCAAACATTATTTTAGTTGCCTTTTAAATTATATATAAAAAGGAAAACTTCCAATCTTTTTCATTTAAGTGCCAAACTTTAGTGACAGTAAGGTATATTGCATGCTAAATTTTGAGATCAGCCACACATTTTCCAAAATGGGTTAATACAAAAAAAGAAGTGCAAGCAGGAAAAGAAATGAAAAGGCTAGAGACAACACTGTTTCACCTATAGCCCATAGGTACAGTGCGAGGCCCAGTCCACGAACAGCCTTCTCCTTCCTGTACAGAGGAGGAGGCAGGAGATGTGCGTGTCGCACATCCATGACCGCCGTGGCCGTAGATGGCCGCCACGTCGATCCCCTCTGTTTATAACTGTGCCAACGTGAACCCTAGATCGCCCTCATCCATTCCCCCCTCTTTTCCCCATCGCCCCCTTCTTCTTCTGCTTAGAATCGAGCTTGGATACTCGTACGGTGACCGCGCTGGTCATCGTCATTACCGCGGCCACCGTCGTCGCCGATGCGTGGGAGGACGTCTAGGAGGCCCACCACGGACTTCTTCATCCGTCCCGAGCACCGAACGGAGCCGAGATGGCCTGTGCGCTCGCCATCGAGCTAGTCTTCGTCGTGTACGTTGTCGTCGTCCATCGTCGATTACCACCGTTCCGGTCCACCTCGATCTTCCCCGAGCACATCAATGGATTCGCAGTGAGCTTCTCCCCCGGATCCCCCTTCCCCCACTTTGATTCGGTTGCCATTAGCTGTCCCTGAGCTTGCCGTGGCCGCGGCCCCTGCGCCCGAAGCCACCGGCGCTCACACTCCCGCTCGCCCCTGACTACGGCTGGGCCACACCCTAGCGGCTCCTGTCGCGCGCCCCGCATCGCCTACCTGCGCCTGCCCTACGCACGTCGCCATCCGCTGCCACGGTTCTTTGTGCTGCTCTGCTCGTGCTTGCTGCTCCCTGCGTCCCGTGCTGCCCCTCTCGCGCTCATGACACGCTTCAATGGACCCGCCGCCGTTCGCAAGCGCGCCACGCCCACCGGCGGCCGCACGTGCCCGCGCGGCTCCTCCCCCGTGCTCGTCCCTGTGCCCATGGCCGCGGCCGCCTGACGCCCCCCCCCCGCGCGTGCGCTCGCCTAACTCCCCGCTCGCACCCGCCCCTGCCGGACCGCCGCCGCTGCCTCCGCACGTCGCTAGCGCCGGCAGTCGCGCCCCAACCACCCCTCCTCGCCGGCTACGCCTCCCCCCAAACTCACGGCTGCGCCAGCCGGCCGGCCTCGCCGTGCCTCTGGTCGCCGGCGCGCACAGAGCATCCATCCGGCCTCGGTGTCGATGGCTACCAGGCCCGTGGCCTTTTGATTAGGCGCTAACCCCCCACTAACAAATGGTCCCCCATCACTAATTAAAAGGTTAGGTTAGTCTTACTAAAAGGTGACACTTACAGATGGGCCCCACGTGCTAACTAAGTTATCAAGAAAAATTAAAGACACTGCTAATAGTGGAGTCAATGACAGGTGGGTCCTCCTGGTCAGTTGACCAGCCAATAGTCCACTGTTGACTGCTGTCTAGGCAGTCAACAAGGTCCCACATGTCAGCCTCATTGGGCCTCTGACTGTGTACGCTTCTGTGTACCCATAGCCTTTTCCCTTTAATTTTAGAATTATTAATAATTTCAGAATACTGTTTAAAACTTTAGAAATTCATATAAAATAATCCGCAAGTCAGATGAAAAAGTTTTATACATGAAAATTGCTCAGAACGACGAGACGAATCTGAATACACACCCCATTCGTCCGTCACACATCCCTAGCATAGCGAACACACAACTTTCCCCCTCCGATTCATCTGTCCAAAAATGCAAAACACCGGGAATACTTTTCCGGATGTTTCCCCCCTACACCGGTACCACCTCGTACCGCGTTAGGGCACACCTGACTTCACGCTTTGTCATGTCATGCATCGTCATGCATTTGTTTGCATTATATTTATTGTTTCTTCCCCCTCTTCTCTCGCTAGACACCGAGACCGATGCCGCTGCTACCCAGTACGACTACGGTGTTGACGACCCCTCTCTCTTGCCAGAGCAACCAGGCAAGCCCCCCCTTTGATCACCAGATATCGCCTACTCTTCTCTCTACTGCTTGCATTAGAGTAGTGTAGCATGTTACTGCTTTCCGTTAATCCTATTCTGTTGCATAGCCTGTCATTGTTGCTCTAGCTGTTGATACCTTACCTGCAATCCTAAATGCTTAGTATAGGATGCTAGTTTACCATCAGTGGCCCTACATTCTTGTCTGTCTGCCATGCTATACTATCGAGCTGTGATCACTTGGGAGGTGGTCACGGGTATATACTTATACATAATATATGATTCTTGTGGTGATTAAAGTCGGGTCGGCTCGTAGGAGTACCCGCGAGTGATTCCGATGTTGGGGGCTGAAGGGGCAGGTGACTCCATCCCGGTAGAGGTGGGCCTGAGTTCCCGAAGGCCCCCGACGGTTACTTTGTGGCGGAGCGACAGGGCAGGTTGAGACCACCTAGGAGAGAGGTGGGCCTGGCCCTGGTCGGCGTTCGCGGTTACTTCAAGATAACACGCTTAACGAGATCTTGGTATTTGATCTGAGTCTGGCTACTGGCCTATACGCACTAACCATCTACGCGGGGACAGTTATGGGCACTCAATGTCGTGGTATCACCCGAAGCCTTCGTGACATCAGTGAATGAGTGGCGCGCGCCGGGTTGGACCGCGTAACGCAACTTCCTTTGTAATGGAGGTTGCTAGGTCTGCTCACTGGCCGCGTACGCAACATGCAGGTGTGCAATGGGCGATGGGCCCAGACCCCTGCGCCATAGGATTTAGACCGGCATGCTGACCTCTCTGTTGTGCCTAGGTAGGGCTGCAACGTGTTGATCTTCTGAGGCCGGGAATGACCTAGAAAAGTGTGTCCTGACAAAGGGGATCGAGCGTGTTGGGAAATGTGGTGCACCCCTGCAGGGAAGTTGATCTATTCGAATAGTCATGTCCCTTGGTAAAAGGACGACCCGGAGTTGTACCTTGACCTTATGACAACTAGAACTAGATACTTAATAAAACACACCCTTCCAAGTGCCAGATACAACCGGTGATCGCTCTCTCACAGGGCGACGAGGGGAGGATCATCGGTTAGGATTATGCTATGCGATGCTACTTGGTGAACTTACCATCTACTCTCTTCTCCTGCTGCAAGATGGAGGTTACCAGAAGCGTAGTCTTCGAAAGGACTAGCTATCCCCCTCTTATTTCGACATTCTGCAGTTCAGTCCACATATGATACCCCTTTTTCATTTGATACCAATGCATACATATGTAGTGTAGCTCCTTGCTTGCGAGTACTTTGGATGAGTACTCACGGTTGCTTTTCTCCCCCTTTTCCCCTTTCCTATACCCGATTGCTGCGACCAGACGTTGGAGCCCAGGAGCCAGACGCCACTGTCGACGACGACTCCTACTACACTAGAGGTGCCTACTACTACGTGCAGCCCGCTGACGACGACCAGGAGTAGTTTAGGAGGATCCCAGGCAGGAGGCCTGCGCCTCTTTCGATCTGTATCCCAGTTTGTGCTAGCCTTCGTAAGGCAAACTTGTTTAACTTATGTCTGTACTCAGATATTGTTGCTTCCGCTGACTCGTCTATGATCGAGCTCTTGTATTCGAGCCCTCGAGGCCCCTGGCTTGTAATATGATGCTTGTATGACTTATTTTATTTGTAGAGTTGTGTTGTGATATCTTCTAGTGAGTCCCTGATCTTGATCGTACACATTTGCGTGTATGATTAGTGTATGGTCAAATCGGGGGCGTCACAGCCGGGACCAGCATCTTAGTCAGAAGTGGGATGGTCGGGTCTTCGGGCAGCGGGGTCGGACAATGGATCCGCTCCGCCTTCTTCGTCCAGTCCTGGGAGAGTTGAATAAACACGCGTTAAGCGTTTCCTTTGGGTCACGCGGATAGAAAAGTTTGATAAACTCACCGAACTTGCAGGGCGGGACAGTTGGTACCCGCGGTCCTCGGCGGAGTCCGGCCATGATTTGCTGGACTTGAAAAGCACCTTCCAAATGTCCTTGTGCGAGGATCCAAAGAACCCTCGCAAGGTTTGGTGCCTGGCCGGATCGAATTCCCATAGATCGCAAGTCTGGTGTTGACAGGGCAATATCCGACGGACCAACATCACCTGGACTACGTTGACAAGTTCAATGTTCTTATCTCCCATATCTTTAACGCGCGTCTGGAGCACCGACAGTTCGTCGGACGAGGACCAATCCAGGCCTTTCTTAACCCAGGATGTAAGCCGCAGAGGGGCGCCGGATCAAAACTCAGGAGAGGCGGCCCATTCCTTGCCGCACGAGTCAGTGATGTAAAACCACTGTTGTTGCCACTCCTTGACAGAATCATTAAAGGTTCCCGTTGGCCATATGACGTTGGGCATCTTGCTCACCATAGCGCCCCCGCACTCGGCGTGCTCGCCGCCCACCACCTTGGGCTTCACATTGAAAACCTTCAGCCATAATCCGAAGTGCGGCGAAATGCGGAGAAAAGCCTCGCACACAACAATGAATGTCGAGATATTGAAGATCGATCCCATTATAATACATAATGCCACGAACGAACAGGTGGAGGGGAAACCCTAGCCCGCGGACAAAGTAAGGGAGGAATACAACCCTCTCATGGTGTTCTGGAGTGGGGACGATCTGTCCCGCCGTCGGGAGACGGTGCCTGATTTTCTTGGCCAGATACCCGGCCTCCCGAAGCTTTTTGATATCCTTATCTCGGACGGTAGAGGCCATCCATTTGCCTCCTGCTCCGGATCCGGACATCTTTGGAAGACCTTTTGTGGGCAGAGAAGGTGAACGCTTAGGCGCTGGAGCCTGAGCAGAAGGGAATGAATTGGGAAGAAGGCGTGGGTGAAAAGAGTGAATCCTTGTCCCTTTATAAGGGCAAAACAGGCGATGCGCCTCCCCACTCACCTGGTAAAACCTCTTATTCCCCAAGCGTCGTAATTGATGGCGCGGTTGGGTTACCCACATCCGTATTGATGAGAATCCCGTGATAAGGGGACACGATCTCTGCTTCAACAAGACGTGCCAAGGAAACCACCTCGTGATATGTGCAGTAGCTGGTTGAGAAAAACGGTGCGAATAATGATCGGGCCGTGGTATGATGTCACGTTGTCGAACGTGACAGCAGATTAGATTTGTGGAAATATTATTCTCTATACGGTGGTATGTGGAACTTGTTTTGCAGAGCCGGACACTATCCTTGTGTTCAATCTTCTATGGAATATTCGGAGGAGGAACCTGCCTTGCAATGCCGAAGACAAATCTGCGCGCCGAACTCATCATCATTGAAGCCTGGTTCAGGGGCTACTGAGGGAGTCCTGGATTAGGGGGTCTCCGGACAGCCGAGCTATATCCTTTGGCCGGACTGTTGGACTATGAAGATACAAGATTGAAGACTTCGTCCCGTGTCCAGATGGGATTCTCCTTGGCGTGGAAGCCAAGCTTGGCAATACGGATATGTAGATCTCCTCCCTTGTAACCGACTCTGTGTAACCCTAGCCCCCTCTGGTGTCTATATAAACCAGAGGGTTTAGTCCGTAGGACAACAACAATCATACCATAGGCTAGCTTCTAGGGTTTAGCCTCTACGATCTCGTGGTAGATCAACTCTTGTAATACTCATATCATCAAGATTAATCAAGCAGGACGTAGGGTATTACCTCCATCAAGAGGGCCCAAACCTGGGTAAACATCATGTCCCCTGCCTCCTGTTACCATCCGCCTTAGACGCATTGTTCAGGACCCCCTACCCGAGATCCGCCGGTTTTGACACCGACAGTCATGATCCCACTTTTGGCTCTAGTTGGAGAAGATCATGTTCATGTAGGTGGATGTGCCTCGAAGGGATGTGGAGATGTTGCTCTATTGATGATGACATCTCCTTGTGCATGATTTGCTTGATGTGCAAGGTGTAGTAGAAGTATTGCCCCTAAGTTGAGCGAATAACCGACGTCAAGGTTTGCATCTTTCTCGAGAATTAGCATATTCTCTTCATTTACCTTAGAAACTTCTCATCATGCCTGCAACGAGTTAGTGATAACATAATAGAAATAACGTATAGCAAGAAGTTCTAATCATATATGAAAAAATATCATACCTATGACATTTGATCACACTTGTTGATTTTACCAAGCCAGTGTAGTAAGGGTGATAGCCCAAGACTTTGGATGCTGGCAGTTATCAGAGATTGCCGGCTTATGAACAAGACCAGGCCGGGTTAATAAACTCCGGTTAATGTCATATATGACTCAGAAGGCATTATAAGCCTTATTGTTTTCCAACAATGTATTACTGTGTCACAAAAGAAAAAAAATGTCAAAAATACATTCAAATCAAAACAACAGAAAAAATCCGAGGCTTTCATAGGCCGCCAAGCCAAAATATCTTCTTCAATGAAACTAGCATTAGCCACTGGAAGGTACGCGCTTTCCGTGAGCCGGCCCTCATTGACCCAATTGACATTTTAAACCGGATAAGTTCAGTTCTTATTTAAAGATAGACTTATCAGGAGTACGCGGGGTTAGAGCAGCATCGTGCATCACAGGCCGATTTATACAAGTTTCAAGGAAGGCGGCTTTTCAGCCTGAGCTTCTCCTTGCTATCCATAAAACCGTGCCCTCTCATGAGAAACCGCGTTTTAACCTTAACGAGTTCAGGGTCTTGTTTAAAAGATTGATTGTTAAGAGTTCAGTGGGTCAATCAGGATTACCTGATGGAGAAGCATCTGGCATACAGGCAAGATAACCCGGGGTTTTAGGTGAATACAGCTGGCTTCCAAGCCTGGCTTTTATAGCCTATCACAAGGTTATGAACTCTTTGTTCTTTAGAACAAAAGAGCCCCCAAGTGATATTTTGAGTTGTGCTCAAGAGGTACCCATGTTTGAGTCGTGCTTTTGCAACAGACTCTCTTTGGTCCCAAGTTTTTATGTGACCTATAGACCGGATCAAAGGGTAATTATAACTTCGATGTATAAAGCAGAAGCCCCCATGTAACCGGAGACTCATTAATTGAGAGAGGAAAAAACGACAGAGGCCCTGCTTTAGCAGGGATGTCGGCTTTATTATTTTTGATCGTAATATATACATTGTCAAAATATGTACATTGGATGAGCCGGTGGCTCAGGTGTAGTATGGCCTAAGCTGAGCAATATTCCAGGGCCGGCGGGTCTCCTCCTCCGACGTGCGTGAGTCCTTGTGGTCTCGGACATCGATAAGGTAATATGACCCATTGTTTAGATTCTTGCTGACCACAAAGGGTCCTTCCCAAGGTGGGATAACTTGTGCATATCAGTCTGATCTTGGATAAGCCGGAGCACCAAGTCGCCTTCTTGAAAAGTTCTAGTTTTAACCCGGCGGCTATGATAACGGCACAGATCTTGCTGGTAAATCACTGAACGAGCTGCTACTATGTCACGCTCCTCATCCAATAGATTAAGTGCTTCTTGTCGTGCTCTTTCATTGTCAGCTTCAACATAAGCTGCCACACGAGGCGAGTCATGATGGATGTCACTAGGGAGAACTGCCTCTGCTCCATAAACCATGAAGAAAGGTGTGTATCCCGTAGATCTGTTTGGGGTGGTATTGATGCTCCATAATATGGAAGGTAAATCCTCCACCCAACAACCCATCGTCCTCTGCAGGGGAACCATAAGCCGGGGTTTGATGCCTTTCAAGATCTCTTGGTTTGCTCTCTCAGCTTGACCGTTGGATTGAGGTGAGCTACTGATGATACATCAAGACAGATATGCTCACGTTGATAAAATTCTTCCATAGCACCCTTAGAGAGATTAGTGCCATTATCTGTTATAATGCTATGTGGAAATCCAAAACGGAAGATCACCTTCTTCATGAATTGAACCGCCGTTGCTGCATCACACTTACTGACCGGCTCTGCCTCTACCCACTTATTGGACTTAGCAACCGCCACCAAAAGGTGGGTCTTCTTATCCTTGCATCTTATGAAAGGCCCAACCACATCGAGCCCCCAAACTATGAACGGCCAAGTAATTGGAATCATCCTCAATTCTTGAGCCGACACATGGGCTCGACGTGCAAATTTCTGACATCCATCACACCTGCTGACAAGGTCCTCTACATCAGCATGAGCTGTTAGCCAATAAAACCCATGACGGAAAGCTTTAGCCACAAGGGACTTTGAACCGGCATGATGACCAAAATCTCCTTCATGAATTTCTCGTAAGATCTCATAGCCCTCTTATGGAGAAACACAATGCTGAAACTCCCCTGTGACACTGCGATGATGTAACTCTCCATTGACAATCGTCATTGACTTAGACCGCCGGGTTATCTGCCTGGCTAAAGTTTCATCCTCAGGTAACTCGCCCCGGGTCATATAGGCCAAGTAAGGGTCTGTCCAATCTGGGATTACATGAAGAGCCGCCACCAACTTTCAGGAATAGACAAATCCTCCTCTGTAGGAATCTTAACCAGCGGGTTATGCAAAACGTCAAGAAAGACATTAGGCGGCACCAGCTTACGTTGAGAGCCCAACTGGCTTAAAGCGTCTACCGCTTTGTTTTTCCTCCGATCAACATGCTCAACTTGATAACCTTTGAAGTGACCAGCAATAACGTCCACCTCTCGCCGATAAGCCACCATGAGTGGATCCTTAGAATCCCAAGTACCAGAGACTTGTTGATCCACCAAATCTGAGTCGCCGAAGCATCTAACCTGACTTAAGTTCATTTCCTTAGCCATCCGAAGACCGTGGAGTAAGGCCTCGTACTTGGCTGCATTGTTAGTACAAGGAAACATCAAACGAAGAACATAGCAAAATTTATCACCTCGAGGGGAAGCAAGAATAACTCCAGCCCCGAGCCCTCCAATTGCCTGGACCCATCAAAGTAAATAGTCCAATATGTGTTATCTGGCTTTTCCTCAGGCATCTGCAGCTCTGTCCAATCGTTGATGAAGTCCACCAGCGCTTGAGACTTGATGGCCGTGCGAGGCACATATTTTACCCCGTGAGGCCCAAGCTCAATGGCCCACTTAGCGACCCGGCAAGTTGCTTCTCTGTTTTGGATGATATCTCCCAAGGGAGCAGAGCTGACCATGGTGATGGAATGGCCCAGAAAATAATGTTTAAGCTTCCGGCTAGCCAAGAACACCCCATATACAAGCTTTTGCCAGTGTGGATACCTCTGCTTGGACCCAATAAGCACTTCACTGATATAGTAAACCGGCCTTTGAACTGGATACTTCTTTCTTGCCTCCTTTCTTTCTACCACAATAGCAACACTGACGGCCTGACTATTAGCAGCCACATATAACAACAAAAGGTTCCTTATCAATAGGGGCTACGAGTACTGGTGGCTCAACCAGCTGTTTCTTCCAATCCTCAAACGCTGCATCAGCAACATCACTCCAGACAAAGTTATCTGTCTTTTTCATCATCTGATACAGAGGGATAGCCTTCTCCCCCAACCGGCTTATGAACCGGCTTAACACTGCAATACGACCTACCAGACGCTGCACATCATTGATACATGCCGGCTTAGCCAGAGAGGTGATAGCTTTGATCTTCTTCGGATTAGCTTCAATTCCTCTGTTAGACACCAAAAAACCCAGGAGCTTGCCTGCCGGCACACCAAAAACACACTTGGCCGGGTTAAGCATCATCTTGTAAACTCGGAGATTATCAAATGTTTTCTTCAAATCATCTATCAATGACTCTTTCTCTCTGGATTTCACCATAATATCATCCACATAGGCATGAACGTTACGCCTAATTTGGTTATGAAGGAAATTTTGCACACACCTCTGATAATTCGGCTGGGCACTCTTGAGCCCAAAAGGCATAGACACATAGCAGAAGGCACCAAAGGGAGTTAGGAAAGCCGTCTTCTCCTAGTCCTTAACTGCCATCTTGATCTGATGATAACCAGAATAAGCATCCAAAAAACTCAAATCCTCACAACCCGTCGTAGCATCAATAATCTGATCAATACGAGGGAGAGCAAAAGGATCAGCCGGACAAGCCTTGTTTAAATCCGTGTAGTCCACACACATACGCCAAGTGCCTTTTTATTAAGTACCAGCACCGGGTTAGCCAACCACTCGGAATGGAAAACTTCAATGATAAATCCAGCTGCCAAGAGCCGGGCCACTTCCTCTCTAATGGCCTTCCGTCTCTCCTCATTAAAATGGCGAAGAAACTATTTGGCCGGCTTAAACTTTAGATCAATATTAAGAGTGTGATCAGCGAGTTGTCTCGGTACACCCTGCATGTCTGAAGGCTTTCATGCAAAGATGTCCCGGTTCTCACGGATGAACTCGATGAGTGCACTTTCCTATTTCAGATCCAGATTAGCACTGATGCTGAACTGCTTGTATGAGTCGCCAGGAACAAAATCAACCATCTTGGTATCATCTCTCGACTTAAACTTTAACACCGGATCATGCTCTCTGGTTGGCTTTTTCAAAGATGTCATATCTGCTAGCTCAACATTGTCCTTGTAAAATTTCAACTCCTCCATTGCACAAACTGACTCAGCATAAGCCGCACCCCCCTCTTCACACTCCAGAGCTATCTTACGGCTCCCATGCACTGTAATGGTTCCTTTGCAACCCGACATCTTGAGCGGCGATACACGTAATACGGTCGCGCCATGAACTTGGCATAAGCCGGCCGTCCAAACAGAGCGTGATATGGGCTGTGGATCTTGACCACTTCAAAGCTCAATGTTTCTGACCTAGAGTCATGATCATCTCCAAAAACAACTTCGAGAGCTATCTTACCGACTGGATATGCGGACTTACCAGGCACCACGCCATGGAAAACAATGTTTGACGGCTTAAGATTTTTATCAGTCAACCCCATGCGACGGAAAGTTTCATAATAAAGGATATTGATGCTGCTCCCTCCGTCCATGAGTACTTTGGTAAACTTATACCCTCCGACCTGTGGCGCAACCACCAAAGTCAAATGACCCTGATTATCAACCCGGGATGGATGATCTTCCCGACTCCACACGATGGGCTGCTCAGACCAACGTAGATAGCGAGGAACTGCCAGCTCAACAACATTGACTAATCTCTTATGAAGCTTCCGGTCACGCTTACACAAGCTAGTGGTAAACACATGATATTGCCCACTATTCAACTGCTTCAATTTGGTCTGGTAACTAGACTGTTGCTATTGCTGACCCCCTTGATTACTTTGCTGGTTGTAACCTCCCTGGTTGTTGTGATTACCTTGATTTCCTTGGAAACCAGAGTTAGAACCGCCACCACCATAACCCGGACCGTGAGAGCCGGGCCCGGAACCGCCACTTGGCCCATGGCTGTCATGGAAAAGATTTGAATTTTTGTACTCCTTCATGATGTGACAATCCTTCCATAGATGCCCGGATGGTCTTTCTTTTGTACCATGTCGTTGGCAGGGCTGATTCAACATACGCTCAAGATTGATGCCGGATCCGCCGGCTTGTGGGGGCGGTTTACCCTTACGACGCTGACCATTATTCTATGCATTGGTGTTAGCAACAAAGTCAAAACTATTATCATGTCTGCGCTTACTGTTGCCTCCCAGGTTATACTGCTGCCCCTTAGCGTTGCTGCTCCTCTTTCCCTTCCCCGTCTTATCGTTATCAGACTCGGGGTCTTTGGTACTATCAGAGTTAGCATATTTAACTAGAGCCGTCATGAGCATCCCCATGTCATTGAAGTGGCGTTTAAGCCGCCCTAGTTTCTGCTTCAAGGGTGTGAAGTGCCAATTGTTCTCTAACATTAACACAACTGAGTCGGCATTGATGCGGTCCGAGGAGTGCAAGATTGTTGAGACCCGGCGCACCCAATGGGTTGTTGATTCAGCTTCTTCTTGAACACAGGCAGCCAGATCCATAATTGACATGGGTTGTTTACACGTATCTTTGAAGTTCTGGATAAATCGGGCTTTTAACTCGGCTCATGACCCGATGGAATTGGCAAGGAGCCCTTTCAACCAGGTGCGGGCCGTTCCTTCTAGCATCAGGGGAAAATACTTAGCACACGCAGCCTCGCTGACGTCCAGCAACTCCATGGCCATCTCATAACTCTCAATCCATGCCTCGGGACTTAAATCAGCTGTATAGTTTGGCACCTGGCAAGGACCTTTGAAATCTTTGGGAAGACGCTCATTACGTAGATCCGGCACCAAGAATGGTATGCCCAAGTTTCTAAAGGTTACACCTGGCTCCACAGAGGTGGTCGGACGAACTAGAGTTGGTTGACAAGCCGCATACTGAGCCGCCAGCTTAGCCTCTCGACGAGCTCTACCTTGATCCACCACGTCCTGAGCGTTTGCACCACCACCCGCCGGGTCATGCCCACGGGGCGGGTTACGGTTTCGCCCACTGCTTGATACAGCCGGCTCATCGAGATGCCTGCTGTAACTCCGGCTCGGACGAGGGGTAGAATGAACTCGATCGCGGCTGTAAGAATAAGCCTGCTGTTGAACCAGTGCTGTCTGAAGAAGATCTCTAGCCCTCTGCGTCTCGACCGCCGCTGGCGATTCACCTTCAACTGGGATGGCTGCCAATCGAGATGCCGCAGCGATCATGTTATCCAAAGGGTTGGAGTAATGACCCGGTGGCGTCGGCATGTGCTGTGGCGGGTTATTGTTCTGACGAGGTGGGTCCATCACGCGCGGTTGAACCGGTGTACCCGTCCCAGGTGCTTCGACCCGGTTTACCCCTGCCGGGTTACTGGTTCCTGCTCCTGGCTGAAGGAAATATGCCCTAGAGGCAATAATAAATGTTATTATTTTATTTCCTTATATCATGATAAATGTTTATTATTCATGCTAGAATTGTATTATCCGGAAACATAATACTTGTGTGAATACATAGACAAACTAAACGTCACTAGTATGCCTCTACTTGACTAGCTCGTTAATCAAAGATGGTTATGTTTCCTAACCATAGACATGTGTTGTCATTTGATTAACGGGATCACATTATTAGGAGAATGATGTGATTGACATGACCCATTCCATTAGCTTAGCACCCGATCGTTTAGTATGTTGCTATTGCTTTCTTCATGACTTATACATGTTCCTATGACTATGAGATTATGCAACTCCCGTTTGCTGGAGGACCACTTTGTGTGCTACCAAACGTCACAACGTAACTGGGTGATTATAAAGGAGCTCTATAGGTGTCTCCATGGGTAAATTTTGGGTTGGCGTATTTCGAGATTAGGATTTGTCACTCCGATTGTCGGAGAGGTATCTCTGGGCCCTCTCTATAATGCACATCACATAAGCCTTGTAAGCAATGCAACTAATGAGTTAGTTGCGAGATGATGTATTACAAAACGAGTAAAGAGACTTGCCGGTAACGAGATTGAACTAGGTATTGAGATACCGACGATCGAATCTCGGGCAAGTAACATACCGATGACAAAGGGAACAACGTATGTTGTTATGCGGTCTGACCGATAAAGATCTTCGTAGAATATGTGGGAACCAATATGAGCATCCAGGTTCCGCTATTGGTTATTGACCGGAGACATGTCTCGGTCATGTCTACATAGTTCTCGAACCCGTAGGGTCCGCACGCTTAAGGTTTCGATGACAGTTATATTATGAGTTTATGAGTTTTGATGTACCGAAGTTAGTTCGGAGTCCCGAATGTGATCACGGACATAACAAGGACTCTCGAAATGGTCGAGACATAAATATTGATATATTGGATGGCTATATTCGGACACCGGAAGTGTTCCGGGTGATTTCGGAGAAAACCGGAGTACCGGAGAGTTACCGGAAACCCCCCAGGAGAAGTAATGGGCCTTATGGGCCTTAGTGGCGAGAGAGAAGGGCAGCCAAGGTGGGCCGCGCGCCTCCTCTCCCCTGGTCCGAATTGGACTAGGAGAGGGGGGGGGGCGGCGCCCCCCTTTCCTTCTCCCTCCCCACTTCCTTCCCCCTCCTAGTAGGAGTCCTACTCCTACTAGGAGGAGGACTCCTCCTTGGCGCGCCTATAGGTCCGGCCGGCCTCCTCCCCTTTCTCTTTTATATACGAGGGTAGGGGCACCCCTAGACACACAAGTTGATCCACGTGATCGTTTTCTTAGCCGTGTGCGGTGCCCCCTTCCACCATAATCCTCGATAATATTGTAGCGGTGCTTAGGCGAAGCCCTGGGACGGTAGAACATCAAGATCGTCACCACGCCGTCGTGCTGACGGAACTCTTCCCTGACACTTTGCTGGATCGGAGTCCGGGCATCGTCATCGAGCTGAACGTGTGCTAAAACTCAGAGGTGCCATAGTTTCGGTGCTTGATCGGTCGGGCCGTGAAGACATACGACTACATCAACCGCGTTGTGCTAACGCTTCCGCTGTCGGTCTACAAGGGTACGTAGATCACACTCTCCCCTCTCGTTGCTATGCATCACCATGATCTTGCGTGTGCGTAGGAATTTTTTTTGAAATTACTACGTTCCCCAACAGTGGCATCCGAGCCTAGGTTTTATGTGTTGATGTTATATGCACGAGTAGAACACAAGTGAGTTGTGGGCGATATAAGTCATACTGCTTACCAGCATGTCATACTTTGGTTCGGCGGTATTGTTGAAAGAAGCGGCCCGGACCGACATTACGCGTACGCTTACGCGAGACCGGTTCTCCCGACGTGCTTTGCACAAAGGTGGCTAGCGGGTGTCAGTTTCTCCAACTTTAGTTCAACCGAGTGTGGCTACGCCCGGTCCTTGCAAAGGTTAAAACAACACCAACTTGACAAACTATCGTTGTGGTTTTGATGCGTAGGTAAGATTGGTTCATGCTTAAGCCCATAGCAGCCACGTAAAACTTGCAACAACAAAGTAGAGGACGTCTAACTTGTTTTTGTAGGGCATGTTGCGATGTGATATGGTCAAGACATGATGCTAAATTTTATTGTATGAGATGATCATGTTTTGTAACCAAGTTATCGGCAACTGGCAGGAGCCATATGGTTGTCGCTTTATTGTATGCAATGCAATTGCGCTGTAATGCTTTACTTTATCACTAAGCGGTAGCGATAGTCGTGGAAGCATAAGATTGGAGAGACAACAACGATGCTACGATGGTGATCAAGGTGTCGTGCCGGTGACGATGGTGATCACGACGGTGCTTCGAAGATGGAGATCACAAGCACAAGATGATGATGGCCATATCATATCACTTATATTGATAGCATGTGATGTTTATCTTTTATACATCTTATCTTGCTTCGATTGACGGTAGCATTTTAAGATGATCTCTCACAAATTATCAAGAAGTGTTCTCCCTGAGTATGCGCCGTTGCGAAAGTTCTTCGTGCTGAGACACCACATGATGATCGGGTGTGATAGGCTCTACGTTCAAATACAACGAGTGCAAAACAGTTGCACACGCGGAATACTCAGGTTATACTTGACGAGCCAAGCATATACATATATGGCCTCGGAACACGGAGACCGAAAGGTCGAGCGTGAATCATATAGTAGATATGATCAACATAGTGATGTTCACCAATGAAACTACTCCATCTCACGTGATGATCGGACATGGTTTAGCTGATTTGGATCACGTAATCACTTAGAGGATTAGAGGGATGTCTATCTAAGTGGGAGTTCTTTAGTAATATGATTAATTGAACCTAAATTTATCATGAACTTAGTACCTGATAGTATCTTGCTTGTTTATGTTTGATTGTAGATAGATGGCCCGTGCTGTTGTTCCGTTGAATTTTAATGCGTTCCTCGAGAAAGCAAAGTTGAAAGATGATGGTAGCAATTACACGGATTGGGTCCGTAACTTGAGGATTATCCTCATTGCTGCACAGAAGAGTTACGTCCTGGAAGCACCATTGGGTGCCAGGCCTGCTGCTGGAGCAACACCAGATGTTATGAACGTCTGGCAGAGCAAAGCTGATGACTACTCGATAGTTCAGTGTGCCATGCTTTACGGCTTAGAATCGGGACTTCAACGATGTTTTGAACGTCATGGAGCATATGAGATGTTCCAGGAGTTGAAGTTAATATTTTAAGCAAATGCCCGGATTAAGAGATATGAAGTCTCCAATAAGTTCTATAGCTGCAAGATGGAGAATAACAGTTCTATCAGTGAGCATATACTCAAAATGTCTGGGTATAATAATCACTTGATTCAATTGGGAGTTAATCTTCCAGATGATTGCGTCATTGACAGAATTCTCCAATCACTGCCACCAAGCTACAAGAGCTTCGTGATGAACTATAATATGCAAGGGATGAATAAGACTATTCCCGAGCTCTTCGCAATGCTGAAAGCTGCGGAGGTAGAAATCAAGAAGGAGCATCAAGTGTTGATGGTCAACAAGACCACTAGTTTCAAGAAAAAGGGCAAAGGAAAGAAGAAGGGTAACTTCAAAAAGAACAGCAAACAAGTTGCTACTCAAGAGAAGAAACCCAAACCTGGACCTAAGCCTGAAACTGAGTGCTTCTACTGCAAGCAGACTGGTCACTGGAAGCGGAACTACCCCAAGTATTTGGCGGATAAGAAGGATGGCAAGGTGAACAAAGGTATATGTGATATACATGTTATTGATGTGTACCTTACTAATGCTCGCAGTAGCACCTGGGTATTTGATACTGGTTCTGTTGCTACCATTTGCAACTCGAAACAGGGACTACGGATTAAGCGAAGATTGGCTAAGGACGAGGTGACGATGCGCGTGGGAAATGGTTCCAAAGTCGATGTGATCGCGGTCGGCACGCTACCTCTACATCTACCTTCGGGATTAGTATTAGACCTAAATAATTGTTATTTGGTGCCAGCGTTGAGCATGAACATTATATCTGGATCTTGTTTGATGCGAGACGGTTATTCATTTAAATCAGAGAATAATGGTTGTTCTGTTTATATGAGTAATATGTTTTATGGTCATGCACCCTTAAAGAGTGGTCTATTCTTATTAAATCTCGATAGTAGTGATACACATATTCATAATGTTGAAGCCAAAAGATGCAGAGTTGATAATGATAGTGCAACTTATTTGTGGCACTGCCGTTTGGGTCATATCGGTGTAAAGCTCATGAAGAAACTCCATACTGATGGACTTTTGGAACCACTTGATTATGAATCACTTGGGACTTGCGAACCGTGCCTTATGGGTAAGATGACAAAAACACCGTTCTTCGGTACTATGGAGAGAGCAACAGATTTGTTGGAAATCATACATACAGATGTATGTGGTCCGATGAATGTTGAGGTTCGTGGCGGATATCGTTATTTTCTGACCTTCACAGATGACTTAAGCAGATATGGGTATATCTACTTAATGAAACATAAGTCTGAAACGTTTGAAAAGTTCAAAGAATTTCAGAGTGAAGTTGAAAATAATCATAACAAGAAAATAAAATTCCTACGATCTGATCATGGAGGAGAATATTCGAGTTACGAGTTCGGTGTACATCTGAAACAATGCGGAATAGTTTCGCAACTCACGCCACCCGGAACACCATAGCGTAATGGTGTGTCCGAATGTCGTAATCGTACTTTACTAGATATGGTGTGATCTATGATGTCTCTTACTAATTTACCGCTATCGTTTTGGGGATATGCTCTAGAGACGGCCGCATTCACGTTAAATAGGGCACCATGAAAATCCGTTGAGACGACGCCTTATGAACTATGGTTTGGCAAGAAACCAAAGTTGTCGTTTCTGAAAGTTTGGGGCTGCGATGCTTATGTGAAAAAGCTTCAACCTGATAAGCTCGAACTCAAATCGGAGAAATGTGTCTTCATAGGATATCCAAAGGAAACTATTGGATACACCTTCTATCACAGATCTGAAGGCAAGACTTTTGTTGCTAAATTCGGAAACTTTCTAGAGAAGGAGTTTCTCTTGAAAGAAGTGAGTGGGAGGAAACTAGAACTTGATGAGGTAACTGTACCTGCTCCCTTATTGGAAAGTAGTACACCACAAAAACCAGTTTCTGTGACACCTACACCAATTAGTGAGGAAGCTAATGATAATGATCATGAAACTTCAGAACAAGATACCACTGAACCTCGTAGATCAACCAGAGTATGATCCGCACCAGAGTGGTACGATAATCATGTTCTGGAAGTCATGCTACTAGATCATGATGAACCTACGAACTATGAAGAAGCGATGGTGAGCCTAGATTCCGCAAAATGGCTTGAAGCCATGAAATCTGAGATGGGATCCATGTACGAGAACAAAGTATGGACTTTGGTTGACTTGCCCAATGATCGGCAAGCAATTGAGAATAAATGGATCTTCAAGAAGAAGACTGACGCTGATGGTAATATTACTGTCTACAAAGCTCGACTTGTCGCAAAAGGTTTTCGACAAGTTCAAGGGATTGACTATGATGAGACCTTCTCACCCGTAGCGATGCTTAAGTCTGTCCGAATAATGTTAGCAATTGCCACATTTTATAATTATGAAATTTGGCAGATGGATGTCAAAACTGCATTCCTGAATGGATTTCTGGAAGAAGAGTTGTATATGATGCAACCGGAAGGTTTTGTCGATCCAAAGGGAGCTAACAAAGTAGGCAAGCTCCAGCGATCCATTTATGGACTGGTGCAAGCTTCTCGGAGTTGGAGTAAACGCTTTGATAGTGTGATCAAAGCATTTGGTTTTGTACAGACTTTTGGAGAAGCCTGTATTTACAAGAAAGTGAGTGGGAGCTCTGTAGCATTTCTGATATTATATGTAGATGACATATTACTAATCGAAAATGATATAGAATACCTGAATAGCATAAAGGGATACTTGAATAAAAGTTTTTCAATGAAAGACCTCGGTGAAGCTGCTTACATATTGGGCATTAAGATCTATAGAGATAGATCAAGATGCTTAATTGGACTTTCACAAAGCACATACCTTGACAAAATTTTGAAGAAGTTCAAAATAGATCAAGCAAAGAAAGGATTCTTGCCTGTGTTACAAGGTGTGAAATTGAGTAAGACTCAATGCCCGACCAATGCAGAAGATAGAGAGAAAATTAAAGATGTTCCCTATGCTTCAGCCATAGGCTCTATCATGTATGCAATGTTGTGTACCAGACCTGATGTGTGTCTTGCTATAAGTCTAGCAGGGAGGTACCAAAATAATCTAGGAATGGATCACTGGACAGCGGTCAAGAACATCCTGAAATACCTGAAAAGGACTAAGGATATGTTTCTCATATATGGAGGTGACAAAGAGCTCATCGTAAATGGTTACGTTGATGCAAGCTTTGACACTGATCCGGACGATTCTAAATCGCAAACCGGATACGTGTTTACATTAAACGGTGGAGCTATCAGTTGGTGCAGTTCTAAACAAAGCGTTGTGGCGGGATCTACATGTGAAGCAGAGTACATAGATGCTTCGGAAGCAGCAAACGAAGGAGTCTGGATGAAGGAGTTCATATCCGATCTAGGTGTCATACCTAGTGCATCGGGTCCAATGAAAATCTTTTGTGACAATACTGGTGCAATTGCCTTGGCAAAGGAATCCAGATTTCACAAGAGAACCAAGCACATCAAGAGACGCTTCAATTCCATCCGGGATCTAGTCCAGGTGGGAGACATGGAGATTTGCAAGATACATACGGATCTAAATGTTGCAGACCCGTTGACTAAGCCTCTTCCACGAGCAAAACATGATCAGCACCAAAGCTCCATGGGTGTTAGAATCATTACTGTGTAATCTAGATTATTGACTCTACTGCAAGTGGGAGACTGAAGGAAATATGCCCTAGAGGCAATAATAATGTTATTATTTTATTTCCTTATATCATGATAAATGTTTATTATTCATGCTAGAATTGTATTATCCGGAAACATAATACTTGTGTGAATACATAGACAAACTAAACGTCACTAGTATGCCTCTACTTGACTAGCTCGTTAAACAAAGATGGTTATGTTTCCTAACCATAGACATGTGTTTTCATTTGATTAACGGCATCACATTATTAGGAGAATGATGTGATTGACATGACCCATTCCACTAGCTTTGCACCCGATCGTTTAGTATGTTGCTATTGCTTTCTTCATGACTTATACATTTTCCTATGAGTATGAGATTATGCAACTCCCGTTTGCTGGAGGAACACTTTGTGTGCTACCAAACGTCACAACGTAACTGGGTGATTATAAAGGAGCTCTACAGGTGTCTCCAAAGGTAAATGTTGGGTTGGCGTATTTCGAGATTAGGATTTGTCACTCCGATTGTCGGAGAGGTATCTTTGGGCCCTCTCGGTAATGCACATCACATAAGCCTTGCAAGCATTGCAACTAATGAGTTAGTTGCGAGATGATGTATTACAAAACGAGTAAAGAGACTTGCCGGTAACGAGATTGAACTAGGTATTGAGATACCGACGATCGAATCTCGGGCAAGTAACATACCGATGATAAAGGGAACAACGTATGTTGTTATGCAGTCTGACCGATAAAGATCTTCATAGAATATGTGGGAACCAATATGAGCATCCAGGTTCCGCTATTGGTTATTGACCGAAGACATGTCTCGGTCATGTCTACATTGTTCTCGAACCCGTAGGGCCCGCACGCTTAAGGTTTCGATGACAGTTATATTATGAGTTTATGAGTTTTGATGTACCAAAGTTAGTTCGGAGTCCCGGATGTGATCACGGACATAACGAGGAGTCTTGAAATGGTCGAGACATAAATATTGATATATTGGATGGCTATATTCGGACACCGGAAGTGTTCCGGGTGATTTCGGAGAAAACCGGAGTACCGGAGGGTTACCGGAAACCCCCCAGGAGAAGTAATGGGCCTTATGGGCCTTAGTGGCGAGAGAGAAGGGCAGCCAAGGTGGGCCGCGCGCCTCCTCCCCCCTGGTCCGAATTGGACTAGGAGAGGGGGGGGGGGGCGCCCCCCTTTCCTTCTCCCTCCCCACTTCCTTCCCCCTCCTAGTAGGAGTCCTACTCCTACTAGGAGGAGGACTCCTCCTCGGCGCGCCTATAGGTCCAGCCGGCCTCCTCCCCTTGCTCCTTTATATACGAGGGTAGGGGCACCCCTAGACACACAATTTGATCCATGTGATCGTTTTCTTAGCCTTGTGCGGTGCCCCCTTCCACCATAATCCTCGATAATATTGTAGCGGTGCTTAGGCGAAGCCCTGCGACGGTAGAACATCAAGATCGTCACCACGCCGTCGTGCTGACGGAACTCTTCGCCGACACTTGGCTGGATCAGAGTCCGGGGATCGTCATCGAGCTGAACGTGTGCTAAAACTCGGAGGTGACGTAGTTTCGGTGCTTGATCGGTCGGGCCATGAAGACGTACGACTACATCAACCGCGTTATGCTAACGCTTCCGCCGTCGGTCTACAAGGGTACGTAGATCACACTCTCCCCTCTCGTTGCTATGCATCACCATGATATTGCGTGTGCGTAGGATTTTTTTTTGAAATTACTATGTTCCCCAACACTGGCGTGTTAAAAAGATTTCTTGCTTCGTAAACTGACGGCAGATGGGTCTGATGCCTCCTCCTCATGACATCATTTGAAGCATTTTGATCCAACATGAGCCGGTAAGACTCCGCCTGAACCCGTTGTGACTGGGCGTCCAAAGCAGCCCATTCTTCAGCCATCTTAGCGCTTTCTGTATTTAGCTCCTCCTTAGCCTGTGCTATCTCATCGCGCAATCTTGTGATCACCGCATTATGTTGATCTTGATCCGCCGGGTTAACCACCGTTGTTAACAGAATCGTCAATTTATCCAGCAAATCAGTTAAAGCCTGAGCCGGCGGGCGCTCAGGGCCTCCTACCCCGGCAGCCGCTGTCGCCCCTGACCCGGAAACCAGCTCCGCCGCAGTTGATGAGTGCTGCATGGGTTGTGTACCGGCCATGAAAATTGCAACTCGATTCGGTGGCTCACAGGGGTCCGGAATACTGTCGCCATCGGAACAGCCCCCAAGCCAGCCCTCTTGTAGTTGATACAATAATTCGGTCTCACCAATAGATGACTCGTCATCGGAATAAACGACAGTCTCACCACCAGATGCCGATCTATCCTCAGGTTCCGCTCCATGGATACATCCCACGAAGGCACGATTCATGGTGGGCCGAACCCAGGCGGGTTTTGCACGCTGAGCCATCTCAATGATGTCGGTGCAGAAGTCCGGCTCAGGGCCCAGTTCGCCGACCTTGCCAATGAAGACGTGAATTCCACCGAAGGGGACCCGGTACCCATACTCAATTGAGCCGGCCTCGGGGTCCCAGCCTGCGTCATCGATGTAGAGCTTGCCGCGGCGACTCTTGGTCATCCGGCCCATGATGTATCCCTTGATCCCTTCGAAGTTGACCTTTAAGAACTCGAAACCATCATGCGGTAGCCCCACAGTGGGCGCCAACTGTCGTGGAATTGTCATGACAGATGTCCTAGTGTGAGGACTTAGTCGTGGAGCCATCACGTTGAGGTTAGCTTAAAGGGGTTAATCAGGACAAAGGACACGAGGAGTTTATACTGGTCCAGCCCCTTACGATGAAGGTAAAAGCCTAGTCCATATTGTAGTTGGTATTGCTAGGGTTTCGATGAGCAGGGAGCGAATACGCTTGACCCGGCTCTCGATCTGTTGTTTTTTGTCCTAAGCCGCCGCTAGGTCGTCCCCTTAGATACACGGGTTGACGCCCTGCGGCCCTCAGAGTTCCAGCCGGATTATACAACGTATCCGGCTTGGTGACCTTTCTCACATGCCTTACAATACAAGTTTACATACATGGCAGTTTACAATTATGGGCCTTAAACCGCCTTCACGTCTGGGCCCTCTACTAAGCCTATCTATGAATCACCATGTGACCTTGGGCTTCATTGTGTTGAGTCTTCATAGGGATGACCCGGCCCCTCCTGGGTGGGTCATACCTAATAGTTATATCCCCAACAAGTGGCACTTGAGCCACGAATGCTTATCTCATTGAAGGATTACCTTGGGTGTGGATCAGTGAACTCATAAACATAATGGATGTCTTCATCGTTGTTGGGGAAGCCAAAGTAATTACACCTCTCCTGAAAAGTGATGTCGAAGTATTAGTCCGAGAGAAGGAAAGTAATATTCTCCTCCTCATATGTATTTGGCATCAAACCAACATTATGCGAGAGAGTACTAAGAAACTCAAGCGTCATGCGTTCATATGTCTCACAACCCTGATAAACAAAATGATGCAACCCGGCATTATGGAAAAGCAAATTGAAATCATTAGTAATACCTAGCTTGGCGAGTGTTATCGCACAAGCTCACTTGGATGCTTTGATCTTCCTTGTACTGAGCGTTTGGAATTTCATTTTTGCTTCACGGTCGGTGAAGACGATCGCCTGAGTGAAAACTTGTTGTGGCAGTGCGGTGGATGAACTCGAAGCACATCGTACACGGGTGGTTCTCCTTGTAAACATCTACAAAACATTTTTTAGTCTAATACAATTAAAAAAATATTGAACCTACGGTAGTCAAACATCATACTCCTCTAAAAACATCAACGAAAACCAAGTCAAATTTAAATTTGGATCGAAAATATCCTAGTCATGGCAATGCTAGGCATGTAGAATATGGATTCGCGAAAAATAAATTGGGGATCGGAGGAGAAACTTGCCGTAGACTAGTCACATAGAAGGATTTGTACTAAAATCGAGCGGGTAGAGAGATCAGGTGAAGTTTTGCTAGGGTTTGAAGAGGTTTCGAGGAAGGAGAAGAAGAGAGAGAGATGGGGGAGATTTACCTCCTTCCTCAGGCTTATTGTGGCTGCCAGGGGTCCATGCAACCGCCCATACGAGTGCAAGTGCTTGAATGAAACACTGTCGTTTACCTTGGTAGCTTACCTGTGCGCCTGTGCATACCTCATACGACCGCTGAAATGGGTGGTGACAACCGCATGGAACATCATCCAATGCTGGTAATTTATTCTTCCGGTCGAGGATGTCATAAGACCGCTCGGACGGGCTCATGCACCCATATGGAACATCGTCAAATGCTCTAGACTCCTTTCTGTTTCCTTTGAAGGTTTTAAATGACCACTCAAACGAGCGTGTGCGCCCATATGGGATGCCGTTGATCACCCCAATGTCTCTAGTTGTTTTGCATTGGAACCTCCAGGAAACCATACGACCGCCCAAACGACCGATGCGGTCATTTTAAGGGTCATCTTTTGATATGTTTCTTTCGGAACTTTTCTTTTTCTTCTTTCTCCCGGGAGGTTAGTTCCAACACAATACATAGACATATTTCCAGGCATCCAAACGTCGATACAACGTATAATCTAACTTGCACATAGCAAATCCTTCATTAGAACAACTCTTCCAAACTTACTTCTTTAACTAGAACTTCAATCACTCTTTTATTCAAACAAAAATAAAAACTTACTTCTCTACTTTATGGGTTGCCTCCCATGAAGGGCTTGTTTTCGGTCGGTTAGCTCGACCGTAGTGGTGATCAAGGTGGTGCAAACACACTGAGACCATAGCTTCTAGCATTCACAATGATGCGTTCTCCGGTATAGGTCTTCATTTTCTTTTTCCTGGGGTAATGCCTCACAAAAGGATCTTTAGTTGGTAAGTCAAATCTCACATTCCCCTCAAACACATTTATCATAGCTTTGATAGTCCTTAGAAATGATCTACCGAGAATTATAGGAGCAATAGGATCTTCAGGCATATCTACTATCACAAGATCAATCATGACAGGGCAATCATTAATTTGAACTATAACTCCATGCTTAATGCCTGCTACCTGGGTAAAAGTAGAATTAGCCATATTCAATATAATCTCACTAGTTGCATAAGGACCTAGATTGAGACTATCATAAACATATTTAGGGATAGTGGAAACACTAGCCCCTAGATCACATAAAACACTAAATTTATTCAATCTAATCTCAACCTCTATAGTAGGTTCAAAAGCATCTTCTTGCTTAGCTGGTAACTTATTGTAAAGCTTCTTTATTTCATCACCAAGTTTACGTACCTTGGCTGCAACTTGCTCAAAAAAGACATTATATGCTTCATTATTAGTTACCTCAAGTAGTGGATATTTCATTGATATCATCTTCACAAAATCAGCAACAGTGTAATTATACTCTGGTACATGGCTTGTTGATGTTTGCTAGAACTACGTCGGTATTTCCCCAAAGAGGAAGGGATGATGCAGCACAGCAATGGTAGGTATTTCCTCAGTGATGAGACCAAGGTTATCGAACTAGTAGGAGAACCACGCAACACCACATAAACATGTCCTGCACACAAAGAACAAATACTTGCAACCCGACGTAAGAGAGGGGTTGTCAATCCCTCGCGGGTAAAAAGATAGATAAAATTGTAGTAGATTGGATAAATAGATCTCGCGGGAACGCGAGATAAAATAAATAACAATAAATTGTAGCAAGGTATTTTTGTATTTTTGGTTTAATAGATCTGAAAACAAAATCAAATAAAAATAGATCGCGAAGGCAAATATAATAAAGAAGAGACCCGGGGGCCGCAGATGTCACTAGTGGCTTCTCTCGAGAAAAATAGCAAACAATGGGTAAGAGAATTACTGTTGGACAATTGATAGAACTTCAAATAATCATGAAAATATCCAGGCAATGATCATTATATAGGCGTCACATCCAAGATTAGTAGACCGACTCTTGCCTGCATCTACTACTATTACTCCACACATCGACCGCTATCCAGCAAACATCTATTGTATTAAGTTCATGGAGAAACGGAGTAATGTAATAAGAATGATGACATGATGTAGACAAGATCTATTTATGTAGAAATAGACCCCATCTTGTTGTCCTTATTAATAGCAACGATACTTACGTGTCATTTCCCCTTCTGTCACTGGGATCAAGCACCGTAAGATCAAACCCATCACAAAGCACCTCTTCCCATTGCAACATAAATAGATCAAGTTGGCCAAACAAAACCCAAATATGGGAGAAGAAATACGAGGCTATAAGCAATCATGCATATAAGAGATCAAAAAAGACTCAAATAACTTTCATGGATAAAAAGATAGATCTGATCATAAACTCAAAGTTCATCGGATCCCAACAAACACACCGCAAAAAACAGTTACATCATATGGATCTACAAGAGACCATTGTATTGAGAATCAAAAGAGAGAGAGAGGAAGCCATGTAGCTACTAACTACGAGCCCGTAGTGTTGGGGAATGCAGTAATTTCAAAAAAAAATCATACGCACACGCAAGATCATAGTGATGCATAGCAACGAGAGGGGAGAGTGTTGTCCACGTACCCTTGTAGACCGTAAGCGGAAGCATTATGACAACACGGTTGATGTAGTCATACATCTTCATGATCGATCGATCCTAGTACCGAAAGTACAACACCTCCACGATCTGCACACGTTCGGCTCGGTGACGTCCCACGAACTCATGATCCAGCAGAATGTCGAGGGAGAGTTTCGTCAGGACGACGGCGTGATGACGGTGATGATGATGCTACCAGAACAGGGCTTCGCCTAAGCACTGCTACGATATGACCGAGGTGGATTATGGTGAAGGGGGGCACCGCACACGGGTAAGAGATCAATGATCAACTTGTGTCTATGGGGTGCCCCCTAGCCACGTATATAAAGGATGGAGGAAGGAGGAGGCCAGCCCTCATAGGGCGTGCCCAAAGTGTGGAGTCCTACGAGGACTCCCCTAGTAGGATTCCACCTCCCACATGGAATAGGAAAAAGGGAAGGGAGAAGGAGAAGGAAGGAAGGGGCCACCCCCTTTCCCTAGTCCAATTCGGACCAGTCCATGGGGAAGGGGCGCGGCCACCCTTAAGGCCTTTTATCTCCTTTCCCGTATGGCCCATTAAGGCCCAATACGAATTCCCGTAACTCTCTGGTACTCCGAAAAATACCCGAATCACTCGGAACCTTTACGATGTCCGAATATAGCCTTCCAATATATCGATCTTTACGTCTCGACCATTTCGAGACTCCTCTTCATGTCCCCGATCTCATCTGGGACTCGGAACAAACTTTGGTCATCAAATCACATAACTCATAATACAAATCGTCACAGAACGTTAAGCGTGCGGACCCTACGCGTTCGAGAACTATGTACACATGACCGAGACTCATCTCCGGTCAATAACCAATAGCGGAACCTGGATGCTCATATTGGTTCCTACATATTCTACGAAGATCTTTATCGGTCAAACCGCATAATAACATATGTTGTTCCCTTTGTCATCGGTATGTTACTTTCCCGAGATTCGATCGTTGGTATCTCAATACCTAGTTCAATCTCGTTACCGGCAAGTCTCTTTACTCATTCCGTAATGCATCATCCCGCAACTAACTCATTAGTCACATTGCTTGCAAGGCTTATAGTGATGTGCATTAACGAGAGGGCCCAGAGATACCTCTCCGATATACGGAGTGACAAATCCTAATCTCGATCTATACCAACTCAACAAACACCATTGGATACACCTGTAGAGCATCTTTATAATCACCCAGTTATGTTGTGACATTTGATAGCACACAAGGTGTTCCTCCGGTATTCGAGAGTTGCATAATCTCATAGTCAGAGGAACATGTATAAATCATGTAGAAAACAATAACAATAAAACTGAACGATCATTATGCTAAGCTAATGGATGGGCCTTTTCCATCACATCTCTAATGATGTGATCCCGTTCATCAAATGACAACACATGTCCATGGCTAGGAAACTTAACCATCTTTGATTAACGAGCTAGTCAAGTAGAGGCATAGTAGGGACACTCTGTTTGTGTATGTATTCACACATGTACTAAGTTTCCGGTTAATACAATTCTAGCGTGAATAATAAGCATTTATCATGATATAAGGAAATATAAATAACAACTTTATTATTGCCTCTAGGGCATATTTCCTTCACGTAGGTCTACAATGAACTACTCACGCATCATCGGAGAGGCACCAGTGAATATGATGAACCCCTCCGTGATGGTGTCTAGATTGGATCTGGTGATTCTTGAACTTGCAGCGGCTGGAATTGATTTTCGTCGACTCCCCTAGGGTTTATGGAATATTGGGGTATTTATAGAGCAAAGAGGCGGTGCGGGAGGCCACCGAAGTGGGCACAACCCACCTAGGCGCGCCTGGGGGCCCAGGCGCGCCCTGGTGGGTTCTGCCCCCCTCGGGGCACCCCCAGGTGCTTCTCCGGCCCATTGGGTGTCTTCTGGTCCATAAAAATTCCACAAGATGTTTTGTTGCATTTGGACTCCGTTTGATATTGATTTCCTGCAATGTAAAAAACAAGCAGAAAACAGCAACTGGCACTGGGCACTATGTCAATAGGTTAGTACCAAAAAATGATATAAAATGACTATAAAATGATTGTAAAACATCCAAGAATTATAATATAACAACATGGAACAATCAAAAATCATAGATATGTTGGAGACGTATCACTTGTGTCTAGCTCTTTGGTCTTCTCATCGTTGCTTCTAACCATCTTAACATCTTCAACCGTGTTAGGTCTCGGTTTACCTGCAAACTTGGCTAAGATTAATGTTTGGCTCTCTGCGATTTTAGCCACTTGTGATTCCATATTCTTGGATCTTGCTTCAAATATTTGCACGTCATTTGTTAGTCCAACAACCATACTAGTCAATTGACCAAGTAAGTTATCATGATTCTTCAAGATATTTCTATTGCTGCTATTATCTCCATTAAAATTATTTGATGCTACTCCATTACTAGCATAAGGAAGGCTAGGAGCATAACCATTATTTTTCTAGTTGGGATTATAGCTATTACGATCAATAAACCACATCACTAGTGATGGCATTCACGTTTACCTCTTCTTTACCTTTCACCATGGAGATAAGTGCATCAAGTTTGGCTCTCAACTCCGTGCTGATTTTTTAAATGGCATTCACCTTCTTGGTGGTGGCTCTCTCAACATGCCATTGGTCATGGTTCCCTTGCATATCATCAAGCAGTTTCTTGACATCATGTATGGGCTTTCACATGATTATTCCTCCTACAGTTGTATCAAGCATAGTTTTTGGCATGTTATTTAAGCCATTATAAAACATATGAAGGATTAACCATTCCTCCATTCCATGACTGGGATAGTTCCTTATAGCTTCTTCCATTCTATCCCACACAAGCGCTAGTGGCTCACGTTCTTCCTGCGTGAAATATGTAATCTGAGAACGTAATTGCATAATTTTTGCAGGTGGAAAAAACTTAGATAAAACTTTGCTGGAACAATCAGCCCAAGAAGTAATACTGCCTCTAGGTAGAGCTAGAAGCCATACCTTTTCTTTTTCCTATCAAAGAGAAAGGAAATAGATGCAACTTTAAAGCATCAGGGTCATAATCTCTAATCCATGTCATGTTGCACAATTTAGTAAAATTCTGCAAGTGGATATCGACATCTTCAGAAGCAGAGCCTCCAAATTGGTCTGGTCGAACCATGGAAACTAAGTTCAGTTTGATCTCATACTCAGCGGTTGCAACTTTAGGTTGTGCTATTGGTTCACGCATGAAGTTATTGCTGGGAGTAGCAAAACTCCCTAGATTACGAGCCATGGTAATCTTTTTAGTTTTTCAATTGACAAGACTAACAACAAAAATAAAACTTAAACTAAAAATAGAAAGGTAAAAACAAAAACTGAAACTTAACTTTAAAAAAACTCTAAATACAAAGACGAGGAACACTAAACTCCTCCCCGGCAACGGCGCCAGAAAAAGGGCTTGATACCTCCTTTTATTGATCCGATATTGGATAGAAAAAGTGTATCACGCACCTATTTCCCCAGAGGTAGCCCTAGGTCATCGAACCCACGAGAGAAAGATTCCCTTGAAGAGATGGACTCTAGCAAGCTTATGTTAAAGTGTCAATTCCATCTTTTGAACGGACCAAGCAAGCAAATAGTGATTCAAACACTTATAATAAAAAGAGGTATGACAATGAGGTCTTAATCCTTACAACCATGTATTTGTGTTGGGACCAAATATGATCTTAATTTGTGCGCTAGAAGTCACCCATCGAAATGTGCTTGTTATGGATCGAAGTGGGGGTGTGCCCAAATAACATCTTGATTGGCATGCGTCCTACATAAAGAATCAGTTGTCCTACCGCAGGCCCTATCGTCTCTCGGGGTTGCCTCGATAATCAATATAACTAGTAATAGTGTATGTGAAATGCATGTTTATATTAGGTAGGATATGTTGGGGAACGCAGTAATTTCAAAAATTTCCTACGCACATGCAAGATCTATCATGGTGATGCATAGCAACAAGAGGGGAAGAGTGTTGTCCACATACCCTCGTAGACCGTAAGCGGAAGCGTTATGACAACGTGGTTGATGTAGTCGTACGTCTTCACGGTCCGACCGATCCTAGTACCAAAAGTATGGCATCTCTGCGATCTTCACACGTCGGCTTGGTGATGTCCCACGAACTCTCGATCCAGCTGAGTGTCGAGGGACAGCTTTGTCAGCACGACGGTGTGATGACGGCGATGATGAAGCTACCGGTACTAAGCACTACGAGAGTATAGCCTCATCATACCCGTAATTCTCCGGTACTACGAAAAATACCCGTAATTCTCCGGTACTAGGATCGAGGGACAGCTTTGTCAGCACGACGGTAGGATCGAGAGTATAGCCTCATCATACCCGTAATTCTCCGGTACTACGAAAAATACCCGAATCACTCGGAATCTTTCCGATGTCCGAATATAGCCTTCCAATATATCGATCTTTACGTCTCGACCATTTAGAGACTCCTCGTCATGTCCCCGCTCTCATCTAGGACTCTGAACAAACTTCGGTCATCAAATCACATAACTCATAATACAAATCGTCACAGAACGTTAAGCGTGCGGACCCTACGGGTTCGAGAACTATGTAGACATGACCGAGACTCATCTCCGGTCAATAACCAATAGCGGAACCTGGATGCTCATATTGGCTCCTACATATTCGAAGAAGATCTTTATCGGTCAAACCGCATAACAACATACGTTGTTCCCTTTATCATCGGTATGTTACTTGCCCGAGATTCGATCATCGGTATCTCAATACCTAGTTCAATCTCATTACCGGCAAGTCTCTTTACTCGTTCCGTAATGCATCATCCCATAACTAACTCATTAGTCACATTGCTTGCAAGGCTTATAGTGATGTGCATTACTGAGAGGGCCCAGAGATACCTCTCCGATACTCAGAGTGACAAATCCTAATCTCTATCTATGCCAACCCAACAAACACCTTCGGAGACACCTATAGAGCATCTTTATAATCACCCAGTTACGTTGTGACGTTTGATTGCACACAAGGTGTTCCTCTGGTATTCGGGAGTTGCATAATCTTATAGTCAGAGGAACATGTATAAGTTATGAAGAAAGCAGTAGCAATAAAACTGAACGATCATTATGCTAAGCTAAGGGATGGGTCTTGTCCATCACATCATTCTCTAATGATGTGACCCCGTTCATCAAATGACAAGACATGTCCATAGCTAGGAAACTTAACCATCTTTGATTAACGAGTTAATCAAGTAGAGGCATACTAGGGACACTCTGTTTGTCTATATATCCACACATGTACTAAGTTTCCGTTTAATACAATTCTAGCATGAATAATAAACATTTATCATGATATAAGGAAATATAAATAACAACTTTATTATTGCCTCTAGGGCATATTTCCTTCAGTCTCCCACTTGCACTAGAGTTAATATTCTAGTTCACATCGTCATGTGATTTAACACTAATAGTTCACATCTTTACGTGATTAGTTCACATCTCCATGTGAATAATACCCAAAGGGTTTACCAGAGTCAATAATCTAGTTCACATCGCTATGTGATTAACAACCAAAGAGTGATCATGTTTTTCTTGTGAGAGAAAGTTAGTCTACGGGTCTGCCACATTCAGAGCCGTATGTATTTTGCAAATTTTCTATGTCTACAATGTTTTGCACGGAGCTACTCTAGCTAATTTCTCCCACTTTTGATAGTATCTAGATTGAGACTTGGAGTCATCTAGATCGGTGTCAAAGCTTGCATCGACGTAACTCTTTATGACGAACTCTTTGTCACCTCCATAACTGAGAAACATTTCCTTATTCCACTAAGGATATTTTTGACCGCTGTCCAGTGATCCACTCCTGGATCACTATTGTACCCTCTTGTCAAACTTATGGTGAGGTACACAATAGGTTTGGTACACAACATAGCATACTTTATAGAACCTATGACTGAGACATAGGGAATGACTTTTCATTCTCTTACTATTTTCTGCCGTGGTTGGGTTTTGAGTCTTTACTCAACTTCACACCTTCCAACACAGGCAAGAACTCCTTCTTTGACTTTTCCATTTTGAACTACTTCAAGATCTTGTCAAGGTATGTACTCATTGAAAATATATCAAGCGTCTTGATCTATCTCCATAGATCTTGATGCTCAATATGTAAGTAGCTTCATCGAGGTCTTCCTTTGAAAAAATCTGTTTAAACACTCATTTATGCTTTCCAGAAAATTCTACATTATTTCCGATCAACAATATGTCATTCACATATACTTATCAGAAATGTTGTAGTGCTCCCACTCACTTTCTTGTAAATACAGGCTTCACCGCAAGTCTGTATAAAACCATATGCTTTGATCACTTTATCAAAGTATATATTCCAACTCCGAGATGCTTGCACCAGTCCATAGATGGATCGCTGGAGCTTGCACACTTTGTTAGCACCTTTAGGATTGACAAAACCTTCTTGTGGCCTCATATACAACTCTTCTTTAAGAAATCCATTAAGGAATGCAGTTTTGACATCCATTTGCTAGATTTCATAAAATGTGGCAATTGCTAACATGATTCGGACAGACTTAAGCATCGCTACGAGTGAGAAAATCTCATCGTAGTCAACATTTTGAACTTGTCGAAAACCTTTTGCGACAATTCGAGCTTTGTAGACAGTAACACTACTATCAGTGTCCGTCTTCCTCTTGAAAATCCATTTATTCTTAATGGCTCACCGATCAACGGGCAAGTCAATCGAAGTCCATACTTTGTTCTAATACATGGATCTCATCTCAGATTTCATGGCTTCAAGCCATTTCACGGAATCTGGGCTCATCATCGCTTCCTCATAGTTCGTAGGTTCATCATGGTCAAGTAACATGACCTCCAGAACAGGATTATCGTACCACTTTGGTGTGGAACGTATTCTAGTTGACCTACGAGGTTCGGTAGTAACTTGATCTGAAGTTTTATGATCATCATCATTAACTTCCTCACTAATTGGTGTAGGAATCACTAGGACTGATTTCTGTGATGAATTACTTTCCAATTTGGGAGAAGGTACAATTACCTCATCAAGTTTTACATTCCTCCCAATCACTTCTTTCGAGAGAAACTTCTTCTCTAGAAAGGATCCATTCTTAGCAACGAATATCTTTCCTTCGGATCTGTGATAGATGGTGTACCCAACAGTTTCCTTTGGGTATCCTATGGAGACGCATTTCTCCGATTTGGGTTCGAGCTTATCAGGTTGAAACTTTTTCACATAAGCATCATAGCCCCAAACTTTAAGAAACAACAACTTATGTTTCTTGCTAAACCACAGTTCATATGGTGTCGTCTCAACGGATTTAGATGGTGCCCTATTTAATGTGAATGCAGCTGTCTCTAATGCATAACCCCAAAACGATAGTGATAAATCGGTAAGAGACATCATAGATTGCACCATATCTAATAAAGTATGGTTATGACGTTCGGACACACCATTACGCTGTTGTGTTCCAGGTGGCGTGAGTTGCGAAACTATTCCGCATTGTTTCAAATGAAGACCAAACTCGTAACTCAAATATTCTCCTCCACGATCAGATAGCAGAAACTTTATTTTCTTGTTATGATGATTTTCCACTTCACTCTGAAATTCTTTGAACTTTTCAAATGTTTCAGACTTACGTTTCATCAAGTAGATATACCCATATCTGCTCAAATCATCTGTGAAGATCAGAAAATAACAATACCCGCCGCGAGCCTCAACATTCATCAGATTGCATACAGCAGTATGTATTATTTCCAATAAGTCAGTTGCTTGCTCCATTGTTCCAGAGAACGGAGTTTTAGTCATCTTGCCCACGAGGCATGGTTCGCAAGCATCAAATGATTCATAATCAAGTGATTCCAAATGCCCATAGGCATGGAGTTTCTTCATGCGCTTTACACCAATATGACCTAAACGGCAGTGCCACATATAAGTTGCACTATCATTATTAACTTTGCATCTTTTGGATTCAATATTATGAATATGTGTATTACTATGATCGAGATTCAATAAACCATTCACCTTGGGTATATGACCTCAGAAGGTTTTATTCATGTAAACAGAATAACAATTATCCTTGACTTAAATGAATAACCGTATTGCAATAAAGATGGTCCAATCATATTATGCTCTACGCAAACATGAAATAACATTTATTTTAGGTTCAACACTAATCCCGAAGGTAAAGGGAGTGTGCGATGGTGATTTTATCATCCTTGGAATCACTTCCAACTCACATCATCCTCGCCCTTAACTAGTCTCTGTTTATTTTGCAACTCCCGTTTTGAGTTACTACTCTTAGTAACTGAACCAGTATCAAATACTGAGGTGTTGTTATAAACACTAGTAAAGTACACATCAATAACATGTATATCAAATATATACTTTTGCTCACTTTGCCATCCTTCTTATCCGCCAAGTATCTAGGGCAGTTCCACTTCCACTGACCATTTCCTTTGTAGTAGAAGCACTCAGTTCCAGGCTTGGGTCTAGCTTTGAGCTTCTTCATGGGAGCAGCAACTTGCTTGCTATTCTTATTTGAAGTTCCTCTTTCCTTCTCTTTGCCCTTTTCTTGAAACTAGTGGTCTTGTTAACCATCGACACTTGATACTATTTCTTGATTTCTACCTTCGCCGATTTCAGCATCGCGAAGAGCATGGGAATTACTTTCGTTATCCCTTGCATATTATAGTTCATCACTAAGTTCTAGTAACTTGGTGATAGTGACTAGAGAACTTTGTCAATTACTATCTTATCTGGAAGATTAACTCCCACTTGATTCAAGAAATTGTAGTACCCAGACAATCTGAGCACATGCTCACTATTTGAGCTATTCTCCTCCATCTTGTAGGCAAAGTACTGTCAGAGGTCTTCTACCTCTCGACACGGGCATGAGTATGAAATACCAATTCCAACTTTTAGAACATCTTATATGCTCTCTGGCGTTCAAAACGTTTTTGAAGTCCCGGTTCTAAGCCGTAAAGCATGGTGCACTAAACTATCAAGTAATCATCATATCGAGCTTTACCAAATGTTCATAACGTCTGTATCTGCTCTTGCAATAGGTCCGTCACCTAGAGGTGCATCAAGGACATAATTCTTTTGTGTAGCAATGAGGATAATCCTCAGATCACGGACCTAGTCCGCATCATTGCTACTATCATCTTTCAACATAGTTTTTCTCTAGGAACATATCAAAAATAAACGGGGAGCTACATCGCGAGCTATTGATCTACAACATAGTTATGCAAATACTATCAGGACTAAGTTCATGATAAATTAAAGTTCAATTAATCATATGACTTAAGAACTCCCACTTAGATAGACATCCCTCTAGTCATCTAAATGATCACGTGATCCAAATCAACTAAACCATGTCTGATCATCACGTGAGATGGTGTAGTTTTTAATGGTGAACATCACTATGTTGATCATATCTACTATATGATTCACGCTCGACATTTCGGTCTCCAGTGTTCCGAGGCCATATCTGCATATGCTAGGCTCGTCAAGTTTAACCCGAGTATTCTGTGTGTGCAAAACTGGCTTGCACCCATTGTATGTGAACGTAGAGCTTACCACACCCGATCATCACGTGGTGTCTCGGCACGATGAACTATCGCAATGGTGCATACTCAGGGAGAACACTTATACCTTGAAATTTAGTGAGAGATCATCTTATAATGCTACCGCCGAACTAAGCAAAATAAGATGCATAAAGGATAAACATCACATGCAATCAAAATATGTGACATGATATGGCCATGATCATCTTGCGCCTTTGATCTCCATCTCCAAAGTACCGTCATGATCTCTATCATCACCGGCATGACACCATGATATCCATCATCTTGATCTCTATCAACGTGTCATCACATGGTCGTCTTGCCAACTATTGCTCTTGCAACTATTGCTATCGCATAGCGATAAAGTAAAGCAATTATATGGCGCTTGCATCTTATGCAATAAAGAGACAACCATAAGGCTCCTGCCAGTTGTCGATAACTGTGTTACAAAACATGATCACCTCATACAATAAAATTTAGCATCATTTCTTGACCATATTGTTAGGGAACGTAGTAATTTCAAAAAAATTCCTACGCACACGCAGAACCGTTCTTACCTACGCATCAAAACCACAACGATAGTTTGTCAAGTTGGTGTTGTTTTAACCTTCGCAAGGACCGGGCATAGCCACACTCGGTTCAACTAAAGTTAGAGAAACTGACACCCGCCAGCCACCTGTGTGCAAAGCACGTCGGTAGAACCAGTCTCGCGTAAGCGTACGCGTAATGTCGGTCTGGGCCGCTTCATCCAACAATACCGCCGAACCAAAGTATGACATGCTGGTAAGCAGTATGACTTATATCGCCCACAACTCACTTGTATTCCACTCGTGCATATGACATCTACGCATAAAACCTGGCTCTGATACCACTGTTGGGGAACGTAGTAATTTCAAAAAAATTCCTACGCACACGCAGGATCATGGTGATGCATAGCAACGAGAGGGGAGAGTGTTGTCTACATACCCTCGTAGAACGTTCGTGGAAGCGTTATATCAACGCGGTTGATGTAGTCATACGTCTTCACGATCTGACCGATCCAAGTACCGAAAGCACGGCACCTCCGAGTACTGCACACGTTCGTCTCGGTGACGTCCTCGCCTTCTCGATCCAGCAAGAGGGGCGAAGTAGTAGATGAGTTCCGGCAGCACGACGGCGTGGTGACGGTGTTGGTGAAGAACAATCTCCGCAGGGCTTCGCCTAAGCACTACGAAAACTATGAAGGAGGATAAACTAGAGGGGACGGGGTTGCCGGCACACGGCTTGGTGTTTCTTGATGTGTCTTGGGTGCTAGCCCTACCCCTCTATTTATATGTTGAGCCTTGGGGTCGAAACTTGGAGTAAAAGCCTCCACAAAGTCGGCTTCACCCGAAAGGCAAGAGTCCTTCTCGGACTCCAGGGCCAGACGCCAGGGTTCCCGGCGACTAGACCCAGATGCCAGGGACCCTGGCGTCTGGCCCCTGGACTCTGCAAAACTTCCTTTTGCGCTTTCCAAAAACCTTGTGGGCTTTCCCCTTTGGCCCAAATAAAGTGTTCTCGTACCCAAACATTTTGGGAAACATCTAAAACCCCTTCCGGAGTCCAAACACTATTATCCCATATATCAATCTTTATCTCCGGACCATTCCAGAGTTCCTCGTCATGTCCGTGATCTTATCCGGAACTCCGAACAACATTCGGTCACCAACATACATAACTCATAGTACTATATCGTCAACGAACGTTAAGCGTGCGGACCCTACGGGTTCGAGAACTATGTAGACATGACCGAGACACCTCTCTGGTCAATAACCAATAGCGGGACCTGGATGCCCATATTGGCTCCTACATATTATACGAAGATCTTTATCGGTCAGACGCATAACAACATACGTTGTTTCCTTTGTCATCGGTATGTTACTTGCCCGAGATTCGATCGTCGGTATCTCAATACCAAGTTCAATCTCGTTACCGGCAAGTATCTTTACTCGTTCTGTAATACATCATCCCGCAACTAACTCATTAGTTGCAATGCTTGCAAGGCTTATAGTGATGTGCATTACTGAGTGGGCCCAGAGATACCTCTCCGACAATCGGAGTGACAAATCCTAATCTCGAAATACGCCAACCCAACAAGTACCTTCGGAGACACATGTAGAGCACCTTTATAATCACCCAGTTACGTTGTGATGTTTGGTGGCACACAAAGTGTTCCTCCGGTAAACGGGAGTTGCATAATCTCATAGTCATAGGAACATGTATAAGTCATGAAGAAAGCAATAGCAACAAACTAAACGATCAAGTGCTAAGCTAACGGAATGGGTCAAGTCAATCACATCATTCTCCTAATGATGTGATCCCGTTAATCAAATGACAACTCATGTCTATGGTTAGGAAACTTAACCATCTTTGATCAACGAGCTAGTCAAGTAGAGGCATACTAGTGACACTATGTTTGTCTATGTATTCACACAAGTATTATGTTTCCGGTTAATACAATTCTAGCATGAATAATAAACATTTATCATGATATAAGGAAATAAATAATAACTTTATTATTGCCTCTAGGGCATATTTCCTTCAGTCTCCCACTTGCACTAGAGTCAATAATCTAGATTACACAGTAATGATTCTAACACCCATGGAGCCTTGGTGTTGATCATGTTTTGCTCGTGGAAGAGGCTTAGTCAACGGGTCTGCAACATTCTGATACGTATGTATCTTGCAAATTTTTATGTCTCCCACCTGGACTAGATCCCGGATGGAATTGAAGCATCTCTTGATGTGCTTGGTTCTCTTGTGAAATCTGGATTCCTTCGCCAAGGCAATTGCACCCGTATTGTCACAAAAGATTAACATTGGACCCGATGCACTAGGTATGACACCTAGATCGGATATGAACTCCTTCATCCAGACTCCTTCATTTGTTGCTTCCGAAGCAGCTATGTACTTCGCTTCACACGTAGATCCTGCCACTATGCTTTGTTTAGAACTGCACCAACTGACAGCTCCACCGTTCAATATAAATACGTATCCGGTTTGCGATTTAGAATCGTCCGGATCAGTGTCAAAGCTTGCATCGACATAACCATTTACGACTAGCTCTTTGTCACCTCCATAAACGAGAAACATATCCTTAGTTATTTTCAGGTATTTTAGGATGTTCTTGACCGCTGTCCAGTGATCCACTCCTGGATTACTTTGGTACCTCCCTGCTAAACTTATAGCAAGGCACACGTCAGGTCTGGTACACAACATTGCATACATGATAGAGCCTATGGCTGAAGCATAGGGAACATCTTTCATCTTCTCTCTATCTTCTCCAGTGGTCGGGCATTGAGTCTTACTCAACTTCACACCTTGTAACACAGGCAAGAACCCTTTCTTTGCTTGATCCACTTTGAACTTCTTCAAAACTTTGTCAAGGTATGTGCTTTGTGAAAGTCCAATTAAACGTCTTGATCTATCTCTATAGATCTTGATGCCCAATATATAAGCAGCTTCACCGAGGTCTTTCATTGAAAAACTCTTATTTAATTATCCCTTTATGCTATCCAGAAATTCTATATCATTTCCAATCAACAATATGTCATCCACATATAATATCAGAAATGCTACAGAGCTCCCACTCACTTTCTTGTAAATACAGGCTTCTCCAAAAGTCTGTACAAAACCAAATACTTTGATCACACTATCAAAGCTTTTGTTCCAACTCCGAGAGGCTTGCACCAGTCCATAAATGGATCGCTGGAGCTTGCACACTTTGTTAGCTCCCTTTGGATCGACAAAACCTTCTGGTTGCATCATATACAACTCTTCTTCCAGAAATCCATTCAGGAATGCAGTTTTGACATCCATTTGCCAAATTTCATAATCATAAAATGCGGCAATTGCTAAGATGATTTGGACAGACTTAAGCATCGCTACGGGTGAGAAAGTCTCATCGTAGTCAATCCCTTGAACTTGTCGAAAACCTTTTGCAACAAGTCGAGCTTTATAGACAGTAACATTACCGTCAGCGTCAATCTTCTTCTTGAAGATCCATTTATTTTCAATGGCTTGCCGATCAACGAGCAAGTCAACCAAAGTCCACACTTTGTTCTCATACATGGATCCCATCTCAGATTTCATGGCCTCAAGCCATTTTAAGGAATCTGGGCTCACCATCGCTTCTTCATAGTCATGGTCTAGTAACATAACCTCCAGAACAGGATTACCATACCACTCTGGTGCGGATCTTACTTTGATTGACCTATGAGGTTCAGTAACAACTTGATTTGAAGTTCCATGATCATCATTAACTTCCTCACTAATTGGTGTAGGCGTCACAGGAACCGGTTTCTGTGATGAACTACTTTCCAAAAAGGGAGCAGGTACAGTTACCTCATCAAGTTCTACTTTCCTCCCTGTCGGTGTCAAAACTGGCGGATCTCGGGTAGGGGGTCCCGAACTGTGCGTCTAAGGCGGATGGTAACAGGAGGCAGGGAACATAATGTTTTACCCAGGTTCGGGCCCTCTTGATGGAGGTAAAACCCTACGTCCTGCTTGATTTATTCTTGATGATATGAGTATTACAAGAGTTGATCTACCACGAGATCGGAGAGGCTAAACCCTAGAAGCTAGCCTATGGTATGATTGTATGTTTTCCTACGGACTAAAACCCTCCGATTTATATAGACACCGGAGGGGGCTAGGGTTACACAAGGTCAGTTACAAAGGAGGAGATATACATATCCGTATTGCCTAGCTTGCCTTCCACGCCAAGTAGAGTCCCATTCGGACACGAGACGAAGTCTTCAATCTTGTATCTTCATAGTCCAACAGTCCGGCCAAAGGATATAGTCCGGCTGTCCGGAGACCCCCTAATCCAGGACTCCCACAGTAGCCCCTGAACCAGGCTTCAATGATGATGAGTCCGGCGCGCAATGTTGTCTTCGGCATTGCAAGGCGGGTTCCTCCTCCGAATACACCATGGAAGAATTTGAATACAAGGATAGTGTCTGACCCTACAAAATAAGTTTCACATACCACCGTAGAGAGAATAATATTTCCACAAATCTAATCTGCTGACACGTTTTGGCAACATGACATCATGCCATGGCTCGGTGATTGTTTGAACCGTTTTTCTTTAACTAGCCCCGCACATAACGCGAGGCAGTTTCTTGACACGTCTTGTCAAAGCAGAGATCGTGTCCCCCTTATTACGGGATTCTCATCAATACGGTCGTGGGTAACCCAACCGCGCCTAGGACCCTTAGATTTTAGGCAAGTCCCAAACGGCCACGAGGAGGATGCTTGATATTCACCCTCTTTATAAAGGGTCAAGGATTTTACTTTTTTCCTCATGTGCTTAATCGAATCCTTCCCCCGCCTCGAGTTCTAACACCCAAAGCCCAGGTCAGGTGCTTCGGACCTTCAATCATGTCCGGATCCAGTCTCCAGGGCCGGTGGATGCCCTCCTCCGTCACGGAAGAGGATATCAAGAAGTTGAGGGAGGCAAGATACTTGACCGCCGAAGTCTCGCATCGGCTGCCTGCCCGAGGGCAGGTCGTCCCTACTCCTGAACCCAATGAAGACGTCGTGTTTATCTCCCACTTCCTCCAAGGACTAGGCCTCACTCTGGATCCCTTCGTAAGGGGTTTGATGTTCTATTATGGGCTTGATTTCCATGATCTAGCCCCGGATTCCTTTCTCCACATCACATCTCGGCATTTATTGTTGTATGTGAGGCCTTCCTCCGCATTACCCCTCACATCGGCCTGTGGCTCAAGACCTTTGATGTGAAGCCGAAGACGGTTGAGGGGCAGCATGCAGCGTGCGGAGGGGCATTAATAAGCAAGATCGCTGGAGCTCCGTGGCCAAAGGGTTCCTTTCCAGAGATGTCCGGATTATGGCAACGGGAGTGGTTCTATGTCACCGCTCCCAGAAGTGCCAAGTGGGTAGCTTCCCCCGCCTTTCGCTCGGGCCCTCCACCACAACTGATGTCATGGATCAGCAGGGGGCTGAGCTGGGGTCCAGCCAAGGATGTGCCCATACTACAGAGCCGCATCCGAGATCTCTTGGAGGGAGATTTTAGTTTGGTTATGGTAGTGCAAGTCATGCTGGTTCGTCGAGTCCAGCCTTGCAAACGCCGGCCCCTCCGCTTGTGGGAATTCAACCCAGAATGACCGCGCACTATTCAGAATTTCCTCGGCCTGACGCACAAGGAGATGTACAAGTCGTTCTTCGGACCCCAAATAGAGTGTCCGGACACCTCCAAGGACATGGGCCTGAGCAGCAACCGCGCCGCTGCCCAAGTAAGTAATCCTCTAGCCGAACATACTGTCTTTCATTCATCATGACGTCATTCTGAAGAATCGCTTTTTGACCAGGACTGGATAACAAAGGTGAAGATGATCCGGTGTTCGGCCCCCCTTCCCGAAGGCTTGGACAATCCGGTGCTGGAAAAGATGCTCGAGCCAGCACCTTGCCCGGTGCCCTCAAAGGAAGATGAAGGGGGAATAAAGAGGGCGAAAGCGGGGCCCTACCGCTACCTATTCCAACCAAGGGAACGAGCGCCTCCGCGAGGGAGGATAACCAAGGGAAGGAATTTGACATTCCCTCGCCCCGGGGGAGGAAGAGGACTACCTCTGATGATCCAGAAACCAAGGTTTCCAAACGGGAGAAGAAAACTCCACCATAGGGTCCTGCCTCGGAGGGTGCTCTTGCCGCACAAAGTCCGTGCGGGGGTTAGCCCTCTAACGAGCTATAAGTAATCAAAAAGTACTTAATAGTGAAGATATACTACCTTACTTCTGAGGAAGATAACCGACGCATCTATCTTGCAGTTCGGATCTGAGCCCTTCTCAGCAGAGCTCGTCTTCGGGGGATCTTCTTCCAGAGATGATGGAGAGCGAAATGCCTCCCTCGGACTCCCTAGCTCAAGAAGCGGGCGACCTTGAAGTGTCATCACGGAGAGTTTCTCCGGGTCCGGCAAGGCCAGAAGGTAATCCCATGGTCACCCGAAGCCCTCAGTATCCGGCTCTTGAAGAGAGCAATCAAAAGAGTCTGGCACCATCTGGTATGCGGTCGGACGTACTGAAGGGTCTGCTAGAGCGAGCGACTATCTCAGAAGAGCACCGTACATTAATGTGTATGGTGATTGAAAAGATTTCGTCCGCCGAAAACGGGTTGCATGAAGCCTTTATGAGTGACGGTGTCCTGGACTAGGGGGTACTCACCACGTCGTCTCCCGATCTATTAGATTGGGCCGAGGCCCCCATGGCCGTATACTCATGGGCCAGTTCGGACAGCTACTGCATACAAGGAAGATTCCACAAAGACTTGGCGATCAAGACATGGACTTCTCCCACCGGCGTATTCGGCTAGGACTCTTGTTAACCTAGGCCTCTGGTGCATTATATAAACCAGGGCCAGGCTAGTCGATAGAATATACAACATACACATCAACAATCATACCATATGCTAGCTTCTAGGGTTTAGCCTCTCTGATCTCATGGTAGATCTACTCTTGTACTACCCATATCATCAATATTAATCAAGCAGGACGTAGGGTTTTACCTCCATCAAGAGGGCCCGAACCTGGGTAAAACATCGTGTTCCTTGCCTCCTGTTACCATCCGGCCTAGACGCACAGTTCGGGACCCCCTACCCGAGATCCGCCGGTTTTGACACCGACATTGGTGCTTTCACTAAGGGTTCCGCTGTGTGATCGACAAAAGGATCGATGGCTCGCCTGCAGATCAACTGCGACTTCGGCGTCTTCGTCACCAGTTCGACTGGTCACTTTGGTTCGACCAAGAATTGCGCCCCATGTTCAGATCACCATGTTCGGACGAGAGCCTTCATCAAACATCAACTCCGATCTCTATCAAGATCACGGAGGAATTATCTATGGAGCTCGGGGGCTCAACGTCAACATTGCCCTCGAGCGACCGTGCTATTTTTTTTTTGGACAGCGAACTCGTATCTGCCGCCACCACCTCCTCGAGTATCTCTTTGACGATCGCTTTGGTGGAATTGTGCGGAATTGGGTCTATAACAACCCTGGAAAATTTCGTCGAGTTCCGATGGAGGAATCTCTGGCAATCCACGATATACCGAAGCCCTGTCAAATCTGGATGGGAATTTGGATGAGTTTATGGCGTGGTGTCCAGCTTCTAGCTCTGACGTCCTTTGGAAGATCCAACCGTTGATCTGCTGTGGAATTCCTATATCTACCACCTCTCAAAATTTCAGCTCGATCCGACCGTCCAAACTCCGGCAACCTTCCGATTAGTGCATCACTTTTCGGATCTATTTTCTGCGCGAAAACGAATCCGACCCGAGTTCATCTTTTTTATGAACGGGATTTCGGACATCCCTTTTGAAGGAAGTTTTGTATGGGGTATTGTGTTTTGTTCCCGAACACACCCCACTAACTTTAAGATCTTTTGAACATGATCTTCAACATCATGCTGGTGTCAAACCAATCCGGCAATATTACTCCACGGCTGCCAACCTGCACTAGACACGTCGTCACTTTAGCCGAGCTCAACTTCTTCGGATCATCATCTCGGCAAGCCGAACAAGAGTCCGGCATCGCGAAAGATAAATCATCATCAACATCGCCGCCCCACGGATTACACGGAGCGGGCATAGCGGCATCACCGCACGGTCGCTTCATCAAGCCGGCATCGACCACGTCACGACCTGCATCGACAGGGCCGCACTATTGCTTCTTCAAGCTGGTGTTCATCACGCCGACCTACTTCGACTCATCGGCTGACGTCGAGGCTTCGACATCTCGGCTGGACCGGGGGCTTCGCCATCTCTTCATCAACCTACTCCGGACGCTTCGGCGTCACTAGCCGACCAGCTCCGCCACGTTAGCTGGGCCGAGGGCTTTGCCTCGGCGAGTCAACCTTTACCAGCATTGCCATGCCGTCGTTTTATCGCCCATCAGGCAATGGATGTGTGGAGCGAGTCCCAATTTTGGGAATCATCTTCCTTCGGATTGCTACAACAAATAAACTAGGTGCTATTAATCCCAGTATTTTTTGCTTATTACTCTGGTTTGTCCATGATATGTACACAGGTCTATCAAATGGTGACCGGATTAACGACGGTCGTGTGGTGGTTCGATCACTTTCCGTACATAGTCCGGCGAACGCCGCATCCGGAGCTCGGACTGACCTGTGAATTCAGACTTTGCCACGCCTTTACTACATCACGCCGACGCCCTACATCGACATTGACTTCGGCGCCAGGCCATATTTCTTCTATTCCTCACTTTGCATAAATTATTTATTATGCAACATTTTTTTTAATTATCATTATTACTATTATCTCTAGATTGCACTATTTTTTGTGCATAGGAAAATGATCCGGGGACTTCGGCGTCACTTTGCCGGTCTGCATTGACCGTGCTATGTCACCACTCCGGCGTGTCGAGCTCTCCGCTCCGCCACCTCGGGACCGGCTTGGGGGATGGAACCTTGCCCCGCATCAAGCTCGAACCGCGTCATCAATACCGAACACATTAACCAGCTAAGTCGCTTTCATGCTTAAAGCTTTAATTTCTAACTTGTGTTCGGTTCGACCAAGAATTATACTTTTTTGGAAAAAAGTTGCTTGTAACAAATATCCTTGTCCAAAATTTGTTTGTGACGCATAAATTCAAATACCCCGTTTACTTGGGGGCTTCCTTTATGAAGCTTTTCCTCTTGCATATGATTATACTTGTACGGCTTCGTTCCTTGTTCGTGTATTACGTCACAATATGCACCATATTGACTTAAGCGATTTGCAAGCTGGGTTGCCTCGCTCCTGTGTTTACCCCTACGTTCCCGATTGTTCGGCTAGGGAGTAAAGGGAGCACCTCTGCGATTGTCACGATCGGGTCACCCGAGCCGGACCTCAGACTGGGTGAAGCCGAAAGCTAGCGCTCTTATTGTTTTCAATGATGGTTGGCACACAACGGAACTTATGAGTACAAAAAATCTATTGCACAAGTCTCATAATAACAATGAGCGCCAAAGAAAGGTATCGGTGGGGGTACTATTTTCTTCGAAGATGCTTCTTACACTTTGCAGTAATATAGCATAAGTTCCCTGAGCGCGCTTTGTCTGTTACAGCCTTATGGACTGATTGCCTGGTTATTGAAAACACCGTCGATATTCTCGACAGATGGAGTACATAACACTTTTCGATCCTTGACCGAAGAGGGAGAAGCCGACGGTCGGTTAAGACGCGTTTAAAGTTCGGTTGAACATAGATATGATATAAGTACTTCGGTACATGGAATCATTCTTTTACTCAAGTCACTTGGGGGCTCTTAAGTTTATTTGAGCCATTTTATAATAAGTGTTCTTCTTCTTAGTCGTTGCAAAGTTTTATTATTATTATTTATCACTCCTTTTTTCGACGCGAGTGTGCGGTCACTAGCCGGGGAGCCTAATTTCTCTCTCAAAGCCGCTAGAGTTTAGTTTGCTAAACTGGCCTAATGAGAAGTACTCCACCCTCGGGATAGGAGGTTGAAGCCGTAGGCTGACCCGCTCGAAGTCTTGAGATAGGATGTATCATGTTAAAGCACGACAGAAGCACTTCTTTTTTCTAAGACCAATTTTCGGATTGGCACCGAACACTTGATCTTGTTCGGACGTCATGTTTTTACTGGCGTTTCTTGGTTTTCCAAGCTTTTTGGCACTTTTAAACTATTTGTGCTTTTCCAGCATTAGTCTCGCAGTGCAACGCCGGACACCTTTAGGGATTCGGCAAAAACATTCTCAGATATTGGTATATATGCATCGGTTTCGAATTGTGTCTTCGGTCAATAGTTGGGTTGCCCGGCTCCTGCACTTGCTTCCTACGTTCCGTTTTGTTCGGCTAGGTGTGCAAAGGGAGAACCACTGCGATTGGGCTTCCAGCTCACATGGTTAAGCACCTCAGTGGAGAAAGCCGAAAACTGACTGTCACAATAAGCGTAAACTGGTCAGCGATCCGATGACTATGTTAAATGACGGGCCGTTCATAACATTGGCCGAAGTGTTTACGGCTTGACCCCGACTGTCGCCAAACACTACCGGGGGCAATTAACTGGCCTCCCAAACTAAATCCTTGATATTTTGCTCTTACATTAGAGCTGAGGTTTAATGATCATGCTTAGCATGACAACCCAAAGAAAGGAACCGATAGCGGGACTATTTTCTTTGGGAGACATTTCTTCTGTTAAACAGTAATATAACTCTCTGCGTACCTTTGTTTATAAAACTGTATGGCCAGATTGCCTTGTTTGTTGTAAATTTTTGCCCTCATAAAGGCTTTATAAAGTAGGACAAACAGTAGCCGAGGAGGTGGAAGCCAATGGTCGGTCAACAAAGTTTTGTACAATGCGGATCCGAGCATTAATGACGTAAAGTACTTGGATACATAGAGTCATTACACATAATTTGTGATTTTACTATGGATATTGATCCTTAATTCGGCCACCCGTGCCCGCATTAAGGATCGAGGGCTACTGGGCTTCGGGCTTATTATTTACAAATATTAAAGGGGCACATTGATCCCCTGATCTGGTGTTGCCACCGGACCAGTGTCTCGAGGGCTACTGCATTGCTTGTCCAATGCAGAAAATTTTATGTGCAATATAGTTTCCGAGGAGATTTTGATCCTCAGGTTGGTCGGCCGCACCCAACCTGAGTCTCGAGGACTGAGCACGCCGCTTTTAGTGTCCCGAAGTATTCTGCCGAGCTTGGACTTGATCCTCAGGCCAATTTTGCAAATCAACCTGAGTCTCAGTGACTACTGGGATCATCGGTCTTACGTCATCCTTCAGGTGCATCTCGGGTTTTAGACCGATACACACCTTGAGGGCTACTGGCTATATATCTCGGCAGAGAATAAATTGCACCAACAAAAAATATTCACAAAAATTGGCCCACATTCGGGGTGGTGCACCACCTCGGAAACAGTCTGGCATAAAGCTCGGGAGCTAGTGGCTGGCTCCGTAGAGGGCATTTCCGGCGTTAAGCTCGGCTAAACTCCTTCAAACTTTTCTGAACCAACGTGATATGACACCTCGGATATAGTCCGGCGTTGGAGCTCGGACACATAGTCCGGCGTTGGAGCTCGGATACATTCCGGCGTTAGAGCTTGGAAGCGGTCCGGCATTGGTGCTCGGCTGCAAAAGATGCCTCGAATACAGTCCGACGTTAGAGCTCGGACGCAAGAGGACACTGCCTCCCGGGAACAACTTCAAACCCGAGGTGTGGCATAAAAATAATAAGGCATTGATAAAGGCCGGAAACTTAAAGGGGCTCCTCGGATACCCGGCGTATAAACTCGTCGAATGCATTTCGGCGATCCTCAAGATCGAAGATGAGAAGATTTGTTGAACCAGTTTTCAAGACCGACGACCGAAGATGAAGAACAGTTCGAAAGAATCGAGGAGCGTCCCTAACTTGAAGACCGGTTCAAGGGGCTACTGACGGTGTCCTGGACTAGGGGGTACTCACCATGTCGTCTCCCGATCTATTAGATTGGGCTGAGGCCCCCATGGCCGTATACTCATGGGCCAGTTCGGACAGCTGCCGCATACAAGGAAGATTCCACAAAGACTTGGCGATCAAGACAAGGACTTCTCCCACCGGCGTATTCGGCTAGGACTCTTGTTAACCTAGGCCTCTGGTGCATTATATAAACCAGGGCCAGGCTAGTCGATAGAATATACAACATACACATCAACAATCATACCATAGGCTAGTTTCTAGGGTTTAGCCTCTCTGATCTCATGGTAGATCTACTCTTGTACTACCCATATCATCAATATTAATCAAGCAGGACGTAGGGTTTTACCTCCATCAACAGGGCCCGAACCTGGGTAAAACATCGTGTTCCTTGCCTCCTGTTACCATCCGGCCTAGACGCACAGTTCGGGACCCCCTACCCGAGATCCGCCGGTTTTGACATCGACAATGAGTCTTCTGACGGGCTTTGAGGTACGTGAAATGATATGCATTTGTGATGGTACCACGCATTTTAGGTGTGCCATGTGTAGATAGTAGCCCCTGAGACTCTGGTTGTCATCGAGAACGACGGCGAACGGAGGATCATAGTCCCAGGTAATAACCAGACTGCCTTTATGTGCAGGTGTCTGAAGCTTCGGTGGCTAGCCGGACTGATGGGGTTGCCGAACTAATGCGGCAACTAGATGCGGCGGATGCCGACATCAAGCTTGTTAACAAGCGGCTTGACGAGGCACAGGGTAGGTGATATTTATAGTGGATGTCACATAGTAAGAGCAGTGTGATGCCAGTATCTTTAATATGTTGTGACTGCAGATGGAGCTGCCACCATGGAGGCCTTGCGGGAGGAGCTTGCCTGGGCCAAGGAGCAAGCAAGGAGTAGTAATGCGGCCGCTTTGAAGGCGGCCGAAGAGTGGAGAGCCGAGAAGGCCGCTCATAGTGAGAGCAAAGATAAAATGGAAAAAATGGATGCGAAGTTAAAAGACACTGCCGACCGCTGCCAGTTTCTTGAAGAAGAAAACCAGGCGAAGGCTACGGACCTTGAAAAGGCCACAATGGCGACCAAAGACACCCGCTCTGCAATGAGAGCGAAGAAGGAGGAACTGCGTGAAGCCGGGGACATTGTGGCTGGGAAGCCCTTTATGCTGCGAAGGAAGTTCGGCGATCCGTGGTATGCCCCTCTGGATCGGCCGTGGAGTTCGGCCGACGCATATATGGACTTAGCGGCGATCGCTATCGATGCGGACGAATACTTCCGAGATCAAACAGATCATGAAGTGGACAAGTTGTTCTGGTCGCAATTTAACGTTCCAGAGCGTCCACTTCCATTGACTGATCAGCTTGCCAAATGGGCCGAACTCAATAGATTGTCCGGACTCGCCATGAGGTCTGTCGTGGATCATCTGTGGCCAGAAAGGCCAAAGCCGAACAACTATTTTAGCTTGGTGCAGCAGTTCCTTGGTGCGGTGCCACGCATTAATGCGATGAAGAGGTCGGCGTGCATAGAAGGCTCGCAGATGGCCCTTGCCCATGTCAAAACATACTGGGCGAAGATGGATGCCACCACTGTCGCGGCGCAGGGTTCGGCCAAAGGCCGAGTGGCTGTCGAGCACTATTTTGAAGAAGTTCTTGAGGGCGCTCGTTCGATAGAGGCCCAGTGCTCGAAGAATGTTATGTTTGAGTGACATGTATTCCCATTGTAAAAACAACATTTTATTGAATTTATCAAGGTTGTATTTATACTTTTGCCCGAAAGTATTGTTATGCCTCCTGTGCGGCCGTTTATGTATACATGTATATAACCTGAAAGATTGCAGTCGTCGGCTTTAGCCCCCACGCATATAATGCAGGGGTGTTCGCAGAAGACATGTATTCACACTTAATCCAACGTCTTGGTCCTAATAAGGAGGTGATAGCGCAGCGAACTAGGCAACCGGACTATAATGCTTTAACACTTTCACTTAGCCATAGGAGTTTGACAGTGGGGCTACTATATAGCCCCTGGTGGCTCCGCACTCGTCCGGATTCGGTGTGCGTACATGTCTGGCCGGGAAACGGCCCTTCGTTAATGCGGAGGAATCCCAAAGATTCCAATAAGTTGTCGAGTGGTTGATCAGTCTCACGCTATATCATGACAGTTAGTTTTCGGCTTTCTCTACTGAGGTGCTCGTCCGGATGAATCAGGGCACAATCGCAGTAGTTCTCCTGGTGCCGCCTTAGCCGATAGAGCGGAACATAAGGCAGCAAAACACAGGAGCCGGGAAAACCCAACATTTGACCAAAGACATGATTCGGAGCTGATGCATATAAGGCCAAACTCGTGACGCCGAACACTCCCTAAGGTATTCGGTCTTTATGGTGTAAACCGGGTATAAATAGTACCCTTGTAATAAGCCCCTAGTGTCCAGGTACATGCATTATTCTGGCGTGGCCACATGCCAAGACGTCAGCATCCTTCTCGGTTGTACTGAGAATCCGAGGGATGTAAATCAACAAGAGACAGTAAAAAAGGTTTACGGAGGGTCTTAATCTACAAAGAATCCTTGGAACGGGTCCCTGTTGCATGTCTGCGCCTGTGTCTCCGTTGTGCCGTATCCTGGACGGGTGTAGCACGATGGTCATCTGAAAAAGAGAGGAACTTAATTGAAAAGTTGTCGTGCAAAAGTTAAGTTATACCAAATAAACAATATATAGTTGAAAATGAGTAAAGGTGAGCCTTATTGCCACTTTTGCGCACGCATTGAGCCCCTTGTATTGTAATAGGGGTATAGCCATCAAACCTGTATTAATTACATATAGCTGAGCCGAACTCGTCTAGCCGTGTGCGTGGTCTTAACGACCTGTCAAATGCTTGAGTTGGTGAGGCCGTTTAGTGTGCGGCGGCCAAGGCAGCCGCACCGTCTTCGGCGCGCAAGGAGCGCTCAATATTTCCATTTACTGTAATGATGTCGCGTGGACCAGGCATCTTGAGCTTGAGGGAAGCGTAATGTGGTATTGCGTTAAAGCGAGCGAAAGCTTCGCGTCCGAGTAGTGCTTGATAGCCACTTTGGAATGGAGCGACGTGGAAAGTTAAATTTTTGTTGCGGAAGTTGTCGAGGAAGCCGAATATAACCTCTAGTAGCAGGGAGCCCCTGCAGTGAGCCTCCGGGCCTGGCGTTACTCCTTTAAAGGTAGCATTGCTGCGGCAAATTTTTGTTGGGTCTATCCCCATTTTGCGGACTGTGTCCTGATATATCAGATTTAAATTGTTGCCGCCGTCCATTAGGACTCGGGTGAAGTGGTATCCGTCAATTATTGGATCTAATACCAAGGCAGCCCATCCTTCATGTTGGATACTTGCCGAGTAATCCCGATGGTCGAAGGTGATCGGTTGGGACGACTAGTGGTGGAGCTCCGCGGTGATAGGCCCTGGGGCATGTTCGTCTAAAGGTGTCGCTTTGTTTCTCCCTTTTATCACATGTAACATGTTGACTGTTTTGACTTCTGGTGGGAATTTCTTCTGTTCCCCTGTGCTTTGCTTGCGAGGCTCGTCCTAGTCTTCACTTGGTGTATCCTGCCCCTTGTGTTCGGTGTTGAGCTTACCGGACTGTTTGAAGACCCAACATTCTCTGTGGGTATGATTTGCAGGTTTATCAGGGGTGCTATGGATCTGACATATTTGGTCCAGAATTTTGTTTAGGCTGGACAGTTCGTCTCTGTTGCCTTTGGAGGGCGGCTTCTACTGGCCTGGCCGAGAGCTTCTAAATCCGGCATTTACCGCCGTGCTCTTTGGGCTGTCTTCTTTATTCTGGCGCTTATTCTTGCTGCGTCATGATTTCCCGTTTCCATCCCTGACTTCGGATGTACTTGGGTCGCTGGTGCTGCATTGGGCTAACCAGTTGTCCTCGCCCGCGCAAAAACGGGTCATGAGGCTTGTTAATGCTGCCATTGTTCTCGGCTTTTCTTGACCGAGGTGTCTGGCAAGCCATTCGTCTCGAACGCTATGCTTGAAAGCTGCTAAGGCTTCGGCGTCCGGACAGTTGACTATTTGGTTATTTTTAGTGAGGAACTTGTTCCAAAGTTTTCGGGCTGACTCACCGGGTTGTTGAGTTATATGACTTAAATTGTCTGCATCCGGTGGTCGGACATATGTCCCTTGAAAATTTGCCCGAAAGGCGTCTTCGAGCTCTTCCCGGCTTCCGATGGAGTTTTCGGGGAGGCTTTTAAGCCAGTGCCGAGCTGGCCCTTTGAGCTTGAGGGGTAAGTACTTGATGGCGTGGAGATCATCTCCTCAAGCCATATGGATATGGAGGATGTAGTCCTCAATCCAGACCCCAGGGTCTGTTGTTCCGTCGTACGCCTCTATGTTTATGGGTTTGAATCCCTCTGGAAATTCATGATCCAGCACCTCGTCGGTAAAACATAGAGGGTGTGCGGCACCCCTGTATTTGGGTGTACCGTGGTGTTCGGATGTTTGTTGTGTTGCATTGTATGTTGGAGCGCGCTTGCGTTGTCCATAGATGGATCTGGTTGCGCCGTCCTTTTGATGTGAGCCCTTACGCGGATCGCGTACTGGTTTATGTGAGGCGTCATTTACCGCTTTATGTGGGCTATGAGGTCGTCTATCCGACTGGATGGCCGTTTTATTTTTTAATTGTG